>NW_028275162.1:25482597-26156074 GCF_013281855.1 Momordica charantia | reverse complement strand
GAATATTTTCTTTTTTCATTATTAAAAAAACGCTAGAAGGAGGGCTTGAACCTCCGACCTTGTGGTTAACAGCCACACGCTCTAACCAACTGAGCTATTCCAGCTATTGATAAGATAAGGACTTTTTTTGGAGTCACAAATCTTCATCAAATCTCATTTTTAGACCGGATGCTAGTTTGAATTTTTTGGACGTTAATACCATATTAATATCTATAAGTCCATCTCAAAGCCAATAAATTGAAAATGAGAGGGGTAGCCCGTGTATTATATTATAAACTCTTATTAGATTCTCTATATTTTCAGTGATCACGATGTCATATAACTCAAGAATTAGAGGATGATGGAGAAGAAAATGTTCAAAATATATAGAAATTTTTGCAAAATGATTAGTAAGACTAACTGGTCAACTTAAGAAAAAGTCAAAGAGGAATAAAAATAGAATAATTAAGGACGACGACTCGAAACATGCCTTATTGTTTGACAAAAGTGTTGAGAGAATTAACTCCGGCGCCATTTCCGGCTGGTGGACGGACTGAGCACGTTGGCTGGGGACTTATCGGCGATTCCACGTGTTCAATTTCTTGCCTTTTAATTTTTTTTTCTTATCCAAAGTAAACGATCCACATGCACATTCTATTAAAATATCAGATTACAATAATTTACAAGTTAATATTAGTATTATGTGATATTAATTAACATTAATTACTCACTATATTGGATTGGCTAATACTTGATTAATTTGGCTAAACATATAAAAATAAATTGCACCATATTTTTTTCCATTAAATATTTAAACTATAATTAACTGAGAAATTATTAAAAAAAAAGTTTAAAATTTAAGAAATTAAAACATATATATAATTCTTTTGATTAAATTAGAAAAGGAAGGTGAGTTTTTAAATAAAAAGAAAATTATTTTAACTAAAAATCCGAAAGTAGGGTTGACGAAGAAACGCAAAGACTTTGTATACGAGGGAGATGGTTTTTGAGCAGTTAAGCGGTTGACTTGGAATTTTAAAAAATCTATATCAAAAAACAAAAACGAAGATCGAAGATTATCATGGGAAAAACATTAAAAATTGTAATTTATAACATTAAAAAAAATCAACTAGCTCAACTTGCTCCCTTAAATTCCACCATACTGCTTCAAATACCTCGACTTATGATCGAGACCAAATGGAAAAATCATAATTAAAAATGTTATCTTTCAAACAAAAAGAAAAAAAACACATATATAATAATAATAATAACTTAATTGTAATTTTGGGTTATATGAGATACAAAACAATTTAAATAAAAATTTTGTAAGCCCTGGCCGCCACTTAAGGTAAATTGAGAGGATATGAGTTCAAATCCATGATGGCGATAGGTAAACTCACCATACTTGCGACCAATGAACCATCTATCATGAGTTAAAAAAATTTATAAACACGATTGAAATTCAATCCGCAGGGTAACTTGCCAATTAATATAATGTAATAATTATTATTCTATTTTATATTTTGTTAAATAAATGGATACGTTAACGGATGAAGTGGCATCCAAGATAAATACTTTGATAAGGTAAATTCTATTATTCAAATGTTAGTCGTGTTAAAGTATATAATACTAAAATTGAAATGGTGAAATGAAAGCAGGTTGGATTATTTAATTAAGAGAGCGATGACAAATTTAAATTAAGGGAAAAAAAAGGTACAAGTTGCTTGTTTTAAAACATATTGAAGTCCGCCATAAGATAAAGAATAATTGGCCTAGAAAAATACCAAGTCTATTAGGCTGTTTCTTTGTTTTTGTTGCATATTAGAAAATATAAATATATCTTCACACACGGTTTTACTTTTTAATTATATATATATATATATATATAGAAGCAAAAGCGATTGGATTTGCGCAAAAATTTGAAGATTATCAGAGTTTTGAAGGGAGAGATGGCAGCCTCGAAAGGTTCAAGAATTGCTTCACTTATATTAAGAATTCTGACTTTTGTTTTGATCTTCATTTCTCTGTTAATCATCGCCACCAATTCTAAAACCGTGCTCAAAGGAACTGAAGCCGAAGCAAAAGTTGAGTTTAAAGATGTTTATTCCTATCGGTAAGCAATCAATAATTCTTCACTAATTTTTTTTCTTTCTTTCTTTCTTTTTGAAATTAATCTATAAGTGATGATCTTGATTATGTTTTTATAATTAGTTAAAATTATGTGAAGGTACTTGACGGCAGCTGCTGTTATAGGAGCTGCTTTGAGTTTGTTGCAAATTGCTCTCACCCTTTACCATGTCGTTACCAAAAGTGATGGAACTCCCTTCTTCGATATGTTCAGTGATAAGGTATTTTTTCTTAATCCATAGGATTTTGATTAATTTCTCAGGTGTGGGATGTTCAACCTCATTTCCTCTTTTCTTGATAAGTTTTTCATTCGGTCTCTTCAAAAATATTTGAATTCTTAACCAAATTTCATAAAAGAAATTAAACTTACTAGTTTTCTTAATTTGACTTAACTTTTGAAAATATTTATCCTATCAAGATAAATGAAGATACAATACAATGTTTTTAAGTTTAATTTTTATAGACGGAAATTAAAAATGAAATTATTTTCAACAATCTTAAGCATGAATAAACCACCACTATTTTGATATCTAATACAAAACTTAACAAGTGGAAATCATAATAAATGAATAAATCGTCGCTCAATTCAAAAGTTTAAGTAGATAGATTTGATAAATTTAACTCATATATTAAATATCTAATACTCCTCTTATTAGTGTTTAAAGAGTATTAGCATCAGGGATCCTCAAACAAACAAAGGAGTATTAGTATTTAGTATAATAATAATTAAGAAGAAAAATTTCATTCATATGAGACAGTTAATTTTGTTTTATTTAGTTGAGCGAATTTAATTTTGTTTATTAGTTCCTGGATTTTGACGTTATACTATGAATAATTATCATATAAAATATCGAAAATAGAGCAACAAATTGATGAAAAGGAAAGTGCCGTGGGGATAAGAGCTGAGTGTGTGTAGGGTCGTTGACTTCAATTTTTCGATTTCTTCCACATATTCCCTTCAAGAAATAGGGATACAATATTAGAAAAAATATATTTCTATCTAAAAAAGTTTTATCTTTCTCGGGTGTGTGTCTTTTTCTGTTTTATTTGTCAACTGAAAAGAAATAGAAATATAATTCCATTTATTATTTTTAAATTTTATTTCAAAGAAACTCAAATGTTTTACGAGAAAATTTTGATTTATTTTCTTTAAATTAATTGAAATTATATGCAATCTTTTACCTTATGCATTGATTTGAGTGGAAGAAACAAAAAAATAAATAAATTCGTATATAGTTTTTAGAACATTGACGAAATATTATTTATTCATATCATCAGAAACAAGAAATATAAATGTTATCAAACATAACTAACGCGAGTTTGTATACAGCTCTTGACGTACCTTTTATTATCGGGCGCCTCGGCGGGACTGGGCGCTGGAATCGATCTGAGATCGAACTATAAAGATCTAGTTGGCAACATTTTCAACTCATTTTTCGACAAGGGCAGTGCCTCAGCTGCTATTCTTCTCCTTGCCTTTATTTGCAGTGCCGTCGTCTCTATTCTCTCTTCCTTGGCCCTCGTCAGAAAACCCTAATTAATTTTCATTTCTTCCATTTTAATTTCCATAAAGCTTTTTTTTTTCTTTCTTTTGGTTTGTGTTTAAACATTTGTAATGTTGGAGTGCATTTGCTGAATTATGTATTTAACCCCTCTTCTATAATATATGTTAGTGCTATGGTTTAGCTTGTTTATTATTTAAATTATCAATTGTTTGCCATCATCCTACATCAAATCTCGATTTAATGCTTTAACTTATTTGTACTGAAGAATATTAAATTTGTAAATAATTTTTCTATAAAAAAATAATAATAAAAATAAAAACTTTACTGTACCCCTTTTTATTATTTATGGTCAAGTCAAGGTTGAAAAATGAGGAGTTGGCATAATTACATTTACAGCCTCTTTGCTTGAATATTTAAACCGCAGTATGAGCAGTAGCTTATTTCGATGGTGTAGATTACATTATTAAATAATATTTTTTGAATTAGAATTTTTGTGTTTGAATTATTATGAAATTATAGAAATATTATAAATAGTTTATCAAAGCCTATTAATTGCCCCAAATCTAAGCGCGGGATCCTTTGGAGCAATCCAGTAGGCTCATACTTTGACACCCTTTGGAGCAATCCAGTAGGCTCATACTTTGACACCCTTTGAAGCAATCCAGTAGGCTCATACTTTGACACCTTTGGTTGGAACGCAATAATCGAATTTCAAGAAGTCCATTATCCATTTTTGGGAGGACATTAAAGTTGCCGTTTCTATCCTTTCAAAAAAAAAAAAGAAAAGGTGTATCAGAGCTAACTATTTACTATTTGAACTAAGAGTACATAGTGGGAGACGACAAAAAAAAATATCTTCCTCTTTCTTTCCTTCTTCTTCGTTCGGCCTTTCATCGTTATTGTTCTTCTCTCGAAATTTCATTTCAAATAAAAGTGAAGAACACAAATAATTGAAACTTTTGAAAACACGGAAGATTGAATTGAAGCGAAGTGAAAGCAAGCCAACTTGCTGCTGTTTTTGGTCAACTTTGAATGTGGATAGCAGCAATGCAATTGGCAATTGGCAATTGGCATCTTAAAGGGTACATTGTACAGCCCCTTTGGTTGAATATACAAAAAGTCACGTTGTCCACTACATCCCCCAGTTTTCCCTCATTTCCCAATCATTCCTTGTGGGAAACTAAAAACCAAATTAGTTTGGCAGACGAAGACCAAAAAAAGTCTATGGTTTCTTTTCCTGTGGCTATAAAAGCTATGGAATGAAAGATAAACATACATTGATTACCATTTAGAAGATATCAGAGAAATGGAAGCCACAATCACAATGGGTTCAAAGATTGCTTCTCTTGTGCTCAGAGTTGTCACTTTCGTTTTCCTCTTCATTTCCATCATAGTGTTGGCCACCAATTCCCAAGGCAATATTCATTTCCATAATGTCAATTCCTATAGGTATAATAACTATCCTTCTTAATTTATTTATTTACTTTTTTTTTCTAACGATGTATTTTATTAAGTGATGGAAAGAACTTTGGAATTTTGAAGGTTTGCGATGGCAACCATCATTATTGGAGGTGCATTCAATCTCTTGCAAATTGCCTTGTCCCTTTATTATATCATATCCAAAAGCCACGGCAATCTTTTATTCTATTTCTACGGTGACAAGGTATATAGTAAAGTAATGTTTGAGTATTGTTTTTACAATTTAGTTAGATATTCATTAAATTTATCCGGTCCATGAGTAATGGTTTATTCATCTTAAGATGATATCAGTATGGAATATTCGAATTTGTGTTGTTGTTTCTTCTTCGTTTATCATGATTTCCACTTATTGGGTGGTTAGGTTTTGTCGTACGTTCTGCTGTCGGGAGCTGCGGCGGGACTGGGTGGCGGCATAGATTTGAATGCGAATATTGAAGGGATGGGGTCGTTCTTCGGGAAGGGCAATGCGGCGGCGGCTCTTCTGCTGATTGCGTTTCTTTGCAGTGCTGCCATCTCAATTCTTTCCTCTCTGGCCCTCTCCAACAAACCTAATTAAAAATAAATGTACTCTCTTTTTTACTAGGAAAATTATACCATCTCTTTTTTCTTGATTTATTTTTTGCAATTTACCTTTTAAATTACTTGGCTGTGCGGTATGAGTTTTAGCATTTTCCTTTGCAGAAGAAGTGAAGTAAAGATTTGATTTTGTTTCTCCTTTCACGTGCCAATGAATATAATATAGGATGGTGAAACTTTTTTTTAATACAACCTTGGGGTGAGAATTCAAACTAGGTCGTAGGTCAAATTAACCAAAATCATTTAGTCAATTTGAATATAGTTCAATTTGTTAAAGCAAATATGAATTTTTTCTTCTTGGTTCTTTATTTGATACACTAATAATAATAAGAAGGTATAATTGTAATTCAACTAGTCAACACCTCGTTATAAGTTTGGTCAAAAAAAGAAAAAAAAAAAAATATATATATATATATATATATATAAAAGTTAAAATTTTCACCCTCAATTTTTAAATTGTAAATATTTATATAAAAAATGATATACAGTTAAGAGTATTAATTTTTACTTGAATGTCTGATTATTTAAAAAGAAATAACCCCTTAAAATATATGTTTCTTTATTTGGGATTTCAAAAATGAAAAATAGAAATAAAGAAAATAACATATTTAAGAAAGTATACTATCAAATTACCGTAGACAACAATTTAATTAGAAAAAAATATCTGAATTCAATTTTTTTTAACTATAAATTTATATCTTGAAACAAACTCTTCTTAATTAACTATTAATCCAATAATCTTTACTGTTTTTATAATGGTTATTTTCCAAAAAAAAAACAGAAATTTTGCAACTATCCTAAAATTAATTAGGTTTATAAAATAATTTTCCGGCTTTTTGTTTGTTCTTTTCTAAGAGATCAGTTTATTTACAAAGAAAACAAACACAATCAATTTTTAAGTTTTTTTTTTAGTACAATTGTTAATTTTAAGTTGAACAATAAAAATAGTCGAAAATATAAAAATGTTTATTTACTTTGATGTTCTTTTTGATTTAATATAAATCTCCATGGTTAGCTATTTCTATTACCCGTGCGTAGTAAAAAAAAAAAAAAAAACATATTTAGGTGGAGAAGCTGGACTGCATTTCAATTGGCCTTTATACGTAACCAAACCATCCTGGCCCAATTAGTAGCCCAAATTGCATCAAGCCCAACAGTATCACCATCAATTTCATCAAAGACGACATGACCATGAAACTATTATTGGTAAAGATAATTGGTTTTTAGGAATTTTTTGTTGGTTCTTTATTTGACACGTTAATAATAAGGTATTGTCATTAAAGAAAAAGAAAATGTTGTTTTTTGATTGTTTTCTAAAACCCAAAATTGAAAGGGCTCTCTTAACAATGCATTCCCTGCTAAATAACTCACCTTCTGACAAAGCCCTTGAGGATTCTCCAGAACTTGGTTCCTGTTCGGCCGTCCCCACGCCCTCGAGCTTGAACTGATTCCAGATTCACCCTCTTCAGAAGCAGAGCCAAGGCTTGCTCCTGGTTCTGGGCCGTGACATCATCGATGGCGCAGTCTTCTTGGCTCTTGTGCGATTCCTCCAAGGCCATTTGGGCGATACAAGCCACGTGAACATGGTACTTCCCGCATTCTGAAATGTAGGACCAGCCGTTGTCGTTGTGTGTTCCGCCATTGATGCTCTTTCTGTTGCACCACAAGCACTTCCCCCGGACTTCTTTGTGGAGATTGAACTCCACGTCTTTGATTTTGTAGTTTTTGTTGAGGTTTCTGCAGCAGGGGTGGAGGTCCAAGTCTTGATTCTGGCAGTGGTACACAAAGCCGTTGATGGGCTTTCTGCAAGCGTCGCATAACCTTCTGCAATCGTCGTGACAGGCCTTTGGTGGGATTCGAAAGAAATTGAAGGTGGAATTGGGGAAGAATTGATGTGAAATTGGCCACGTTTCTGGAAATTTGCACTCCTTGTGAAGATCAAAATAGTAGTTTTCGCATTGGTAGTGTGGGCCGAAGCCTACTTCCTTGCAGCCGTAGCAGGTGTAAGGTTTGGACATCCTCAACAAAGAAAAAGAACACAAACAATACAAGAGATTTTGGGGAGATGGGACAGATAATGGAGACGCTATCCATGTATGACTAGTCATATATAATTTGGTTGAGGAAAGGATTAAAGGAAGAAAAAAAAGAGAAGGTACTCATTTTAACTATGGTAAGTATTTTACATTTATGTAGTACAATTAAATTAACCATGATTTTAGTATGCATTTATTATTGTATTAATCAAATTTGTTTTATTAATGTACTAAAAAAAAATTTGTTTTATTAATACTACTTATACGTTAATATTCAATTATAAATTCCGCATGTTGAACACATATACCGATTATATATTTTTAATTTATTAATTCAATAAAAATGTCTAATATATTTCAAAAATAAATAAAAATAAAAATGTTTAATACTTTTAGTTTTTTTTTCCCCTCTTTTGGATAGCTACACAGATAGCCCTTTTGTAGAGGATACTTCCACAAGCGTCTACTTTTAACCATTTTTTCAGAAAATGTCTGAAGTTGACCCGTTTTAAGCTGTTCTTTTTTTAATAATGTATTTTTTTTAAACTTATTTTGAAAATAGGTATCATGTCAAAGTTATTCTAAAATAATGCTTTTGGAATAGTTTTTTGACATTTGCTCGTGTCTTCATGTTGAAATTCCACGTCCCAAAAAAAAATTATAGATAGACGACCATCTTAAAATTTTAAAAAATGAATAAAAAATGTGTATTCATTAAAGACTATGTCAAAACCAGCATATATATATATATATATATATATATATATATATATATCCTTCTATATATGTTCCCACCAATGTTTTTGTATTTTGATAAATTCAGGCGTAATTCATATCAATAAGAAATAAGAATTAATAACAAAAAAGTAACTTTATTATTGGGAATCAAACTTGAAACAGAGTATATATGTATAAGTATGTGATGGTCATGGTTTTGGTATAATAACAGTAATACATACAAGAAAAGAAAAGAAAAGAGAATTAAGAATTTTAATTCTTAATCAAATCTTGAAACAGAGAGGCGAGAACGGGGGTTGGATCTCCAAGAACGATGCTAACAATGGTCTTGACGAAGATCTTAAGAATTCTCCAACACTTGATTGCTTTGGAGTGATCCTTATTTGATCTCCACAGCCAGTGGCTGGTCTTGTCGACTGATCTGACCAAGTCTCCGCCGCCGCTGTGCCATTTTTGCAGAGCCATTTCTGTGACACAAGCCACGTGAACGTGGTACTCCCCGCACTCGGACACGTAGGACCATCCACGGTCCTTGATGCTCTCACAGTCGCACCACACGCACTGTCTCCCAATTTTGCTGCGCAGATTAAACGCCACGTCTTCAATTTCGTACCTGTTGTGGAGGTTCCTGCAGCAGGGGTGGAGGTCTAAATCGTGTCTTCTGCAGTGGTACACGAAGCCCTTGATGGGGTTCATGCATGCGTCACAAATCCTTGGGCATTTCTTGTGTGGGGTTGTGGAGAACTTGAACATGGAACCTGGGAAGAATTCGTGGGGAGAGGGTAAGATTTTTGGAAACATGCAGGTTTCGTGGAGATTGAAATCGCATTTGGCGCAGTGGTAGCGTGGGCCGAACCCTGTTTCCTTGCACCCACTGCAGATGTAAGGTTTTGGGGATTGTTTTAGCTCCAGATCATGCCTCGGATGGTTTGGATTTCGGAGCCCCATCGGAACAGATCAGTTGAAGAATTTTTGAGGTGGGGGTAAATCAAGATGGAAGCTAGAGTAGTGGCTATTTATAATCATACGGAAGCCACCGGGAAATTTCCTTTCAATCATCTTTATCCATTCCAAATTTCCCAATTTTTCACCATTTCTCCAATCATTTGCTCACTCTGATCTAATGTAATCACTCGGGTAATTAACTTATTATTACTTCCTGGGCTTGCTTTAATTGTCTTTAATTTTTTGTTATTTTAGTTACAAATATTTTGGGTCTCATTTAATTCAAAATAAATGAGATGTGTCAAACACTAACCAGGGTTAATCAGGGATTAATCATTTTGCTCCGTTTGTTAAAATTTTCAAATTATTTTGAAAAATAAAATCAAAACTACTACAATAATTCTATTATATTATTCTAATTTATTAATAACCCTATTTTATTATATGGGGGTTTTCGTTTCGATTTATTAAAATCCACTATAAAATTGATCTTCATTTGGTTTGTTTAGGAGCTAATAAAAACCCATGCTATAGAAGGAAATTACTTCCTCTCCAAGGAAAAGAAAAAACTAGCAAAAAAAAAAACCATAGTTTTCATAGAAGAAGAGAAATAAATAGTAATGCTATGATTAAAATCTGATTTCAAAATGCCAACATTAATTGTGAGTTGACAAGGGATTAATCATTTTGCTTCGTTTGTTAAAATTTCCAAATTATTTTGAAAAAGCTAAAAAAACTACGACAATAATTTTATTCTATTATCCTGATTTATTAATAACATCGTTAGGTAATGTGGTTTCCATTTTTATTTTTTGAAAACAGTGGGCTTCAGTGGATAGAGACCATGCTATAAAAAGAAATTACTTCCTCTGCAAGAAAAAGGAAAAACTAGCAAATTAACTATAACTTTCAAATATGAGAAGAAGTAAATAGTAATGTTATGGTTATGGGATGGGATTTTTCTTAGATAATTTGGATTGAAATTCTTTGCATCTATGATTGTAGTTAATTAAATTAAACTATATATATATATATATATATATATATATATTATTTGTAAGATTTTACAAAAAAAACTATCTTGAATTTGTTCCTTTTAAATTGAAAACATTATATACAACCATGTTGTCATTTAATCCCTCTTTTTAGATTTGTGGTGGGTCTGTAATTTTTTTTGTTTTAATATTAGTCGGATATTCAGTCCTACAACTTCAAATGGAAATATCTTAGCAACTATACCCATCTTGACAATTTTAGTTTTATTAATCAATTAAATTGAATATATTGAAATTAACACCTATATCCCATCCCGAGTAAGTTGTTGAACCGACCAAAGATTAGTATTATTGATGTTAATTTATTTATTAACATCAATATTAATTGGATATTCCGTGCTACAACTTCAAATGGAAATGACTTAATAACTATACTCATATCGACAATTTGTTGATTTATTAATCAATTAAATTAACTTCCCAACTCTAGTGAGTTGTCAAACTGAAAAAAAAAACTAGTATAATTGATATTAATAATTTATTTATTAGTATTTCAAACAATATTTTATAAATATGTTGGTAAAACATAAAAATATGAATTAATTAATTAATTAGAGATTAAAGATAAGAGAGCTCTCCCACCATCCTCACATCCTTGAACTTCAATAGCTTTCAAACTCATCTTCTTAGAAGAAAAGAAAGTGTTTTTTCATGGCATCGTCACGCTTTGGAACTTGAAGATTGTTCACCCTCTCCAGAAGCTGAGCTTGTTTTTGGTGATTAATATTAAGACAAGCCACGTGAACATGGTACTTTCCACATCCCGACATGTAGGACCATCCATTGTGACCGTGGGCGCCGCCATTAATGCTCTTATGGTTACACGACAAGCACTTCCCTCGAACTTTGTTGTGGAGATTGAAGTCCATGTCTCCGATTTTGTGCTGTTTGTTGAGGCTTATACAGCAAGGGTGGAGGTCCAAGTCCTTATTCTGGCAGTGGTACACAAAGCCGCTGATGGGCTGCATGCAAGCGTCACAAATCCTTTTGCAATCTTCGTGACAGGCCTTTGGTTGGCTTATGAAGAATTTGAAGGTGGAACTGGGGAAGAATTCGTGGGAAATTGGCGAGGTTTGTGGAAACATGCACTCTTTGTGAAGATAAAAATTGCATTCTGATTCTGGGCATTGGTATCGTGGCCCGCACCCTGTTTCATTGCATCCATTGCAAGTGTAAGCTTCTTGGGACTCCTCCAGCTCCAGTTCATGGGGATGGAACTTCATCGCCATTTCTTTCTATTGCCTAGCTTCAAAAGAAAAACAAAGACAGAGGAACAATATTAAGTTGGATGAGAGGAAGAATAGCAATTAGATTCATAATATAGTAAGAAATTAAGGAAGACAACAAACAAAGCATGTATGATTCAATTAATATTTTAATAAATTGTATAATAAAATCGTGGTTGAGATAAATAAATGCAGAATCCAATCGGTGATATAAATTGGAAAAGTTAGTCAAATAACATTGATCACCTAGTGGCATGCAGGAGAAGTCCATAAATGAGAAATCCCGACATGTGTATTCATTAAAGACTATGTCAAAGCCAGCATATCTTATATATATATGTTCCCACCAATGTTCTGTTCCGACCCAAAGTAGTGGGTTTGTTGTTATTTTTGAAAGAAATGAGGACGGAGAATACGTTGTGTGATGTGAAACACTCGCATGATGAATTGAAGTTTGTGGAGTCTAAAGGAGCTTACATTTGCCTTGGGTGCATGGAACCAGGCATCGGGTCACGATACACATGCGAAAAATGCAGCTTCAAACTTCACAAATGCTGCATGAGGCCACAAAGAAGTTGCCACGAATTCTTCCCCAATGCCACCTTCGAATTCTTCCAAACCCCACCAAATACAAACAATAATAATAATAATAATTGCGAGGCTTGCACAATGTCCATCGGAGGCTACTCGTACCACTGCCAAAATCAGAACTTGAACCTTCACCCCGTTTGTATGGAACTCACTGCATATTACAAACTCAGATCAGACGACGGCCACGGCCACCGCGCCGACGTCGCCTTGAACCTCCACGACAAAGTCCGAGGTGAGTGTTTTTTGTGCCACCAGACCAAGAGCATCAATATTGGTAGCCACCGCGACAACAAAAATGGCTGGTCCTACGTGTCAGACTGTGGGAGCTTCCATTTCCACGTGGCTTGTCTCTCCCATAAACTCTGGTTACAAGCCGCTGCTCAGGACAAATTATCGGACTCTATTTTTGATCCTTTCTTGGAATCTATTTTTGATCCTTTCTTGGAGAAGTTGAAGATTATGTGGAACAGGATCTCCACTTACAATTATTCCACCTTGTTTTGGCCTTCATGAAAAAACTCAACTCGATCCTTTAAAAACTCATTATTATCTCTACATATTTTATAAGATATTATGTTTGAAATATTAACATCAACCATATTATACTAGTCATCTTTTTACTTCAACCACCCTTTTAAATTTCTTTAATACAACATACTGGAAATTGCTCGAAACTCAAAAGCAAATATTATTCTTTAAATATAGTCCATTTAATTGATTAATAACCCATTCAATTTGACAACGTAGATATTTTAAAACAACATACACCAACTAAAATTAATCTATTAAAAAAAAACTAATTCTAATTCTAATTGATGCAAAAATAATAATAATAGATAGTTAACTCAAATAGACCACTTATTGGATCCTATTTGAGTTATTGTCTAAAATCTCTCAAATTTATATTTTGTCTTAGGTATTGGAGAAAAGCTCATTTTTCAATTACCAAATTAATTACTCATGTGGCTATATATATATATATATATATCTATATCGCCACAAATCATGGTTTCATATTTAAAAAAACTGTCCACCTTCTCTCCAAAAATATTGTGCGATAAGACGAAAAAAAAAAGGAAAAACATATTTAAGTGGGTATATGTGAATCCCATACCAGAAACAGGCTGAGAATGCTTAACCCAAAAACATTTTAGCCCAAAGTTGCATCATATAGCAGTACAACATAACACCTTCAATTTCATCAAATGACACAAACCATTTACTTATTATTATTTTGGCATCAACTAGTTTATTTTTTTACTTTTTTTTATTTGATATTTGTGAGTGTCCGAACCAGTTTACGTACACATTGACTAATCTTACGAAACAGTCATTTAACCTTCCAACATTTAGTATCGGAAAACACATAAAAATTAATTTATCAAGTTGGGGTCATCATGGGTTTGAACTCATTAATTCTCTCCCACTTTACTTAGGGTGATAATTTTAGTTGATTTATTAATGAATTAAATTGACTATTATTTAAATCAACACTTATAACTCACCCCAAAGTTAGTTGTTGAATTGAAAAAGACTAGTACAAAATGTTAATAATTTTTTTATTTGGCAATTTATTTATTAGTTGTTGGTAAAACATAAAAACATTAATGAATGAGTTAATTAGAAATTAAGGGCAATGTAGCCAAGCCGCTAATAGGGGCTGCATGCAAGCGTCACAACTCCTTCCACGATAATCGTGACGAGCCTTTAATTTGGTTAGCTTATGAACAATTTGAAGCTGGAATTGAGGAAGAATTCGTGGGAAATTGGTGACGTTTGTGGAAATATTAAGGTAAATTAGTTTGATGTATTGCACATTTAAAAATAAACTAACATAAAATTATAAATGGAATCAAATTTTGAACGAACATAAAACTAATATCGGTAATGCTCCCTTTATATATATATATATATATATATATATATATATATATATAAATAGACAAATAGACAAATAATATATGTAATAAATGTTATTTTAAACTAGGGGTATTTTTTAAAGGAGGGAGTTACAAAAATAGTATAAATAGGGAGACTTTTTTGTTTTGCTATTTTTTCTCTTTGGAGAATAAGTAAAGAAGTGTTGGTAGAATGATAAAAATAGTATAAATGGAATTTTAGGGTCAAGAGATTTGAGTAATGACGCCCAAAATCCAAGCTCACCTTTGTAACGATGTTTAATAAAACCGCATTACTATAAACAAGGCTATTAATAAATCAAAATAATATAATAGAATTATTTTAGTTGTTTTTAATTTCCTTTGGAAAATAATTAGGAAATTTTTACAATCGGGGCAAAAGGATTAATCGCTCTCATTAACTCATTATTATTATTACTATTTTGACATAGCGTATTTGTTTTGAATCAAAATTTAGGTGCATGTGATCCAAACAACTTGTAGCTAAACTAATAACATATTAAAAATAAACCAACCTCATGAATTAAAAATAATTACATTGTTACATTTAGAGTGTCCAAGTCTTCAATATTGCTACAAAATTTCAATTTATACTATAATTTTCTTATATAGCATATAAACTAAACAGAATGAGAAGTCATCTAATTTATAGTGATTTTTAATAAATAGAAATGAAAACTACATTATCAAAAAAATGAGATTATTAATTAATGAGAGAAAATTGAATAATTCGTGATTAACTTGTAGTTTTATTTTGAATCAAATTTGAGGTGTACTAGTCCAAGATATTTGTAAGTGAGATCGTTAATAAAATATTAAAGATAAAAGATAAAGCAAGGGTAGAAATCAACCGTTAATGTAGATTAGTGATTACGTTGGGAGAATGAGAAAATGATAGGAGAAATGAGAGTATTAAGAAATTAGGTTAAAATTAAAATTGGATGGGATAAAAAATGGATGAAAATGAAAGGAAACGTTGCTTCCTATATGGTTATAAATAACCTTCCTCAAAATTTCTTCACCCTCTCTTTTCCTTCTTCTCATTTTCTAAAAACCTAAATAGAATCATGTGCTTATAATAGAGAAAGGCAAACTATCCATTTGGGAAAAACAATTACATTTAATTGTTATTTTAACTAATTAAAAATAATAAAAGTGGAATTGAAAAGGAAATGTTATCAAATACAAAATGTCTTTCCTCCTCTCTCGATTAGAAGTGGATTAGAAGTGGGGCTTTCACGAAATTTCGTGGAAATTTTGTGGAGAGGGAATCTTTCCTGTACCCTTGAATTTTATACTTAATTTTCATGGTATTAAAAGTTCTCCACTATGTTATTTTATCAAGATTTTGTAAATTCATATATTGTTAAATCATTATTTCGTTAATATATTTTGATTTGTAAAAATTATGTTCACATAGTAATTAACACATGAAACTTTACGTGTTAGATTAATAAAATTCAACTTATCTATCAACAAAATTTATTTCTTCAAATGATCGGACCCACATATCTAAATATGTTGATGAAAACCATAATTTAACGAGACACTAAATTTTTAAGAGTAATCACGAATTTTAAAAAATTAAAAGCCAACTAAAAATTTTTTACTATTGTTTTAATTCATTGAAATCATTAAATAAAAATTAGAATTTTGATTTTAGTCCAAGGCCGAGCTGAACCAAATTAATTACGTCCATGTGTTTGGTGGAGAGTATTAGAACAACTAACAACAAAAAGATACGAATTAAAAAGTAATTAAAAACTTTTTGTCCATACATAAATAAATAAATAAATATATATATATATATAATTAGAAAGAATTCCACTCAAGATATACATTATTCTTTAATGGTTGAGGCTTTGAAAAAAAATGTCATAGGTCTTAATTGGTGCATTATTCTATAAAGTCACTGGTTATAATTTCTTTTTCTTTGTTTTGATAAAATGTCACTGTTTATAATTGTTACCTTCTATTTTTGCTATTATTCTCTTTTATCATAGCATTTTTTGGATCTCTTGTGACAGCCCATCTTGGCAAGTTTTAAACTCCAATAATTACATAATACGTAGTGGTTGTCCATTCATTCAAAACTAAAAAATTAATTAGTTAATTTTGTTTTGACTACTGCTTTAATTACTTGGGCCAGAATTATTTTTAAAGTCAAAAGAACAAATTGAATATACTTGTACGAGTGTTTATAATTGATAAATAACAAACTTCAGTGCAATGTCGGTGACGAAATATTTTCGTGGCCGAGTGTCATTTTTTTTTGTAGTGAATCGAAAAATAATATGCAATTTAAGGGTAATTTATAAAGTCTAATCAAATCATAAAGATTAAAATGTTTTTACAATTGGGGCAAAAATCACTCTCATTAACTTATTATTATTATTATTGAACACCCTAAGTGACCTACCTCTTTATTTTATACTTAATTTTCATGGTATTAAAAGTTCTTCATTACTTATCAAGATTTTGTAAACAAAAACTTAATATACAGCTAAATTATTATTTCATTAATATATTTTGATTTGTAAATATTATGTTTAAATAGTAATTAACACATGAAACTTTATTTGTTGATGGATAAAATTAAATTTATCTATCAACAAAATTTGTTCATTTGTCAAATTTTTAAGAGTAATCACGAATTTTAAAAAATTAAAGTCAAACTAAAAAATATTTCAGAGATTAAGAATTATTTAATATATTAACCAAAAATTAAAATAAAAAAAAAGTTGCAGTCATTTTTCTTTTTTCTTTTTTCTTTTTTCTCTTTTAAGTTCATCAATTAAGTAAGAAATTTCAACCACTGGCAAAATCAATTTTCAACGCATGACTGAAAAATGGATTTTTCTTTTTTTGTTTATTTGTAAAATAACAAAATCCATTATGGACCATGAACCAATTAGGTCCCCTTTTCCGATTCATTAAAAGAAAAAAAAAACAAACAATCAAACAAAAATTACGTCATTTTTCTATTTTATCTTTTCCTCAAATGTTTCATAATTAATTTCGTCTTTTACCTAGAACAGTTGTTTTTTTATTACAGGTAGTTCTCTTTCATTTTGGTTATGAAATTCGTCATCATTTTCAACAAAAATTGAATATTCTTAAAATAGAACAAAACAGAGAGGGCAGCTTTTTGAAATAAAATATTCTTCTTAAAACTTCTAAAACACATTCCCTTCAACCCTCCAGCTATTAAATAATATCTAAAAATTAAAATAGAATAGGAATGTCAAAATCATAAAACTATATGCAACGTAATCAAGAATGATAATCATTATTATACATAATACATCATCAAATTTAAGACTAATTTTATGGAAGATGATATAGTTAAAGATAATTGACGTTTCCAAATGCTTCATGAATAACATGCAAGATATCACTTTTCAAAAGAAGAATTTGAAAAAAAATATCACATTATTATTACTATTGTTTTAATTTATTGAAATCATTAAATCAAGGTCAATGTGAACCAAATTAATTATTCATCCATGTGTCTGATGGGGAGTATTATAACAACTCACAATGGATTGAAAACGTAATTAATTAGTTTATAACCTTTAGCCTATTCATAATTTATTCAACTCAAAATATATATATATATATGTATTCTTTGAAAGAATTCCACTCAAGATATACATTATCCTTTATGGTCGAGGATTTGAAAAAAAAAAGTCATATGTCTTAATTGGTGCATTCTATAAAGTCACTAGTTATAATTTTTTTCTTTGTTTTGATAAAATGTCACTATTCATAATTGTTACATTCTATTTTTGTTATTATTCTATTTTATCCTAGCATTTTTGGATCTCTTGTGACAGCCCATTTTTGGTATGCTTGTTTTAATTGGAAAATAACATGTAATTGAAGGATAATTTACAAAGTCTAATCAAATCATAAAGATCAAAAAGTTTTTAAATTTGATCATACACATTGAATTGAAACTTTTAAAATCACATCAACTAAACTAAAATTATGATGAAAGATTAAATATATAATTTTATTTTTAAAATGTGATTATTGGGTTTTTTTTTTTATGATTTGTATTTTGTTGATGTATCAAACTAAACTAAGTCGTATTTTGTTTTTCTAATTCTTGATTCGAGTCGTTTTAACCCAATTAATAGAGCAAGACGATTTTGTCTCGTGACATATTGACCAGCTTGTCGCCTTACATGATCACTATATGGAAATAATGGAAAAACATCATTTAATCAAATAATTAAATCAAATTCATACTAATTTAATTTGAACATAGTTCACTATAGTCATGATTAATGTCTCTTAATCATTAAGGAAATTATCAATCAGACTTAAAATTCGTTCATTTGACAAGAAAAAATGTGAAAGTCAAATAACACATGAACTAGAAAAGTGCCATCATTTAGCATTCAAAAATTTTACGAGATGAAGTTTGGTTGTTATCACAACAACACGTGCAAACAAGTTGAAAATTTGTAGTTCTCCTATTATAAGATGCAAACAAAACACCAACAGAATCTTTACAGCAATGGAATACTAACATATAGCTCACAAAGTGCTCATTCGTTGAAGAATTATAATGAGGTAACCACTCCAATAAATAAAATTTGTTAGGGGTAAAACTAGGTAGAAATTACACGTGACTGCCCCTCTTCTATTAAGGCACGTGTGTTCGAAGCTCAACTCAATCATTTGAGGACGAAGAAGAAGGATCAATGTGTTTAGAAATATAGGACTCAGCTCGATTTCGACATACTAGAAGTGCTGCTAGCAAGAAATCAACTGATAGTTGGTGGAACGCGAATTACTCTAAAAATTGATCTTCTGACTATCAGCCGAAGATCCATCCAACAATAGGTACGAGTGCCGTAATTGTAGGAATACATTTTTCGAAGTTCCCCGTATAAAAGGTGAAATCTCACATTCTCAAAAGTATATAACCTCTATAAAATTCAAGCATGAGTAACCTGAGTTAAGTTTTAAAATTTTTGTTGTCAAACACCACACCGATGCAAGACAAAAATCGTAATATGAACGAAATCATTTATACGTACAAACTTTACCATTATATTTACATTTTAATCATTCTCTTGGCCCTAGTGTAATTTTTGTAACTTTTTTTTTGGTAGGAGAGACAGCCATATCCTCTGTCGAGAAAAAGCATATACAAAAATAGAGTCTGTCCTCACCTTTCAAATTGCGGCAAAACTTTGCAATAACAAAGCCCTCGAAATCAAACAACTCATTCCCTTGTGGCCCGCACGTGCACAACCACCACCGACTCCGAGTCCAGCCCGTCGCGAAACACCGCAGGCGACGATGGAGTTGGAGTGGCATCGGCACGACACATCGGACAGCTGGAGTGGGAGTAAAGCCACATGTCGATACACGGCACGTGATACGAATGCATACACTCCGGCAATGTACGTAAATCCTCCCCCTCTTCGAACTCGCTCAAACAGATGGCGCACGTGCCATCCCCTACTTCCAAATGATCCATTCGCTTCTCGTACTTATGGGCCGGAATTAAATGGACCACCGAATTCTCCGTGCTCCGCGGCGTCTCCAACCCCGGCAGGGAGTGCAAATCACGCGCCGCCGGGGTTTGGCCACCGCCGCCGCTGGGGCGACGCCGGTCGCACCAACAGGCCATGATGCAGTGGTAAATGGTGACGACGATGCCGGCGGAGCCGACGGCGATTAGGAAAATGTCGAGTTTGTGGCTGTAAGCAATGGCTTCGCTGGGTGACATAGGGGGGGTGGCCATTGGGGGAATTAATGGGTTAATTAAACTGAATTACTGTTGAATTATTTGGTTGTATGATCTTTCTTTTTTTTTTTAGGTCACAGGTGGTGATATCAAAGTTAATTAGGAAACTTCCAAAAAATCTGCATTGCAGCGGCGTTATTTGTTAAGAATAATTAATCAGAATTAGCATCTTAGCGAAAATCACAAAGCGCGCGCCTATATTGTCAACACTTCTTGAGTGAGTCTCCATCTCTTGATTTCGAGATTAATTACTAATTTACGCCGAAAAGTGCATAAAAATTATGAAGGGTGCTTTTAGTAATGAAAAAATGTATTAGTATTGTTACCTACCATTTGGCACTTCCAACTAAAAAAATATATATATTGAGTTCGAAAAAAAAAAGTCTTGAGTTCGAATCTTAAAATATAAGAGTCAAGTCATCTTGTTATATACTTATCGAATCCTTCGGAGTATGAAATTTATCGAATTCTTGAAGTCGAATTCTTGAAGTATGAAATTTAAATCTCTTTTCTTTGTGTAGTGTTAGAAAAATGTTATATCTCTAAGCTTTTATATTGTAATCAAAGGTCGACGTGAGATAAGTTCACTTTAATCAGTTTGAACATATAATTTAATTAGTTAAATTATTATTTATCTCTCTTAGAATTCAACTCACAACCTTAGATATATTTTCTTAGCCTCGCTTTGGCATTATTTACCTCACTAAAGATTGGGGATGAATTAAAAAAAAGACTAATTAATAATATATTGATATCAATTAACATTTAAACAGGAGCAAAACTAAAATTAAGTACCAAAGTTTGACTGGAAAACCTGCCAGTGGCATCATTGTAAATTAATAGTTGGGCCGTGGATGTTCATGTAATATCACAAAGGCAAAACAATGACGGCCGAGCATCAGTCCGCTTTCTTGATTCTGTATTCTCGTCTCCAAACACTCCCTCGTTCAACCGCGGTTCGGCGGGAGGATGGAAATTTCCGACGAGTTCACGGCCAAAGCCACCACCTCGAATTCGAACCGCAACAAACCCTACGAAACTAGAGACGGCGGCGAGCTCTCATCCTCCGATAACGAGACCGAAGATGTACTTTTCTTCCTCCTACTCTTCTCTTATTCCGCTCTCCATTCTTAAATTTCTTGCATCTCATTTCGTCTTCTTTGTTCCCAATCCTCTTGAATGCAAAGCTATAGCATAGTTGAACATTGCATTCGTTACTGCTCTACATCTAGCTCCGGTTTCATGGAAACGGAGGCTTCCTGAGCTGGATATGCTGCTCAAGTGGAGCTCCTTGCGTGTGTTTAGCTCAATTCTTACTTGTTTTCTTTCGTCGGTGTGAAAAAATAGTGAGAAGCTATGATACTTAGAAGTTAAAACGATTTCCATCTTCACTCACATCTGTCTCATTTCGGTTGGTGTTATGATGCTCTGTAACGGTAGGGTTTAAAATTTGAGTTGAGTGTACTTTTTTCAATCGATGTACGTTCTATTTATGTTCGATTAATTGTGATGATTTTTCAAATTTTGTGGCCTTTGTTATTCTTGTTATTTCTGGAAATCGGGATCAGCATGTTTTTGTGTCATCGAATTTCTGCTTCTTTATTTTGAGAATTGTATTTGCCGTCTGTAGTAACCATTCCCTCATATTTTCAATGTAGTACGACTTATGAGTAATATTTATCCCAGGCACATCCCGTTTGTTCCAACATGCTTGCTTCTCTTGCACCTCCAGTATCTCCCATTTTTCCTCTGCAAAGTAAATGTAATGTAGCTATTCAGGCTGGTAAGTATTTCCGGGCTTCATTGGAGAGCCACTGGCTCTTTTTATTAACTTCGTGCATAAGTTCATAGTACTTGAACATCGAACTATTCGAAATCTCAACTGATCATAATCCTTTTAGCATCAAAGTTTTTATAACATGCTATTTTTGTTATGCATTGTACTGCACACTTGTATTGTAATTGTATTGAGTGCAGCGTAGTGCTTAAGCATGTTATATGGACTGTATGAATTCAAGTATGTATGGCTTGTAAAATACACTTCAGTGAGCTAAATTGGCAGTTTGCACGTAATCAACTTACCCTTTGGAGCATGGATCCTGAAACTCCTACAATCTTTGAGATTGCTTTAGTACACGAACACTATTGCTCTGCCACTTTGTAACTGTAATACTTAATATGATTACTGTATTTGATGTTAGAGCGTTTTGAGATGTCCATATTCTCATACTGCCGAGCTCTTAGTCAAATCAT
Organism: Momordica charantia; assembly: GCF_013281855.1. Classification (NCBI taxonomy): domain Eukaryota; kingdom Viridiplantae; phylum Streptophyta; class Magnoliopsida; order Cucurbitales; family Cucurbitaceae; genus Momordica; species Momordica charantia. Next base: position 26,133,878 of record NW_028275162.1, on the reverse strand, counting down.
GCCATGAATTAACATTTATGTTAGATCGTTTATTTAAGTAAAGTCTGATGAAACAATATCTGCCACTTACATAGAAGGCTGTTTCTGGAATTATTGTTCGATCTCTGTTGACATATGCACCCAAACTGGTGCACACGGAAGTTGAGGAGAAGCCTTCATTTACTGTGTGTATTTCAGAACTGAATTGTACAAAGACAGAAAGGCCTTTGATGGGGAGAAATCTTTCCTTGATTAACCTACAGGTTTATCTACTTTCTCCCAACCCTTCTCTAGCTGGCTTGTAATTGTTCCTACCTTGTAGATGCACCTTCTTTGAGTGGTCTGTATTCAATACCGCCTACCAACCCATTTTACTATCAGGAATTTCAGCATACGCAGAAGAGACTTCCAATATTCTTCAACCAGTTGAGCACGTCTTCAATGTTTAGTCTGCCATTGGAGACCATTAAGTGTAGTTTCGACTTAAATGTTGTGATTAATTATGGTAAGCAGGTTGGTATCATTGCTGGTAGCACCTGCTGATAGGTTTATGTTAAAAATGTTCCCCATCTAATTCTCAGGGACTATCCTCACTTTCACCACTGTCTTGTTTGACCTTGCACCCCATTCTCTCTTGGAGATTAAATTTGCTGCTGTAAAGAGACCACAGCAGTGCTATGCTCAGTACCCTGATCATCATAATTCATACACCGGCAGCTGATTGATATATCTTTTTGCCAGTCATATAAATGGCTTTCATACCATACCACGTCTGTGGACACAGAAGTAGAGAGAAACCTTACGTTATTGTTAGTGTTTCAGAATAAGAACTGAATTATATTAAGAGGGAAATGCCTTTAAATAGGTGTTTACAGTGGTGGTCGACTACCTATACAACTGGCAACAAAATCTTACATCTCTGCTGATAGTTGCAGTGACTTGAAGAATGTAATAAAGAGAAGACCTTAAATAATCTTGTAATAATGCTGTTAGCCATCATAAACTACCAACTTCATTGATTGCTAAATCAATTAAGATTGCCATACTAAAAACAAAGTTATGTCCAATAGATTGCTTTGACTCACTCACTTATAGCATCAATGAGCGAGGCTTGTGTGACACATTCCAAAGATAGTACTCCTGGCTGAGCAGGGATTAAGAATCAGAAGCTTCAATGCCCCTAACAGAATTATATTGAGTCAAGGGCATGGAAATCATCAAGGAATGAACTTAAACCATTGTAAGCTCCAGAATTTGTGGAGGAGATAGCTGTTTGGGAAAGCAAACTGAGTAGTTTGTTATCTTTTTACTTGAGTTCCTGCCCAATTTTTTATTATTTTATTTCTTCTGATTAAATCAAGATGTTGCTCTTATAAAAGCTTGAAATGCGTTCTATTGAAATTTAAAAAGTAAAATAAGATTTCCAGACAAGAAACCTTGTTTCAAACTTTTAAGTGTTTTGAATATTTTCAGAGACTTTGTGTCACTCATCTCTTTGTTTCTGTTTACAAAATTCTTCCATCTCATTTTGGAAGTGTTGTACTTGGTACGCCATGCATGATCTTGAAACTGTATACATCTGAACAAATTAATACTATTGCATACTATTTTAGTGGCTCGCTACGATATAGTGTCACACATAAATGCCCGAATTCATTGTAGATATGGATGATAAATTGGAGACAATACAAAATATATGTCAGAAAATTGTGGACACTACAAACTTGTACTCATTTTCTAAATTGGATGACCAGCAAGTATATTCTCTTATGAGGCTGAGGGAAATTTCTCATCGGGTTATCAGTGACCGAGATTCAAGGGTAAGTGAGGATGATCAGGTGGACTAATAACTATTTTTCTTTTAAACCATGGAGATGAGATGTGTAATTAAAAGCATGTTTAATGTGTTGTAGGTGACAAAAAATGATGTGATTAGTGCTATGTGCTCTTACATCAACAAGCTGGTAAGTTTTGCATTGTCAATCACCTTACTGTAGGTAGATCCTTGTTAAAAAGTTGTGGATTGACAGAATATTATGCAGGCAGGTAAATGCAAGGATATTGTTGACCTTGTGAATAGGATGTCAAATAAAGACTTGGACGACCAGCAACTGCAACAATTATCAAGATTAAAGGAGCTTCTATGCGGGATTGTTGATGGGGCTAAAGATGTGGAAACTGAACCTTCCCATATTGTTGAACAGGTAGGGCTGTAGGAATTAGGAAGCAACTTTCTCTTATGTAATATTTCTAGCGAAATCAATTCTATATTTATTGTAAATATGCAAATTACATTAATAGGGCATTGCAAGTGATATGTGGATAACGGAGAGTCTGGAGGTCGAACCAATTGATTCCAGCAATGATGATGTACTTCTTGGAGAGACACAACTTATAATGGTTGAAGATGAACAGGCAGTAGCTGAAGCTAGGCTCGAGAATAAATATTATGACCTGTCACATGTTAAGCACTCTGTTACTTGGCCACCAAATGGTAGCTTAACCTTAGAGTGGGTTCTAGAGTTGATGAAAACATTTGGGGAGTCTTCGAGAAACTACTTGCCCATGGAGTTTCAATTCGTCATGCCAGTTTCTGTGGTAGATGCAATACTAGATGTAGGTGCAAGCATCCTTCACAAGGAACCAAACTGTGTGGAAATTGACTGCCATGGAGAAGTTTCAAATGTTGTTATAGTTGGTGACATTCATGGACATTATCATGACTTGCTTCATCTCTTTGAACTTGCTAACTTACCATCTAAGACCCAGTATTACGTTTTTAATGGCAATTATGTGAACAGAGGAGCATGGGGATTGGAGGTGTTTTTGGTCTTATTGGTGTGGAAGGTAAGATGAAGTCATTTTTACTTGTTATTAATTGTATAGAAGACCAAAAGGTGCAGACAAGCATGCACAACATTAAAAAATCTGGATAAATCTATCAATAGTTTGAATTTGTGCAGTTTTTTTATTTTTGATAAGGATCGTGAGTAAAATTTCAGTTGAAAGTATAACTTATAACTACTGATGTATGTTGCCCTTTTGTATAGCATACTCAATTTTTAATGTGGGTGATTGTTCACTGCTTTTTCTCTTATTTTCTTCATAAAACTGCACCCTTGAATGTGGTATAGAAAAAATATTGTGTCCTCAGAGCAGGAATTGGATGTATAGAATCTAGAGAAGGTAGCATTAATAACATTATTTTCATTCTGAAAAATGCACATCTATTTAACCCCTTAATGCCTCATTTATTGGTGAGGTACACAAAACAGATCTTGATGCCTGATAGAGTATATCTACTCCGTGGAAATCATGAAACCAGAATTTGTACATCGTCCTTCGGTTTTGAGAAAGAAGTAGGGACAAAATATGGGGAGCAAGGTGAAAAAGTATATCACAGGTGTTTGGAAACATTTAAGGAACTTCCTTTGGCTGCAATTATTGCTGGAAAAGTATATACAACCCATGGAGGGTTATTTCGTAAGCCATGCAATCCTGATGTGCAGAATGGCAAGGAAAGGGAGACGCATGAGCTGCGGATTGGATCCTTACAAGACTTATCTAAGCTCGAAAGGTTTTTTATTGATATTCCAACACAAGATGAAGATCCAAATATAATTTTGGCAGATGTATTGTGGTCGGATCCTTCTAAAATAGATGGCTTAAGGAAAAACCAAGTCAGAGGAGCAGGTTTATTATGGGGTCCTGATTCAACAGAAGCATTCTTAAAGCTGTCCAATTTAAAGGTTATACTCAAACCTTGACTTAATGAACATGATTGTTTATGAAGAACTTTTTGCATGGCATTTATGGTAAATTCAGGCCATTTTTACCTTGAAAATTTTATAGGTTCTATGAGTTGATTTTGGATATGCAAATCACAAATAATTTCATCTCTATTCTTACTTCCTCTCCTCATTTACATGTGTGCATATATGTAATTATAGAACTTTTTGAATCTATATACCAATTCATATTTACATCCTGGTTCTGAGGATCTCCTTTTTAGTTTGTCAGAAAAGAGAAATAGTTAAGCGAAAGAGTCGAGCTTTGATCTCGTGAGTTATGCTTGAAAATCAACTTTACAAGTTATATGATATTGAGCTGACATGTTTTTTCCCTTCCAAATGTTGTAGTTGATCATTAGATCACATGAAGGTCCAGATTCAAGGGATGGTAAGATTGATTTCGATGATATGATAATGGGATATAGCACAGATCACGACAGAGAATCAGGAAAATTATATACTCTATTTAGTGCTCCAGATTTCCCACAGGTATCCACTCCTTACTATCTCTGGTTTTCATTTTTCTTGGAAATCACATCATATTTTAAGGTAATTCTAGATCTACTTAACAAGGAAAACAAGGTAGTGTGTGTAACTTCCCCTTTCTATCAATAAAGGACTGTGTTTATTGTTGAACTTATTTTATGGGGTATGAGGTACAATTTTCTTGCACATTGAAATAAACACTTCTATATTCTGAATGGTAATGTATGACTGTGACCTGATGTTAGTATGTGAATCTTATGTACAATACGTGCTTAAAATCAAGAATTGAGGAAAACTTTATGGTTTTTAATCTGTTGTGAACGTTTCTATATCATATTTCAAACAAGTCTTGTTAGCTCTTCTGCTATGTACTCCAGGCCGGACTGTTTTGCAGGAATCCCAAAGCTTCCGAAATTCTATATCTGTTTTGTAGGAATGTAAAAAACCTTACATTCTCTTCCCTTCTTATTTTTATTTTATACTAAAAATAATTTGAAAGAAGTTAATGTACTTATATACTTTTCCATTAGTATATGAAATTAATATATCTATAGTTACATTTTTATACAAGATACATTTCAATTGTATAATATCTAAATGGCATATTAAATTAAAGTAAAATTCAGTTGAGGGTTAAATTCATATACAAGATTTAATTGGGTTAAGTTGGTAGTCACTCAGATTTGTACTAGATGAATATTAGTTACTTTAGATCAAAATTAATATGATTAAATATGAAATTCATAATAAAATATTGAATTAAAATAAAATTTTAACCCAAAAAATGAATTAAGCGTTTGGTATAATATAATATAACAAAGATATTATTGGAATGATATGTAATTGCAATGTGAAACCATGAAAAATCCTAAAGCCCACAATACAGATATCCAAAATATTTCGAGTATCCCTCACAAGGTTTTCTTGCAGAGATGAGCGAAGTCATCCAAGGATCAAATATGTCTTGATTTTTTAGCATCTAGATGTTGGACATTTAAATTTCCAACGATCAAATGACCCTAAGTTTAAGGTAATAGTGGGGTGGTAATAATAAAACAACTATTGATCCATCTTTCGCCCCCTCGGGTACTGAATTAAAAGACAGTTCATTCCCATTGACAAGGCTTTTTTTTCTCTTGAAAAATTATAGATTTTTCCGTACTGCTAATATTCCTTTTCCCGTCGATATATTTGCACTTCTTTGGTTGTGGACACATGTTCTTCTATGCATGACAGATTTAATTTTTTTAAACAATTGTGATACTATTGGATGTTCGTGTGTTATAATACCCTCCTGCATTTGATATGAATAAAACCTTTTGAAAATGGGTGTATGACTTCTCCCCTTCTGGATGTTTTTCAGTTTGGCAGGAAGAGTTACAATAATGAGGGAGCATATGCCACTTTGAAGCCTCCGGATTTCGAAACTCCATCCTTCCATACATTTAAAGCCGCAGATAAACCGAAGGTATATGCATCTATGTTCTCATCCCTGAAGGAACAATTAGAATTTGACTACATAAGGCAGAAAAGATGAACAAAAGAGATTTGTATGAGATTTCATCTCTGATTGGAATGTTAGGTTCATGGACTTCAAAAATACAATACTGCATGCTAGGGTACGGGTAGAATTGATCCTTCTAGATGCTTCTAGGATACTTGTTTGATTACTGGTTAGCGGTGAATAATCTAGAACAGTAGTCAGATTTATTTTTGCTCCAGCATTTCTAATTCAATTGCTTGGTTTTGATCCACAGATAAATGTTTGCTATTTTGGTTGTGAAGGACATGATGTAGATTTAGACTTGACATTAATGGTAAGTCGGCTCTAGATTATTCAGAATATAAAGCCAGATAATATCTATATTACCTGAACCCTATGTTACATACAGGCTGATGCATGCATATCTCTCTACACACATAATACCGTATCTTCTTGATGAATGGGGAGATGGCAGATATAGGGATACATAGATTTCATACAGATTTGAGTAATTGCTCGAATTACTAATGAAATAGAATGACATTTACCTATCTGATTGTCTTGCACGTGCCGTATACTGACCAACCACCATTGTTGATGCATTATTTCTTGAACTAAGCATTTCAATATTGATCCATATTGTATCCATTAACCGTCTCAAAAAGGTTAAAGGGTGCTGTTGTAATTAACAGCTTTTACAAACAAATGCAGTTAGTTTGGTCAATCCATTACTGGACTTAGAAGCCTAATGTGAAAATTATTTAGCGTGTCATTTATAAATTTTTGAAGAGCCTGAAGCTGTTAGTGGTCGTCGTAGAAGAAAAATTACTTTTCAAAGTGGTGATTTGGTGCTAATAGTCTTTGGGAAGTTCAGGGTCCTTGAGCCCACTGGTCCCTTCACTTCTTGATATAGTATTCAAAAATCAAAACAGTGTCTTAAATATCAGCTTCCGGTCACTTATGTTGTTTTTCTGGTGTCTCTTATAGGCTCTGGCTGACGTCGTCTCTTCTAAAAACTCTAGTCCTGTTGAGATTCATTCTGGGGTTGATTTTGAGGCATTAGGCATAGTAAACCCACCTTCTTGGAGCATTACATTGACAGATGATGCTACAGGTACCCAAAATGTTCAAATTCCGAAAGCTCCCGTGGTAGAAGGGCTGCCTTTGCCACCAAACATAGAGGTGATTGTCTCCATAGGCATGAAGTTTTACTTACCATTACCTATATGATCTAAAGCAAGGTATTTTCCTAATACAGGAGCCTCACAAGGCTGCTTATGAATACTTCTTGGAGCTCATTGCAGGGCTGAAATTTATGCTTCAAAAAACGGTTAGTAAATCAAATAACTTCTTCTGTTACGTTTTTAATTTGAGAAACTAACAACGGTCGGTCCTAAGCAGGAAAATACGAACAATATGCACATACCTCATCGGAAGAGGAAGAAATTGAATTAGACTTGTGAAGAAATTGAACAGAAAATCTGGTGATGATCTTTTGGTCTACTTATCTACTAATTTATTTCTTTCGACTTAAAATTTTCAGACGTTGCGCCTTTGGGTTTGGGGACAGGAAAATGATGTTAGTCTAACAAGAATAAACTTGCTTTCCACAGGATCGGTGAACAAATGAAAACATCTCTGCTTATTTTGCAAGTGGTAAATTGGATTGACCATGGAGATGATTTAAGAGTTGAAGCTTTGTTTGCATCCATCCCTCTTCACTCTCCTTGCTGTATTGATCTGATCTTTCCTTCTTTGTCATATCAAAGGACAATGTTGAGAAGATCGAGAGATGAGATGAGATGATGTAGTGGAGCCGAATGATTAATTTATTTCTTGATTCTTTTCTATGCTTCCAAATGTTTGTACATTTCATCTCAAAGAAGTCCAGTCCCAACTCAAAAATTCGTGATACCCCATCAGAAGTTTCCATGCTCGCGCTTTGAATAATATGACCATTTACCATTGTTGATTAGTATTCAGAAGACCTAAACTAAAATGACAGTTGACACTGACACAGCTCAAATGGGAAAACAAGACCTATCACGAGATGCGTAGTGTAATATTTAGTAGCTTTTTTCGGAGCATTTTCCCACGTCTTCACCGAAAAAAATATGAAAATTTCCTGATTAATCTTTCAACATTAGAAAATTACACGATAATATCAATTATTAAGGATTCAAGGGAACTATTTGCGTTTGTTCCATAAAATCTCACTCAAAACTCTAAAACTTGTGATCAACTGTGAATATGTTTCTATTCATACGAGAAACGTGCAACATATGGAACAGAGAAAACATCAAGCATTGTATACTAATGGCAATGGATAAAAATTGTTCAAACAAAAACTGCTAAAATCGGTCGGAAAGAAAAAACCCAAAATATATGATGCATAGAAGAAACAGTACTCCATCGCCTCGAACCTAAATTGAATCAAACAGAAAAAAGCATATTTAGTCGACTTCCTCAATTTTGGGACCAGCGCCGCTGCCGCCTGCTGGTGGGGGAACATCGTCATCATCCATGCCAGCACCGCCCATGCCGCCGGCACCACCAGCACCCTGGTACATCTTGGCAACGATTGGGTTGCAAATGTTCTCCAGCTCCTTCATTTTGTCTTCAAACTCGTCCGCCTCTGCAAGTTGGTTGTTGTCCAGCCATTGGATCGCCTGCTCGATCGCATCCTCGATCTTCTTCTTGTCTGCTGGGTCCAGTTTAGAGCTAAACTTCTCATCCCTCACAGTGTTCCTCATGTTGTACGCATAGTTTTCCAGCGAGTTCTTGGATTCAACCTTCTTCTTGTGCTCTTCATCGTCGGCCTTGTATTTCTCTGCTTCCTGGACCATCTTCTCAATCTCCTCCTTCGACAACCGCCCCTTGTCGTTGGTAATTGTGATCTTGTTCTTCTGGCCGGTGGTCTTATCCTCCGCAGAAACATTCAGGATACCATTGGCATCAATATCGAAGCAGACGGTAATTTGAGGAACACCTCTAGGGGCCGGAGGGATTCCAGAGAGCTCAAATTTTCCTAGCAAGTTGTTGTCACGGGTTCTTGCCCTCTCTCCTTCATAGACTTGGATCAAAACTCCGGGTTGGTTGTCGGAGTAGGTAGAGAAAACTTGTTCCTTCTTGGTGGGGATGGTGGTGTTCCTTGGAATTAGGACAGTCATCACACCACCAGCCGTTTCCAGTCCAAGGGACAGAGGGGTGACATCCAGAAGCAACAGATCCTGAACCTTCTCGTTGCCCTCGCCGCTCAGAATGGCGGCCTGGACTGCAGCTCCGTAGGCCACAGCTTCATCAGGGTTGATACTCTTGCAAAGCTCTTTGCCATTGAAGAAATCCTGCAACAACTGCTGCACCTTGGGAATCCTAGTAGAGCCACCAACAAGAACCACGTCATGAATACTGCTCTTGTCCATCTTAGCATCTCTCAAGCACTTCTCAACGGGTTCCATACACTTCCTGAAAAGGTCCATGTTGAGTTCCTCAAATCTAGCACGGGTAATGGTTGAATAGAAGTCGATTCCCTCGTACAGAGAATCAATCTCTATTGTAGTTTGAGCTGTGGAAGAGAGAGTCCTCTTCGCCCTCTCACAAGAAGTTCTCAATCTCCTAAGAGCCCTGGGATTCCCACTAATGTCTTTCTTGTTCTTTCTCTTAAATTCCTGCACGAAGTGATTAACCAATCTGTTATCAAAATCCTCACCACCAAGATGGGTGTCACCTGCCGTTGCCTTCACCTCAAAAATACCTTCCTCGATCGTGAGCAGTGAAACATCAAAAGTACCACCACCCAAATCAAAAATTAGAACATTCTTCTCACCGGAGCTGGTAGCCTTCTTGTCAAGACCATAAGCAATGGCGGCAGCAGTTGGTTCATTGATGATACGCATCACGTTTAGGCCTGAGATGACACCAGCATCTTTGGTGGCCTGTCTCTGTGAATCGTTAAAGTAGGCTGGGACAGTGACAACGGCATTCTTCACCGTTGTGCCCAGATACGCCTCAGCAATCTCCTTCATCTTAATGAGCACCATAGAAGAGATTTCTTCCGCCGAAAACTGCTTCTCCTCACCCTTGTAGTTCACCACAATCATGGGCTTGTCACCGGCACCGGGGATAACTTTGAATGGCCAGAGCTTAATATCACTCTGGACCGATGAATCGCTAAATCTTCTACCAATTAGACGCTTCGCATCTGTCAACATGCAGAAGAAGCGCATCAATTTACAGCTCTAAAAACGCGAAACAAACAAACGAGTAAGTATAAAACAACAGAAGTAGAAAGACAACTAAAATAGCTTCAAGATCCATATAGGAAAGAGTGCACATCATGTCGCAACATCAATGCTAATCAACCATTTAAAATACAGATCGAAAACCTAGGACTCAGAAAACCACAATCATCATAATTGATAACCATTTCCAAGACCCCGGGTTCAAGATCTCAGATCTCATAAACATAACCTCGACTCATCAACGAGAACCAACAAGAAATGACAACCTAATACTATTTTAAAACTCCGAAGAAAAAACCTAATACTGTTCCTGAAGAACCAACTTCCAAGAACTACATCACTAAACCGCGTAGCTTAGGAGACTAAAAAGGAAACTAAAAGACTTACCGAAGACGGTGTTGATAGGGTTCATGGCGACCTGATTCTTGGCCGCATCACCGATCAGGCGCTCGGAGTCGGTGAAAGCAACATACGACGGCGTCGTCCGGTTGCCCTGGTCGTTGGCAATAATCTCAACACGGTCATGCTGCCAAACTCCGACGCAAGAGTACGTCGTCCCAAGATCGATTCCGATCGCCGGACCCTCTCCTTTACCGGCCATAGCTCTTCTAGTCGATCGGAAAAAGAATCAAAATGAAAAATCGAAGGAAAAAGAAAAGAGGGAAACGGAGGCGATGAGAAGATTTAGGGCAAAATTGTTAAGAGTGAATAGAGAAAGAGAGAGAAATGGAGAGTTTATATAGAATTTTGGAAGGGAAAAAAGGTTCTAGAGAGTTCGAATGGGAAAGATTCGGGAGCGCCGAAGTTTATGGTTTGATACCGTATGAAAACACGACGCTTACTTTTCTACTCCTCTAGTTGGTTCCAGATGTTTCTTTTCTTTCCCTATTTGTTTTTTTTCTCTCTTTTTAAAATTATTTTTATTTTTGTTTTTGTTTTTAGGTTTAATAAATATTTTTTTAATTTCCTCTATACTCTGAGAACTCTTTTCTACTCTCCCATTTCTACTCTCCATTGTGATTATTTTGAAAGGTTTTGTTTTAGTACGTATAATTTTAGAAGGTATCTTTCATTTTCATTTGTGTCTCGTCCATGACTATTATAAGTTTGCATTGAAGGATACAATCATATAAAATTTATGCTAAAATTTCGTAAAAATAAATCAAAATAGTCGGTTTTAAGAGGATAATAACCAAAATTGACGTTCTAAAAATGTAGAGACTAAAATAAATAAAAATTTAAATTAGATCAACCAAAATAAATCTATTGAAAATAAATGTACCAAAATAAATCTAAGTTGAGAGTAAAGGGACAAAAATAGTATTTAAATACTTTTTATATTTTAAAACTTTTTAGGTTGGTAATTGATGTTCTCTTGTGCTTTTTTTCATAATATACTAAACTGTACTAACTAAATATAAATATCAAAAAGGGCATTTGGTCTAGTGGTATGATTCTCGCTTAGGGTGCGAGAGGTCCCGAGTTCAATTCTCGGAATGCCCCATTGTAAATTCTTAATATTCTTTTTTCATCAGCTTCGTTACTTGGGCTCGTTGGGCCTACTGGGCTCCAAATCTCGCAGTGTTTGTTTCATAGATAATAATAAGAGGGAAAAAATCACTAAAAAGTAACTCTTCAATTGAAAAATAATTTTAAAATTTATGATTTTTTAAAAAAATTTATGAATTTTAAGCTATGGCTAAATTATCGATGCAATATGTGATAATTACTTCTAAAAATGCCATTTTTACAACTTTTCTGAAAAAAACATTTTAAATTTTATCTTTACAAATTGACTTATACAATATAGGGGTGCACAACCAAATCGATAAAACCGATGAAATCGAAAAATCAAACCGAAACCGAATTGCATTTTCGGTTTTTACAGGTTTGCGGTTCGATTCGGTTTAATAAAATAGTCAAATCGAAATTTCGGTTCGGTTTCGGTTTCAAGAGTCGAAAACCAATATTAAAACCGAACCAAATATATAATTAGATATATATATTAAAATTTACTTTTATTTATATATATATTGATATTATTATTATTATTTATATTATACAATATTTAAAGGCATGACACAGGTGTCAATACCACCTCGAGTCCCTCTTTGATTTAATGGCCGCTGGCCGGTAGTTTTTCATTAAATTTTTTTTTTAATTTTTTTATTCACTTTCTTAAACCTTTTTCATTCTTTCTTTTCTTCCATTTCCCTCCCCTTTCTGTTTCTTCCTTCTCCCATTTTCCTCCCTTTTCTTTCTTCCTTCTAAGTTCCTTCTTCCTCCCGTTGCCAGCCACCAACTCCAACCCCTTTGATGCACAAGTCAGACTTTGGTGAAAACAAAAAAAGAGTGCACTTGAAATATACGCCGCTTTTCTAGCCCAGAAACCGACTAAACCGAACCAAACCAAACCGAATTTTTGGTGCGGTTTATGCGATGCATGCGATTCGGTGCGGTTTGAAATTTTCTTCTTTTCAGTATTCGATTTCGGTTTGGTTCTAAAACCGAACCAAACCGAACTGTGAACACCCCTAATACAATATGGATAATGATCTGAAGCTTTGTCATCCATATTCACGCCAAAATAGATTAATATATGTCAATTTTATTTTTTAGTAGAGAACCTCTCCATTTTAAGTATGCTGAAAATTTTCAATGACACTTGAAAAATATCTGTGGAAAAAAAAAGAGTAACTACTGACAAATTTTTTGAAATATCATCTAATAATTAGAATTAACAACTTTTTATATGTTGGTAGTTTAATTCAAATAATTATTGCAATTTTTTAAAAAAATATTAACCTTGCTTTTTCATATTTCATTATCAGCATCGAACTCTGACTCAAAAACTCTCACACTCACAACAACAATGACAAAGAAAAAAAAGTCTTGACACTTTTTTTTTAGTTTCAACAAATGGAGATTCGATGACGTTTTGCTAAATATTTATATCTCAATTTGCACAAAGTTAACATTTTAACCACCTATCAACACTGAAAATAATGTCAAATCTAACACATTAGTCATAGATATTAAATTGTGACTACTGGCTACCAACAAACTCAAATAGTTATAGGATTTGTGAGTTAAAGTTTAAATCCCAAAAGTTCTCAATAAAAATAAAATAAATCCCAGAAGTTCGAATCCCAACCCAAATTTGTAATGCTATATATTAATCACAATATGACTGGATCTAAATTGCAGGCTTGCAGCACTATGCATTCTTCCATAACACCCTGTTTGTGTATACATTTTTCTCGAGGAAAATTGTTTTTCTAGGGATTTCAAACCATTAGAAAAAAAAAGGGCGAAGAAATGCAAACCATTAGGAGAAGAGATTCAGAAAGGAAACTGTTGAAAATTGCAGTTCACCAAAAATTTAAGGAGTTAATGGATTCAAGTTGCAAACAAATTTGAAGGAACTCAAACGGGGCCGTAGGAACTCAATCAAATACTGAACTGAGAAGGCCATCAATCACAGAACCATGAAAATTTAAGAGAATAAGTTATGATTCCATAACGAAAGGTTGCTTACATTGATTGTTGCTGTTGCTGGGAGAAAATTCTCATCGAAGAAAAATAAAACCTAACATATCAAAACGATCTCTACTCCTAACAGTAATGCACTTTGCCTGTCAATGTAGGCATCTGGATCGACGAGATCTCACCTCAGTTGCCTTCATACTTCGGGTCAGCCGTCACGTAATGGTAGGCAATCACTAGAGCAAAGATAAAAATGCCAAGAAAATTGGCAAGAAAACCTAACATCTGATCGTCAATCATCTGCGCAGCGAAACAATTTGACGGAAATTAAATTCTTCGAACACAAACGATGATTTCAATTTTCAACGCAGCAAACTGGAAATTTCAAATTCTTCAAAAACTAGACATCAAGACGTAGTCATTCACAGGCAATTTGGAAGACCGATTCACAGGTCCAGTCCAGATATTAATAATCCAATTTTGCTAAGAAAAAACATCTAATCCTGAACCAATAAACCCTGATAAAGTCTTCGAATCGAATTTCGAGAGGGAGAGAGGAAATGGTGGGAGGAAGACGAGCGTACCTTCCGATCTGATCGATTGAGAGAGAAACACGAAGACAGCAAAGAGATCCGACGACGAAATTCTTCGAGATGCAGTAGACTATGAAAAAGAGCCTCCTTTCTTTCTTAATTTCCGTAGCTCTCTCTCTCAAACGAATGTTTGGGCCCCAGCCCATTTCTTTAGGGTTTCATTATTGGGCCTACGAACTTCATTCAGTCCAACAAGATTTCATCAATAAGGTGGCCGGTGGCCAGTGGGTGACATGCACTAAATTTTTTTGTGTTCTTTTTCTTTTCTCCTTCTTTCAATATCACCCTCTTAATTTTTTTCTTAGTTTAATTATTCTAGGGTGAGATTCCACTTTCAATTTTAAGAAAATAATATAAATTAATTGTATCTTATTTACTAGACCATATTATTTACCATGCAAAATTAGTCGATATATGTACATAAAATATGTTACGTTATCATTTAATTAACGATATTTTTTATGAATATTATTATTTATAATAACAAATTTATTAATTGGAAATTTTAAAGTGTAGCCACACAGATCATCATCTGAGGTAGAAGCTAAATTTGTGCTTAAATTCTTCAAACTTTAGTTTCCACTTGGCCTGTTGAGGACTGCATGAAGCTGAATTTCAAATGGAGTAGCAATATCACTGCCAGCTTGTAATTACTGTTACATAATTGGAATTTGCATGTGATCCACTTGTAATTTAAGAGCAGGTGCCACACTGACGTGGCATGCCCAGCTACCAAAATCCACCACATTAAAATGTGACTTCGAGCCTCATTCCACACTGAATTTCTATATTGTTGTGTTTTTAATATGACATGTGAAATGTGTGAACCAATTAATCTATGCTCAATTTATTTTATAATTTGAAAATGTTGGACGATTAATTAATGTTGTACTTGCATATACGAGCCTAATTAAATACAACAACATTTTGAATTTGTGAATATAGAAAATAATAATAATACTAAAATTCAACCCAAACTCATTCGCTTAAAAAAACAAAAATAACTTCTTACGGTGCCTCATGTCTTAATACAAATCAACCTTTAATTAATATAATTGTGTTCAAAAAACTTCAAACCACTCCAAGTAGAACTTCATCTACTCTTGAGAGTTACGACTCTGATTCCTAGGTTTTTTAGGCAATGTTTGGAAGGCTATATATAACATAGTTTATTCATTTTCAAGAAGTAGTTTGAGAATTTGAAATGTAGAATTCATAATTATTGAACCATAAGTTTCTTATTTACCTTATCTCTATTTTAAAATGACATGTTATAATGATTCAAGTAGTATCGATCAAGCTAATTTGTGGAATGACTCAAATTTTAAATTTAGAAACAAGTTTTATTTATTCTTGATCGTGAAAGTAAATTCCGTTCTAACATTTTCTTAATCATGAGATCAACCATGATTTTCAGACATCTATCACTAATAAACGAGGTTACAAATCATAATTATGTTGCTATATTTAAACATAGGAACGCCATTAAAATTTTCCTTAATTAATAGTCAAAAAGTGGAAGAGAAAACAAAGAAAAGAAAAAAAGATCAAGATGAATGAACACAGTGAGGTGTTATCTACAGTACCATCGATCCAATTCCAGACGACACCCCTATTTCCGCGAAACGTAACACTCTCCAATTTCATTTTCAACTGAGTTCTTAATTTCCGATTTTGGGTCCCGCGATCTTCGGTTATCACCGAAAAATCTCACGCCCTCCTCGCTGTCTATATAAATTCCAAAGCGAAAGAAGAAAATCGAAAGTCCCAGATTTTGATTTGTTTAATCCAAGGTAAAAATCTTGTCATCGTCGAGTCTCCGTAGTCGATTGCAGGTTAAAAAAATCACTCATCAAAATTTTTAAAAAATTTTATTTTTACGAGAACGGTGAGCTCCTCTGAGATTTAGATCTGAAATTGTTTGGTGGGTAAGAGCTCACTTTCTTCGCAGAAAAGCTTTCCACTTTTCGTGTTTTTGAAGTTTTTTCTCACTCTCTCTCCCTTCAAGTCGTTGCAGTTTGGTCTAACGATTCTTATATTAAATTATTGTGTTCATTTTTTAAACACCCGCTTATTTGTATCTATATAAAAAGGCATAGGCAGCTGCTAATATCTTCATCCAGTAGAATCAAAGCTTAGATTTTGGGGAATTGCTTTGAACGGTTGGCTTTTTTTTTTTTTTTTTTTTTTTTTGGTTTTAGAATGTTAATAGTTTGACTTGGTGTTCTTGTTACATTACATTGAAGTTTTTTGGTTCTTTTTTCTTGAATTTATTAGTGATGTTTGATGATGTTAATGATCCAGGGGTTGAAGTGAAGATCTGGGAGTAATGGCTAAAGAGGGTTCCAATGGAAATTCCAATATCTCTTCAAAACCACCACCAACTCCATCTCCTCTGAGAAGTGCCAAATTTTTTCAGGTATCATTGTTTAGTTTTTTGTTTACTGTATGTTCTGTGTTTGGTATTATGTTTAAAGTTGTTAATGAAGAAATATTGCATTAGAGTAAGTACTAAAGTTTGTTCTTTTCATTTGTTCTGTGCAAAAGTTTGGCATATTTCTTTCGTAATATACAATGTTTTCGTGTATTTGTCGAACCGTCTTGTGATCGGGTTGGAATCCAACAGAATAACATGGGAGGAGCCTGTTATTGTTTAGAGCTGTTGGGTATTACTTTGTATTTGTTTTATAATTGTGAACTGAAAGGTTGATCTTATGAAAATTGGAGTCTAAAATTTGTATTAATAGTATGGGGGAGGATTGTGAGTGTTGAGAAAACATTGCATTGACCTGAAATGGAGATTTTGGATCAAAATAAATTTGAATCTTATTCAAGGTTTTAAATATAAATACATTTATGTGGACATTACCATAAAATTGAGACCTTGATATTTACGTCGACATCAAAATTTGTAAACTTTGATCTTAATAGAAGAGTTTTTAGTTTCTTAAACGGATGATTTGTAATGGCAAGTGCAAGCCTTTCCCGTGTCTCGTATTTTACAACAGCTTGGGTCCTTTTTGTAATCCGTACAGCCACATTTGGTGGATGCTTTTATTTTCTTTTCCTTGACCTCTTATTCAGCAAGGTTCATTTCCTTAAACCAATGTTTTGATCTTTGACAACAGGCAAATATGAGAATTTTGGTGACTGGAGGAGCTGGGTTCATTGGCTCGCACCTTGTCGACAAATTGATGGAAAATGAGAAGAATGAGGTAGTTTCTTCTCATTTATAGTGTGTCGGGTTGTTCGTTGTGGAAACATCATGTATAGCAGAGTCAAGATTTACAATCCCGGGAACATGTCGGTTACATTGACACTCTGTTCATTTTGTTTTCTTTTCTTTTTAGGTTATTGTTGCGGATAACTACTTCACGGGATCGAAAGATAACCTGAAGAAATGGATTGGCCATCCTAGATTTGAGCTCATCCGGCATGGTATTCCTTCTTTTTCCTCTCTTTTCTGGTTTAATGTTACTCTGTGGCTTGTGAACTTTCTCTTCTCTGTTTTTCCTGGTTGACACTATCCCTCAATTTTTTCTAACTCAGATGTCACTGAGCCATTGTTGCTTGAAGTTGACCAAATCTACCATCTCGCTTGCCCGGCGTCTCCAATTTTCTACAAGTACAACCCTGTAAAGGTTTGTATACAATCGTTATATGCTTTTTATGTTGAAGCTTCTTTTTGTTTCAATTAATTAATGGAGCATCGGTCATATTGTGAATTCTTGGCGATGATCTGACCGTCGATTGGTGCTTTGACAGACCATAAAGACGAATGTGATTGGCACGCTGAACATGTTGGGACTTGCCAAGCGTGTCGGAGCAAGGTTTTTGAGATTACCACTCTATCTCTCAATTCATAAATATTTTTCTGTCATGTTATTCACTGACCCGGTTGTATAGGATTTTGCTTACCTCGACATCTGAGGTGTACGGAGATCCTCTCATTCACCCTCAAGATGAAAGCTACTGGGGAAACGTCAACCCAATTGGTAATTTAATTCAAATATGCAACTAATATCTTCTTTAATTTGTCCTTGAACGACTGTAAATTTGGAATGATGTGAATTCATAGTATTCTCATATGTGCAACGAAGGAAAATACATTCAACAGTTAATGATTCAGTCTGCTGCAATATTGCATGGTGATGTGTGTGTTAAACTTTTGCAGGCGTGAGAAGTTGCTATGATGAGGGCAAGCGAGTGGCCGAGACTCTGATGTTTGATTACCACAGGCAACATGGGATCGGTGAGTTTTTCGGATCAAACGTACTAATCCAATCAAGACTCCCTTTTTCTGTGCAATTGCTTACCGTCTCGAAATGAACATCTGTAATTGCAGAGATCAGGATTGCAAGGATTTTTAACACCTATGGACCCCGGATGAATATAGACGATGGTCGTGTTGTCAGCAACTTCATTGCCCAAGCAATCCGGTAAGTCTAGTCCTCATCCAATCTTCTCGTGCAAGTAGTGTCATCATTCATCCTCGTGGCTTATACTTAACGAGAAGCTATCGTTTATCATTATATCATGCAGAAATGAGCCTTTGACAGTTCAATCACCTGGAACACAGACAAGAAGTTTCTGTTATGTCTCTGACATGGTAAGCAAGTCTTGGCTCTGGTTCGGGTTTGTTCGTGGTTAGAATTCGAACATTTTTACCAATGATCAGCTTTTTATGTCCTAATTTTGAACTTATGCATCAAGGTTGATGGCCTCATTCGACTTATGGAGGGCGACAACACGGGACCAATCAACATCGGAAACCCAGGTCTTCACTCATTTTTCTGCTCGATAAGTTTAACTGCGCCTTTTCGCCTTGACTAATCCTAAACCCTTTCCTTTTAATGCGATTCAGGTGAATTCACAATGCTTGAACTGGCCGAGACCGTAAAGGAGGTAAATTTATCAACTTAAAGTTATTCTTCAATCACATTTTTTTCCCCAATGACAAAAGAGATTCAAAGCTCTCAACTGTAATTGTGCAGCTCATCAATCCTGGTGTGGAGATTATCATGGTGGAAAACACTCCCGATGATCCTCGCCAAAGAAAGCCCGTCATCACGAAAGCGAAGGAGCTGCTCGGATGGGAGCCGAAGGTCAAGTTGAGGGATGGACTTCCTCTCATGGAGGACGATTTCCGAACCAGACTCGGAGTCCCGAGCAAGAACTGAGCCATAATAAACAAGTAGAAAATGTTGTTGGTTGGCTGGAGTGAAGAGTTTTCAAGAGATTGCTTGTGAGTTACTTTGAAGAGATTGTTGATGAGGCGTTGTTCTTTATCATCTCGTTATCTTTATTTAGAATAAGTGACATTCAGAATTTTACTATATGATCTTACTCCGAAGAAGAAGAAGAAAATACATAAAATCTCCATTGTGGTGTTCAACACCTAATGAAATCGATAGTTTGTATTAAACTGAAATTGTTTGGTTAGTTTTTATTTTTTATTGGTTTGATTCCATTTTATTTTTACCAAAAATTTATTACAACCAATTTGAACGAGACCCTGCATATTGAATATTCAATCATATTGTGAATCTTCTTAAATATTTCAAATTATTTAAAATTTAAGTTAAATTACAAGTTTAGTTGAATTATATCTAATCTAATTTGAACTCCCAATTTTTTTAATTATGTGTTAATTAGGTTCTCAAATTTAGAAGTATTTAGTGTCTTTTAATTTTTTAATTTTTTAATTTTTTTGCCTAATAGCTTTCTAAAATTTTAATCTTGTACCAATTAGTCTTCAACGCATCTAACACTTTTTAAAATTTACATTTATTTGATACAATTAATATTTAAAATTCATAGAATTATTAGACGTGTGACAAAAAAATTGGAAGTTATTGGAGGTTGAAAGTTTATGAACGTGTAATTTAACCTAATTTATTTAATTAGAATAATTATTCGAGTTCAATATCTTTTAGAAAGATAAATTAAGATTGAAGTTAATGGGCATGCTTCTTTTGAACAATACTTCCTTGGATGGTACGGATTCTTTGTCAACCAGGTGGCAAAAATTTTCTATTACCGCTACTAAAGTTTTTTCAAGTAAAAAAGAAAAGTCTCTCCTCAAACTATTCCCTATCAAAAACTTGAAGAAGAATATCAAAAAAATTGGAGAAAATATTATCCAAGAATTTCCCTTTTGAACCAAACTTATTGAAGCATTTGGTTGGTTTAGTTCCACCTTTTAAAGTATATTGAATTGAAACGAGCAATTTGAATGATTTGGTCGGAAATCACATTAAGCTCAAATTGATGTAGAACCCTACTTTTCTTTTTCTTTTCTTTTTCTGGATAAGAGATGCATGTATTAAAAACTCAAAAACAAAGCACACCTAAAAGCGAAGGGTGGAGATCAATCCCCCGTCCTCAAAAACTAGACCGGAGTAGTTGTTCAAGTAGGGTTGTACGTCAAAAAGTAGGGTTGTTTACGTACAACCCGACTTTCGAAGGGCAAAACATGGCTCAATAATAGTTTCATACTCAATTTCAATTGTAATGAACAAACTATATCTGATATAATGCTTGTTAAATACTCTCCTATGAAAGGAAAAACAGTGTCAAAATGGAAAAGCAGAGGATGAGAGAGAGCACTTGAAATTTGAGGGCATGGTTTAGGCTTCTGCCACCCCTTGTGCTATTTTCTTCTTACTTTTCACTGGTTTTTTAGGAACTTCATCTTCATCACTACCAGTGGATTGTTCAATCCTAGCAAAAACTGGATTTGGAGGAGCCATGACCTGGCCAGCCTTCAGCCCTCCCCACTTTGTCTCATTCTACATCCAAAAACCACATTATCAGTCACTAGTAATAAAAAGAACTGATATCAAACACACAAGTGTGAAAAGAGAAACAGACCCATGTTGCAGCTTCAAACTGGTCCTTCGAGAACCCGAGTTGGGCGTATATTCTCCAGCCTAAGCATGGAGTCACTGGGGATAGTGCAACGGCTATGATTCGCATTGCTTCAAGTATAAGTACAAGGTCCTGTTGAGAAAACCAAGGCAGATGGTTGTCAGAGAATGGTTTCTTGTATGTTGGAAGGAAAAGTTGATCGAGAATTCGCATCCGAGATCATGATCGTGAAGAAAGATGGGTTCTTGAACTGAACAACCTTTGCAGCAGCGTCTGAAGAGGCACCACCTTGCTTGAATAGAGACCATGGCGCTTGCTCATCCATGTAAGAGTTTCCAGCATTGCCGATCTCCAACACAGCCTCACAAGCCGATGAGAGGGAGAGTCCTTCGTAATGATTTCGAGCTTTCAGAACCTACCAGGCACACAAATAAAATCAACATAGTTTGCAAAAATTCATGAACATGTCAATCACGAAGTCATAAATGGAGGGACACACAGACAATATCAGCACCACGATGGATTCAGTGCCTTTCACAATAGAGATTCAAGAGAAGATTTCAGGGTCTACTAATTCCACGCCATCTCAAATAACAAACAACAACGTAAATTCAGAGCAAACTGTTACCAGCTCTTCAACTTTGTCCTTAAATGAATTTCCTTCAGCTGCAGCAGTAGAATCAACCACCAAAGTTGATTGGCAGTTCTTCTTAAGGAGTCCGAGAGTTCGGTTCAGCAGATTTCCTGCAGAAGAAACATCGAGAATTATGTTGTGTCAAACAGAAATCTCCCTCAAGCCCCCAAGTGGTGGTCCTCGTTGGCAAAAGCTTTGGATCTCTGGATCATACCGGCCTAGAAAATGTGAGCTTAATACCAAAAACTCTTGATGTCTCCCAAATATGGTCCTTGGAGTGGGCACAACCCACAGGTGCCCCCAAGTTTAGGGAGGCTCGACTCCCGATTATTAAAAAAGAAAAAACAGAAGTGTACAGCAAAAGTGCTGTAATTTTCCAAACGGAAGGAATTACGGTTTATAAATACCTATTGTATTTGCAAGATGTGCATTGACAATATTGATGAAACGATCCTCAGCATAGTCCCCATCACTACCGAATTCCACCTCTTGAAGGAAGAAGTATCTCACTGCATCAGAGCCAAACTTTTGAACCAATTCATTTGGTTCGAGAGTATTGCCTAATGACTTGCCCATCTTCATCCCATCCTATAATGTTAAAGCAAAAAGAGTTGCTGCATGAAATAATAACGAAGTATTTGTGCCTCTGCAGAGATTCACTGGTTCAAGCTTCTTTGTGAACATGAAGCTAAAAGTCAAGGAATCCAATTGTTGGAAGTGTTTGGTTAGGAGGGGCATTGAATGTTGCAACTCCAAGAGATTCAATAAGATTCACAAGACAATCAAGACCCTTTATAATTCACAAGATGCAATAATATTAACATTATATACTATAGCAATGGTGACAAGTTAATTTGATTCTTTATAGACTTCGTCAATTTGACAAATATTAATTCTCTTCTGCATCAATTAGAGTTCGACATATCATGGCCAACTAAATTCCTTTGTAGTAAATTTAGGAGGCCAAACATAATACCTTTGTCAAGAACCCATGGCCGAAAACCATCTTTGGGAGTTTTAGTCCAGCAGACATGAGCATAGCAGGCCAATAAACTGCATGGAAACGTAAAATATCCTACAAAAAAGAATGACAAAAACATCAGATCGGCATCCTACAGACTGAGCTTGCACTCAGTAAAGAAAAGAAAAGGGAAACAATCATCAGAACCTCCAGAATACAATAATAACACAGAAACTAGAGTTGATTCATAATTTCACTTCTTGCTATATTCAAGAGAAATATAGTAGAAAAGACATAATCTGAAAAACAGATGGAGAGAGAGAGAGAGAGAGAGAAGTTTTCAGCTAGGGCCAGATAAGTCTACGTACAAAGAACAGGAATGTGTCTCTTACCTTCCCAATCAGGTGTAAAGAGGCAGGCCAACCCGAAGCCACGGCCCTTTGTAAATTCTGTTGCTGACCATTCTCTGATAGTGCTGATATATAACTACATTATGGAATTCTCATATAGTTAAGATTAAAGACAGACTATAGCAAAATGGTGCATAGTTGTTGCAAATTTACATAAACCGTATGTTTGTACTGGATTGTGATGAAGAGCTAAGAAGTAAATAAATAAAAAAAGTTGGCCATAATCATAAAGGCTCAAGAAGTCACGATATATAAGACATTACAAAAACATAGGGAAGATATTACCCTAATAATGCATCAAACCAAACATAAATCGTTTGCTTCTGATCATTGGGAACTGGAATTCCCCATTCAACTGATGCTCTGGAGATAGAGAAGTCTTTCAGGCCACTTCTAATCCAACTTTGCACCTTGGAAGATATGGTGCTGAATTAATCAAAGGATGATTCACGATCGGCAAGGTGGAAAAAAATTGTAACAAATAATAGAACTGACATTCTGTTGTAAGAAAAAATTCGTATATAAATACAATATCAAATTAGATCAAAGAGATTTGATGAGCAATTAGAAGAATTACATTTAGTTTAGGTCATACTAAATGGTAGACCTTGAAGGCTTGAATAATAATAATTTATGGTATATATGCATGGAGTTCTATATTATCACTCTTAGCAAGTCAATCTACAACTACAATTGATCATTAAATAAGTCAATCAACTTCTTGTTTATTGGTATCACAATAAAAGTTCTATCAGAATTAGGGTTTGGAATCACACTGTTTCTCAGGTTTCCTTTGGGGGCTTCTTACTAATAGTTTTTTTTTTACTTCCCATTGTTTTAAAGTTCAGCTGATTTGAACGCCTTTTTGTACGCTCCAAGCCATTTGTTTCTCTTGGATTTAACATCAGTTCCGACACAAATATATTTGATCCGGAACTTTTCAAAGAAAATTATGTAATGCAGTACTTTAGGAGAGAAGTAACAAATTTCACACATAAACACACACACAAGTAGAAAATCCCCTATAGTCACCTCATTCAAACGGAAGGCGGGCTGCACAAAACCTGGATTCTGTGTTAAAGTTTCTTCAAGCAACCCTTGATATTTTGACAATGCAAAAAAGTAATTGTCTTCTTTCCTTGAAGCACAGGGCTTCAGGTGTATAGGACAACAATTGTTGGCAAGGAGTTCTTTTTCATCCTGCAGGTTTATAAATGGAAGCTCTTACAAAACTCAAGAGAATTCGTGCATACTATACCTTCAAAATTGTAGAAATAACTACTGTTAAATGCATCCATACCCCAGGAAAATAGTTATTGGAAAAGCAGAGTTAGGTCAATATATTATCATAATTGAGGAAAGAAGCAATGTTAACAATAAAACGAAATTTGGCGCACAATTATCATATGAATCCAAATCCAAAATTTTCAAATGGGTAAAGGGAGGAAGACAAAAAGTTAAAAAAAAAAAAAGGTAAAAAGAACACCTTGTATTCTTCACAATTGACACAATAAAGTCCCTCATAGTCAGCTCTATAAATATCGCCATTGGCAAGAACCTTGGAATAAAATTCCTTTACAATTGCCTCATGTTTAGGATCAGTTGTTCGAATGAACTTGTCATAAGCTACATCTAGCTGCAAAGGGGAAAAAAGGAAGAAAAAGAATAAGAATGTAATAATACTATGAATAATTTCAAATATCTAATAAATGAATTACAGCAAACTGAGAAGAAAATCCTGTGATGTGTTTGGACTACATCTTTCCAGAGTGTCTTGTATGCCTCTGAAATGGCATCACAATGTTCACTTGGGGCAGAACCTTGAGCAGCAGCAGCTGTGGCAATCTTCTCCCCATGCTCATCTGTCCCAGTAATGAATATAACTTTCTTCCCTAGCAGCCTCTATAATTATATTTGACACCAGAGGTTAGCCAAAAATTAGCATAATATTCCGAGGAAACTGGCTATAAGCATGGTGAAATAGTTCTAATCAAACACCGGAATTTGCCAACTAGTAAGCTATACGAGAAATCAACTCTATAGGACATACCAAAACTTATTGACCATTTATAATATCCCTTAGAGGAAGACTGCAACAGTAACTGAGGAGCATTGGTTCTAATTTGCACAAATGATATATTTGTTTAATTTGTAAACTTAAAGTTCAGTTCTTCTAAACAAATCCAACTATAAAACAAATTGTTAAAAGCATCTTGCTACACAATCAAATTTCAGCTAGACCCTAAGTAAATTAATTCTTGCTACACACTCCCATGCGGCAAGGTAGGGACTTAACTTTTTTAATTCAGTTAGGAGCGATTAATGGTAAAACTGTATTCCAAAATTTCAGTTATTAACAATCGTAAGCAGCAGATATCAGAAAGAGAGAGGTGTGAGAATTGAAACTCTCAACGTTCTTGCTCTCAAATACAGGCTGTGATATAATGAAACATACAAAGAAAACAGGTAGAGAAGTCAATTATGGTGACAATATATTCGATTTCAGCTACCAAGTACCGACAAAAAAATAACCAACAAATGAGAGGAACAAAAACTACTCAGAGCTTATTCAAGCAAGCGATATACAAACGCCCCATCTAATTTGTAAAAGCAAAAATTAAACGAACAGCATGAATATTATAGATTAAGAAGAAGAAAAAAAACCTGAAACCGCGCAATGGCATCAGCGGCAATGGTGGTATAAGCACTCCCCATGTGAGGAGCAGCATTAACATAATAAAGTGGTGTTGTGATGACAAAGGGGTCTGTTGCGGCTCCGCTTTCATGGGAATTGCAATTGCTCGCATAGGTACAGAATATAGCTCGTTTTGATGAAGAAGCAGAATAAGATGGGGAGGGCAACAGATTTCGATAGAAATTGAGGCGGGTTCTGAGATTGAGATTGAGATTGAGATTGAGATTGAGAGAACTCTGCAAAGGGTTTAAGAGCCAGAGAGAACTTTGTATGGAGGAGTTTATTCTAGCCGCCATTTTTTTTTTCTCTTCAAGCAGAGGGCTCTCTCTGCGTGTTGGCTTTGGCTTGGTAGTAGCTAGCCACTGGCTATTTTGGTTGCCATATCCGATTGTGTTTTCTGAGTTCCGAACCGACTCACAAGTCTTCAAACCATTATTTAGAATATTGATAATAAGTTTTTTTTTTAATATCATAATGATAATAAGTTAATTATTTTTTTTAAATGAAAGATAAAAGTTAATTATTAATTTATTATTAGGGTTGGGAAAATCCAACCAAAATTAGGAGGTTCATTATTCCACAGGAATAAGACATGCAGTGGTCTTGAACAGGGCAGAAAATCCTCATTTAGGCTATAGAGAGATCGGTAAGGATAACGAATGCGGAGCCCGCCAAATAGGCGGCAGGAGCTGTGGGCAAGTGCTTGGTAGGCCAACAGCCTAGTGAACCGGGCAAGACACCTGGGGCACACTGAACAAGTACGAGAAATTGGCCCCACTCCGCTTTATTAAAAGCAAAGACCAATAGGAGAGGTCAAACCAAGGACCTATGCAAGTCGGGGCTCGTCTCCAGTCAATATTAGATCAAACAATAGGGGGTCGTAGCACTTACCTCTTTTTTTATTGATTCAATACAATTACGGAAAAAGATTGGAGACAAGAGAAAGTCTCAACGGATCCTCCGTGCACTAGGCATACCTCTTTTGTGCATCTTTCTCGTGGCGAGAACAGAACAACAGGGAAAAACCCGCCCGACCCGCCTTTGACTATTAAAAGCTCGAGAGCGAGCTTTATTTAAGAGAGAATTGAGAGTGAATCGAATCTTTTTTCGTTATTGGTTTGGTTCGGACTCCTCTTGATCTTATTCCTCGTCTCCATTCCTATCATGTCCATCCCTTTTTTAAATCAATATATATTAAAAAATTATAAGCATTTAATTTTGTTCTTTAAAGTTTTAAACAATAATTATTTAAGAATCTTGCAGAAAAAACATTTTTGAATTTAAAACTTATTTATAAAAATAACACTAATGCGTGGGAAATTATACATTTTTCATGCCCTATTTGTGAACTATGGGTGAGCAAGCACAATTCTTGAGCCGACAGACTAATCGAGATTGGTCGGTTGATTTTAAGGGGGCGTCAATTGATGGTCGATTATGAAAATTCACAACCGAATATTCGATTGATCGATAAAAAACTATATATTTTTTCTTTTTAGATTGCGTGCCTAGAGCTTCTCCCTTCATTGTTTTCACTTTTTTAGTGGTGCACGGTGTCACGGTCGTACATTTTTCAACCGTGCGGCGCCATGATCTAAGCTAGACCATGGCCAGCCTTACGAGGAACTCTAGCTCCAATCCACTTTTCACGCCCTTTCGTGGCTTCGTCGGACCTTAGGCGAGGTTCTTTCTTCCTCGACCGAGTTTCACTTACAGCGGAATTCTCCCTTGACTCGGCAATGCACGTCGCCCGTACGTGCATTTAAACTCTAACGCGACTCTAGCCGGCTTGCCTCTACACTAGGCCAAGTCCCACGGCTCTACCTTGCCTCTACTCTAGGCCAAGGTCTTCTGAACGCGACGTCGCAACTTGTTTTCAACCATCTTGGTTCTCGGTCACTCGATCGTCCTGCTCCTACGATGAGCCAGGACCTTACCGGGATGAGTTCTGACCTATAACGAGGCCAGAACGAGCTTAACACGCCAACCGGGTACAACCGGGACATTCCTGCCGCTTAACTATGTCGGAACTAGCTTATCGGGCCCATCGGACGCCTCTAAGACCATTCCTGCCGAGAAACTATTCAATAACGGGCTAAACGGCCTTACCGGGTACTGCCGGGATGATTCCTGCCGACTTCCGGACAAGGAATGACTAAACTTGGCAACCGGGATGAGTCTTGCCGCTTACCGGGCCAAGACTAGCTTTTTCTCACTTACCGGGTGCCCACCGGTGCTTTAGGATGTCACCCCGAGCGTCGGGATGTCATCGGGCTTCACTGCTCACTTGGACACGCATACCGAGAACCGACCCATGTGCTTGTCTTAATGATCGGGACCTTCCGGACATCCAGCCATCCGGACACTATCGTGGCACGACGACTTTTGCGCTCGTGCCGTGTCGTTTGAACATACCGTACCGCATAGGGACCCCCGTGGTGCAACCTCCGACACATGGACCGAGGCGCAATGCCGGCACACCCGTGCCGCCCGACACTGTCCTCGAGTTTTCTATCCTCGACGGAAGTCGCCCAAGACACTCGTCTTGTAGACGCTCGCCCTCGCCATGACACACGCATGTGCCATGAGGTGGCTCACTTAGGCCCTGACATGGCCCAGGGGTGGTGGAGAGCCAACACCATGCCTCCCCCCTAAGGTACATTCTAAGGCAAACTTGACTTGGCAGGCATGAACGTCGAAAGTGGCGAGGAGTCACTCGCCAACGTAGAGTGCACGTTTGAACTCCGATTGACACGAAACTTGGCGTGCTTACATATCTCACTAATATGCATCTAACTTTAAAGCCGCTCGTCCAAACTCTTGACGGAACCACAACTTCTAGGGTCGTGGCCCGGGGCCCCAACTGGCCCCCGTTGAGCTTGTCACCGACACCACTGACGTTGCCTTCGCTTTGCATTCTGCATATGCCTTCTCTAGGCATTCTTGAGCACATCCATATGGTGTGATAGGTGATGCACCATCCTCCTTGGTCGCATCACGGCACTTCACTATCGGCCCTTGACATGGCCCGATGGGCGACATATGCTTGTCGCTGACACTTGCACACTACGTGGGCGTCACAACCTACTCTCTACTAGTATGGTTGTGACACACGGCTCCATGCCGAAATCATTTAGCCAGTCAGCCAACACTATATTTTAATCTCTTGACTATCTCCTTCATTTGTAGCCGAAATCTCATGGCCTCGTGCATAACGTCCTTGTTGTCTCATTCCTTTTCCTTTCTTTGTTCGTGTCGTGACCGAATCGAATTTGCTTTGCCTTCCTCTACATTTGTTCGTGTTTGTGGCATGTCTCATGCACCGAATCCCCTTCACTCCACCATTTTTATTCTTCCTTCAATTTCGAGCTTCTGGTCCTTCCAAAAAATAGAAAACAAAAAATAATAATAATGATGACAAAATGAAATACAAATAAAACAATTTTCGATTAAAATCGAAAACCGAATGATCGGCTAAAAAATGATTTGAACAAACAAAAAAAAGTCGATTTTTGGTTTTTGGAAATCGACAAGGTTAGTTCGGTGTTTGTTTTGACCAAAACCAACCCCCGCTGATGGATGATCACCTCTAATATAAACACCCCAAACTAAACTCACTTTCATATTGATTAAATTTTGTCTTTATTTTTCTTTTATGTAATCTCGCATTGGCCTACCGTCTTTCCATGTTTCCTCTTTACCTATATTGTCAAATTTTCAAAATGTCAAGTTTAGTATATAGATTTTTTTTATTAGTGACATTATATTGTGCCATCAATTTTCTAGTCCTTCCATATTTTATTTTTACCTATATTGTTAGACTTTCAAAATGTCAAATTTAGTATATTGCTTTTTTTTATTAGTGTCATTACCATGTCATCAATTATCTAGCATATCTTAAAAAAAAAAAAATTATCTAGCATATAGATTATGTAGGCTCTACACATATGTATTAATGTGCTAACTTGAATATGTATATACATACTTTTTTTTTCTTTTTAATTAAAGCTTCATCCATTTAGACAATTGCCACGAGCTACATTTGAGAGATACTATATCTCTGAAAATAGACAATAACTATTGAGGAGAGGACCACGAAATGGCTTATTGAATTAACGTGTGAGCAGCAAGATTGCAAATCCGACCCACGATGCAAGAAAGATATGGACTTTGAAATATCTAACTAAAGTGTGTGTCACTATTTTAGGAGCCAGCTCCACTCAAAGTTCTTAATATGTTGTATGGACACGAATTAGGTAGAATTCAACATACATTGATTATTGCTCAAAATAAAATGGCTACATTAATTAGATTAATTATAAATGGTCAATGAGAGAGAAAAACTGGAGAGGAGACAAGGTGATTGTAGGATAAAAGGTTAAAAACCATTTTTTTTAGCATAATTTGTTAACCAGGAAAAAAAAATATTATAAAGATATAATTTGAATTATAATATATGCTCACTCAGACCCTATTTTTAAATGTAAGTTCATTTGAACATATCGACACGTATATTCAAATTGGCGTTATTTGCATGTCAAATGATGAATAATATAATAGTGATAATTACCAAATTTTGAAAGTCTAGATATTTAAATTCTTTTATATTTGTTGTTAGGTACAAAATAAAACTAACAATTCTACATTTGAATATTTGTAATAAACAAACTTATTGCGATGAAAAGTCAAATTTTATCTTAAAGAAAGAAGTATTAATTATACTGTTTTAATAAAATTAAATTTGACCTATTAATTTAATTAAAGAACAAATAAACTTTATCCATAAAAAACACTAAAAACAATGGCGGACCAAGCAAAATTGCATCTGTTCTTCAACTGCAATGGACAATATCTCATCCCTTGCTCGTCACATTTCCATTTGAACAAGAATAGCCGCCGAGGTCGCAAAAGCTCTCTTCGAAAATATCGCCGTTCACGGGAATCACTGTTCATCCGGCGAAATTCCGTTAGGGTTCATCTCAAAGTCCGCCGCCGCTCGGCCACGATCAGAGAATCGAGAACAGATGTGCTCGTTACAGAGGCGAGGGAATGTCTTTCTCCTAACCCTAACCGGTCCAGGCGAGCACAGACTCAATCCCACGCTTATAGATGCGATTAAATCCTCTCTCAGTCAAGTCCGTTCCGAGGCTGAATCCGCCGCCGGTAATCCATCTAGTTTTGCCCTAATCACCACCGCCGAAGGCAAATTCTTCTCCAATGGCTACGATATCGATTGGGCTGCGTCCTCACTTGATCGGGAGTATCTCATGGACGATAAGTTAAAATCCGTCGCATCCGATCTCATCACGCTTCCGATGCCGACGATTGCCGCCGTTTCCGGCCACGCGTCGGCCGCCGGCTTCGTATTGGCGATGAGTCACGACTACATCCTCATGAGGAGAGATCGGGGATTCCTGTACATGAGCGAACTCGACATTCGCCGCGTGATTCCGTCTTGGTTTATGGCTCTGGTGAAGAACAAAATCGGAGCGCCGGTGGCTCGACGCGACGTCGTTTTGAAAGCGCCTAAACTGACGGCGGATAAGGCTCTGGAAATGGGGATTATTGACTCGGCGCACGATAGCGCGGCAGAGACCGTCGCGGCTGCCGTTCGATTGGGCGAGGAATTGGTGGCGAGGAATTGGGACGGTCCGATTTACGCCCGGAATCGGGTCGAGCTGCTCTCTGAAGTTCTGAACGTCATCGGGACACGCTGCATCGTCGCGAAGCTTTAGAGGTGGCGAGGAATTTGTACTGTCATAAATTATTATCAATATCAGTAAATGTAATGCAAAAAATTTACTGTCATAAATTATTATCAATCTCAGTAACTGCAATGCAATGCAATAAATATTTGTAAACCACATAAATGACTGAATATAGCGTTTGATCTAAATATAGCGATAATTAGGAGCATAAATTCTGAATGTTGTTTAATTTCTGTTGTTTAACTCTATCTCCAAATTAATGAGGACATGCTTGTGAATCTAAATCTAATATAAGTATTAAACTCGAACTTGATGAACATTTTTTTTCTTTCTATAACTTAGAGACATGAGGAGGTAGAAATTCAAATTTATGGAAATAGGTATCAATTAGTTAATATGTAATTTTAGAGTATAATGAAATTTTCTCTAAAATAAAAATAACTGTAATGAAATTTCTAAAATCTTTGATAAAATGATATCGAAATTCAAATTACACAACTTAAGACAATAATTTAACAAATTTGTTGCCAAAGTTTCATCCCACTCCACATCTTGTCCTCGTTTAGAAAAAAAAGGGAAAAAAGAAAAAAACAAATCTGTTAATATTTCTAACTTAAAAAGTTGGATTTGGAAAAATAAAAAAATCCCTACGTGGGATCCACTCTAGATTTTATTTATTTTTTCAAAGGAGGCTTGGGCAGTCTCGTAATATCACACAAGGAAAACTAATGACCGCCGAAGCCGCGCTCCAGTCCGCTTTGTGGATTCTCTATTCGCGTATCCAAACAACCCCTTTGCCCACCTTCGTCATGACTTCCGTTCCCTGCAAACCTCTTCTTCAATCTCCCATTCAGTGAGCGGGAGGAGGGAGAAGACGAACACCGAGGAGCTCAGGGTCACGGCCATGGCGTCCAATTCGGAACCTAGCGAAACCAGAGAAGAAGGAGAAGCATCATGCTCGGACAACGACACTCATGATGTACTTTTTTCTTGTTCCGCTTCCCGTTTTTCTTCTCAATCATCTGCATCTCAAGCTCCTTTATCCTTCCTTTTGATCCTTTTGGATGCTAAGAATGACCGTACATTCATTACCATTTTCTCGCTGCTTCTGTTTTTATTTTGAAATAAGGCTTCCCCGAGCTAGATACGATATTCTACTAGCTGGAGTTCTAGGTCTGTGTTTATCATACTACTTAGTTGTCACTGTCCTCGAGGTAAAATTTGAGAGAAAATATAATACTTAGAAGCTGAAATGGCTGCTCTACATTGTAGGGTTTAGATGATTTAGTTGTGTTGTGAATATCTTCTCTCCCGATTTAAGCTGTATATGTGTATTTACTTATGATTATATTTAAAAATACTTTGGGCTTATGAATAACTGTTACTCTTTAAAGTCGGATTAGCGTGGTATCTAAAATGGATTTTCTGTCTTCTTCATTTTGAGAAGTTTATTCGCCGTGACTGGGTTCTTTGGTAGTCGCGATATCATTTTATTTTTAGTCTGTACAGCTTACGATGATTTTTACTCCTCAGACGCATCCTGTTTGTTCTGCTATGCCTGCTTCAGTCCCATCACCAATATCATCCATTCTTCCCCCATGCAACGCAGAGATCCAGGCTGGTAAGTATTGCTGGCTTATGGAGTACACCGGCTTTTTATATACATTGTGTATAAGTTCATGAACACTACTCTTTCACTTTGAAATCTACAACAGCATCTAAATTTGCTTCTTATGCTGTTTTTATTATGTAGTTTTTGGTACAACTGCAATACAATTATGTCGAATGTAGTGTTTAGGCACATTATGAAACCAAGGACACTTGGCACCTGATGCATTCTTATCTATGGCAAATTAACATGAATTTAGGTATACCTGGCCTGCTGAAATATTCTTCAGCTTTACTAAGGTTGGAATGTGTATTACTTTTACCTCTGAAGTAATGAGAGGACATTGGACACTAGCTGTGCCTCTTTGTAACTGCTATGATTTATGTATTTACTGCATTTAAGGTTTCGATGCTTGAATTTTTCCTGTTCCTTTGGACTTTTGACGGGGTTCTCAAATTGTTGCTCTTATAGATGAATTGAGACGTGTATTAAAATTTATGCTAGTATTTGGGTTTATAGTTGGAATATTCGTAATGTAGGTAGGAATTAGTTTCATGAAACAATTGCAAGACTTATGTACATGATATCTTTTGTTAGGACCATATCCTGAACGATTAGTAATGGGCATGGACATAGAACCTCATGAGTTGATTGCAATATTGACCCTCTTATGTGCGTCACAATGCCAGTTTGTATTAATCTTAGATAGCGTAATGAAGGGACAGAGGAGAATAGGGAATCAATCACCACACCTTAGACACCAGATTAGGCAGCTGAATTTTTTTCGGCTCATTCACGAGGATGACTTAGCTTGTTGAGAAAGTACAAGAATGGATAGGAGAGGTTTTGCTATACTCTGTACCATGCTAAGAACAACTGGGGGGTTGTCAGTGACTCAATATGTAGACGTCGAGGAGATGATCGCTATTGTCCTTCATATCCTAGCACATGGTGTTAAGAATAAAGTCATTTGACGACACATTTCAAAGTCTGGTGAGACAATGTCTGGACTCTTCAAATCTGTCCTAAACGCCATCCTTAGACTTCACACAATCCTTTTGAAGACACCCGAGCCAGTAAATAACTCCTGTACCGACGAGAGGTGGTGATGGTTTCAGGTATATAAAATTTACTATTTTCTTCTTACAAGCAGTGATGGCTAAATCGACTATTTAAAGTTTTTCTCTTCTCATAATAGAATTGTCTAGGTGCATTGGACTGTATGCACATTAAGGTCAACGTAAGTGTGACTGATCGCCCAAGGTACAGGACTAGGATGGGTGACATTGCAACAAACGTGCTTGCTGTATGCTCCCAAATGGACACTTCATATTCGTCATGCCTGGGTGGGAAGGATCCGCATCTGATTCTAGGGTCCTAAGAGATGCAATATCACGACCTAATGGATTTAAGGTTCCAAGAGGTAGAAACGTGTTTATTATTATGAATTGTGTATATCTTTCTCCTTAGGGTACTATTACCTGTGTGATGCTGTATACCCAAATGCTGAAGGATTCCTGACGCCATACTGAGGACAACGATATAACTTGACCAAATGGCACGGAGGGAATGAACCATTCCCCGACTAGTTCGAAAGAGCTATTTAACATGAGACATTCTGCCACACGGAACGTTGTTGATAGGGCATTGGATTCGCTGAGGGACAGGTGGGCAATCCTACGAGAAAAATCATTTCACCCCGTCCAGATACAGTGTAGGACGATAACATGTTGCTTGTTACACAACTTGATACGTAGAGAAATGGGTCCAGATCCATTGTTCAAGGAGGTGCATCTAGGTGACCTTAATTCTAGTGGGATAAGTGCAGAGAACATAAACTTTATATAAGCAACTAGTGAGTGGACTGAACAGATAGACGATCTCGCGAACCAAATTTTCGCCGGATGGCAAAACGAATGACTATGTTTCCCCTTTTTTTTTTTCTTTTTTGGAATTTAGGAATGCTATGCGGCATATTGCATTTTGGAACTTGCATATATGGATATACGCATGTCAAGTGTGACAAACTTCTTACCTAACTAACTACTTACCTAACTAACTATGTTTCTTGGACCCCATAGGTGTCAAGCTCGAAATCCTGTAAACATGTACTGAAAATCTTTTGAGGATGTGAGGTCTTTGTGGTTTTTAATACTTTATCGTAATTTGTATAATTTATTATTATTAATGTTTTGAATACAGCACTTCGAGTTGAGATTTAAATGGATGACTTTTTTTTTTATCATAAATAGGTACTTTAATAAATTGAATTATGTTTAGGTCGATGTGATTTGCATAATTTAATTAAATATCCTAAAAAGACGGCATGATAATGATATCAGATATTAATATAATTTTTAAGTGACACTTTTTTAAGACACGACGTTGAGAAAATAAGTATAAGTTAAGAATTAGGGGTTTTGAATATGTGCACATAATTTTTTCTAGATAACCCAATTTCCTCTACGTCTGAAGCCTACTTGATTCCCTTCCATTTTGACAGAATTCAATAAGGTAAACATAATACAATCAACCGATTAAAAGTCTATATTGTTTTTAATTTGATGTTTTTAGAAATTAAGTTTATAAAATGATGCTTCGAATCATCATACATGATCTGAGGGTTAATAATGGTCAATGTAACTAACAAAAGACTTAGAGTAAGTGTATTTAAATTATGGTGGCTATCCACTTATGATATAATATATTTGTTACCTTATTTTTAGAAAAATATTTTCAAAACAAAGTCAAGTTTTGAAAAAAAAGATATATGATTTATTTTAGTTTTTGAAATGGGGGCCATAAGTAAAATATGTTATTTTAAAAAAATATAAAAAACATTACAAATAAGTGGTGAGTAATAATTTTAAAATTTATAATACTAAAAACAAGTTAGTTATCAAATTGACCTCTGGTCACATATACATTATACTTAATATCATTTATGACCGTCATTTAATAAAAATGCTATCACATAAAAAATCCTTAACATTTGATAATAATGTCACGGTCTTTTAAGAAATTGATTACTCGTAGAATTTGAAACATTAGATAATAATGATTTTTTTTTTCAGAATAACTATAATGAATTTTCTAAAATTGTGAGAAATTAATTAAGCCCAATTCAAATTACATGAACCAAAACAAAATTGATCGTACTAAAAAAAATTAACAAATTAACTTAAAAGGTGGATTTGGAAAAATAAGAAAATCCCTACGTGGGTCCACTCTGGATTCTTTTTTCCATTTTCTTTCATGGAATATTCCCGCACTCGTAATCTTCATCTAACGGAGGATTGGGGTAGTCTCGTAATATCACACGAGGAAAACCAATGACTGCCGAAGCCGCGCTCCAGTCCGCTCTGTGGATTCTCTATTCGCGTATCCAAACAATCCCTTCGCCCACCTTCGTCCTGACTTCCGTTCCCTCAAACCGCTGCTTCAATCTCCCATTCAGTGAGCGGGAGGAGGGAGAAGACGAAGACCTAGGAACTCAGGGTCACGGCCATGGCGTCCAATCCGAAACCTAGCAAAGCCAAACCCTCCGATACCAGAGAAGAAGGAGAAGTATCATCCTCGGACAACGACACTCATGATGTACTTTCTTCTTCCGCTTCCCAATTTTCTTCTTAATCATCTTCATCTCAAGCCCCTTTGTTTTGATCCTGATGGATGATATGAATGACAATACATTCATTACCATTTTATCGCTGCTTCTATTTTTATTTGGAAATGAAGGTTTCCCCGTGCTAGATACGCTATTCTACTAACTGCAGTTCTAGGTCTGTGTTTATCTTAATTCTTAGTTGCCGCTGTCCTCGAGGTTAAATTGAGAGAACCTATAATACTTAGAAGCTCAAGTGGTTGCTCTACACGGTAGGGTTTAGATGATTTAGTTGTGTTGTGAATACCTGTTCTCTCCTGATTCAAGCTGTAGTTGTGTATTTAATTATGATTGTATTTAAAAGTACGTTAAAGGTGGATTAGCGTGGTATGGTATCTAAACTGGATTTTCTGTCTTCTTCATTTTGAGAGTTTATTTGCGCTGATTTACTGGGTTATTTTGTAGTCGCGATATCATTTACATGTTTTTAGTTTATAGTACAGCTTATGATAAAATTTTACTTCTCAGACGCATCCTTTTTGTTCTGCTGTGCCTGCTTCAGTCCCATCACCAACATCATCCATTCTTCCCCCTAAGAATAAATGTAACGCAGGGATCCAGGCTGGTAAGTATTGCTGCGGTTATTGAGTACACCAGCTTTTTATATACATTGTGTATAAGTTCATAAACACTACTCTTTCGCTTGAAATCTACAACAGCTCTAAATTTGCTTCTTTTTCTGTTGTTATTATATAGCTGTTGGTAGGCCTGCAATATAATTATGTTCTTATTTAGGCATATTATGAAACCAAGGACACTAGACACCTGGTGCATGCTTATCTATGGCAAATTATATGGATTTAGGTATACCTGGCTTGCTGAAATATTCTTTAGCTTTACTAAAGTTGGAATGTGAATCACTTTCCCCTCTGAGTATTGAGAGGACATGGACACTAGCTGTGCCTCTTTGTAACTGCTACTTTATGTATTTACTGCATTTAAGGTTTCAGTGCTTGGATTTTTCCTGTTCCTTCGGACTTTTTACAGGGGTTCTCAAATTGTTCTTATAAATGAATTAAGCCATGTATTAAATTTTTTGCTAGTTTTGTTTTTATAGTATTTTATGATGAAAAATATATGCCGCTGACACAGAAGGCTGTTTCTGGAAATAAATTTTCAGCTTCTATTGATGTTTGCACAAGAACATCCTTGCAACCTACTTCTCAGAAGATATGCAATAACGATCAAGTTGTACATAGAACTAGTTCTCCTTGGGGTGCTTCCAGAGAGGCCAATTCGAATCTAGTGATAAGCTTCTCAGATGATAGTGGCAGTGACTTGGAGGAACGTGGTAAAGAGAAAACTTCAAAATCTTATGGTAATGCTGTTAGACATCTTAAGCCACCTACATCATTAGTTGATAAATCACATAAGTTTCGCACTATGACAAGGAACAAAGTAGTGGCAAACAAATTGTCTTCGAGTTTGACCAAAACTCCTGGAGCAAATTTCAAGGGTGCTGTTGGGCCCTCCTTGGCTGAACAAGGATCTAGAACCAGAGCTCTCAGTGGAAACCTACCGAGTCAAGGGCGTGGAAATGATCAAGGAATGAATTTGAACAGTAGTAAGCTGCAGGATTTGCGGGAGCAGATAGCCTTTTGGGAAAGCAAACTGAAGCTGAAGTCTGTTCAACAGAACAAGGAGATGGTTTCAGTTACAAACCAGGATTATACTGTCACGAATTCAAAATCTGATTTGGGTAGTAAAGGGAATGCCACCATAGCCCGTTTTCCTCCACTGGGGCCTAAGGAACCAGATGCAAAGCGTATGAAAATCAGTGCGTCTTATTCTACCAAGATGAATTCAGGTGGGCAACAACATCTATGTGCAGAAAACGCTGTAAAATCTGTTTACTGGCCACAACAGCCCGGCAGAGAGACACAGAACATTAAGGTCACTTTTGACCGGAAAGGGAATTCTGTGTGTAGAGAAGAGTCCAGTATGTTGAAGCAGAGGAAGGAAGGCATCAGGCATGTGGCTACTTCACCTTCACCTGCGAGCAACCCTCGCAAAGTACAGGATGGTGAATAATTGCTACTAAATACAAAATTTAGCTCATACAGTTTAGCTTGTGGGTCTATGAGGTGCTTAACTTGTAACTTATCATGATTTGCAGGTACCAACATTGTTGCTAATGACAGTCAATCAGATTGGGTTAGTAAGCAGGTGGATCCTCGCCCTCTTGTTGTTTTAGATCAAGCTACGGTGCTCCCAAATATAGCATCCAATGGCCAAACTCAGTTAGTAAGTTAATGATTGTACATGTGGCATGATGGATTTTCTCATGGATGTATTTTTATTGAATATCTAACATTCATCATACTCCAGAAAATTCAGAAGTTGTTCCATTGAACCTTTGATTAACCACCATCATCTTATGTTTGACTATGCTGTATGTGGAATTTCCTAAAATTGTGAAATTCATGGTGAAAGTTGCTTGAACTGCATCTGTGTTATTAACAGCGGATGATCAGGCTTCCTTTCGTCATATTTGGGAGATACTAAATTTTTTGCTTACGTGAAAGAACTCTTCAAAATTATGTTGCCGTCTATAATACATAGTTTCTAGCCCTCCTTCTTCCTTGAAGGAGAATTTAAATATTTGTCTCAACAGGATAATGTTGAGTTTCACAGTCAAAGTGATGTCCTTCAACCATTTGCTTCAACTGCAAAACATTTTGAAGGAACATGTCCTCAATCAGCATCCCATGTCAAGATACACGAGTCATTCAGTAGTTTCTTTAAGGTCTATCTTCAGGCTCAACTGTAATATTTTTGGTGTTCATATTTTATTATAGTTGCATGGATTCCCTCTAAATTTATTTCTATTGTAGTCGTTGATCAACAATAAAAGCACTGGAAATGTCTTTGGTAATTCTTCAAGTTGCATGGGCTCCAGCAGTTTTGATCTCCAATCACTATTTGAAGTGGAGGAGTCTCTAGACAAGGAGCTGGAAGAAGCACAAGATTTCAGGCGCCGATGTGAAATCGAAGAAAGAAATGCTTTCAAAATTTATTCTAGAGCTCAAAGGGCTTTGATTGAGGCTAACTCTAGATGTCTTGATCTTTATCACAAGAGAGAATTATTTTCAGCTCATTTTCACTCTTTTTGCATGAATAATCCCGGTTTAGTTAGTTCCTCAAGACAGCAAGACGACATGAGAATTGGTGTGGATCACTCAAATAGCATGTCTGAAAATGCAAACAGAGCTTCTCCTTCGTATCAGAAGCATTCTGAATATAATAGTTTTGCTCAGCAACAGGATGGTGTAAATATGCAACATGAAAATGCTACTCCCATCAATACTTCAAACCTGCACGTGAATGGGCAAAATTTGGGGTCTGAGCCTGGATCATGCTCTGAATTATGTGGTAATACATTGGATTTAGTGCCTTCTAAGGGCAAGAATACTGTAGATAGAATTCTCTCTCCATCCACTGATCCAAATGTTTCAGTGGATGGAGATGAAGAGTCATTTCCTTCTGACCATGAAATGATTGATTCCTATGATGAATGCTATATGGGAAATAAATTCTTTGAAGATGATCAAATGGAGGCATGTAATATGTCGAAGAAAAACCACTCTGACAATAACACCGAGGATTCTTTGCGTCTAGAAGCAAAATTAAGGTCTGAACTATTTGCACGTCTAGGTACAAGAAATTTGTCAAAGTCTTGTAGTCCATGTGATAACATTCAGGCTACGGTGGAACTGGGGGCTGAAAATGATGCCAAAAATGACAAAAGTCAGCAAAAGAATACAGAACCTACAGTAGGACAAGCAGTTGGAAATGACGTTGACCTCAGAAGTGAGAAGACTGAGAATGTTTTACTATCAGGAAAGCGAGATCAGCATTTTGGTTTTGGAGGTATGCTTTCTGTTCATATAATGCATACAGCTCTAGTTGCTGGTTGGGCTTTATCTTCAGGAATGAGATTTTTATCCCTCTTCATATATGATCGATCTTAATTGAAGTGGATTATGACTGCCCTTCAAGTTATCTAATTCATCTTTTCTGTTATGGTTCATTTGGTATGCACCTTTGAAATTTCTATTAACCTTTTATTTTCTTTCAAAGACAGCCTTTCTTGTTCTCATTTTCTTCATGTTATTTTAGGTGAACACTATTCTACTTAACATT
The DNA here is from genome assembly GCF_013281855.1 of Momordica charantia. Taxonomy (NCBI): domain Eukaryota; kingdom Viridiplantae; phylum Streptophyta; class Magnoliopsida; order Cucurbitales; family Cucurbitaceae; genus Momordica; species Momordica charantia. Next base: position 26,093,125 of record NW_028275162.1, on the reverse strand, counting down.
GATTATCACTTCAGTTCTCTTCATGAAGACTGATTTTGGATGTCATGTTGTTGTCTTAGAATGGAGAATTATTGGGAAAATGCTTATTTAAACTAGGGCTGACTATTATTGATATCCTAGTTGGACATGTAATAAAACTATACGATATTGAAAAATTATGTGCTAACTATATGATGTTAAAGTTCAGTCTTTTTGCCTCGTCTGCGTTTGTACTTTTTAAACTTTATTTTGGATACTCACAATTATTAAAAAAGATTTAGAGAAAAACTGAGTATGCTAAGAATATTTACACTTTTGTGCGAGCATGTGAACTTTTTAAACTTTTTTGGATACTCACATTATTAAAAAATATTTAGAGAACTAGGAATATTTACACGGTTGTTTCAAACCCCCTCCTTTGTTTTATTATTTTTATTTTAATAATTCAGTTTTTGTGCAGGCACAGATAGATGTGAGACCCCAGATGACATCCATAATCGTTGTCATGTTGAAAATTTTCTGTTAGAGACTCATGATTCTTCAGACTCTGATGACAATGAACCATCCAATAGAGAAGGTCCTTGCTCCAAAACTTTTAGTTCTACACCTCTGACTTTGAACAGTGTTTTGCAACATATAAAGGCTATATCCTCGGTTAGTATAGAAGTCTTGCTTACTAGAACCCGAGGGAGTCTTTCTAATCTTGGTTTTCCTGAGGAGGGTGCTTCTCTGGAAGTAGATCATATCCACTGGAGAGAATTAAAAGAGTACTCTATACATGAGGCCATCAGACTTACGTATCAGAGTGATGGCTCTTATATTGATGATCTTGAAATCGATCCATTTTTGCCACTTTGCATGTATGAACTCCGTGGAAAATGCAACAATGATGAATGTCCTTGGCAACACGTGAAGGACTACTCTGATAGCAGTAGGAGGCAGTGTCAGCATGGTCAAAGTAATCATTCTGGTATGATAATTCTGATGTTCTTTCAATTGGATGGTTCACATTTTTTAGCTTTTTCATCATCATCTTTTGCAGAATCTTGCAATGGACTATCATCTTCTACGGATGAAACAAAAGTCTTCAAGTATGAAGATCTGACTCCTCCAACTTACCTGGTTGGCGTAGATATTCTAAAAGCTGATTCACATTCATATGACCCTGTTTTAGTACGGAAAATTAGTCAATGCTGGCAAAACTTTTTTAGTATTTCTTTGACGTTACCAAATTTGCTCCAAAAGGATGCTTCTGCTGATGGGCTATTTCTACACGATGCTCGTATTGAGGCCAAGGGAAGTTGGAATAGACAGTCATCATATTTTCAGAGTGGAAGCACAATATTGGTTTGTTTATTACTCCTCACATACGCCCTTGGTTCAGTCCACTGTTGAATAATTTTTCTCTTTTTGACATGTGGTACTCTATTGCTATATTACTAATTAATTCATATTTAACTCTCTCTGTCTCTCATCTTCCTCTGTCATGCGTGCACTTCATATAGTGTTTTTGGTTAGAAATATCTTATTCACATTCTTCGGATGCTGTGGTTATAGTACTTCATCTTTGCCACTTCCTTCAATGAAACTTCATTTCAAATACAATTTTGTCTGAATTATGATAACTCAATAACTTTTCTTACTGTATTTTAAAGTATGCCATTATATATGAACTTTTTTTTTTTTTTGCAAAGGATATATGAACTATTTTATACAAGGAAACGTTGGTTTATATTATTTTTATATTATTAATTTTTATTTTATAATTTCTCCTTTTTGCATATTGTTATCGTATGCGTATGATGGAGTTTTTTTTGGTTATGCTTGTACAGGTGTGACCTTGCTTTTATTGTTTCCTTTTTCCGTATTACATAGAATTGTCCCTTTTAAGTTGTTGTGAAGTTATCATTTTGCTCTTTGAAGGTCTCTGTTACATTTCACCGAGTGCTGATCCCTAATCATCTTCCTGTTGTTCAGTCCATTATCATTTAAATGAAACGTTTTTTTGGTCCATTATCTCATTTGTACTGATTTTCCTTGCGATTACTATAAAATTTTCTGCTACGTATTATTAACCATATCTTTCCTTTTCTTGGTCCATGATCTCACTTGTGCCAACTTATTACAAAGTAGAGTCAGCTGAAACAGGCTGATGAGAACCAAACTCTGGAAACAGCTCTAATTATTCTTAACCAGGAAACAAACAGTCGAGAGAGCATGAGAAAGGTATTTTTATTTTGTTTTCTTGTTTCTGTTTTTTTTTTGCTTGTGTGAACTATGTTGCAATACAATTGGAGATTTTTGGATTTCCAGGCTCTTCTTGTACTATCACGTGCTGTAGAGAATAATCCAGCATCTATAGCTATCTGGACGGTTTATCTCCTTGTATTCTACAGCTATACTACAACAAGAGAGAAGGATGACATGTTCTCTTATGCGGTATGCTTTAAATTTGTTCCCTGCAGTACTGTAGAATATACTTCGGAATAGGAAATGGTACCACAAAAACAGCTTGAAAGATCTTGATTCAGTTCATTTATTAAAATATATATGGTAGAGAGATGAAACAAGATTCTCGTAAAAAAAAGATGAAACCATATTCATAATGTCAAAGGTTTTTGTTCTTATCAAATATAGTAAAAACTGTTCAGTATTTTAGTGAATGCTTAAACTGTCAACCAGAGCGAGCCTTAGATATTTTTTTTGGATTTCATCAGTTTTTAGCAAGTGAGGACTAAAACATTATATGTTCTTCCATTTGTTGCTTGGTGATATTATATTTATACAAGACTTAAGACATTTTAGGACATAAAAAACCGGAAGTTCAAAGTTTAAAATACGAGGAATGGATGATTTAGTGATCCAAAACTCTAAAATTTATTGTCATGCATCTCAAAGTTACTTGCTCTTTGAAAACAATCAATTTTTGAAGTAACAGAAAAGGCTGTCATTGCTTGGAGAGGGAGAATGACAAAGCTGGCTTATTGGGGTGCTATACTTAGAGGCTATCTTGGACAATCAAATGGTGCCAACGGAACAAAAAATGGTGTTAAGGAAAATTTCTCTGGCAATTAGAAGTATTAGCTGTTCTGGATAATGGGTTAATAGACTTTGTATAGTTTACTCAACAGGGTCTTTGTAGGATAGCAATCTTTGTATAAATATGAAAATAATTGTAAGGCAGCTGTGCATATACCATGCATCAAACCAATGACCTTTGAAAACCTTTGATTTCATTTTCACCTTTCTGTTTGTCATTAGTATGGTTTTTTGCTTTTATTTTGTTCTTTTATTATTAAAAAAAACTCTCCTATTTTTATTACCTTTATGATTATTGCAGACTTATCTCTTCACCCATACTGTGATTGAATTGGTGGGCTCTTCTGTCCATTGCTTATTTTCGCACTCGCATAATCAAGCATTGTGTGGAAACCCTTTGCTTTTGTTCTTCAGGTCAAGCACAATGGGCAATCGTATGAGCTCTGGCTCATGTATATCAACAGTCGCATGAATCTTGATGCTCGATTGGCTGCGTATGATGCTGCACTTTCTGCACTCTGCAACAATAGATTTACTCATAACTTGGATGGGAAACATGCTAGTGCCTATATCTTAGACCTGATTCTACAGACGACAAATTGTTTGTGCATGTCCGGGAATGTTGAGAAGGCTATTCAGAGGATTTTTGGACTTATTCGAGTTGCAATGGATTCTGATGAGCCTTATTCTTTTACACATTCTGATATGCTCACATGCTTAAATATATCTGACAAATGTATTTTCTGGGTTTGTGTTGTGTATTTAGTTATTTACAGGAAACTGCCTCATGCTGTAGTGCAGCAGCTTGAATGTGAGAAAGAACTGGTCGAGATTGAATGGCCTACCATTCAATTGACAGATGGTGAGAAGCAGAGGGCTTCTAGGGTGGTCAAGAAAGCCGTAGATTTTGTTGATTCATGCTTGAACAATGAATCACTTGAAAGTAAAAGCTACCAAAAATCTGTTCAAATGTTTGCTGTCAATCATATAAGGTGCTTGATGGCATTTGACGGCGTAGGATTCAGTAGGAACTTGTTGGATAAATATGTTAAACTCCATCCGTCTTGCTTAGAACTTCTTTTACTTCAAGTGCGGGGAAATGGACATGACTTTGGGGATGAGACTGTTGTGGCATTTGAAGAAGCGATCAGGAACTGGCCAAAAGAAGTACCTGGGGTCCACTGCATCTGGAATCAATATGCTGAATATTTACTTCAGAATGGGAGATTCAAATATGCTAAAGAACTAATGGTGCGCTGGTTTGACTCTGCTTCAAAGATGGATTGTTGTCAAACTAGAATATTGGATAATAGTGATTGCAACTCCTTGCACTTGCCAGATTCAGGATCAATTTTACATGCATTAGATTGCAGTCCCAACGAGATGGATGTAGTGTTTTGGTATCTTAATCTTTCTGTTCATAAGTTACTGCAGAATGACCAATTAGAAGCACGTTTGGCCTTTGACCATGCTTTGAAGGCTGCTGGATCTGGGACTTTTAAACATTGCATGAGAGAGTATGCTATGTTTTTGCTTACTGATGAATCCTTGCTGAATGAGGCTGCTTCTATTGGTGGAATAAGGAGCATTTTAGAGGGTTATCTCAATGACGTGCGAGCTTTCCCTGTCCCTGAGCCATTATCCAGAAAATTCATCAACAATATCAAGAAGCCAAGAGTTCAGCTTCTTGTGAGCAACATGTTGTCTCCAATTTCTCCAGATGTTTCTCTAGTGAACTGTATTCTTGAAGTCTGGTATGGGCCAACCCTTTTACCCCCAAAATTTAGCAAACCAAAGGAATTGGTGGATTTCGTAGAAACCATCTTGGAAATGTTGCCTTCTAATTATCAGTTACTATTTTCTGTCTGCAAGCAAGTATTCAGTGGTAACGACTCTTCCCAAGTTGCCTCTGCCAGCCTTATTTTCTGGGCCAGCTCAAATTTGATCAGTGCAATTCTCAATGCTGTCCCAATACCACCAGAGTTCATATGGGCAGAAGCTGCCAATATTCTAGTCAATGTCAAAGGTTTTGAAGCCATAACAGAGAGGTTTCACAAGAGAGCTTTATCAGTATACCCATTTTCTGTTCAGCTGTGGAAATCATACTATAACATATGTAAAAATAGAGGAGATACGAGTGCTGTTCTGCAAGCAGTAAACGAAAAGGGAATCAAACTCGACGAGTCTTCTTTACAATAGGATCAGTAAAATCACAGGAAAATTAGAGTCAGTTTTTAGTTGTGGGAGAAGCCTCAAATGTACAGATAGCTTACTTCATACTGTTTAGGCGCGGTAGTTTCGCCAGTTTTGCTAAGTGGTAGATAGCTAATTGCGGCTAGGAATTAGATAAACAACATTTGCAGAGTGAGAAAAAGATTGATTTGAGACCTCATTGGAATTGGATTTGTTGAGTGAGGGCGTTATCAGGTTTCAGTTTGTTGAGGGATTTGTAAAGATAAGGTCTTCCCCATCTTTCTTGGTAGCTGACATTGTTTTGTCTTGTTCTTCATCATCTTTCTCCGCCTGCTAGAAATAGTTTCTCGAATTCACTTTACCCTTCTAAATGTAAGTACACTAACCATTTTTAGGTTGAAATGAAAAGGAACCGCATTGGATGCTCATTCGTTGAAGGTTTGTTTTCCTACTATCTATTATCTTATTTTGTTTGTGAAAACTGCTAGAATGGCTATAGACTTATTGGACTGCATGATATTGTATTGGCCAAGTATTTGATTTACAGGTTAGGGAAGTAAGTTGAGTTTGAATTTGACAGGAAAATTTATTTATTCGTACTTTATTAATGCTATGGTTTAAATATTTCTAAAGATTGTTTTCATGCTAATGAGTCCATTTACGATTGCATGTAAGATTGTTTAGAAAGTATCTTTTTGTTTTCAACTCTTATAATCAGGCTACTAATAAGTATTCACAAGCTTATGGTTTTTTTGGGAGAAGAATAACTACAATTATTCTAAAAGAATAGAGTATCCATGAAAATAAACTAAGGGTATTAGAATAATTAAATTATGAAAATGGTCATTCAAATGTAATTTTATTGAATGTTTGCTCTAAAAGACAGAATAAGATAGAAACTAAGCCTTTTGAAATTAGTTCCTAAATGGTCGATTGGTTTTGACAGCGTATTTGTGCTTGGTGGTGTGCTCTAACCAACGTAGTTATCCATTAGTATAGTCTTTGGGCAAAAAAACTAAAAAAAAAAAAAGATATTTGATTAGTTCTTAAATCAAATATTGGTTCTAACTTTTTTGCACGAGTTTTCAAGTTGGTTCGTACAATCACAGATATAAAAAAAAATATACCACTAACTTTCACTAACAAAATAAAGAAGTGGTCATATATGATCAATATTACCTAATTATTTTTTAGGTAGCCAGATATGGGTAAAGTCATTTGGCCGGAATGACAAAAATACCCTTCACGTAGCCCACTAATTAACATGCTGTGCCGCGAACGACAAAAGGAAGTTTTAGATTCTTTGGCGATACCAGGCTACTGTAAATGGGATGCAAGCAACATGAAACAAATTCAAGAAAGTTTCCATTTTTATTTTGGACCAAAAATATATGGGTAAGTCATTTGTGATTTTGAGAGAATAAAATTTCTCAAATAACAAATTCTTTTAACAATGGAATGGTTTGAACACAAGATCTTGATATTAGATTAAGAATAAATAAACTAAATTTAAGCTAATAAAAAAAAGACTATAATTAAGATACGTGGCTGATTTCTGTGAGGGAAAATTCAATCCCCTATATCATGGTACTAAAAAGTAAAAGAAATAAAATACCATTGCCAACCTGAGTAAAATCTTAAAATCAAATATTGTTTCTAACTTGGTTTCGTCACCTCTTTTTGTAAATAACAATAACAAAAAGAAACGGAATCAAAAGACGTACGAAACGAACCGGAAAAAGAAGCACGGCGGGCCGATCCATAGAGAGCTGAGAGCAGAGGACTAGGTTATATAACCAGCGGCAGTCGGCCGTCGGCGCCGTTCGTATAACGCCGCCGTTCTTCGAAGTTCAAACCCACTAAAACCCTAACTCTCTGAAGATTCGAGGTATCTACTTCTGTGCTGCGAGATGAATAACTTGAAGCTATACTCGGACCTCTCTCTGAAAATCGAATTACAAACGGATGAAGAATTCATACAGTTTTCCGCCTTCGACATTGAGAGGAGTCGTATTTTCTTTCTCTCCTCCGCCAATTTCATATACACTGCTCAGCTCGCTTCGTTCCAGGTGAGCTCTTACCCTCTCGTTTTGCAATTTCATCTTCTTTTCGTTTGAAATGATAACCCATCGAGTTATGGAAGAAATATTTGGGTTGTTAGGAGTCAAGTGATATACTCTGCTGTGTGCGCTTATTATTTTCGTTTTTTTTTTCTGTTTAAATGTGCCAGATTGAAAGAGTGAAGAGCGCAGCCGTGTTCCCTGAAGAAGTTCATCATGTTGATGTGGAAACAGGGGACTATGTTACGTCCTTCGATTATTTGATGGAGAAAGAAGCTCTGATAGTGGGAACTCGCAATGGAGTTCTTTTGCTGGTTTCCATGGATGGCCATGGGAGTGAAGTTGTTGGCAGGGTGGAGGGTGGTGTGAAACGCATCTCACCTAGTCCAGATGGTGACTTGTTATGCGTAATTTCTGGGCTTGGGCAGATTTTAGTAATGACTCATGATTGGGATTTGATGTATGAGACCACACTCGAGGATATTCCTGAAGGTGTGTTGACGTACGTAAGGACTTCTTACATACTTTGACTGCAGGGGGTGTTTTATGTTATATTTTGTCTCTCTCAATATGTGTATAGCCAACTTCAAAATACTTACTATCTCTATCTCCAAAGGGCGTTGACGAACTATATTTAAATGTGAATTATAGAAGAGAAATTCAATTACTTGATGATATTTGTTGGCTGCAAGGTTCTAATTGCTGTTCTCTGGTTCTTATAGCCATCCATTGTTAAATTAGAAAAAGTATCATAATTCTAATATTTTGTTAAAATAATGATTAGACCATGTCTTCAGGTGAACCGAACTTTTCAGAGCAAAATGATTTTGATAGTTCCATTTCTTGGCGAGGTGATGGGAGGTACTTTGTAACACTGTGTGATGTAGAAAATTCAAATACTGCGCTCAAGAGGCTCAAGATCTGGGAGCGAGATGCAGGCTCCTTGCATGCTTCATCTGAATCAAAAAACTTTGTGGGTGGAGCTCTGGACTGGATGCCCAGTGGAGCGAAAATTGCTGCTGTTTATGATAGGAAAAGTGAAACTGAATGTCCTACTGTAGTATTTTACGAAAGGAATGGATTAGAAAGAAGTTCTTTTTGTATTAATGAGCAAATTGGTACAAAAGTTGAACTTTTAAAGTGGAATTGCAGTTCAGATCTTCTTGCAGCTATTGTCAGATGTGAAAACTATGATTCTGTAAAGATCTGGTTTTTCAGCAATAATCATTGGTACTTAAAGCATGAAATTCGGTACTCAAAGCAGGATGTGGTTAGGTTTGTATGGGATCCAACAAGGCCTCTTCGGTTATTTTGTTGGACTCTTCATGGACGAATTACAATGTATAACTTCATATGGATTTCAGCTGTTGTGGAGAACTCTACAGCATTGGTTATTGATGATGGAAAGATACTTGTGACTCCCCTTTCTATATCTCTCATGCCACCTCCTCTGTATTTATTCAGCTTGAAATTTTCGAGTGCTGTCCGTGATGTGGCCTTTTACTCTAAGAATTCTAAGAACTGTTTGGCTGCTTTTTTATCAGATGGCCTTTTATGCACTGTAGAGCTTCCTGCGGCTGATGTCTGGGAAGAACTAGAAGGAAAGGAGTTTTATGTTGAAGCTTCAATTTCTGATTCAACATTTGGCTCCTTTCAGCATCTTGTCTGGTTGGACTTGCATAAACTTCTTGTTGTTTCTCATAATGGATTTGAGGACTATAATTATATTTCTCAAGGATCCCCCAATGATGAGCCTCTTGGATTTTGTTTATTAGAAATTGATCTTGAATGTTCTAAGAATCATGTTCTAGGATTACCCACATGTTCTGGTTGGCATGCAAGGATTTCTGATCGAAAATTTATTGAAGGACCAGTTATCTGTGTTGCTCCAAATCCTGCTGAGAATTGTACTGCGTTTGTCCAGCTTAGTGGTGGGGAAGTTCTGAAGTATACATCTAGGTCAGGCTTTTCTGGTGAATTTTTCAAACAGGAGGATAAGAGTTTTTCATCATCTTGTCCCTGGATGAGTGTGGCTTTGGTGGATAATAATGGGTTATTAAAGCCCTTTCTTTTTGGACTCGATGATATTGGGAGGATTCATTTGAATCGGCTGGTAGTCTGCAACAATTGCAGTGGTTTCTCTTTTTACTCAAAATTGGGGGACCAAATAACTACACATTTGATTTTAGCTACTAAACAGGATATGCTTTTTATTCTTGACATTTTGGATGTATTGCATGAAAAAATAGAAGAGAAATACAACTTTCTCCAAGCTAGTCGCCCGGGCAGAGAAGAAGAAAATAGAAACTTTATCTATATATGGGAAAGAAGTGCCAAAATTGTTGGTGTTATGCACGGTGATGCTGCTGCTGTGATATTACAAACAACTCGAGGAAATCTAGAGTGCATATATCCAAGAAAGTTGGTGCTAGCATCTATCATTAATGGATTGATCCAAGGGCGCTTCAGAGATGCACTTCTCATGGTGAGGCGTCATAGGATAGATTTTAATGTCATTGTTGATTTCTGTGGTCTACAAGCATTTATCCAGTCTGCCCCAGAATTTGTGAAGCAAGTTAATAATTTTAACTACATCACTGAATTTGTTTGTGCCATAAAGAATGAAAATGTAACAGAGACACTGTATAAAAACTTCATATCCCATTCATGTACGGATAGCTGTAAAGTTGGAACATTGAGCAAATCTAAAGATTCTCATGTAAAGAATAAGGTTTCTTCAGTCCTGTTGGCCATAAGGAGGGCTGTTGAGGAGCATATGACTGAAAGTTCAGCAAGGGAGCTATGCATTTTGACTACCCTTGCACGTAGTGATCCACCAGCACTTGAAGAAGCTTTGGAAAGGATAAAAGTTATTCGTGAAATTGAACTGTTAAATTCTGATGACTCAAGGAGAACATCTTATCCTTCTGCAGAGGAAGCTCTGAAACATCTCTTGTGGTTGGCTGATCCCAAGGCTGTTTTTGAGACGGCTTTAGGCCTTTATGATTTAAAACTTGCTGCTATTGTGGCAATACACTCACAGCGGGATCCAAAAGAATTTATCCCTTACCTCCAGGAACTAGAAAATATGCCATTACTCTTAATGTGCTATAACATTGACCTAAGGTTGTCAAGATTTGAGAAAGCTCTAAAACATATTGTTTCAGCTGGAGAGGCTCATTTTTCTGATTGTATGAACCTCATGAAGAAAAACCCTCAGTTATTCCCTCTGGGACTTCAATTGATCACAGATAAATCTAAGAGGAGAATAGTCCTTGAGGCATGGGGTGATTATCTTAGCGACGAGAAAAGTTTTGAGGATGCTGCGGAAACTTATCTCTGCTGTTCCAATTTGGAAAAGGCTTTGAAGTCATATCGTGCTAGTGCTAACTGGAGTCAGGTGTTTATAGTTGCTGGGTTGCTTAAAATGAGAGAAGATGAAATATTACAATTGGCTCATGAACTCTGTGAAGAGCTTCAAGCTCTTGGTAAACCAGGAGAAGCTGCTAAAATTGCCCTGGAGTATTGTGGGGATATTAACCGTGGGGTGGCTTTGTTAATTAACGCCAGGGACTGGGAAGAGGCTTTGAGAGTCGCTTTTATGCATCAGAGAGAAGATTTAGTTTCAGAACTGAAGAATGCATCTGCAGAATGTGCAAGCATGCTTATTGGTGAATATGAGGAAGGGTTGGAGAAAGTAGGGAAGTATTTAACTCGATACTTAGCTGTTCGGCAAAGAAGATTACTTCTTGCTGCTAAAATCAAGTCAGAGGAAAGTTCAATGAATAATCTTGATGATGATACTGCATCAGAAGCTAGCAGTAATTTGAGTGGAATGAGTGCTTACTCAACTGGGTATGTGTTCTAAAATTCTTTATCATACTGCTTCGCTCATGTTCTTTTGATATTAACAAAGTCCCTCTCTAGAAATTAGATTTTCCTGTTTGGCTATACAACTTTTGGATGATAGGAAACGTTAATTGAATATGGAAAATAAGATGTAATTGGATGAGACCTTGATAGATAGAAAACATTTAAACCCTTGATACTTAATTTAGTTCAATGGACTTTGCTTAGTTTCTTTTATGCTTCTCTAAAATAACTATTCCTTATAGAAGTCCTAATCTACCTTGTACAGTTGTACTTGAAAATTGCTGATGTCATTATTTTGATGCTTGCTCATATTGTCATATACTGTTAAATCTTCAGATGAATATGGCCCTTCAGTTTTAATTTTGAATTTGCAAATATGAGTAATTGCTTTAGGCATTGAACTTTATATGGAAATTCCACCGCGCTAGGTGAATCAATTTCTCAACTGTTCAACAGATCAATTTTGATCCTTCTGGTCTTGTAGGTATGGTTTGAATATTTTGATACGGCAAGATTAAAATTTGTGAGTTTCAGATAACTGGCTGATCCAGGACAATTAGCTATCAGACATTTTTGCTTGTTCTTCAATTTTTTTTTTTTTTTGAAAAAGATTCTTTCCTCTTTCTGTATGTTTAATTCTCCTCGTTCAAGCTTTATTTCTTCAAACTCAAAACATATGTATGTACATGAAGATCAAATATCAGTCTGCAATTAGCATATGTGTCATAAGCAAACTTGGAGAAGGTGTTATAACTTCAATTAGTCTAGTCCATCCTTCTATGAATATTGATTTTTAGTACCTTCCTCAATTTATGACAGGAGTAGAAGGAGCTCAGCTGTTTCCATGAGCACAACTGCAGGTAGGAAGTCCAGGGAGGCAAGACGTCAGAAAAGTAGAGGAAAAATCCGTCCAGGAAGGTATTTTTACTGATCATTTCCCTTTCTGACTAATGCATCTTGTCACTCACAAAATGACATGATTATTTTACATTTGTAGTCCTGGCGAGGAGATGGCTCTTGTAGAGCATTTAAAGGGCATGTCTCTGACTGCTGGGGCTAGGTCTGAGCTTAAATCTTTATTGGTTTCACTTATGATGCTGGGGGAGGAAGAAACTACAAAGAAGCTTCAACGGACTGCGGAGAACTTTCAAATTTCACAAATGGCAGCTGTAAACCTAGCAAATGATACTATCTCAAGTGATATAATAAATGAACAGGCAGATACATTGGAAAATTACATACAGTTATTGAAAAGTGAAGTCCAAAAGTTGGAAGTTTTCTCGTGGCGCTCTAATGTATTCCTCTCTTCATGACTGGTGAGTTTTGGTAAATTGACCGAAATATCTTTTCAGGTCTAACTTGTGATTATATGTTTAGATTTATTGATAGCTTGCATGTAGATAGCATTGCATGTTGACAAACAGAAATCTTATGGTCCCCATCACTACTGCTACCATAATCATTGCCATTCCATGGACAGCATACTAGCATACACCTGGATCCAATACTCCAGCTCCCCTTTCACCCTCTTGGTGAGGAAAATTGTAAGATACAAGAATGAGCAATATTTAAAGTATTGGTTCTTGTGAAGGTAGCTTGAGAAACAGCATGTTTTTTATTAGAAAAAAAAAATGATACTGATTTTTCTCTTAGCTCTAGCATAAGAAATATCCAACCTTTTTTGGGGGAAGAAGACCTGAAGATGATGAAAACTAGACCTTCTTAGAAACCTTAGTTTACAAGCTCAGTTTGCCAAACTTTTCAGGCAGGAGTTTATTTTAATGTGCTCAAAGAAGGATATGTAAGAGAATTTCTCCACATCCCTCCGAATTCGAGGCTCTAAAATCCTCCAACTTTGTACATACCTCTCTATCATTCAAGTTTCTTTTAATGGAAGTCCTAACAGATTCCGATGTATAGAAACAATTACTACTCTTGTGGAGTTCCGTAGGCGTTAAACAGAATCCTTCTATCTAGAATTCTAGAATCTGTTATCTAAACTTCTTTGCTTTCTTTTTGGGTTTTTGAGATAGCCTCCCTTCTCAAGTACTGTTTTCATTTTGTGCTTGTCATCCTTCAAATTTATACACAGGCACATGCTTGAAAACTAAGTTAAGACCCCACTCAAGAAAAAAAAAAGAAAGTAGAGATTCTCTGGATATGTATATCTTCATATTGACATCCCTGTAAATGGATTATCCTTGTTTTTCTCTCAACCGGTCCATTTTCTTATAGTGCATGTTGCTCAATAAAATTTTCAATTGTTTTCTAATTTGCTTTACCCTGTCTTCAGTTTAACCATGGGAAGAAACCTGTTTTAAAGCCTCTCTCATCTCAAACTCGGGCAAAAGAGTAGGGTTGGCTGGTTGATTGTGATTTATGAGACTGAAGGAAGATACAATGGTGAGCAGCAGAATGGGATTTGATAGAATTCCAACCAATTTTTGCAGAAATGTTTTACTTTTAGAATCTGTATCAGTAGCTCATGTTCATGAGAGATGATTTTAAGTGATTACTTGATTTGTATTTCGATGATTTATGAAAATTTATTTTCTGAATTTTGTGGTTGAGTTTTAAGGCAGTGAAAGATTCCACTATGCAGAAGATGGTTAGAATCAGAATCAATTTTGATGATGACGTTCCTTAATTGTATTAAATGAAAAGGTTATGAGTGTCTAAAATAGATTAATGATTTTAATTTCTGAAACTAAATAGAATTGTATTATTTTTTCTTTTGGCCAAATGATTCAACTCTAAACAAGTATTTCTGGGGACCTGTCTGCTTCCTATTGGTCTTTTCTTATCTTAAAGGTATTTTATAGACCCTCTTTGGGAGAGTAATGGAATTGTTTGTGTCACCTTAGAGTTTTGAAACAATTTTGAGTTGATTGGGTTCTTAAATTAGGCACTGGAGGCATATAAAGATTTCACAGTTTGGTAGGGTAACTTAAACTGTTATGAATTATGTTTTCGAGAAGTCTCCGTTTTTTATTTATTAATTTTTTTTAGTTCAACCATATGCAAGTGAGAGGATTTGAATTTCTAATGTTTTCGTCATTTGTATACTAAAACTATCTTGATCTTGATGGATTGTATTTTAGAAGTTAACAGACACACGCTCTAAAAACAATAGATGAGAATAAATAATAAATAAAAACAAGAGGTCACCGGTTAGTGAGAGGATTTGAATTTCTAATGTTTTCGTCATTTGTATACTAAAACTATCTTGATCTTGATGGATTGTATTTTAGAAGTTAACAGACACACGCTCTAAAAACAATAGATGAGAATAAATAATAAATAAAAACAAGGGCCCAACCGGGTTCGAACCGGTGACCTCTTGATCTGCAGTCAAATGCTCTACCACTGAGCTATAGACCCTTTGTTGAGACTTTGCTTGATTGTTATATAAATAACTAGTAAATTCATTTGCTGCCTTCGAATTTCATCCCCTTTCCTCTGTAAAAATTGAAACAGTTTTTTTTTTTTTTTTTTTTTTTTTAAATTGAAACAGTTACTGAACTCTAAATTATACTTTTAAAAAAAGAATATAAATTATACCTTTCTGAAGCTTTGATTTTTTCCCCTAAAACCTATGAATCATCGTTTGTTTTCATGTTAATCCAACAATTGCTAGTAAAAAATCAAACCATCAATTTTAAGATGGTAATAGATGTTATCTTATATACTTGAACTATAGTCAAAGGGCCAAGAGCACCCCTCGAGTAAAAGCTTTGATGGCCGGTTGACCAAAATGAGGATTCCAAATTGCTGTATTGTAGTGTCTTTTTTCTTGTTTTTGAAGCAAAAGATACAACATTATATAATAAATGAGAGATGAAATGGTTATAATTTATCAGCTTCGACAAATTGCAAGTGAATTAAGTTGATGCAACTAATACAATCCGAATCCAGTTAAAAGTAATATAAAGTTCACTGAAAAAAAAAAAATCAAATTTATACTTATATTTAGAAAAAATTGTGATATTTTAACAAATATACATAGTGAAATTTCTCTGTTCGAACCATCCAATTGTCTGCAAAACCATGAAACTCCAGGTAGTAATTCAAAATCAGAGTCGTAAACCACCAGAAAAGTGTCATCCCCACACCCAAAGAATTAAATTTAAAAACTCCATTTTACAGAAACTGCTCGTCAGATCTTAATTCACAAGGCAAATTAGTAGTGGGACATGAAATTTGAATAGAATGATAAAATGGAACATGAGAAACTCGAAAATCATGGCAAATTATTCCAACCGATTCTCCTCATAATGATAAAACCAAACTCATATACTCGAACTGGCATTAATCCATATTTACCTGCATATGTATTTCGGCAGTATAACCCCACAGCCATACATAAATATCCAACCATGTTAAAAATTCACGAAAGCCAAAGAACAGTCATCCTTAGAACAACTCTTAGGTAGAAGAAAAGAACTTTAAGGACATGCGAATATAATAAGCATAAAAAAGCAAGTTTGGAGCCCACAATCTATGAACATTTCACGTAATCAAGGCCAGCAGCTAACATGACTCAGGCGGACCGACTTCTGATAACATCGAGCCCCATCTCGGTAGGATCAGTTGCTTGTAACTCCACTTGAATCCCATCCAACTCCCTCTTGAACCTATCCTTTGAGCTTGCATAGATCATCTTGCTTCTCACCTTTGCTGTATCGGGAGACCTTCATAGATCACAGTCATAAACGATGAGTCCAAACGCAATGCGTATAGATTCATAAAATGAGAGAGAACTGATTCGAACAAACATGGAGATGGTAGAGTGAAAAGGTTATTTATATGGTACATTTACCATGCAATGAATATGATCCTGCTCTTTTGGCAATTCTCTTCAGTCACAAAATCGAAGTCGTAGACTGCATATCGGCATTCATCAGCAGGGAGGCTGGCAGCAAAATCATCATAACTTTGAGATGGTTCGCCAAGCTTTTCCACCAAAACCTGCTTCTGTTTTTCCTCAATCTTGAAAACTATAGAACGGTAGGTTCTTTTTGCCTTCAAATCCAGAAACCTAAGCTTGCAATCATCGTGCACAGCCATCCCTGATGCTGCATTTGCCTGTGATAAATTGATTTACAAATATATATTACAACTCAGAGAACTTAATCTCCATGGTATCCATGAATTCAAACCATAGTAGAAGTCCAGGGCAGGTTAGACAAGGATGGAGGAAAGTGGAACCAATTTCCCATTTCTATAACAAGTCGATCTCTTTGCTAGATAGTTCGAGCATTCAGCTCAAATTTGATGAACAGATACTTGGTTGGAGCGTGAAAATTGAGTTGGGGGCTGTGAAGCTTCATTTCTTTAAACTACAAGAAGATCAAATAATTACTCCACCAAACGCTTGTAATAATAACCATTACTGATTCCTTCTTTTTCTTTACTCTTCTTCCTGGGGGAGGAGAGTGTGGGAAGAAAAAGCCCTCGCCATCTAGCTATAGGGAGAGGGAGAGTAATTATACATTTTTTAGCCAAATAAGATCTCCAAAAAGGCAAGAAAGGAAAAAAAGCAAGAATCTCAACCCTCAATTTCATTTCAAGATTCTCCTTGAAACATCCAATAGTTTCTTTCATGTAACAAAATTCACACTGGCACAAAAATAGATAAAAATCAAATGGGCTAACCCCAGCTGGACAAGAGCATTTTGGACACAGCTCACGGAGTATCAATAGTTTTTGTGAAACAAATCGAAAATGGCATTCAAAGCACACACCAACCTAAAATTAAGATTCCAACGATTTCCATCATCCCAAACTTCATGAATTCTGGAGGCTATACTAACAGGGCTATACAGTCTAGGAATTTGAGGAACGAGACGATGGTCTCACTATAGCAGAGATCTTCTCATCATACCCAACTCCAAATAGAAAGCTGGCTAAAGAAAGACATGAAGAGAGACTTACATTTGATTTGACAAAGTTATAACCAAGGAGTAAGGACTTCCTTCCTTGTGTTGGTGTAATTGTCAGAAGTCTAATATTTATTTTTTCAAACAAGATGGAGCTGTATCTGTATGTAACAAATCTTTGCCGGAAACAAATTTTTCATAATAGAATAAGTCTTTATTGAAAGGCATACCTCAAAAGGTTTTTCTCTTAAAAGGTGGTGTAAAGTTCTAGACATATAAGGTCTAAAGTGGTTTTTTGAGGGTTTTCAGATGGAAGGTGTGAAGCTCCGGAGGCCAAGATTTTATTAAATCAATTCTCTATTCTTCATGACCCTTATGAATTTGTGATGAATCATCATACTCTTTCAACGAACACAAATGCATGTGCATAAACCACTGAGATGGAGCAGACAGAATCAAACTACATTAAATGTGCAAAAGGTAAAGCCGTGGACAAATTACAAAAATAATGCAAAGATAGATAAAAGAACGCGACCTATACATAAATCTTCCTTCCACAAAAACCAACCAATGTACTAATATAACCTTAAAAAAACCTATCATTGGAAAACAGAGTACAGTTACAAGGCCCCAGTGAGAACAGCAATAAATGAGTGAGAGTGTAATAAGTTTTTTACTTCATCAATGATGGATAATGCTTTACCCACTCGCTTACATGTGTATGGCACTCACATATTTAAAAAAAAAAAAAAAAAAGGTAACAGAGATCAAGCACTAGGATGCCAACAAGATCAACAATCTAGGGCCAATGAAGTAAAAAACAAGCGGACCACAATGAGCAGCGAGATGAAAAATTATTAACCACCAATCGGTAGAGCGATTTACAAGGATTCCATTTCAAAATAGCCAAAAATCACACGGATCGAATACAAAAACGCGAGGAGGAACAACTAAAATAAAACTAAAGAAACAAAACCTATAAATATTTTTTAAAAAATGCAAGAAAATATGCCAAATATAGAGGTGAGCAAGCGCAGATAATAGGAAGAAATGCTCACCATTTTCCCGAGAAAATTATAGGCGAGAAAGCGAAAGAAAAGGCGAGAAACGTTGAGAAAATTTAGGGCTCCCTCGAGCGAGATGATAGAAGAGAGGCTGTAGAGGAGGATGGATGAAAAACGAGGGCTGCGAAAGTGATTCGACGCTGATATTAAAAGCAAATATTATATAAATAAATAATAATGGTTTTATTAATATTAATATTAATAATAAGTTTGTGGAAGCGATTCACCCTGGGGGAGCTTGCTAATATCACCGTGACGGTTAAGAAGCCGAACATTCTACCAATAATTTGGCTCCACCCAATTTTAGCGGTGGGTATCATTTCGGTCCCACCTCAATGCATGAAAAGCATCCAATTTTCATTTAGAAAAAAGAAAAACAAATAGCCAAATACCTTATAATTTATACGTCTATTTTTTTTAGATAGGATGAAATTCTTTTTCCTAGTACAACAATTTAGGATATGAAAAATCCAACCTCGAACTAGTAAAGGTGTATATGTCAATTACTATTAAACTTGCTCGTAATAAAAATTATTAATTAAGAAAGGGTATCACTTAAGCTACATTTGAGACAAATTCCCTATCCGACATTTTGTATAAACCAGGTAGATATTTAAGATATAGTCGACACACGTCTCATATATGAAAAAAATGGCTTTAGAAATTAGGTTATGGGCTATGAAATTATTTCTTCTGAGAGCATCTTCTAACACCGCTTCTTCAAAGGAAGAAAGCTCGTACATATCTTTGATCCACGTTCAATTTTCACTGATATCTTCAATTTCTTAAAAAAAAAAATCATATTGAGTGCTGTGAGGGAATCAGATTCCAAGATTGGTCGGTGAATATTGAGTTGATTTGCAAGCTTGATTCCTCCTATTCATTTAATTTAGTTTTATCCAAAATATATTTATATTTAACTTGTGGAGTCAAATTTAACCTTACTCAATTGAGTCTTATTTTTTCTAAATTTTTTTATAAATACTAGAAATGTAAACGTAGTTGGATAGTTAAGCAACTCAATCTTTCTTATTTAAATTCCCGCCCTTATATTTGATGTACGTGTATACTTCTCAATTATATAATCAAGTATCAGATGTTTTTTTATGACTGAATGTTAGTATTTTTGTAATTTACTTTCTTATATTTTTATTATAATTCATGTATGATTTTATTGATGGATTATATTCTATATTGATATATTGGTCAAAGCAAACGTATATCTCCGAGAGGTCGTAATCGATCTCCCACCCCCATATATTGCTGTACTCATTAAAAAAATCTATATTGATTTTGACCAATATGAATCTTAAATATGTATAATTTTTTTTATTCAATTTGATGAATTAAGAACTTTTATTTTTATTATTTTTAGTATAACCTATGGGGTGGAAATTCGAACTCTCACCCTCATGTTGGATGAACGTGCTTTAGCCTAAGTTGATAATGCTATATAAATGTAGATAATAAATGCTACAAGGTCAATCAAAAGAAACGGTGCATGTCAATTCCTGGATAAAACACTTTCTACTTTCTTCTCTTTTTCCTGAGAATACTATTCCCTTCTCGTGTGTATAAAAAAAAAAAAAACATTTTCTATTTCCCAAGGGTCTATCCTCAAATTAAGAAAAGAAAAAAAAACATTATTTTTATAATTATTAAATTTTATTTATTCTTGTTCACAGATCCTATTCCTCAAATATCTATTTCTATAACCCTTTCTCTGCAATTATTCCATTCAAGACGCAACCCACAAACCGTTAAACTTGGGACAAAATTGGTATCTTATTTGAATTGAACCCTACGCGCAGAATCATTTATAATTTCATTGAAAACTAGCCCACAAGACGAGGTTGGTGAACCGACAAGTCGTTTTGATGCGTCATATTCATAGTCATACCGAATTCACAACTCAGGACACCAAATTTACTAGAAATGCCCCCCAACCCCCTCTCCAGAGAGAGAAAAAAGTAAATCAATATGAGGGTGTGTAAAATCAAATGGGTATTTTCTGAGTAAAAGTCACAGGAACCAAACATAATCCTTCACTTCTTAGACCTTCTTCCTTCTGTCGAATTCCCTGTAGAAGAATCAAAGTTTCAGGCAAACCCAAGTGTAGAGGTAACTTTTACAACCTTCTCCTCTTGTTGAAAATCTTTTATGGTTTTACCTTGAGGCTTTTATATGAGCAACTCTGCAACTGAAGTAGATTCTGCTCCAAACCCAGAAAAAAAGTTTACATATTTCAAGCTTCAAACCACCATATTTAACAAACAAGAATATTTAAGCAATAAACTTCAAAATTTTATCATATGTTTCTTGTTGAATCCATCAATGTTCATCATCATTCCTGTAGTATAATGATAATCCAAAAAAGAGAAGGAACAACCCAAAATATGGCAACAATGGGAAAGATCATGGCATAAAATGAGAGAATTTGCCAAGAATTGTACCTGGATATGTTCTTGAACGAGCTTGATATAAAGACAGGCTTCTTGAAGAACAGATGCAGTATCAGTCTACGATAAGTAAACAAAAAGTTATACCGTTTTACGAAAGGAAAATTTTGTTGTTCTCTTTTAGAGGAAAAATAAGCTCCATTTTCTAAGCAATAAATATTACCAACCTTGCCGTAAGGGGAAACCAGCTTTTGAAGGGCAGTAATTTTGTCGCTAAGCCTTTGGCTTTTCCTTGCTGGTTCCTGCAACTGCATGCAATAAAAGACAAATGAAAGTGCATAGGATGGTAACAAGGGAAGTGGATTTATTATTTATCTCTCAGATTAGTTTTTTCCCTTTTTTAGAATATCAACGGAGATTCGAACCTACCACTCTTTATAAGAGAAGAGGTAGGAGATGCCTTAGCCATTGAGCTGTTGGCAATCTTTCGAACTAGTTTGAATGATCTAATTTGATTTGTGTCACATTTCAACTCATCATTCAAAATGGATTCAAACGATTGAAGGAAAAGGATTTGGTTTAAGTACTCTGCTATCATGGATTCCTGATGGTTCTTGTTGGTTTAAATAACGCAGGCCCTGTTCCAAGGCATTGACCTTCATTCTCTTGTTATCCCCTGCCACATCACCTGGGGAAGTTCGTAGGCCTTTCTGGGCAAAGAACTCACGTTTCTTTGCATTCTGGGCCAGAAAATCGAAGGAGTATACAATTAATTTTCAGTACAAGTAGTAAATGCTTGGAGAGTTAAAAGTTTTGTAAGCAGACGGGAAGAAATTTAGAGGGAATGAGCTGTTACCGATTCATTCTGCAGAAAAGAAACCTTCTTGGGAAACAATATTGACTGAAATGAAACACTATCAGCCATGGAGATACTTGCACTGCAACCTTCCACCAAAAAAAAAACAGAAAAAATAAATTCATATGATTTAGGATGGTTTAAGAATTTTTTTAATTCAATGTTTAAAAAAATAGTTTTAGTTTTCGTTTTGAAGTGTTCAAAACTGAACTTTCAATGAGGTGGATAATTTATTATTTGTAACAGCAGTGATTAATAGTGCTGTGTGAATAACTAGAATATTGAGGGCAGAATTCCAGGAAACCATTAAAAACACAATTAGTTCCATCGAAAAGTAACCCTTTGTTTAAAGTTTGAATATTGTCACGCAATCAAAATTACTGAGTTACAATAATGCAAATTAATGTGATAAAATCAAGTGAGATTTTGTTATGTCTTTTAGTGCAATCATTTCTAAAGTAGTTGGTAAGGAAAGAAAACATGAAATTAGGATGAATGAAGGAGAATATTTCCCCAAAATTAATAAAATAAAATAAGGACGGAATTGACTACCTGGCTGGTAGCTAATGGGGCGCTGACAAGGAATAGTGAAGCCTCCATCCTTTAGCTGGCCGTCATTGTTGAATAACTTAGACTCTAAACAGAAGGCACTGTAGTAAACCAACAAACTTTTTGAGGAAAATTAAGACAGATATTAAAGGTCCATTCTAACTTCTTTTCTATTCTTCCGTTTTTTCTAATCAAAGTTTTCAACCACAGCTTAGACCAGGATTTCGAGTGGTGTCTCTAGAGATCTATTTGATAATGTTCTTCTTTCTTATTTTTGTTTCCTCTTTTTTAATAAAGAAAAATAGAATTGGATGATCCAACGCCCATGGATTGAAAAATGACAAAACAATATATTTATTTATATTTTGAAACAAATTGGAAATGGGAAAAAAACAAAATAAACTTGATTTTGTTGTCTTCGAAATTTCTATTCAATTTTGAGAATGTTTCTATAAATGCTTTGATTTCTTAATAAAATTGAAAACAAGAATTAAGAAACTAAAATGACCCTAAAAATTTGAAGCCCCTAGACATTCCTTGGGGTGTCTGTTCTAGCTTATTATTATTATATTTAGAGAAACAAATGACGAGGCTATATAATTGTTATGTTCAATAAGATGGTTTTTCTCTTTTGGAGGCTTCACAGTTTCAAGGAGCCTCAGAAAAAAGTTGGACAATTATTTGGGGAGTTCGATTTTTGTATATGCCATGAAAATGGTCAGTGATAAGTAGTAGACGCCTACAAGTGTGAGGTTGATCGGATACATTCCCTTCAAAATAGTTCAAACAGAATAATTCATTCCTTTTCTTTTCGAGATTGTAAACTCTAGAATTGTCTTATCAAGTTCCCTTCAAAAGGGAAAAAAACATATTTTTGATAGAGTAATTCTCCCTCTACTAGTCCATATGACGATTTTCATATCAAACTATGTTCCTCTTCTTCAAGAAACAAATAAAATAAAATAAAAAAAGGAAGAGAGCGAGAGAGAAATGGTTCGCTTGGTTTTGAAAGATAATGAGATTGAACGGGAGATGATACATACTAATTATTAGCCTTCTGCGATGGAACATCCATGTTAAGCAGTCAAATTTCACTGTGCCCTGCTACAAAGAAATTTGTACATGAGAAGTAATACTATAAATTTAATGAGAAAAAGGCTATTTGTTGAAATCATTATGTTAAGATTATATATAAAAATAAATATTTAACATTAGCTATCCGCATAATCTTCTTTTAGGTCTAGTAGTAGTCTAAGATATTAACTATGGAATGAAGTTGTGCAGATGCAGATAAAAGAAAAATGTTTCTCATTGTAAGAAACTGATCAAGAACGCCTCCACCACCCCCCATCAATATCCTTCAACCTCCTGATTCTTGCAAAACGACAAGCTTCTGGAGAAACCCTCTGAAGTTCAGAGTAAAATGGCCAGATACTGCAAATCAAAGAACAAAAATTGTATTTTCCTATGTATTGCAAATAGTTCTTATTATGAGGGAGAGGAGAAGAATAGAATCAACGATTCACTCTTCGACCATTATAGTTTATTGGTCTCCATATTATTTTGTTCTAAAGTCCACAATCTCCAGAGTTTTCTAAAAAACTTGAACAAAAACCAATTGCGGTGAACAGAGAGAATTTAATTACATGCTTCTCACCTCTCAGAAGCACCAAGCAAGAGCTCACTTTCTCAGGTTACCAACTCGGAACATTGTTTGGTAGGCATGGGGCAATGAAGCACCAAGCGAACCTGAAGGAGTTTAATTGTATGAGAATATGCACAAAATGCATATATAGTGAAGAGAGAGAGCGGATTTGGGGCAACTATGGTAACTCACCTCTTATTTCTTTTAGATACTAAATTATTTACGAAAACAAAGGAAGAAAATCAAGTTAAACTAACTTGTTTGACAACCATTTTATTGGTAGTACAAAAAGAAATTCAAATTGTTAATTTAATAATACAAAAATATTAACTTCAATGCATGGTCAGTATATAATGATATTTATTGCACTTTACCAAAAAATTAATAAAAATCAAGGGATTGATGAACTTATAAATGTTTAATAAATATTTGTAGAAACCGAGAAGTTAGAGATAAGAAATCTCGTCAACTATAACTGCATGTTTATAGAAGAAAAGAAACAATATCTGTTGAGTGTGAGGATGATATTTTCCATTCGTAGAGAGTTCTAAGATCACATGCATATTCAATCAATGTATGAACGGCATATCAAACGCCCAGCCACTCAGAGCCTTCTACAGGAGGAGTGGGGCGGCTTTACATATAAATTTTGGCAAAATTTGTTGCAATCTGTTCGGTTTCGCTTTCACCAAATTTGACTTGCTTTGATTTATTTATGCAAGTTGATTTTTTTATTTCATTTATGCAAACAGATAAAAGGCAGAATACATGCATATTATAGCTAGTCAAATATAGATATAAAACTATATAATTTTGGATGCTCTTTTCACAGGTTAGCAGGAATTAGCATACAAAACTATGTAAAATTGAACACAATTCAAACAATTGGGAGAAACTTTATGCTTATAACACAATTATAGAGTTCAACTTGTACATAAAAAAAAAAAGTAATTGGAAAGCACCTAAAAGATAATAATAACTCAGAAAATATGGAATGAAAGATCATGATTATAACCTGAAACTAATAGATGGAAGGTTATTTACGATTGTGCTGTGTTAACACACCATGGATCCGTTTTCCAGGAAAACCATTCCAATTCAGCTATCTCCTAGTCCATTTTTTTTTATTTGTTAGGAAAATACACCTATCATTTAAAAGTATATACACGCCAGAGAAAACACCCCAAATAAAATAATTATCTTTGCTAGTTGTTACCGTTGTATCTGATGGTTCGGTTTCTCCTTCCTTGGAATACTGGCTTATTACCCCCATATTATAGAATATTTCTACATATTCACCTCAATTTCAATGAAACATCAGTGATCAGCCCTGTTTATGTTTTAGTCGCCACTAGACATGGTAGCTTTTAGAGCATGACATATGGAATAACAACAATAGCTGCACATATACAGACAAATTACAAGAAATAAATCTTCGTACAGACTTCGAATCTTTTATATTGCATTCTTTCTATAATAGATTAATTTATGATGCTTGTACGTGAAAGATGTTTACAGAAAACTTAAAATATGTAAGAAACCAGCTGAGATATTAGAATTGTAAATTAACTAATTAAAAAATGGTTTTCAGGAAGGCGTTTTCTATTTGAGATCTGCTATTTAGAATTGTAGTGATACGTCATTTCTCACATTAATAAATAGATCCAATCATCTTTTCCCATCAACACCTATTCAGTAATCTTCTAATTCTAGCTAATTTAGCTAATACGACTTTTCTAGGGATGTTCCGTTCACGAACTAGACTTGTGTAGAGACGTCGAGTCCATGTTTGGTATGTGGGTAGAACTTTGTCAATCTCATTTGCCATATAAATCCAAACTTATAGAACCTACCTTTTACACTAGGTTACCTTCACAAAACATAAATCCAAAAATCAAATATAGGTTGTCCAAATCTAAGTTTCTATAGCCAATTTTTTATACAATCCAAAATACAAATTATTAAAACTCAGACTTACAAAAACTATGAGCCAAAAATCCTGAAAATTTTCAGTATCTGACTCCATCAGATTACAACAAGCTTCTGATTGTCTTTTCTTCAAAGGAAGAAATATTCCATGTATCAGATTCTGAAGCTTAAAAATTAATCAAACAACATTTATAAAATGGAGTTGACTAGATGGAAACTTTTAAAATATCAAATGGGCATGTCTTTTAAGCTTTGTATCCTTCCATAAAGCCGAGCGATTCCTTTTCATATCATCGCAGTCCAAAATTGAGTTCCGTTTTTCTTATCTTTGAAATACTAAAAATGAATGGACTCTTAAACATGAAAACGTAGACTATTTCTGAGGGAACGTAAATACAGATAGATACCTAACAACAACCATCTTCCATGGAAATACTACAGAGAAAGATCAAATTGGGCGACGTGATCGATTGAAAATGCAGAGAGCGATAGTCAAACCTCAGACTCGGAACTTGCCAGAATCTTCCTCTCTTTCGATCGCATAATTTGGAAGGCTGGCTGTGAACACTATCCATTTGAAGAAATGTCTCGCACAGAGCGCCCATTCGCAGTTCGTCCGGCGAGAAAAATAAAAATTAAAAAATCATCGATCTCTGTGTGTAAGCTAACTTTGTTCGAATTTTCGCTCCAATTGTTGTTAAATTAAAAAATGGCGGTTGAACTTGAAACTGAAACAATTTTACTTTCTTAATTGTAATTAAGTTTTAATCTCGCATTTAAAATTCTGCATGGAAAACAATAAATAAATAAATAAAACCCTAATTCAAACCAAACAAATCTAGTAGAATTTATTCCTGGAATTTATGTAGGTGGCCATTATGAGATTTAAACTCATTATCTCTTAATTAACCCTAGTTCCTTTGGACCAATCAGTCACCCATAATGATTACGATAAATAGAGGTTTTTTAAAAGAATAATTTGTGATATATTTAGACGTGTTTGGTGACGTTATTGTTTCTTATTTCTCAAATTTTATTTTATTGAGAAACTTGAACATTGGACAATTATTTATATTTATTGTTTCTCGTTTAAAAAAAAAACATTCTAAAATATATATATAAATTTTGAAAACAATAAAAATAAGTTTTCTCTTGGTTTCTTGTTCTAATTTATAATTTGTTACATAACATGAATGAAAATATTATTTCTATTGGGTTGATGGCTATACAATTATATTTTTTTCTACCACAAATATTATCCAACGAGCCCTTAGACAACTGAATAAATAATATAAAAGTAACAAAAATTCCAACGTCATTATCACTATCATCATTGTTTTTTTAGTACAACATGGGATAGGGTTTCGAACCCACAACCTCTTGATTGAAAATACATGCCACTTACCGTGAGCTATGCTCGAAAAGGAAAGAAGACCAATGTTGCTGATAAAGGAAAATGTTTCAACTGTAGCGTTGATGGACATTGGAAGAAGATCAGGCCAAAGTGCTTGATTGAAAATAATAAAGTCAAATAAGGTAAATACAAATTACTTGTCCTGAAAACTTGTTTGGTGTGGAAAATGACGATTATGTATGGATACCACTAATCATGTTTGTTATTTTTTTTTTTTTTTGCAGGGAGTTGTTTCTTAGAGAGAGTTGGATGTTTGAGAGACGACTCTTAGAGTTGGAATCGGGGAGGTCGTCTCTACAATTGTTGTTGTTAGCATCAAGTTATTGTTTAGCAAAAATAGATACATATTATTAGATGATGTGTATGTAGTTCATGATATAAATATGAACTTAATTTATATCTATTACTTATCGGAACAATGTTTTTGCAATTTTGTTTTATATATCTCCGGACCAGCTTACACGCACATCGACTAATATCACAAGACAACCGCCTGACCCTATGATATTTGGTGCTGGAAAACACATAAAAATTACTAATTCCTAAATAGGTGGTGATTGTGGGATTTGAACAATATTTTTATAATTTAATTAGAACTAATTTATAAATTATCATGAGTAACTTCGTAAATTAAAAGCTAAAAAGTAACTTTATATGAACTATCTCTTACAATTTAGTCATAACTTTTTAATTCACAGTTTAAAGGAACTTAACTCAATTAGTTAATGCACCTATTTTGAACCAAAATATCACGAGTTCCAACTCCTAACTGTATTAAAAAAAATTACATGGGTATTAATGTAAGTTATTTCTCTCTCAATTATTTGATTGTGTAATTTATATAATATTAAAATGTGAGATAATTGATAATTTTTTTAAAATATATTTATCGTTTTGAAGTTCTAAACCTAATTGTTTACTATTTATTTATTTCACTAATTTTTAAAAATCAAAATAACATTTATCTTTTAGAATCCAAATAAATCATGTTAAATTAATTTTAATTTTAATTTTCCGTCGTGAGTACAGTTAAATAAAAAAATGTTGTTGAAATACGAATAAAAAAAAAGAGATTAGTACTCTTAAATAAAAAAGAGTTTTAAAACCATATGGTCATGTTTTCAAATTGGCCTCAAGTAATGTATATAATGTATACGATTATATCGAGTTCGTCAAATATAAAGTTATCAAATAAAAAAGACCTAATTGTGGATATTGAGATATTCGAGAATGTATTTATAAATATTATCAAACCAACAATATATTATAAAAAATATTTTAGTAATAAATATTGGGCTTGGGCCCATAATTCGAAGCAAACTTTGATATACACGTATCACAGTCGGCCCAATTGGCGAGACCCGGTTCGAAGAGGGGCCACAAAGCAAATCCATTAAATTTCAACTTACTATAAATACTCTAGGGTTTCTCTTTCACTCTTCTCTCTTCGTTAGAACCCTCGAAAGAAGCCCTAGTTCCCGCCCCTGCTCGTCAACCATTTCGGAGGCGCCTCTGCAACATCTGCCTTTCTTTGCTGTACGTAACAATCTAGGGTTATATTTCGGGTTTCTGCATCACATTGTAGTTCTTTTACGTGCGTTCTCATCGTATTTACTGTTTTTTGGGGTCTTGCCATGCTCTAAAATCAATCTGCTAGTATTTTTTCCCGTGTTAATTGATGGGGTATTGGACTAGGCAATCGAAAAATTTTGTTTTGTCTTTCATGATTTTGATTTGTATGTAGACGGGAAAGCATTTCCTATTTGTTTTGTGATTCGAGTATATGTGGCGTCTGTCGAACTTATCAGACTGTTTGAGATGTAACTCGGGAGAGATATCGTCTGTATTTTGAGCGTGTTGCTTTCACTTGTGCGGCGTATCAAGCTGCAGAGTTCGCTGGAAATTTGAATGTTCAGGCTGCATAATTTAAGTGGCCAAACGCACGTCTCTTTCGGATATTCATTCTGTACTGATGAAAGGGTTGATTGTATGCTTGTTAATTAATATTATTCCCTTTTTGTTAGGCTATTAAATGATTCGTAGTAGAATTATAAGGTTACTAATTGGGAACAATATATGTATTCTTCGTGTCCAAGAGGTTTAGCTGGCTGTTTCTAAGGTCGATAAATTGACTTACGAGGTTTTCTTCTTATTTTGCGCATTCTTAACTTGGACTTTGGGCGTTTTACGTTTTTCAGTGACAATGGTGCGTGTGAGTGTTCTGAATGATGCTCTTAAAAGCATGTATAATGCTGAGAAACGAGGGAAGCGCCAGGTCATGATAAGGCCATCATCCAAAGTTATCATAAAGTTTCTTCTTGTTATGCAGAAGCATGGTATGCATTAAGTTTCACGCCAATAAGTTCACTTTGCTCTCTTTTGTTTTTGGCCCTTAGACCTGTATGATCTTATTTGGTTAACTTTTCATTGTTATAGGATACATTGGGGAGTTTGAGTACGTTGACGATCACAGGTCAGGCAAAATTGTTGTTGAACTTAACGGGAGACTCAACAAATGTGGCGTCATTAGTCCCCGTTTTGATGTTGGTGTCAAGGAAATTGAAGGTTGGACTGCAAGGTTACTACCCTCTAGACAGGTATTTTTCTCTCTTGCTTGGAGTCAGCTTATTCGGTATTACTCTTCAGATTTATTTGTTTCTGCATAAGCCAAACTTTTATAACTACTATGTTGATACAATTTCAGTTTGGTTTCATCGTGTTAACTACATCTGCGGGAATCATGGACCATGAAGAGGCTAGAAGGAAGAATGTTGGTGGTAAAGTGCTTGGTTTCTTTTACTAAGCGGTGTCGTGAAATTGAAATTCTTTTCCGATTTTCTGCACTTTTGAACTTTAATGGAAGCAGTAGAGTCCTGTTTTGTTTTAGCTGCCGTTTTGGTTGGAGGATACAGGATGTGACCTGCATTGTTTTTTAAGACGTTGAGATTGTTTATGAGCTTTTTGTTTAATCTATGAGCTGTTTTTATCTGTTTGACATGCTGAAAACTGAAATTGCTAGCTTCAGAACTGATTACTATCTTCTTTCCGCTATCGGCTTCTGTGGCTTGATCAAACTTGATGATTTCCCAAAAATTTTATTCAACATTTAAGAACAGTAAACAAAATTTTACATGGGTGTGTTCGGTAACATTACATGTGATACTTTGTGGCCATGACGATCTTTTTAAAAATAGAATGATTTGACAACTATTCACTAGGAGTTCTTTGGATTTTCGGACATAGTTATTTTGTTAATTTTACTCTCTGCTTAGAGGATAGGCCAGTTCTAATTTCAACAACAAGAAGGTTATTCTATGATAAAAAGTGAAACAGCTTTCATTTGTATAATATTTGAAGCATTTAAAGCACGCGTTCGCTGTTTCCGTTTCACGGGCTACGACACCGTTTTGTGATTGAGTGGTTAAGAAGTTCACGAGATTGTCGATGATTCGTCGCCGTAGATGGATGATTGGCTGTGTGTGCATCCACCAATGAGCCTCTCCTCCAACTCTCCCTGGAACCATCCTTTTTAGCCACTGCTTTAATAAAGAAAATTCCAAATTCAATGGTCTATTATAAGTTTCTTATCTCTACCAAAATCCCTTTAAAACGATTACCAAAATCCCTTTAAAACCATAAAGTTAAAGATAGAAATGATTGTAAGAACATCAGTTTTTTTTTTAGAATAATTGGGTGGGAATTTGAATTCATGACTTTTACTCAGAGATGAGTGCTTTGTTGATCTAATTATTGAGATGGTAATTTGATTCTCTTTCGTGTCGAATTTCTAAAATATTTGATAAATAGAGAGATGAACTTGATATGATATCTATTATAGCGTGATTTTAACGTCAATACCATGAAAATGACGTAAGAAAGAGATTTTTCGTCCATTTGACAAATTGTATAGACATAAGTGGAAATTTTATGGCTATAAATTTCGAATGTGATGATGTAGTTCAAATTATATCCTCAAACCATTTTGAATAATGTTAGAAAAGGATGGCTACAAGCCAATTTGAGTATAGTACGGTTGAACAATGACCAGGACTCATATACTCTTGAAGATGATGAGATCACCCTGTTCAAATTATTATAACAAGCTCTCTCACAATACTACTATAAAATGAAAACTTTACGAGTATTAAACAAAAATTCATCCAAGCTCAAAATATAGATATAATTTTAAAGTCAAAGAAGTTGAACTAAAATCTTCTTAATTTACTAAATTGACTTGTATTTGTTTTTTTGTTACTTTTCTGGAAAAGTAACGAGGACACGTATGTCAACTCTAGCGCCTTCCCGAGTCCTGACATTTAGAATTGGATAAAATAATAAATTGCGGATTCGCGGGAGAAAAAAAGAGTGTCAGTTTCCATAATGCGGGAAAGGAAAGATACAGAAACCGCATCTTGCTTGCTCTAAGATCAACTCATTTGCTTCAAATCGATAGGGTTTCTCTGCCTGTTTTCATCGCTCTCTGGTGATTCTTCTTCCATATCTTTCCATTTTTTCACCTCAGATTCGTGTTTACTTCACGCAGTTGCACTTCATTTTAGTGTTCCTTGAGTTCTGCTAACTAGTTCTGAGGTTTTTCCACTCTTCATGATGTTATGTAATTATGGAATTTGATTAAAAGAACTTGTTCGTATTGAATGTTAGTTTATTAACTTGTTGTTCAGAGAGTGTTACATGTTCGATCCAGTCATTTTTTTCCGGAATTTCTGCTTGTTCTGTTTCGGTTTGTATGGAGCTAATGGACTTTATTTTTAATTAGCTAGTATCGACGACGGTACTTTGGAAAGTTTATTTTACATTTAATGAAGAACATTTTACATCGAAAATTGTTTTATTATACTTTGATGCGAGAGTTCTTTATTAGTAAGCAGTTTATTGTTTATGGTTTATACTCCTCAGGGTTCTGTTTTATTTTATTGTTATTATTTGTACAATGGTTGTAGAGCCTATTGTTTCCTGAAGTGGGAGAAATTTCGTTATGTTTAACTTGTTATTGTGTCGATATGACATTTCTGTAGATCTTGTTTCCCATTTCTTCTCGTTCCAGTGTCTTAATATGTTATTGTTTATGAATTATCTTTCAAACTATTGGTTGTCTGGAATGTCATTATTTTCTATTTATTTGTGCGTTCTTCTTACTATATATATACATATATATATTTTAATTCTCTAATCCCAGATTTTGCTTTCTCAGGAGGGGAATGATGCATATCTTTGGGCATCAGGTCTGAGAAGTTCAGATTTGACTCATTTTTTCCAATAAACTAATACACGAACTATGAGGTGGTTTAGAGCAAGCTCCGCTTTAGCAAGACTTGCCATTAAGAGAAGCTTAGTGCAGGGAGGATCATATGCTGGGGAATCAAGGATCAGTGCATCTCAAAGTCGATATTTTCATTCCACACTTTTTAAATCAAAAGCTCAAGGTGCTCCAGTTCCACGTGCTGTTCCCCTTTCTAGGCTTACTGATAGCTTTTTAGATGGAACTAGTAGCGTCTACTTGGAGGAACTTCAAAGGGCTTGGGAGGCTGATCCTACCAGTGTTGATGAGTCATGGGATAATTTCTTCAGAAACTTCGTGGGTCAGGCTGCCACATCTCCTGGCATTTCTGGCCAAACAATACAAGAGAGTATGCGTTTATTGTTGCTTGTGAGAACATATCAGGTTAATGGTCACATGAAAGCCAAGTTGGATCCCTTGGATTTGGAAGAAAGGGAAATTCCTGATGAGTTGGACCTTGCACATCATGGTTTCACAGAAGCTGATCTTGATCGGGAATTCTTCTTGGGGTTGTGGAAAATGTCTGGGTTTTTGTCTGAGAACCGCCCTGTTCAAACACTCAGATCCATTTTGACCCGTCTTGAGCAAGCATATTGTGGAAGCATCGGATATGAGTACATGCATATTGCAGACCGTGATAAATGTAACTGGTTGAGGGACAAGATTGAGACCCCAACATCAACGTATTACAATCAACAACGCAAGGGGGTTATTCTCGATCGGCTTATATGAAGCACACAATTTGAGAACTTTTTGGCGACCAAGTGGACCACAGCAAAGAGGTTTGGGCTCGAGGGAGGGGAGACTTTGATTCCTGGGATGAAAGAAATGTTTGATAGGGCTGCAGATCTCGGGGTTGAGAGCATAGTTATCGGAATGCCTCATAGAGGGAGATTAAATGTCTTGGGTAATGTTGTCAGAAAGCCACTACGTCAAATATTTAGTGAGTTTAGTGGTGGTACAAAGCCTGTCAATGAGGTTGGGCTCTATACAGGAACTGGTGATGTGAAGTATCATTTGGGAACTTCTTATGACCGACCAACTAGGGGTGGCAAGAGGATCCACCTCTCGTTGGTTGCTAATCCAAGTCATTTGGAAGCTGTTGATCCTGTGGTTGTTGGAAAAACTCGGGCAAAGCAATACTACTCAAATGATGTGGACCGCACAAAGAAAATGGGTGTTTTGATTCATGGAGATGGTAGTTTTGCTGGACAAGGTGTTGTCTACGAGACTTTACATCTCAGCGCTCTTCCAAACTACACCACTGGCGGCACCATTCACATCGTTGTAAACAATCAGGTAGCATTTACTACTGACCCAAGGTCAGGAAGATCCTCACAGTACTGTACTGATGTTGCTAAAGCCTTGAATGCACCCATCTTCCATGTGAATGGAGATGATGTGGAAGCAGTTGTTCATGTATGTGAGCTGGCAGCAGAATGGCGCCAGACCTTTCATTCAGATGTTGTAGTTGATTTGGTTTGTTACCGTCGTTTTGGGCACAATGAGATTGATGAGCCATCTTTCACCCAACCTAAGATGTATCAGGTGAACTTTATTGTAACATTTTCTCATAGCTGTATAGTTTAATTCTAAACCCTGTATTGCATTTGAGTGCTACTGATGAAACGTTGTAGCTCTCGTCCACGATACTTAACTTTGTTTCTTGACAGGTAATCAGGAATCATCCCTCATCTCTTGAGATCTATAGGAAGAAACTTTTAGATTCGGAGCATGTGACTCAAGAAGACATTGAGAAGATACAGTCCAAGGTCAATTCAATACTTAATGAAGAATTTATTGCCAGCAAAGATTATGTTACTAAAAGAAGGGATTGGCTTTCAGCATATTGGGCTGGATTCAAGTCCCCTGAACAGCTCTCACGTATTCGGAATACAGGGCATGTGGAATGATATTTTCCTTTTTACTGCTTTTCACTCTTTACGTTATACTAATATTTGTAAGCTACTTTGCAGGGTTAAACCAGAAATCTTGAAGAATGTAGGAAAAGCTATTACATCCCTTCCTGATAACTTCAAGCCACACAGGTCAGTCAGAAAGGTGTATGAACAGCGTGCCCAAATGATTGAAACTGGGGATGGCATTGACTGGGCCCTAGGAGAAGCACTTGCTTTTGCCACATTGTTAGTGGAAGGTAACCATGTCAGATTAAGTGGACAGGATGTTGAAAGAGGTACCTTTAGCCATAGACATTCAGTTCTTCATGATCAGGAAACAGGAGAAAAGTATTGCCCTCTTGATCATGTTATCATAAACCAGAATGAGGAGATGTTTACGGTCAGTAATAGGTAATGGAAAAGATATTACGTAAGCAATTTCTTTTGTGTTTACATTTATCATCCATGATAATGTTCCTGCCCGTTGCTTCAATTTTGAGAAGAAATGTGTTCATTGCTTCTGATGAAATAGACACAAACAAATCCTTATCCTGTAACTTTGTTGAATGCAAAGTAGAATCTTACTTTGGTAGCACGAGTATTGTCTTACTAGGGAATATCATTCTCACTATATATATATATATATTTTTTTTTTTTAGGATATGATACCGATATTATATCCTTTCTCATTCATGTTTCTTGTATTTGTAAACTGCTCTCTTTTCTGGATAGCTTAAGATATGAATTATGGATGCTCAGTAGTTATTTTCCAAGTGCTAGTTTGCTATCCTTTCTTACACTTCATTCCTTTCTGCAGTTCTCTCTCAGAATTTGGCGTTCTTGGATTTGAGTTGGGTTATTCAATGGAAAATCCCAATTCACTGGTAATTTGGGAAGCTCAATTTGGTGATTTTGCGAATGGGGCACAAGTGATATTTGATCAGTTCTTAAGCAGTGGAGAATCGAAGTGGCTGCGACAAACAGGACTTGTTGTGCTACTTCCTCATGGCTATGATGGCCAGGGTCCGGAACATTCAAGTGCAAGACTGGAGCGTTTCCTTCAGGTACTTCATTGAAGAAATTTCATTCCTCTTTACTACCAGATAAGCACAATCTCTTCCCTTTCTTTTCTTTCTACTTTACTGTTGTGCTTGTTGTGAGAATCACTTTCTTTGTGTATGAAAGGTTAGCTTGATGTTTCCAAGTTTTTTCTATTTTCTTAGATGAAGGATCGCTGGTCTATGAACCTTTTAATAATTTTTATTGTCTTACATTTTCTAATTAGAAAAAAGTGTGCCATGTTTCCCCCTTCTCTCACGAAGTTTGGATGCTGATTTTTTGAAATTTGATGTTCTTCCTGGTTAAAATGTCTAGAACTTTATCATATTGAGGTTCTAATAATTTCTTATGTTATAGGGATTAAGGGGAGCAAAGCTCTGACTTCCCATTATCGAAAAAGGAAAAAAAAAAAAAGCTTATGTTAGATTCTCTTGAATTAGTGCAGTCTTAATTAGACCTGTGTTTATGGAAATGGATTTGGTTTAGCTTAGATATTTCGTCAATATTGATTTCATTAAATTCTGTGATAGATGAGTGATGATAACCCTTATGTTATGCCTGAGATGGATCCAACTCTTAGGAAGCAAATTCAAGAATGCAATTGGCAAGTTGTGAATGTTACAACTCCTGCTAACTACTTTCATGTGCTTAGGCGTCAGGTGAGTTAGATAATAAAGAATTCAAGTTTCCTTGAATCAATTCATTCCTTTGTTACTTTATCCAATTTTTTGCTTTCTCCAGATTCACAGGGAATTCCGCAAGCCTCTCATTGTGATGTCTCCCAAAAACCTGCTTCGTCATAAGGACTGTAAATCCAATCTGTCTGAGTTTGATGATGTAAAAGGCCACCCAGGCTTTGACAAGCAGGGGATTAGATTTAAGCGCCTTATCAAGGACCAAAATCTGCACTCTGATTGTGAAGAAGGTATCAGGCGTTTGATACTTTGCTCTGGAAAGGTAGGCCACACATTTGATTTCAACTTCTTATATTATATTAATTTACATCCAAGTCAGGTCTTATTGTCTCCTTATTGTTGGTAACTTCAGACAGAAGAATTGACTTTCTTGTTTAAACCCACAGACCAATGTTGACTCATACTATGGATCTAAGTTTGAAGCTGAGACTTCATATTAGTTATTAAATTTCAATCTTCAATATAAGATTCTCTGACATGTTTTGTACCAGATTTATTATGAACTAGATGAAGAGCGGAAAAAAATCGATGGAAAGGACATTGCAGTATGTCGGGTGGAACAGCTATGTCCATTCCCATACGATCTCATCCAGCGAGAGTTGAAACGGTATCCAAGTAAGTCCATTCAACCTACTGCAGAAGATTATTAAAGTGTACCTAGTCAAAAACTTGTAAGGAGTTAGCTTGCAAATATTTGGACAAAGCTTGCATTAGGCTCTTGTTTCCAACATTTAGCAGAGCACCAACTTGTAGTTGTTATTACAAAGGATACATTGCTTTTGTCGTTGCTTCATCTTGCAGAAACCATAATGACTTTTCAACTCCGTAGAGATGGTTGAATTTAGGGCTTAACGCTTGGCACTCCTCCAAGTCTATATTTGGGAATGATGCCAAATATATATGTGAATGCTTTAATTACAAACATTTGTAGGCAGACTGATGGGGGGGGGGGGGGGTGGAAATACCTCCTTCCCCCCAATTTTAAATGGTTAATTTGGTATGTGATGAACATCGTTCACCTTTTGCTCCCCAGATGCTGAGGTTGTTTGGTGCCAAGAGGAGCCAATGAACATGGGTGCGTACAGCTACATAAGTCCTCGTCTTGGTTCTGCCATGAAGAATCTGGCCCGAGGAACAATTGAAGATATCAAATACGTTGGTCGGGCTCCATCTGCGGCTACAGCCACCGGTTTTTATCAAGTTCATGTTAAAGAACAAACCGAAATTATTGAGAAAGCACTGCAGCATGACCCAATCATGTATCCCCATTGAAGTCCCTCCAGATCCCATTAGTAAGCGATTCACAACATATTAAAAGATATGTAAATGTAAACTTTATATGGTCCTAAATTCTGTACTTTCATTGTAATTTTTCTGCATATGTTTCTATTGAGTGACTTATTATGTTAGGCTGTATGCAGTCTCATGCAGACGTATTCTGCTCAATGGAATAAAGATACTGATCAATGTAAAATTTGTTGGAAAAAAATTCTCATTGTTAGCCGTTCATCCCACTGTTGTCTCCTAAAATACCTCAAGGCTTCATATTTATTGGAACCGGTAACTCAAAACATTTACATTCTTAAAGCATGTATCGTGATCTCTCTCTCTCTCTCACACATACACTTGTCATAGTTAGAGCGGGAGAGTATAATTCTACCTAGATCTGAACTATATATGATGCTTTATTCCAATCAACTTCTGTTGGTTGGACAATTATCTCATCCAGTAAACTATGTATTTCGTAACATGTAGAAAAAGAAAAGTAATATTCTCATATTCTGATTTTCATCTGATGTTTGGATATCTTGACTTCTGCAATCTCATATTCTTGAAAGCAGGCCTGACGTTGTACTTTCTTTCTTTTGCAGACACCCACTTCCATTAACGTTATATTGTTTTCCAACACTTTTATCAGGGATATTTGTCGTTTTCATCCATACAATATTCCTACCTGTAAATTTGTAATGGGCTAATTGATTATGATGTTTTGTTATCAACAGTTGCTATTTCGAGAGTCTGAGATGGATTGCAATTACAAGGGCCGTCTACTCTTCATCAGAATTGGAATTTCCACAGCATACCTTAGAATCACACTTCCCCTTGTGGAAGCTGAGAGGGATGGCATTTTAATTTTCAATGCTCATTTAAACTATTAGCTCTAATAAAATGACATCAACAGTAGCTGTTTTCTTATTATATTGGTTTTTTACTTTGCCAGAAATTCTGATTCCACAACAACACTTGCTAGTTGCTCCACTCAAAGGCTGGGAGACCAACTTGCTCTGTGAGTAGAAAGAATCTCGTGCCTGTAATATGTATATTCTCACACTCCACTAAGCCAAAAGGAAAATTGCCAGCTTCACCGTAGAAGATGATGTCACCTAATGCTCTGCTATTGTTCTTTGTTGGTTTTCTTGGATTTTACACCGTATAGTATCAATTTAGGTTAAATTATAAATTTAGTCTTAGACATTCGTAGTCCTTCATCCTTCGAAAAACTTTCAAATAGTTTTAGTTATATCACTAGAATTTGAGTTATTTATAGGTTAAATTATAAATTTAGTCTTAGACATTGTATTTATTTAGTTTTTAACCTTTAAATAGTTTTAATTATATCACTAAATTTTGAATTATGCTGGTACTTAGTCCTTTTTATTGATACTATTAATGGAATAATGATCTAGCAAGTGATTAATTTTTACCGTGTTAATGTGACACAACTAATAATATTTAGAAGGGATTTGATTTGCCAACTTGAGCATAGTTCAATTTATCAATTTATCGAGGCATTCCGACCGGTTCGAACTCCCATCTACTAAAATAAAGAAAAAAAGGGATTTGATCTATTAATGAAAAGAAGAAAGGGATTTGATCTTATATGTGATTTTATACAAGTCCCTCTCTGATTTCTAGAGTTTCGAGGATTTCATTTGAATCATTTTGACTGTTTTAATTTTTTTCCGTTTTATATTTTTGCCCCAAGAACTGTCCAGATTGGAAGATTTCAATTCCCTGTAGAGAATCTTATTTGTTTCATTATTAAAAAGTTATGTACGCAGGACCCATTGCGATACTTTTGGTTAGAGTTTAAACAATAATTTTATATTTCAAATGTTGTTAAATAATTGCTCCACAACTTTTCATAATGCCCATATGCTTCATTCCTCAAGTTTATTTAACAGATTGGTAATCAGAATTAGAAAAACACAGTATGTGTGGCTACATGATTTATTACCTCATCACATGTCACCTCTGCTTCCATCCCTCTCTACCCCCCTTCAATATAAATAATTATTTGTATGTGTGTTTATAAAAATAATTTTAAATATAATATTATTTTTGAAAAATTAATAAATCATTGATTTATTGACATGATAATAATAATAATCAGTTTTTTAAATTCTTTTAATTCATTTTTCATCTTCAATCAGTGATTAATACTTGGTCTAAATATTGTTGGAGATAATGATAGTAAACCACTGATGAGTGTCTATTCTATCTTTTGTCATATTTTCACTTTATTTTAATCCTTTTAGTGACATTATTGTTTTAATATTGAAATTTTATTATGCTATATTTGCAGGTGCAAAACTCCATTACGGAAGGAAAAGAACCCAACCTCTTAAATTATCCATTTGACATTAAGCAGCTTGAAAAAGAAATGAGCTCGATAACGCAGGCCAATATAGTGAGTTTCTTTAAAATAATAAAGTTGTACACTAAAATATTTGCCCTCTTTTGTTTTAGAAAAGGAAAAATTGCAGGTGATGCATGCTCTGATATAATAAACTATTTAAGGTATTGCAGGAGATGATGATATGTTAAACTATTTGCTCATTTAAGACAAAAAAAGAAAAAAAAAGGAAAAAAAAAAGAGAGAGAAGGGAATTGCAGGGAGATGATGATAATGTGCATTTATTTAAAAGGTACACCAAAAAAAAAAAAAAAAATTCTTCCAGGTTGGGCAGAATGAAGTTTGAGGAAAAGATAATCAGGCACTGGGAGTTTATTTGAAGGTGAGGTTTATTAAATTTTAGAAGTGGCTTTGTTTCAATCATGATCAGATATATTAATTTAAAAGTAAACTTAAAATATTTTTGAAGTTTATCCATGATTGGCATTTATATCGGATATTAAAATATCTAATGATTTTTTTTGATGTTAAATATTGTAGACGCGGGATGGAGATTATAATGGTAGTAGAGAGATGAAGATTGATGGTAGGTAATTTTGTAGGCAAAGTTTATCTTAAAGGCTAAGGTTAGTAGCATCCTAAACTCTGAGTGAAGAGTAAGTTCTGTTATGATTTTTGAAAGCTAAAAAGTGTTTTTTGTCCAATCAAATTTATTTTTCAAAATTTTCATATTGTTTGTTTATATAGTTAAAATAATGATTTTAGAAATTCTAAAAACATGACATCTAATTCTTCCTTTAAAATTAGAGGTTTATATTCCCATTTCATGTTTGTGGTACTATAAAAAATTCTTTTGTGCGAGCATATATAAAGAAGTTAAAATATTTTTCATATCTATTTTATTTCTAACCTTCCATTTTAGTTCTTAAATTTTACAAAAAAAATCATTATCTTAGCTATTATTATTATTATTATTATTTTATTTTTTATCAATCATTCAACCAAGATCTAACATGTGTTATGCCTTCTACTCATTTAGGTGTGACGAGTAAAAGATGCCTATATGGATAAATGTAAATATATATATATTTTGATAAAAGATATGGATAAATGTTTAAAATCACATGTAATGGTAAGTTTATATTCAATTAAGTTAAGATTATTGTTAAATATTTAATGAAAAATTTATGACAAGGATTAAAATAGTTTCTAATGCAAAGATTTAGGGACTAATAACAAAAATTGGAAATTTAGGAGCTGAAATGAAACAAGAAAAATTAAAATTTACAATCTTTAGAGAATTTGCTTAAGAAATATAATCGAATTTTTAAAATACATCTCAAATATATTCCTTAATTGGTAGTATTTCACATAGTTCTTTTCATATTTACGTTAAATCATTACTT
Source organism: Momordica charantia (assembly GCF_013281855.1). Classification (NCBI taxonomy): domain Eukaryota; kingdom Viridiplantae; phylum Streptophyta; class Magnoliopsida; order Cucurbitales; family Cucurbitaceae; genus Momordica; species Momordica charantia. The sequence goes on along the minus strand of NW_028275162.1, from coordinate 26,052,252 downwards.
GTTAGGCCGTATATTTGAGTGTTCAGATGCTATTGTCATCTTAATTCTACTTCTATTAGTTTCTTTTTTGCGTTCTTGCAACTTTTATGTCCTATTTACTCTCAACAAGCATTGAATAGCCACTATTATTCATCTACTGTATTATAAGCCACTAATTAAATACTGAAATAAAAAATGATTCTCAAAGGAGAACATATTTATCTTTTATTCCATTTTTTTAATTTTAGTTTGAAATGTTTCATCTTTTTCCCCTTTGTCGCAATCTTGATTTAAAAGTAATTTCAATACATACAAATTTGAAAATTTAATCTTGTTTTTCGAAATTTATTCTAGTTCTCTTGTTTGTCCATTTATTTATGTTTTGTTCTTGCAACTTCTTGTCACATTTGTTCTTAACATAAGTATCGGATTCATCTCCTTTATTCCTAGTCAGTAGCCACCATTTAAATACTTAGAATTATTAGATATGATTCTCAAAAGAGCATATTCATCTTCTGTTCCATTTTTAATACATTTTTAATTTTCATTTAAAATATACATTGTTCACCCCCTCAATATCACAATCTTGATTGAAAAGTAATTTTAATAGACACGGATATGATATTCATTTTTTTAATAATATTGTGCGCAAGTTTCATTCTAATTCTCTCCTTTTTTTTGAATATTTTTTCTGAATCGGATACCTGTTTAATGTTTTCCACTGTAATGGTGGGCACCATGCGTAACCAAGGTCCAAATTCGGGAGATATGAAAGAATTTTGTTATTAAGCTCGTTCGAAAATTTAAATTTGAGACCTCTAAATTGGTGTGACTAAAGAGACTCCAAAACCTTATTAATGGACCTCCTACGGGCCGGGTTTAACTCTCCCTTGTTTTTTTAATCACAACTGAGGATAAATGCTTTATGTTGGAGGATATTGATGATGTAATTTTCTCAAGTATTTGACCTAAAACAAAAAGGTTACTCCTAGTTTTTTAATGCATATCAGTTAACCCCGAAGATTAGCTTAAAAACCCATTATAAAAGCAAGCTGAAACTTCTGCCATTGTTGTGATTATCTGTTGACAAACACTTCTAGAGAGAGAGAAATGGAGCAGGCGGATAGAATTTTTAAGCAGGCAAAGCCATATTTGGGAGCCATTGCACTAAGATTTGCTTCTGCAGGAATGTCTATTATTTCCAAAGCTGCTCTAAACCAGGGAATGAACCAACTTGTCACCATTGTTTATCGTTATTCTATTGGTGCCATTGTTGTTGCTCCTTTTGCCCTTGTCTTGGACAGGTATTTGTCTCCTTTCTCTCTCTCTAAGCTATATTTCTTAAGCCTTATTTCACCATTACAAACCCATTTGATGACAGGAAAATAAGACCAAAGATGACTCTCTCCATCTTCGCCAAGATCCTAATTCTGGGCTTGCTAGAGTAAGAACTCAAAGCACCCTACAGCAATTTTTTGTTTACATAAAATCATTCAGACGCAGCCACAATTACCTATGTTGAAAAAACTCACATCCATTTATCACCCTGACAGGCCTGTAATAGCACAGAGCTTGATTTACTCTGGTACTAAATACACAACTGCAACATTCGCAACCGCCATGTGCAATATTCTCCCAGCCTTTGCGTTCTTAATGGCTTGGATTTGCAGGTACCCCTTCTTATATAAACTCAAAAAATGCATTCATGCACACACATACATATCCATTGACAGATATTTACTTCATATCATGAGCATCATCTTAATTTTCTTCTGAAGAATGGAGAAGGTCAATATTAGAAGAATACGAAGTCAGGCAAAGATTTTAGGAACCTTAGTGACAGTTGGAGGAGCTATGATGATGACGCTTCTAAAAGGACCCATGTTGAATTTGCCTTGGACCAAAGAAAACAACCCTCACTCTTATTCCAGCCTTGCCAACAAGCAAGAACCTGTCAAGGCCGCCGTTGTTATCACCATTTCAAGTATCTGCTCCTCAGCCTTCACCATCCTTCTGGTACATCCATGTTTCCCCATGTTATAACTATATTTACGTCGTAACGAAGAAAATTCATGATTCAAGTTTCTTGTTTCGTGCTTCTTAAAGGCACATACAATAAGAACATACCCAGCAGAGCTGACTCTGACGACTTTCATATGCTTGGCGGGAGCTGTGGAAAGCACTATTCTAGCTCTAGCGTTCGAATGGAACAATCCAGCTGCATGGGCCTTACATGCCGATTCCATACTCTTAGCCGCCCTCTACGGTGTAAGTTTATATATCATTTTCCAACAAAACTTCTGACGGGAGTTTAAGATTTAAACTAAATTTCAAGGCCATGCCTTGTGCAGGGAATAATATCTTCTGGAATTGCGTATTATCTCCAAGGAGTGGTGGTGAAGTTAAAAGGACCTGTGTTTGTAACCGCATTCAATCCTCTCAGCATGGTCATAGTTGCGGTTATTAGTTCATTCATATTCGCTGAAACACTGCGCTTGGGAAGGTAATTTTTGAGTACTAAAAAAAAAGTATTCTTTACTGCTAGAGTAGGAGTTTTTTATTACTTTTTTTTAAGTGATGTTTCTTTATCTGTTACCTTAGGTTAAAATACTATTTTGGTCCTCTAGTCCTCTACTACTAAAATGTTCATTTTGGTCTCTAATTACTTTGGTTCATTTTAGTTTGTCACAATGTTTATTTTGGTCTGATCATGTATTTTTAAAAAGTAATTATTTTGGACCCTTCATTTTATTTTTTATTTTTTTTCTGTCACAATTTTAATTCTTTAATTGGTTGGCAAATTATTAGAGCACTCCCTACAAGAAATTATTAATGTTATATTAGGTGAGTTTCTAGTAGGCAAATAGATGATCTCTACTAAGAAAAGCACTTGAATTAATTAATTTTAATTTTATTTCAGGGTTATTGGAGCAGCCGTGATAATTATAGGCCTTTACTTGGTTCTGTGGGGCAAAAGCAAAGATCAGCTTCCATTAAAATTGGGCACTGACAACTTACCGACTTCAATTTCGCACCAAAACTCAACTACCACAAATCACCACTTGAAACCTTCTTCAGATCATGCACAACTCAAAGCCACTGCTCCAACAACAACAGTCTCCAATGCTTGAATTTGCAATCAATCTCCAAATTAGAGAACAATTGATCATATTATTGGAACTTCATTTGTAAACTCCTACAACAACTAGGCATGGTTCCATCAAATTACCAGTTGATTCTTTCTTTTTCATCAAATTTATTAGAATAAATTAATACAACTTTATGTCGATTTTGTCCATGTACTTTTAAAAAATTTCAGTTTGAAATTCAAGACTTCAATTTGCTAACCTGAATATCATGACATATATATTATCGATCAAAAGATCAAATATTCAAATTTCCACTCCTAAACTAAAAAAGAAAAAAAAATAGAACTTCAATTTGTTGTGCTACATTTGTCATGAGGCGCAGCAGAGGGACCATTAGGGTTGGTAAAGTGAAACCTTCTTCTTTTGTTGGATTTTTCAAAATTAATGTCGTGTAAACTTACACTGATAGATCTTTGTGATCGAGACTCGTAATTGTCCAGACTGAACAACATTGTGACCAGTGCAAGACTCGAATACAAGACCTCATGTTAAATTGATGCTTTAAGGGGGAGAAAAGTGCGTAAATCGAAGCTCGAGGGCCAAATTAAGACTATTTTAAAAGTGCATGTATGAAGTTGACACAAAAGTAGAAGTACGGAAGCAAGATGTGTATATGATTAATCTCAAGATCCTATCTATTTAGAACTCTCTTTTTTGTTTTGTTTGTTTTTTTCTTAGAAAGCTGGCTGATCAATTATTAGCTCTGGTTAAGCTGTGCTATTGAAACTAAATACCCAGCCAAAGCCAAGAGGCAACACCATTTTCCCCCTAATTTTTCACACTTCAAAAAACTTCACTCGGAATTTTATGCGTTGTTTTTATTTTCTCAAATTATTTTAAGTCATGATATAACGTATATAATTGTTACGGAAATCATATTCTCTTGCCTTATAATACTTGGATTTTATGTATCAAATTAGAATTTATTTTTATCAAATATGTAACATCATATAAAATTAAGTTATTAGGCCATAATCACTGATAATTATTATATATAAGAGCTAGTCTAAAAAAAAAGACAGTCAATCTGAGCTTGGTACTTCTCTCTAATAATCAAGAGGTTATGATTTGAATTCCACCTCATCCCATTTATTGTACTAAAAAAATATTATATAAGAACAAAATTCTTAGGGAAAAAAAACGAGGAAACATTGTTTTCTTTGGGCAACTTGAGAAAAAGGAAAAGGGAAAATAAACCCCACACGTCTATTATTATATATTATATGTTATAGGTAGGTTGTAGGTCTGTAATATGGACCACTTGTTCGGGAATACACGTCTCAGCTTCAACTTGGTCCCATCAAGGACAAATGTTTCACTGCTATGGCTTCAATACATTTGCATGGATTCACTTGCCTCTTCTCGTCCTTATGTTGGACATAAGAAAATTACGGACAACATTTTTAATCATCTTTATTTCCTTTCTCGAATTATGGCATCATAGGAGGTTGGTAAGAGAATGGGGATACTTCCCTAGTACGCGTCAATCTCTTTGTCCAGGAGTTCGATCAGATCGACGTTCTCTCCTCACAGCGACACGTGGCAACCGATCTTACACCCACAACAAGGTGGGATTGACAAAGATAGCCCACCTTCGACCAATAGAGAATGCTCCTGGTAAGAATTCTGCTAACTCCACTAAAAAAAGGCGGATGGTATGAACATAAAACTTTTTGAATGCTAGATACCGGCATCAAAGTGGCATGACTGCACTTCCCACAGCTGATCACCAAAGGCGAAACCCCACCTTTTCGAAGGTATGAAGCTCGATTCAACACCAACTGATCACTCTAAATTCTAACTTAAGCTTTAAAGTGTACGCAGTCGAACACCACATAAATCGATACAAAGTTTTGTTTGTATGTCATCAACTAATCATATCCTATTAAGAGTTCACTCAAACTCGCACTCTTAACACATGTTAGCTCTAAATTCTGCATCAACAAAAGTTATTTTCTAAATTCATTATCTAAGTTTGTTTGTGAAAACGACTAGCACTTAGGCAGACCTACCTCTATGATGTGATGTGTTTTACTAAAAATTGAGTTTGATAATAACAAATAATTAAACAATTTTAATTGAAATTCTCAGCTCCCAAGTCTCAAGTTATGGAAATGGATGAGAAAAATTTGCAGTGGCTGTCTCCTAATCAGCTCTTATTCCCCCACCCTCTTTCTTTATGGAAATATGATATGGATGCCAATTATTTCATAATGGAAATATGTCATGGATACCATTTATTTCAAAAATCTCTCTCTTTTCATTTCAAAATTAATTCATTTTTTCATTTTCACACTAAAATCAGACCAAAAACCCTTCTCTTCTATAATATATATTAATTTGTCACACCTTCCCCCACTACTTACCATTATTTTTTTAATTTTTCTTTCATTTGATCATACACTTTTATTAAATTAATTAATATTAATCATCTCAAACAAATTAACTTAACTCTAGAGTTATCTCAACATGTTTCTCATCAATCACAAAAGTTATTAGATTTATCAATTTAAATGCATTTGTCAATAATGTCAGCTCCTTGTTACCAAATTTGATAGTTTCTTCAGTACAAGCACAACTCATCAATAGACACGTGGAGGAATTTGAACTCAAAATTTGTTTACTTTAGTAATATACTAAATAAATAAATTAATCTTGTTTAACATAATTTTCCAACCTAGCTGAGCTCTACACGCGTGGAAAGTGGAGAGGGATGTCATATATTTTTAATCAATCATTTTATGCCAAAATTAAACCCATTAATTTGTTGAAGGTGGAGTTTATATCCAAAAGCAATGACGTGGCGTGAGACAATGGAATCAACTTGTGCTGGAATTCGAGGAATCCCACATTAAAAGTTGCTGTCCTTTTGCATGGATGGCTTTCAGCCACATCTTATAAATATATATATATATATATATATATATATATTTTATCGTAATAGAATCTGTTTGATATATAATCCTAAAAACATTATTAAAATGTTTCGTGGGGTTGAACAAATTCTTATAAAAATACGAAAAAAGTGCATCGAGGATTATCTGATACATTTTGTTTCTTATCTTTAAGATTCTGACTCATAAAATTCTTCTGGATATATTACCATTTTATATATAATATATAGTAAAAAATTTATTTGTTCAGGAAAATTTGTCCTCAGTATTTTAGTCACACAAAAATAGTAATTCAAATTCTTAGTGAATTTCTTATTTTATGAGTATTTTAGAAAAGATTACTGGATTTTTTGGGAGTGTATTTAGCAATCATGTTGATCGTTATAATTAATTGCCAGATTGGCTTCACTACTTTTACTACTTTTTTAACCTTAATTACAATGGTTAAATTACACTTTTAGACATAATCATTTCTTTCACTTATCCTTTAGCTAAATAAAAGATCATAAGAAAATTGGCAAAAACATATTTCATTATGTTAAGCAAACTAAACCCACAAGAGAGAAGGGAGAGAAATCATTTTGTGAGTTTTAAGCAAAATTCATCGAAAGAGAGAAACTATTTTATGGATTTGATCAGAATGAGAAATAATTTTGTACCAACCTAACTTAAATGGATAAGACATATATATCAATCTTTAAGGTCGATGAAAATTGATCTTCATTCTTCAATTGTCGAACTAAAAAAAGAAAAAGAAATTTATTAATTATGTGGATGAATTTAGCTCTTGAATTTCTCTCTCTCTTCCTCTCGTTCGTGTTAAAAGCTTGAGCACCCATATGAAATGAATAACGAGTGGTCCTTTTTTTGGGAGAGTTCTAAGTTGCTACGGAATTAGACGTATTGAAAATTTGTGGCCATCCATTATTCAAAAGCAAAAAGAGGTAAGTGGAGATTAAAGATCAAATCACACACTACTGTTTAATTACTGTCAATTATGACCTATTGTTACATTTTCTATGTCTTTTTCTTTGACTTCTCTTTTCTATTATTTTTCTATTATCATTCCTAGGTATGTACGTCTTTGGTACTAAAAGATACAATGTTATTCAAGAACGAGATGAAATCTTTTAGTTAATATGAATTTAATTCAACAGTAATTAGTACCTGTCCCTGATCAAGAAGTCATGAGTTTGAACATATCCACTTGTTGTAAAAAAAAATCTTTTAAAAAATATATAAAAGTTTTTCCATAATAGATACCGTGTGACTTACGCTAGTGGATCGAACTTGAAACTTCAAGGTAAGTGGTACTTAAGTCTCAAATCCTTGCTACTGCACCATATCTCAAGGGACTAATCTTTTAAAATACCTGATTAAATTCTAATAACATAAACCACGTGTCTATATATAAAGAAGTTCCTTTGCGAAAAAAAAAGAAAAAAAAATATATAAAAAGAAGTTATACCTACAAACTAGAAAACATATACTAGAAAACATACAAACATATAGCTAAACCCGTAAAAGTAGTGTTTATGGACTTAATTAATTTTTAGAAATAGAAAATAGAAAATAGAAAATAAAATAACTATCAAATGGGGGTTTAAATTAACAAATTTAATTTTTAAATTTGTAGAGGGAACTTAAAATAAACAAAATTTTTAAAGCTAAATTGTCAGAAATAAAATAAAATACAATAAGAAAAGCAAAATTAGAGGGTCCAACCTTACATTTTAATCTTTTATATGCAAGAATTTTCAAGTTTACAGATTAGGGAAAAATTAGAGACACATTATTTTACTAATTTCATTATAATTATCTTATTTATTTATTTTTGCGTACTTACAACTTTATGTCACATTTATTCTCAACAAGAGAGCATCAAATAGCCAGTATTCTTCATCAGTCTTTTATTATTAGCCCACCAATTAAATAGTTAAATCAGAATTTATTCTTTAAAGAGGATATATTCATCTTTTATTCCATTTTTATTTTTATTTTAAATATTTAATATTACCCTCTCTATCACAATCTTTTTTTCAAATTTCATTATAATTCGCTTGTCACCATATTTATTTTATTTTGCGTACTTGCAACTTTATGTCACATTTCTTCTGAACCAGCATCAAATTCATATCTATTTTATTATTAGCCACCAATATTAAGTGATATGATTCTCAAAAGAAGATAAATCCATTCTGGATGACACGTTGGTATTAAGTTTTTTATTTGTCGCTTTGTATTTTGTTGGAGTAGGAACTTAACCACTTTTAAGTCAATTGAGATTTTAAATATCAATGTATAATAGAAATGTCGAAGTTTCAATTGATAGGGTGAAATGTTATCTCGATGAATATTTATTTTAGAAGAGATCAGTAAAAGATATTGAAGGTAATAAATAAAACCTTTCAATATTTAAATAAGTTAAAAAACTTTATTATTAACATTGTGTTTGCTTGTATTACATACTAACCGTTTTTATGATATAACGAAAATATCGACTCAAATTTTAACGTACTGCAACATTCACAAATCACTATATGCGATATTAATTCCATATGTATTTGCATTTCTAATGGCTTGGATTTTTCGGAAATATACTTGTCCTAGGTTATATATATAAACTTAGAAGTTATAAGTTTATTTGTGAATTTGAGTGTTTAAAATTCTCTTAGCTTTACAGAGTGTTTAATAGCTATTTAGATTTTAATATTATATTTAATAATTTCCTAAAATTTAAAGAAGTATTTAATAATTAATTTCTTCAAATTTGTGAATAATAAGTCCCTAAGTTCTAAAAATTGATTCTTTTAAAAGTTAAAATATTTTAAATCGTTATGTATTATATTATCCTTTAACCTTTATTATATGAATTTTATAACATAATTACAAATGATAAATTAATTATGCTTTTTATTTATATATGTTTGAACAAATAATGAGAATGAAAAAAATTTCTTTTGTTCTTTTAACTTGACATTAATAATTTTTAAAAATTTTCACAATATTTGATAAGATAATAAAAAATAATTTTAAAGATTATAAAAGTACAGAAAAGCAATTAATTAGATTTTTAATTTAAAAAGTATCTATAGAAAAATGTACTTTTGCAGGGAATAATATCTCCTGGAATTGAATGTTAGGTGTTGAAGTTGAAAGGACCTATGATAGTGACATATTTTTTTCTATTAATATTTAATATACTAAAGAGATGTAGATTTTGTTAAGAATATTCCTCCAATGCAAAATGAATAATGACAAAATTAGGAAGAATGAATTTTGACATACTTTTTGAAGTACTATTGGTGAGTCACTAAAAATAAGATTTTTATTTACGTTGGAACAAATTAGAAATGAGAATAAGAAACAAGAAATTTGTTGTTGTTTCTAAAATTTTTATACAATTTTGAGAATGTTTTTTTACAAAAATGACAAACAAGAAACATAAATAGTCTTGAAAGACTTAGATTTCTTAATAAAATTGGAAACAAAACAACGTTTACAAATGAACCGCCGTAAAACTTTCAAATCGTTAACCTTAAAACTTTCAAATCTTGTTATGTTTTTCAATCTTAAAAAAAAAGATATCTTTTGGTACTCAAACTTGCAACAAAAATAAATGGATGGTAATTAGAGCACTACAAGGAATTACTCTCTTCTCTCTATGAAAACACACTCGAAATTAAATAAAAATTTCAGGGTTATTGGAACACGTGTCACAATTATATAGGTCTTTATTTGATTAGTAGCAAAAATTCAGTTTCCATTTCAAATTGGGCAGTGATTGAATTACCCAAAGCCTTCTTAAGACTATTAAAGATGAAATTTGTGAAAAAAAGCAGCTGATTATTTACAAGGTTTTTTTTTTTTCGAAAAAATACCTCAAATTTAAAATTAGAATAAAAGATTGTCAGTTTCCACTACTTCACGAGACCAAACAGCTCGAAAACCAAAATACCTATTGTTTATCGTTCTAGTCGCCAACCCATCGACAACAGTGTTCTTCTTCTTCTTCTTATGTGTGAGTAATTATCAATTCAACCCTTTTCTCATTCCTTCAAGGCTACAAGTTCTTCAACAAGCCAGATCATTTCTATCAAGTCGACATCCTCCTTCCTCATTAATCTACCACCAACAAGCAAGACGCAACCTAGCATTTATTATTATTATTATTATTTTATTTTTTTGCATTAGTTCACGGTAATATCTCTTACAAAAGTGTTGATTAAAGTAAGCTAATTTAAGACTTAAAATAGAGCATTTGTGTACAAAATACTCTTTGGTATAGCATCCATAAACATGTTGTAAATCGAAATAAAACGATGATATTCTATATTGTCCACCTAAACATAGCTTAATAAAAAGATATATCTTCAACTTATACTCAAACATTGTTGAATTAGGAAAAAAAAAAAGAAATAGTTAATTCACTTATCACGTGTAATAACACTTTCAAGTATGAAAATTGATGAGATAAAATATCGCATTTTTTTAATATAACAATATGGAGTTGATTTGAATCGTCGACTTTAATAAACGAGGAGATGTTTTAATTATTGAGTTAGAATTTTAATTTTAATGATAATAAAAAAAATATTGCAGTTGTTGTCCCTAATTAGGTCATATTCTACAACTCCCTCTCAATTTATATGGAAATATGAGATGGATTGCATATCATATATTTTCAAAATGGAAATATGAGATGGATACCCATTTCAACAATCTCTCATCTCTTTTCCTTTGGAAAACTATTCAGAGTTAATTATTATTTATATTCTCAATTACCATCTTCATTTCAAACTCCTAAGGTTTTTCATTTTCATATATTTTCTTTTTCTTCTATATATTTTCCACACCCTCTCCCACTAGTTATATTATTTTTTTCATTCATCATCATAAGCTTCATAAATCTTATTGGTACTAAAAAAAAAAAGAGAATATATATATAATTAATATGAACATAGCCCAGTAGTAAGTTGGTACAAATTCTTTTCTTTTCTGGTCGTCCTAGGTTCAAACTCACACACTCCCATTTTATTGGAGAGATATATATAAATTACAAATTTATCTTAATTACTCCAACGTCAACCCTAGCGTTATCTCAACATGATCTTCTTCACATATAATTCCAAAAATTAGCCGGAAGCAATTTAAATTGGTTTTGCCATCTCCATTTTCTCCCTCATTGTGGACACTTATCATGTCATTTCATCATCATATTATAAATCTTACCACTAAATCCAAAATCTGAACTTAAACAATATTTTAAGTATATTTTCAACATAAAGTATACCTGAATCCCGTGTGAATTAGCAAGGACCACCAGTGGAGAGTGGTAATTGTATTCATATTTTTTAATTTGAGAGAGATTTCAAGACATGACATCATGATATATAAGAAATCTAGGAAAGAGGACACGATATCATAACGTGGCATCGGACATGGATCAACTTGTTGATTGGAGAAAATCTAAAGAATTAAAGTTGGTCTCTTTCCATAGATACTCTTCAGCCACATAATTATTACTTTCTAAGGTTTCTATTCTTCCCGTTAAGTGAGTGTTGCGTTGCAAGGACTACAAACACAGCGTTACATTGATTAGGAAAATTTCATGATATATAAATAAAAAAAGAAAAACGGTAATACTTATGTCCAAACCACTTGAAACCATTTGAGTGAATTTAACCAGAAACCCATAAAGAGAGAGAAGCCATTCAATGGATTTGGAAAAAAATCCACCAAGAAATTTAAGTTGCTCCGGAAGATGAGTATTGAAATTTGAGTAGTGTACTTGACAACAATAACCTTTAAAACCCATAGCTTTTACCTTTATGTCTTTTTCTTTGACTTTTCTATTATTATCAATATTATTATTCTAATTAAGTCCATGCATATCTTTGGTACACGCACAATTAATTACATGCCATTAAAACAAGATGAAATCTCACCTAATTAAATTGTATTAACAAAATGCCACCTAATATTTTTATGCTCTCACTAAACTAATTAGGATTAACTATTTATTACAACTATCTTTGTGACAAAAAAAGTGTAGTACAACAAATATGTAGCGCAAGAATTTGAATCTCCAAAATTGCATCGGGAAGAAAAGACACTATTGAGGTCAACTCCAAACTATGAGACAAAGGTAAGATGTCATCCCACTATCTGCAATTTATAAATTCTTAATGTCAACTTGATCATAGTTCGACCTCAAATTCTCCTCCTTACGTGTTGTTAAATTATTTAAAAAAAAAAATCTAACTCTAAATTCCAATGAATATGACACTTATTCGTTTGTGGTTAGATTCTTTATTCCAAATTCTTGAACTTAAAGGAAAAAAAATTTTAATATTAGGAAATGTCAAGATTGCCTAGAATGATCAACGTTGAAATGGATGATTTTAAATTAGTAAACAATTAACTTTTTCCATTTTATATATACTAAAAGTATTTTAGAAAAGAAGTGTGTGTGTGTGTTTTTTAAATTAAAAAAATTATATATTTATGTTATATTTATAAAATTTAGAATTAAAAAAGATTAATAAAATATCATTCTATTTCAAAAAAAAAAAAAAAAACACCCCAAAATAATCTTCTGTCTCTATTAATCTAAACTCCATATATTTCCCGTCTTACAACTCAAAAAAAATAAATTATGGTTTTTGTTTTTTTTTTTAAAAAATTCTAGTAAATCTCAATTCACTATATTCAAAATTTCAAATTAACTAGGATTTTAAATGAAGCACTTATGTAAATTTGTAGTTAAAACTTGTTATTTCTTTTATTTTACGTTTTAATAAGGTCACTCTCTGGATGTTTAAAAAGAAAGGTCTCTCTCTGGAATTCTTATGGGCCTGGGTGTGCTATGGACTTTTTTTGGTCCAAAAAGAACTAAAAAGTGAAAATTTCCAAAAGTACTAATTAACCAAATATTAGCCATTATTTTTTAAGTAAAGAACCAAAATTTATCTTAATTAACCAAATTCAAATTGAATATTATTTTAAATTTAAGAATATAACTTAAAAGACGATTAAATTGAGATTTCAAAAGTTATTTCTTAAATTCATGATTCCATAGATTAGATTAAAATGTATATATAAATATAATGGTAGTCGAAAAATAGAATTAAGCCGCCGAAAAAATAATGAATTGTTGGAAAAGAAATAAGGCTGAAAAAAGATAAAAGCCATATAAAAGTAGAAATAAATCGCCAGAAAGGGAATGGGTCATCGAAAAAATAGAAAGAGCCGTGGAAATGTGAAATAGAATCACCAGAATGTTATAGCTAGGCTTAACAAATAAGGCTCGACAAAAACGACAAGAGGCTTAAATAGGACCGAATGGACTAGGGCGTAGAAGTCAACAAGCCTAAATGGACTAGGGCTGACTCGAGCTCGACAACGAGCAGTTCTCGACTGGCGAGAACTCCAGTATGGCCTGCCCGACTATTCCATGCAGCCCAATCCAAATGGACCAACAATCAAAATACTAGTTTCAACGGGTGGAATGAACACGAAAGCTTAAGCCAGCGTGATCCATCCAAATTCGTGAGCTCGAGAGAAATATGAAATCTCAAATCTGGTGAATTCTTTTGAGAACTTTGGTAAGTTGAGAATAATTCTTTGATTACTTTCTATATTTGTGAATAATTTACTAAAATATAAATACTTAATAATAGATGTAATATTAGCATTAAAGGATCATTACTTGATCACAATCTATATTTATAATTATTTACAACAATGACATTTGTAAAATGAAGCGTCAATTTAAGACCATTTCTATATATTGTATATCTAATTTATGTTTTTATTAAAGGCACATGATAATCAAAGTGAACTAATTAGTTCAGTGGTAATTGACATATATATATCTTCAACCAAAAGGTGATGAATTCAATCCCCACCCTCACATAAATCATGCTCGCTGGATAGATAGTGCTACGAATAATGGCATTTTTATAGTTAAAAAGTGTTGTCAAGTATTGTAAAATGAATTATTTTCTAACAAAATTTTGTAGAGCTGTCTCTCCTAAAATGAAAAACCCACCATGGAAGAGTTTGTCTAAAGCCAAATTCCAAATATTTACTTTTCATGGAGGAGACGTTTGTTTGCAAGATTTCAATGGTGGAAATGCATATAAACGACAATAGGTCTCTTTTTTTCATTTCTATTTTAAGTCCTGATTAGGGGAGTCTTAACGACAAATTCGGGTTTTCAGTAATATTTTTTGCCGTCTCTAAAACTCTTTTTTCTTATAGCGTAAGCTTACTTGGGAATATGAATTTGTTTTTTTGGCTCTTCTTAAAAAATTAGAAACTCAAGAAAAAGTTATCCTTTTATATAAAGAAAATGTTCAAAAGTGAAAAATCCAAAATTTTGTCTGAACACTATCATGCCTAGCTAAATATTCAATCTTTATTTATTATTATTTTTTTGATAACGGAGAGTCGGAACATTGCTCTCCTATACTCAAGGACACTCGTGCCTATCTCAAGACCTGGACCTGAGAGACGTCAAAGATTTTTAGTATTAAGTTCACTTGAAGCTTCAAACTTGAGTCTTTCTAATCCAGTAGGACCAAAAGACCACATTTATTCAATCTTTATTAGAAGTTAAAGCTTGAAAAGTTTGATCGGAGCAAATACCTAGTGTGATTAGAGCAACCAATCATCCATTAGCAACGCAGGCATGTAGCAAGTAATAATTAGGTTAGTCGATCCAACATACACCAATCAAACTTGAGGTGATTCTTGTGACGATGGTACGTACGCCCAATAACATACTATGACATTTGACACATTAATTGTCCTAGACGTGATCAATGCTCAATATATCTAGTTGGATAAAAACTCATCAATTGCAAAGAATAAAGTTACCTTCAACTTTAATCATAACGATTTCTCCTCTCTTATAAGTATAAAGAGAGACGAGACTAATCTAAATTAAAGTCTCGGAGAAGGTATTTTATATATAGTAACCAACTGATCACCACACTAGTGTTAAGTACCTTTCGATATGGATCACGCATCTCTCGTTCGTCCCTCTTATACTTCCATTTTCAGTTAACATTTCCATATGCACCTCGTTAATTAAACCTAAGTCACATCAAAATTGATGAAAATTCTACAACAAAAATCCCCAAGAGCCCAAGATATTCACCATTCCAAAATCCATACATATTTTTCTCTATATATATCTGCCATGGAATAGATGAGAGGAAATTAGATTAGGCTGAATGAAGAACAATTTGAGTAACGTTTTGAAGAAGGCGAAGCCATATTTAGCTGCCATCCTTCTAAGATTTCTGTCTGCAGCTTTGGTTGTTACAGCAAAGATTGCATTGAACCATGGCATGAGCCCCTTTGTGTATTCCCTCTATCGTTTTTTTGTTGCCGCCATTGTTGTAGCTCCATTTGCCTTACACTTTGACAGGTTTCTCTCTCTCTCTATACATCTCTTTCTCTCTCTTTGGACTTGGAAAATGGCTGAAACTGATGACACAAATAATATATATGGCAGAAAAAGAAGACCACAGATGACTTGGCCCATCTTTGCCAAGATTCTATTGCTCGGCTCTATGGAGTGAGAACTAATTTTTTTCTTAAATTATTTATTTTCATTTTCTCATACAAAATTTTAGTTTTGCGACGATATAATTTTTTAAACATTTTGATATTTACAATTCGGGTATGGTTTTAATTTCATTTCTATAAACTCGGGTTTAGCTTAATTTCAGTTTGATTTTGATAGTTTTGTACTTAATTTTAATATTTAAAACAATGTGATCTTAAAAGTTCCAATTTAATTCATATGATATGGACTTAATTTTTAATTTTTATTGTCATATAAAATACACGACACTTTAAAAAAAAATTGTGACAATGAGGAAATGCTTTCTATATCGTTAACTTTATTAAGTAAATATTTAAAAAAATGAAAAGAAGGAAAAACTTTATTAATTATCGAGTGGGTAAAAGACAAATTATATGCTATACATGGGTGAGATTTAACAAAATTACGTGGGAACTAAAAAATTATTAAGATTAAATAGAAACTTTTCAAATCATAGGACTAATAATGGAAATTAGGACCAAATTTGTATATGATTGGTTTAATTTTTGTGGTAAATGATTGATTGGGAATATTGCAGCTCTTTGGTTATCCCCAACATGTATTTCAGTGCTCTGAAATATGTAACTCCAACTTTCTCCATTGCTATGTCCAACGTTGTTCCTGCCTTTTCCTTCTTCTTCGCTGTCATTTTCAGGTACTCCTTTTTGGTTTCTGTTTAATAAATTTTTATTTTTTGTTCTTTTGTTGTTACGTTCCATGTATTTTTTTTTTACTATAAAATCTAAGCTAAATTTAAAAAATCACTCGATTTTGCTTTTGAAATATGCATAAAAGTCATACTTTTTTTCAAGAAATGTGAATAAACATACTAAAAAATTTGTGAGCTAAAGCATAATTTTCAAAAACATAAAACAAAAAAGGAAAACTCATCCCACATACCATTAACTACTGATTTACTATTTATCTATTTTTCTTACTTTTAGGTTTCTCGAGGTAAAAACTGACTTTTTTTTTTGGATAGGATGGAGAAGGTTGATATTAGGAGACTTTCATCCCAGGCAAAGATATTGGGAACTATAGTGGCAGTGGGAGGGGCAATGATAATGACCTTTTTTGGAGGCCCAAACTTGAGATTTCCTTGGACAAAATTAGAACATTTACACAATCACTCTAATTCAACTCCTCCTTCAAACACCCATCAAGATTCTTTGAAGGGTGTCATTTTGACCACAATTGCTTGTATCTGCTCTTCTGTTTCATGCATTCTCCAGGTACAAACAATACAAAAGATCATACTTCGATTCAAATATATCTTTACTCGTGTACTGTGAATCGATCTCTCGACGCTGACGTAGAACATTGTTCGCATCCCGGTATCAGATAGTTAACTTTTGTTGTTATTTTGGTTTCAGGCAGTTGTATTAAAATCATATCCAGTGGGGCTGAGTTTGACAGTTTTGGTGAGTTTGGTGGGAGTTGTGGAAGGAGCTATGGTAGCTTTAGCAATGGAATGGAGAAACTCTTGTGCCTGGTCACTTCATTTTGATTTTCAACTCTTGGTCATCCTTTATGCTGTAACTATAAAATCCCACTCCAAACTTCTCTTTTCTTCTTCATTTCTTTTATCCTAGTTTTGATTTTAGTTTTTCAAAATGAAGTTTGTTTACTAAAACACAAGTTAAATAAAAATGAAAAAAAAAAAAATTTCCTTCGTTTTTATTTGATTAAATTACTAAAACAAAATGAAGTTAATTTTTTTATTTTTTTTATAATTTGGCAGGGAATAATAATGTCGGGGCTTTCGTACTACGTTCGAGGAGGTGTAATTAAGGAAAAAGGGCCTGTGTTCTTTACAGCATTTTCCCCTCTAAGCACTGTCATTGTTGCAATCATAAGCTCATTCGCACTCTCTGAGGTTTTTTCTTTGGGAAAGTAAGCTTCTCCTCTGCCCTTCTTAAGCACTTCCAAATTTTACTTAAAAAAAGAAATTAGAAAATTCTCTGTGAGAGGCAAAACTTTACTTGCTTTCTGAGGTGAGAGACGTTAAGAATGACTAAATTGTCTTTAAAAGTTTTAGTATAAATTTAGAGTTTGCTATTTTAATTAACTTTACTATTTTTTTTTCATTTAATCTTCCTCGTAACTTCCACATGTCTTTGATTCTACATTCGTATGCTTGCTGATTGCTGATTGTTCTCAAAGTTTTGGACATAAGATTAATCCATATGTCAACATAGTATCTATTTAACTAGGTTTATTTTGAAAGAATACAAGGATGACTTTTGCATGGTCTTATGATGATATGCCTGGACCTAATAAAAGAGCGAACTAATTACTAAGCTAGTGTTGATGCCACCCGGAGGGAAAATATGTGTTCAGGAAGGGATCTTTTGGGAACCACACAAGTATGGCTGACTCTATTTGTTTTTGTTATTAATTAAAATGAGTTGAATCGTATACATTGTCGCATTCCATGCCTTCCAAAAGGTGCCTAGAGGACGAGCCACGTTGGAAGGACATCATATCAAAGTTTACAATTAGGACCTCGATAATTGGGGAGCAGAGCCTTTTGACCAAAAATCAATTTCGAATCAAATCTCTTTAGAAAGAAGATCCTTCATTTGTCTTTTTGGTAGTATGCTCTAGTTTACAGTCATTCATGAAATTGTTATCGGTTCTCCTCCCCAAAATCTTATACAAATGGGGTCAGAGAAAGGAAGCGTAGGCTGTTTGAACACCCGAATCAGAAGTTTAATTGAATAGGTCGCTCCAATTGTCACTAGGCTCGGACGTGTAAAGTTACTTCCAAATTCAGTTATGAATTGGTGGATGTTGTCAAAAGTGGCCGTGCATGTCATTAGAACATATCACAATATAGAAATTATAGTTCAAGTGGTTAAAACATCTGGAGGATTTGCGAATCCCTCCTGCTTATATTAAAACTTTCCAAGGACCGCCTCATGGTATCCAAGTTGAAAGAGATAAATTGAACAAGTATGGCCGCCCTCTATTGGGATGTACTATTAAACCAAAATTGGGATTATCCGCTAAGAATTATGGTAGAGCAGTTTATGAATGTCTACGCGGTGGACTTGATTTTACCAAAGATGATGAAAACGTGAATTCCCAACCATTTATGCATTGGAGAGACCGTTTCCAAGAGGTCATGAATTCGAATCCCACCCCGTTGTATTAAAAAAAAAAAAAACTACGAAAAATATTAAGTATTTTATGTATCCCTTTTGAATTACTTGCCTTCTACTTTCTTCACTTTGTCCCACAAAGACTGACCATATTGAGTTTTTGCAGGATTTTGGGAGGAGTGGTCATAATAATAGGACTTTATTTGGTTATGTGGGGCAAAACCAAAGATCCAGCCATTGATGAGCCATCCAATAATTCTTCGCAGAGCCTCCATGTTTCAAACCATCAAGATCATCAACAACTTAAACCAACTAATGAGGTTTCTAAGGCAACAAGGGATGGTTTAGTTTGAATAACGATCATGCGCTGTCCGATAAGATTGTGTTCTTACAGATTTTTACATTTAGAAAAAATTACGCTTGTTTATTAACGATATCTTAGTTAAAATAGGTAAGTATCGCTGTAATCAATATATAAAAGTTGACCAATGAGTTCAATTGAGTTATGATCACGAGTCTAAATAGAGAACAATGTATATATATAGGAGTAAAATTGAGAGACGGATCACCACCAAAAACTCAAAAAACAAAATTGATCAATATCTCAAGATCAAAATTCATCATGAATAAGTTTAATTATTTTATAAGTGCAAGAACAAAATCGACACAAAATTTCGGGGATTAAAAGAATAATTGATGGGTATCTCAAGATCAAAAACTCTCATTTTTGTTGGTTGTTGAATTCAAGTTAAGCTGGGGAATTGGAAGTAAAAACTACCAACAGGCAAGAAGGCAAACACATTTTTTTCATTAGTTCAGTGTAATATCTTTCACAATTAAAACTAAATTAGTGTTTGATTAAAGTTAGCTAATTTAAGAGTTGGTTTCGAAGACTTAAAATAGAGCACTTCAGAAGCTTTTTTAGCATCTATAAGTGATGGGGTATAAATTGAAATAAAAAAATTGGTTATATATTGCCAACTTGAATATAATTTAATTGGTCAACACATATCTCTTCCTCAACTTAAAAAAAAAAAAATCACCTGCCTTTCAAGTATAGAATTGACGTGATATGGAAATAAATATGGAGTGAATTATTAACTAACCTAAAAATAAGTAAATAAAGGTTCGTTTTGTTGGAAACTTGGATTCTGTTTTTTTGTTTTCAAATTGGATTCGTTTGCCATAATTTTTGAGATTCGTTTTTTATAACTGTTTTCAGATTCTATGATCCAAACCATAGAAATTCTGAAAACAATTCTCTGATTTTCATTGAATTCCTTGTTTTCAAATTTCTGTTTTCTGATTACCAACCAAACGCACTCTAATTGATCGGTTCAGGAAGTTAGAATTTGCTGAGGAAAAAAAGAAATATGTAGTGGTTTCTAATTAGGTCATATTCTACCGCCCTCTCATTTATGGAAATATGAGATAATGGATTTCATCATTTTCGAAATGGAAATATGAGATGAGATGGATACCACTTCAAATATCTCTCTTTTTCCTTGATTAGAAAATTACTATTCAGAGTTAATTATGATTTATTTCCAATTACCATCTTCATTCGAAACTTCTAAGGTTTTTCATTTTTATATATTTTCCATTTTAACTCCGACATGACTTTTTTTTCTTATTCTTTTATATATTTATTTATTTGAGCACATGATATCACGAATTTAGATACAGATATGTAAAAATAAAGGTGAACACTCCCACATTCAAGTTAGTTATCGCTCGAATTAGTTATCTCCAAATATGCATGTGCGTCGTACCTCAAATAAAATTACCTTTAGCGTAGCGTATTTATATAACACCATGGTCGGTCACGATTTCCACTCCGAAAAATCAGGCGGGCTATCCAGGATAGTGGCAAGTGGGAAGTTTAACGATTCTTCAGGAGTCTACTTACAAATTGACCTCGTTTGTTCAATATGGGAGTAAGATCGATATAATAGCGCTTAGTTCGTAGAGTGACACGTGGAATAACACTTAATTTCTATCTCACACCATTTATATTATTACAAATTATTTTAACTTCCTGAGTATTATCTCAACATCTTTTTCACTTATAATTCAAGAGTTAGACGCTATGATGTCAAAAAAAAAAAAAGTTAGACTCTTCAAAGAAAAAAAAAAAATTCAAAAGTTAGACATAAATAATTTTACTTGCTTTTCGTATTTGCCATTTTCTCTCTCATTAATTTTTTTAAAGATTTTTTTAATAGGGTGGGGATTCAAACTCACAACCTATTAGTTACAGATATGCGCCAATTACCGTTGAACTATGCTCGCTTTGACTTGTCTCTCATTAAATTCAAAATATGAACTTAAATAAATTATAATCCACACCATTAAATTCAAAATTTAAACTTAAATCAACGTTTTAAATATATTTTCAACATTAAATTCACCTCTACTCATGAAAGTGGGCAGTGGTAATTAATTGTATCCAGTTTTTTCTCTCTTTATTCTTACTATTTTTTAAATTGCGGGAGATATAAGACATGAGATATCCATAATATATATGAAATTTAGGATATGGACACAACATCATAATATGACGTGGGACATAAAATTTTAAGTTATAATCTATCATGTTAGCATCGTGTTAAAAATAAATGGATCTACTAATGTTAAAAATTTATTTATAAAAGTAAAATTATAGTGTGAACTATGACGATTCTCGTAGTATTGGAAATTTTCCACGAGAAAGTGTTTAGTGAATAGCTATTTTAATAGAGTTTTAAGTTGCTACGAAGATGTGTATTGAAATTTACGGTCATCCATTAAAAAGCATAGAGGTAAATGGAGTTTAAGTGAATTATTTGAGTGTTGTTCTTCATAACAAATAACCTTTAAAACGTAGCTTTTACTTTTATGTACTCTTTTTCTTTGACTTTTCTTTTATTGTCAAATATAATTCTATTTAAGTCCATGCAGATCTTTTGGTACGCACACAATTTCATGCCATTCAATAAGATGAAATCTTACCTAATTAAATTATTGTATTAACCAAATGTCACCTCGCCAATAACCGTAATTGATATGTCCTTCCCTCGAGATTGGAGATTCGATCCCCATATTTCCAAACTGTTGTACTCAAAGAAAAAAAGAACAAAATGCCATCTAACTAATATCTTATCTAACTCAACTAATTAGAGTTAATTATTAATTATAAGTATCTTTACGACAAAAAGAAATATATTTTTTAGTACAACAAATATGCAGATGTGTAGGGATTTGAACCTTCCAAATGCAGCAAAGGCATTATTAACGGTCTCAAAAAAATTGAATGAGTTATATATATGCTAGCAAAAAAAAAAAAAGTAAATTATATATTCTAGTTTAGAAATTTTTTTCTTGGTAGTTTAGAGGTTCAAACTTCTAAGTTCATTTAATACAACTCCAAACTAGGATGGAATGCAATATCTAAATTTATGAATTTCGTAATTTAATATCTAACTCTAAACTACCAAGAAAATTGTTTTTGTCACTGGAAACACGACGAAAGTGTGGCCGAAGACCTTTTTTTGTTGTAGTGGGTAGATGTGTTTGACCTCAAATCTTCATCTCCACGCATATGGTTGAATTAAAAAAATATCTAACTCTAAACCCTTTAATTCTTTGCTGATTCAAGTCGAACGAAAATTGCACCTATTATATTCTATGGTTAGATTTCTTACCCTACAATTATTGAACTTAAAAGAAAAATGACTCAAAATTTACTCAATTGGTGTAAGGTATGTATTTTCGACCAAAATGTAGTGTGTGTTGAATCTCTACTCCCACGTATTATTGTACTAAATAAAATCTTAGACAATTATTATTGAAAGTAAAGAACAAAAATTTATCTTAATTAACCAAATTCAAATTTGAATATTTTTAAAATTTAAGTGTGTAAGTTAAAGGATTCGAATTCAAATTTCAAAAAGTATTTCTCATGAGAAAATTATTATTTTTCTCTTTTAAGCCCCGTATAACTTGATTAATTAACCAAAAGAATCCAATTTAAATTTATTTCGAAAACCCAATCATATTTTATATAAAGGCACATGATCCACAACTTAAGGAATTTTTTTTTTTTTTTTTTTGAGAGAAACAATTTAAGGATTATATCAAGTCGCTATTGACATGTAACGACTTTTCAAATCATGCGAGAACAAAAAAAAGAGGAAAAAACCATTAATTAATCGTCACCAATTCCGAAGTTGAATGGAAAGAAGATGCCATAAAACTTGTGTTTTGTTCCAACTCATCGCCAAGTCAAAATATTATACCCTTTTTTCGTCTTTTTTCAATAAATAAAAATGTAACTCCCTATGATAATTGTTTCTTTTTATTGTTGTTTCTTCTTTTTTAATTAGAAAAGAAAAAAAAACATATTTAGTAACTCTCTGGAGAACAACCTGTTCTCCAGAGTTAGAGTTTCAAATTAAAAAAGACTAATTTTTTTTTATATAAAGATTAATTTTTAAAATTAAATATTCAAATTTTTTTTATCTTATTATGAATTTTATAAGTCAAGAATGATAAAGTAATCATTTTAAAAATGATAAAATAATCCTTTTATTTATCTTTTGAAAAAAACTGAAAACGACAAAGGACAAATAAAAATAGTTACCAAACATTTAATGTTTCCTCTAAAATTAAAAACGAAAAATAAAAAGAGAACAGTATATTACAACCTCCAACTTCCATTTAAATTATATATTAGAGTAGATAGATAGTGGTACACTACAAATAATGGCATTTTTATAGTTAAAAAGTGTTCCTAAGTATATATTGCTAGATGAATATTTTCTATGTTTGATAGAATTTTGTAGAGCTGTCTCTCCTTGAAAGCAAAACCCACCATGGAAGAATTTGTCTAAAGCCAAATTCCAAATATTTACTTTCATGGAGGAGACGTTGTTTGCACGATTTCAATGCTAGGAAATGCCACTAACAAATTTCACACAGTCCTAAATGTCACACACATTGATCAATGCCCATCAATTTTGTCTCGTGACAAGCACAAAATTAGCTTCAACACTTTTGGTCACAACGATTTCCCAATCTCTTATGAATGTAAAGTCAAACAGATGTATTTCATTGAGCACCACTACAACCAAAACTATGTCCTGCTTAAGACTCCCAATTGAAGTCTCGAAGAGGGTATTTCAAATCTCGTCACCGACTCACCACACTAGCGTGTAACAAGAGAAAAACAGTAGGATTTGAAAATAGAGGAGAAAAATAGTGTCGTGCGTGGAAAATACCACTGTCTTGAAATCAATTTTGACGCGACTCAGACTTGCAACTTGTTAAAACACATTTTTTTGATTTTGATGAAGTTAATTAGAAACATAATCCCATCAAATATAGGCAAAACATTTTGTGGTGTAATGCTATATGTACCATTCTCTGGAATATCGGGCTGGAAAGGAACAATCACACCTTTAACGGCGCTGCACTTTGGCTTTTGGGAGGGTATCATTATAAATGCTTTGTCTTGGTCCTCTAAATCCAATCTTTTTTGTGATTACGATATTGTTACCATTTCTTTCAATTGGACCACCTTTCTTCAAGCTCTCTCTTTTGGTACGTTTCTCACACCCTTTTATGAAACGGTGGCAATTGTGGCTCGCTTGTGAAGGTCAAATGTGATCTTGAGCTCACTCCAAACATGGTTTACAAGTTCTCTAATTCTCCCAATTGTGAATCTTGGAGATGTGCAAATGATTCCAAACATAATTTCATTCCCAATAAATAGTGTGGAGAACGACCTCTTGATCTTTTGCAGGTACCTTTAGATCACGCGCCTCTTTCGTTCGTCCCTTTACACTTCCATTTTCATGCACTACGTAAACCCAAATCTAATAGATATTCACTGTTTCCAAATCTACACATTTTTCTCTATATATATCTTTCATTGTTTACATGGGAGGAGTTAATTTGATTATTAGGGTGAATTAATGAAGAATATTAAGTTGAGTGACGTTTTGAAGAAGGCCAAGCCATACTTAGCTGCCATCCTTCTAAGATTTCTGGGTGCACCTTTGGTTGTCATAGCAAAGATTGCATTGAACCATGGCATGAGCCCCTTCGTGTATTCTCTCTATCGTTATTTTGTTTCCGCCATTGTTGTAGCTCCATTTGCCTTACTCCTTGACAGGTTCCTCTCTCTCTCTCTCTACATCTCTCTCTCTCTCTTTGGACTTGGGAAACGGCTGAAACTGATGACACAAATAATGTATATGTCAGAAAAAGAAGACCACAGATGACTTGGCCCATCTTTGCCAAGATTCTATTGCTCGGCTCCATGGAGTGAGAACTCATTTCTTTAATTATTTGTTTACATATTTTTTTTAACGTTCTTTGTTTATTGTTTATCTCAAAATTATACATAAATGTAAAAAAAAAAAATTCATGTTTCTTGTTCTTGTCTCAATTTATTTCAAAACATGGAATCTATGGGATTGGAGGCCATATAATTCTATTTTTCTTTGTTATAAATGAGAAATAGAAACCATAAATGAATATGTTATCCAACAAGTCATAAATTACAAATTTAATTTGTGTGAAGTGGGAAAAGTTTCAAGTTGGTTCTTATGATTTAATTTTTTTTTATCTTTATGGTTTGGATTTGGTTTTAATCTGGTATCTACAATTTGGGTTGAGTTTAATATCAATTTGATTCTTACTTCCTCAAGAAAAAAACGACTCTTATGGTTTTGATAAGTTTTAACTTGAAACGTGAGTGGCCTTAAAAGTTCTAATTAATTCATATGATTTGGACTTAGTTTGAATTTAGGTTGAATTTATCTATATAATTAAAGTACATGACACATTTAAAAAAAAAATCAAGTGGCAATGAATTAAATGCTTTCTATCTCGCTGTCTTTATTAAGATTTAGGATCAAGTAAAAAACAAGAGAAAATAGGTAGGTTTTTGAGTGCATGGGTTAAAAACAAGTTAGAATGCGATGTGTGACCGTTTAGGATCAATTGAATATTTTAGATAATCATAAATGATCAAATTAAAATTAAAAAAAATTATAAAGATTAAATTGAAACTTTTCGATCAAATTCTTAGTTTAACCAATTTGATGAACGGTTTAATTTTGTTGTAAATGATTGGGGATGCAGTTGTGTGGTTCTCCCCAACATGTATTTCAGTGGTTTGAAATATGTAACTCCAACTTTCTCCATTGCTATGTCCAATGCTGCTCCTGCCCTTTCCTTCTTTTTCGCAGTCACCCTCAGGTACTTCTCTTCATGTTACGTTCGTTAATCATTTCATTTTCGATATTTTTTTTTATATTCAAAAAATTGTAAGTAAACAAACATAATTTTTTAAATTACTTTTAAGTTTGTTGCAGTAAAAAGTGATTATTAGTTTTTTTTTTTTTTATAGGATGGAGAAGGTTGATATCAGGAGATTTTCGTCCCAGGTAAAGATATTGGGAACTGTAGTGGCAGTGGGAGGGGCAATGATAATGACCTTTTTTAGAGGCCCAAACTTGAGATTTCCATGGACAAAATTACAAGACTCACACAATAATCATCACTCTAATAATTCAACTTCTCCTTCAAACACCCATCAAGATTCTTTCAAGGGTGTCATTTTGGTCACAATTTCTTGTCTCTGCTCTTCTCTTTCATGCATTCTCCAGGTACAAACAATACAAAAGAATCCTATTTCGATTCAATACATCTTTGCTCGTGTACCACGAATCGATCTCTCGATCCCGGTATCAAGTAGTTAAGTTTTGTTATTTTGTTGTTTCAGGCAGTTGTATTAAAATCATATCCAGTGGGGCTGAGTGTGACAGTTTTGGTGAGCTTGGTGGGAGTTGTGGGAGGAGCTGTGGCAGCTTTAGCAATGGAATGGAACAACTCTTGTGCTTGGGCAATTCATTTTGATTTTCAACTCTTGGCCATCCTTTATGCTGTAACTATGAATCCCACTTCAAGTTTCTTTCTCTAATTTCTGGCTCAGTTTATTCTCCTTCTTAAATTTTAGTTTACTAAAACAAATAATATCTTTTTTCCTTTTATAATTTGGACTTAATTTTAATTTGGTTTCTTTAATGTCAAAAGTTTTAATTCAGTTTTTTGATGGTCCTCAAAGTTTCCACTTGATTTCTATATATGGGTCAGAGTTAAACCTTACCAATCACATTCATGAATTATTTTTATCTCCAAAATTTAAATTATATTCTTGATGTTTTACTAGATCATAAATATTGAATTGAAACTTTTAGGTCTCGTTTGATAACACGATTTTCATGTACGTATTTCTTTGTATTGCATCTAATTTTTTAAAACATTTTTAAAATATAAGCTAAAATTTGAAAACTAAAAAAAAAAAATTTTCAACTTGTTTTTATTTTTAAAATAGAGTTTGTCAAATTTATTTCTAAAAATAAGTTAAAATATCTTAAAGAAATTTTGAGCAAACAAATATAATTTTCAAAAACAAAAAACGAAAAATAAAATGGTTATGAAATGGAATCTTAAAAACCATATGAATCATATTGAAATTAAGCTCAAACTATTAGGATCAAATTAAAACTCATGAGACGGTAAATACTAAATTGAAAATCAGCCCACCCGACAAGACCAAATTTATAATTTAACCATTTTATAATTTTGCAGGGAACAATAATCTCAGGGCTTTCGTACTACGTTCAAGGAGTTGTAATGGAGGAAAAGGGGCCTGTGTTTCTAACAGCATTTGTCCCTCTAGGCACCGTCATGGTTGCAATCATAAGTTCATTCGCAGTCTCGGAGATTTTGTCTTTGGAAAAGTAAGGGCCCGTTTGAAAACGTTTTCGTTTTTTATTTTTAATAAATAAAAATAGAATTGTATGAGTCTAACTCTTCATAGATTCAAGAACGATAAAACGATATTTTTATTTATTTTTTAAACAAATTAGAAATGAGACAAAAAAAAAAAAAATAAGAAACTTGTTTAGGTTATTTTTTCTTAATAAAATTGAAAACGAAAAACACAAGATACGAAAACGGAAACGGACCTGAGCTATTGGCCCCTCATTCTAAGCCCTTCCAAATTTAACATGAAAAACGAAAAAATTGATTTCTTTGCGAGAGGAGAAATGTTACTTGCTGTTTATGTATATGGTTTTCAATTCTAAAATTTCAAGAAGACAAAATAAGAAGAAAATTTTGAAATAATAAGATCACTTTTCATAACCATTTTATTTTTTGTTTCTATTTTAAAAATTAAGCTTAAAAAGACTATCTAGTTATATCTACATTTCTTAAATCTAAGCCAAAATTTGAAAATTGAAGTAGTTTTAATTTTTTTTTCTTGTTTTCTTAAACTTAATTAAGAATTCAAATACAATAGGTAAAAAACATGCTACATAAACAGAAATCAAGTCTAATTTTTAAAAGTAGAAAACGAAAAATAAAGTAGTTATCAAATGGGGCATAAATATTTTTAATATAATGGGCTGACCATACATATTGAGTTATTTTTGTAGGGTTTTGGGAGGAGTGGTGATAGTAGTAGGTCTTTATTTGGTTATGTGGGGCAAAACCAAAGATTCCGCCATTGTCGATAAGGCAGCTAATAATTCTTCACAGAGCTTTGAGGCTTCGGATCACCATCAAGATGATCAACGACTCAAAGCAGCTGATGGGGTTGCTAGGGCTGGTTTCGTTTGAATAACAATCATGTCCTATTCGATAACGATTGTGATCTTATAAATTTTCACATTTTTTTTTAGTTAAGCTTGTTTGTTAATGAATAGCGATGTCGTAGTTAAACTATATAAGAGTAGTGTTTGGGGTGTGTTAGAAAATTATGTGTGAAGTATTACACTGCGTTAACAATTAATATATAAAAGTTGACTATATCACGTATAAGTGAAATTTGAGAGACGAGTCATTGGTCTAATCAAACCAAAAAATAAAAAATGTTGGAGGTGGCTTAGTGGTAGGGGTGGATCCACGAAGCGACCAGGTGACACATACCTCATGACAATAATATAATATATTCTATACATTTTGTTAGTATATTTCGTCTTCCCGTACCCTAGTTCGAATTTGGCTTGACGAATGCAAATATATATATATATATATATATATATATATATATATATATATATATATATATATATATTATACATCACCCAGCCACGCAATATTTAAAAAAAAAATGGGTTTACATATATTTTCTAAGATTGGTTGAATATCTAGCCTTTTTTATTTGCATAATAATTTATAGATAAATCAAACTAATTTTTGCTTTTTATTCACATGGTTGACTTTCTTTCTTTAATTTTCAAAATTTTAGCTAGAGTTAAACTTAAATACGAGTTTTGAGTCAGAATATACCCTTGATAGTAAGCCCATTATTTGTAGACTTCTAGTTTTAGTTCTGGTAATTGTTAAATTTTTGTCTTAGGTCTTAAATATTTTTTTTATCCATACTTTTATAATTAAATTTAACTCTAAATCAATATGGAGAAATATTATAAAAAATATGCAACTGAGTCATTATTTCTAAAGAAAAGTAATACTAACGCATATTGAGAACGATTTATTTGATAAGTTAGATAATAACATTACAATAGGTCGATTGATTGTAGATTATTTTATGTATTGTATCCCCTTGAGTTAAATTCTTGGATCTGTCACTCCGCGTAAGCTTTATCAATTTTCAAACTAAAGTTGTTAATTTTTGGAACGGTAAAAAGTGCTTTTAACTTGAAAATTTAATTTTTAAAATTTTCACAATATTTGATAAGATAATGAAAAATAATTTTAAAGATTCTAAAAATATAGAAAAAGCACTTAATTAGTTTTTTAGTGCTAGAGACCGATAAAAAAAAAGAACACTTAAAAGTACTTTTGAAGGCAACAATTACATAGTTTTCTTCTGGAACTACTTCTACTGAAAAAGGAAAAAAAAAATTACATAGTTTACTTTTTTTTGACTTCTGAATAGAGGAGGACTCGAACCTGGATTTTGGGTGTCAACATCCAAATTCTTGCCAGTGGGTAACACCCAAAGGTGCTTAAAGAAAAAAAAACATTTACCTAAAATACTTTTCTTAACCAAAAGGCATCTCAAACCCACTATAAACAAAAGTTTAGTAGGTGAGTCCGAATATCACCAATATCACAAAGTATTTTATCTTTGTCCCTAAACTTTCAAATCTGGTTATATCTTCTTCTTTTTTTTTCGAACTCACGAACTTTTGGTTGGAGATATATGTCAATTACAGCTAAGTTATGCTCGTTTTGACCTGATTAAATCTTTTGGTACTTAAACTTTGAATAAAAATAAATGGGAGTTATAGTTAGGTAAGTTCTTAGGGTGGGAAATGATTCTTTTCTCTAAGGAAAAAAACACTTAAAAATTAATTAATTTTTCAAGGTTATTGGAGCACGTGTCATAATAATTATGTAGAGGTCTTTATTTAGTTCTTTGGGGGCAATTGCAAGAAGATGAGCTTCCATTCAAATTGGGCAGTGTTGAGTTACCCAACTTTCATGAAAGCCTTCTTCAGATCAAAAACAGTAAACAATTTCCACACAGAGATGATTGATTGGGACTTCTCCTTCAAGTATTTTCTAAGGTTTTAATTCATATAATGATTTTGTTCATGTACTTCTAAAAATTTTGATCTCATTCTAAGTTTTTAATTTAGTAATTGTAATGGTCTTTATCATCATATTAATAATTACCCGATGCATGTTACAAAAACTTTTGGTTATTCACGAAGTTTTAATTATTTTATAAGGTGTGAGAATAAAATTGACGAAAAGTTTCGATGATATGGTGATTAAAGAAATAATTGATCAAATAAGCTCGAGATCAAATCTATATTGTCAGGAGCCTAACTTAACAGTAATTAACACTTGATTTTGATTAAAAGATCACGGGTTCGCGAATCCCCCACCTCATTTGTTGTACTAAAAAACAAACCAAAGAAATTATTTCACCTACCAAGTTTGTAACCCTTTCGAATATGAAATGAATGTTACTTGAAATGATTTGAATCATTATTTTTAAATATAAAAGTAAATGTCTTAACCGTTGAATTGGATCGAGTAATAAAATATTGCAGTTGTTTGTTCTAATTAGGTCATATTCTCACCTTCTCTCTTTTTGTGGAAATATGATATGGATTGCATCATTTTCAAAATGGAAATATGAGATGGATACCACTTCAAATATCTCTCTCTTTTTCCTTGGGAAATTACTATTCAGAGTTGATCATTATTTATTCCCAATTACCATCTTCATTTGAAACTCCTTCTAAGGTTTTTTATTTTCATATATTTTCTTTTTCTTCTTCTATATATTTTCCACACCCTCTCCCACTAATTATATTATTTTTTTCATTCATCACCATACACTTCATAAATCTTCATAAATCTAATTTTTCCAAATTAAAGTTAGACATAAATAATTTAGACTGGTTTTGCCATTGCCGTTTTCTCCCTCATTGTTGAAACTTTCCCATAATTTCATTTCATCTTCATATTATAATTCACACCATTAAATTCATAATCTGAACTTAAATAAATATTTTTAATATATTTTCCAACATAAAATTCACCTCTACTCATGAAAGGTGATCAAGAGTGGTAATTTTTTTTTCTTTCTTTATTTTTCTTTATTTTTCTTAAACATGAGAGAGATTCCTTTGGGATATGACTTCATGATATATAAAATGTTTATTTTAAGAGAAGAGAAAATAGAGAAAATAAATAGAACATTAGTTTCATCCCATTTTTCTACCACCTAATAACCTATTTAAACTAACATAATCACAAATCATAATTCAAATAATATAGTAGAAAAACCGAGCAAAATAGAGTTTAAGTGAATTATTTGAGTGTTGTTCTTGACAACAATAACTTTTTACTTTTTATGTATTTTCATTTGACTTTTCTTTTATTATCAAATATAATTCTATTTAAGTCCATGCATATCTTGGTACACACACAATTTCATGCCTTTCAACAAGATGAAATCTTACCTAATTAAATTGTATTAACAAAATGGTGGTAATTTCCATGCATTAGGCGCTAGGCCAATCAAGTTGTTCATTCACTGGTACAGAAAGCTTTCATTGAACTCACAATCTCTTGATTGGAAACATGAGTTATGCTGGCTTTGACACTTAACTAACTAAACTAATTAGGATCAATTAACTAATTACAACTATCTGTGACAAATATGCAATACAAGGATTTGAACCTCAAAAATAGCAATATCAAGAAGCAAATCCAATGATGAAGGTCTCAAGTGCATAGACAAGTTACTGCTGAGCTATATATATTCATATTACGACCCAAAAAATATTAATTTATATATACTAGGAATTTTTACTTCTAAGTTCATTTAATAGACAGTTGAAAGTTTAAGGGTGTAATTGTTTTTTTTCATATTACAGCACAACTGTCTATCAAATTGCAAATTGTAATTTGTACAGCCTTAAACTTTCAATTGTAAAAAACTTTCAATTGTAAAAATTGGTGTAAAAATTAAACCCTCGAACTTTTATAAATAAAAAAATTTTTACATCCTCAAACCTTCAATAGTAAAAATTAAACCCCTAAACTTTAACATATGATAAAATTGTACGCTCTAATTCAAAAATTGTAAAATCTGCACCCTAAAATTTTGAAAATTTGTATCTATTTGACAATTGTAAAATTAAAATTTTTTTTTCTGTTCGTGGATATTCGATTTTGCAGACAAACAGTAATTCACAAATGGAAATATGCTCCATCATTCATTAACTTGTGAGGGATTTAACACAACAACGGACATTATTTTCCATTTCAATTTTCAATATCAGATCTTGAAATGTATCAGATTTATTAATTACGTATGCGTACAAATCTATTCCCCAAAACTTGGCGGGGCCTTTGGTATTTCCTGTCAATTCCGCCGATAGAATTATTATTCATGTCTTCTTTTGTAAGCTTAAACTTAAAAACTTTGAGCAATCTCTTGGATTTTGACGTCCCTAAGAGCAATTTGAGCAACAATCTCCCCATATTTATTGGCAAGTCTCGAGGAAAAAGGCTTTATAAAAATTGTCTGCAAAATCGGATATTGAAGAGCAAAAAAAAACTTCATTGAATTCAAAATTAATGAAGATGAGAATATTTTCGGTACATAATATGGACGGAATTGTAAAAAAAAATACCATTTTAAAAAATTTTAGGGTTTAATTTTAATTTGGAGGGTACAATTTTATCATATGTGAAAGTTTAGGGATTTAATTTTTACTATTCAAAGTTTGAGAGTTTAATTTTTTCATTTATAAAAGTTCGAGGGTTTAATTTTTACAATTGAAAGTTTAAGGGTGTAATTTTAACAACCACCATACTTTAGGGTGGTTTTTGCAATTTGCCCTTGTTTTTTTTTCTATCTTTTTCTATTGAAAAAAAAAACCAAAAACATATTTGTCTCTTTGTTTGAAAATTTAAATTAATAAAAAAGTAAACGATTTATATAAAAGTTAAATTAAGTATGGAAACTTTTAAATATTCATTATGTATTTTATTAATAAAAAATTAGAAAATAATGTTTTTATTTATATTTTTTGAAAAAATGAAAATAAGAACGAAAAACAAATATAATGACATTTTTATATGTTTTTAATAACCTGCTTTTGATAGACAGTAGATTCCAACCTACACTACAGGCTTAAATTATAATACTAAAAAAATTGCACTAGATAGATAGTGGTAGAAATAATGACATTTTTAAAGTTAAAAAATGCTCTTTAAGTATTGTTAAATGAATTATTTTCTACATATGTTTGATAAGCTGTCTCTACTCAAAAGCAAAACCCACCATGGAAGAGTTGTCTAAAGCCAAATTCCAAATATTTACTTTCATGGAGACGTTTGTTTGGACGATTTAACCAAAAAAAAAAAAAGAAAGGAAAATATCGTAAACTTTGTTGGTTCATGATTCGAATAGACAACTTAAAACGCTCTTATTTTAAAATATCTCATCAATTATTCTCCTCTCTTGCTTCAAATTTCATGATGGTCACTTATCTTATAAATCAATTCCTATGTTATTATTCGTCACCAAATGTTGTATAGGATTAGGTGGCTGTCTCACGAAATATGTTGAGAATCCATGTAAATGAATTAATATGGTATGAGAATCCAAAACGTTCATACGAACAACAAGTCCAAAAATGGGATCCGACCAAGATTAATGAGCCAAATTTATAATAGACATGATAAGCTACTCTTCTCATGACCAATTGGTATTGAGAAATAACTCCATAAATATTGACATTATATCAGAGCGGGAGGTCCTCTATTAAAATCCCTGCATTATTATTTCCTCTCCATTTATATTGATTTCCATTTGTTGGGTCTTGTCAATTATCCAACCCACAAAATCTCGTATTTTTTTTAGTACTAATAGGTTGGAATTGAGGGATTCAAACTCACGATCTTCTAGTCAAACATAGATGTTTTAACTCGCTAAACTATGTTCGGGTGAGTAGTAGACTACTCTAAATTGAAGCGCGGAGGAGGTTAAATACTTCTTGATGTTGCCGTTGGTTCCCTGTTATGCTCCCATTTTTAGTCAACATTCTTTCCAAATCTATACAATTATTTCTCTCTCTAGGTACATCTCTTCCCTGAATGAAGAATAAGTTGAGTGGCGTTTTGAGGAAGGCGAAGCCATATTTAGCTGCCATCGTTTTAAGATTTCTGGCTGCAGCTTTGATTGTTATATCAAAAATTGCAATGAACCATGGAATGAGCCCCTTCGTGTATTCCCTCTATCGTTTTTTTGTTGCCGCCATTGTTGTAGCTCCATTTGCCTTACTCTTTCACAGGTCTCTCTCTCTCTCTCTCTCTACATCTCTTTCTCTCTCTTTGGACTTGGAAAATGGCTGAAACTGATGACACAAATAATATATATGGCAGAAAAAGAAGACCACAGATGACTTGGCCCATCTTTGCCAAGATTCTATTGCTCGGCTCCATGGAGTGAGACAAGTCGTTTTTTTTTTTATTTAGTTCGTGTCGTCAAGAGTTTCAATTTGGTCCATATGATTTCAATTTCATTTCGACGATTTGAGATTTAGTTAAATTTCAATTTTGATTCTTATGGTTTGTGTTTAGTTTCAATTTAAATCACGTGGGGTTAAAAAGTTCTAATTTGATTCCTATTATTTTGACCTTAGTTTTCCATTTATTAATTCGGGTGGTTTTAAAAGCTCTAACCTTATGGCTTAGATTTAGCTTCAAATTTAAATTTCTGTATGTGTAAAAGCTTGATCCTAGCTTTGCCATTTGACTTCAATATCATATAAAATATATGATAAGTTTTCCACTATTAATATTTAAGATGAAGTACGATTAAAAGACTATAAGTTCAAATCTACCATGTGAACCAAATTGAAAATTTAAATAATCACACAGACCAAATTCAAAGTTCAAGCCACTTTGATGATTGGTTTTTGTTGTAAATGATTGGGATGCAGATGGTTTGAAATATGTAACTCCAACTTTCTCCGTAGCTATATCCAACGCTGTTCCTGCCTTTTCCTTCTTCTTCGCTGCCACTCTCAGGTACTCCTTTGTCCATGCTCCATTCGATAATCGTTTTATTCAAAGAAAATATATCGATCAAAATAGTATTTTCTTATTGTTTGGTATGTTTTTAACCTGTTTTTAAGTCCAATTTTAAAAAACAAACTTTTGAAAACTACTGCACTTTTGCAAATTAAAATTTGACTTAGGTTTTGAAAATGTTTTCCAATTTTAATAACAATACAAAATAATAATATATAGTAGGGAAGAGCTAGTTGTAAACTTAATTTTTAAAAATATACAATAAAATAGTTATGAAACAAAACTTTTTAGTACCATAAATTTCGGTAGGATGAGGATCGAACTCATAATCTCTTAATTGAAAATACGTGTTAATTATGGTTGAGCTAGGATCGCTTTGGTCACTGTTTATACTCTTTTAACTTTTAAGTTTGTTGCGGTAAAAAGTGAATTTAATTCTCTTTTTTCTGTAGGATGGAGAAGGTTGATATCAGGAGATTTTCATCCCAGGTAAAGATATTGGGAACTGTAGTGGCAGTGGGAGGGGCAATGATAATGACCTTTTTTAGAGGCCCAAACTTGAGATTTCCATGGACAAAATTACAAGACTTACACAATAATCATCACTCTAATAATTCAACTTCTCCTTCAAACACCCATCAAGATTCTTTCAAGGGTGTCATTTTGGTCACAATTTCTTGTCTCTGCTCTTCTCTTTCATGCATTCTCCAGGTACAAACAATACAAAAGAATCCTATTTCGATTCAATATATCTTTATTTGCTCGTGTACCATGAATCAATCTCTCAGATGCTGATGTGGAACATTGTTCGCATCCCGGTATCAGGTGGTTAACTTTTGTTATTTTATTGTTTCAGGCAGTTGAATTGAAATCATATCCAATGGGATTGAGTGTGACAGTTTTGGTGAGTTTAGTGGGAGTTGTGGAAGGAGCTGTGGTGGCTTCAGCAATGGAATGGAGAAACTCTTGTGCCTGGTCACTTCATTTTGATTTTCACCTTCTATGCATATCTTCTTCATTGTTTCTTTTCTCTTGGTTTTTATTTTAGTTTTCAAAAATTAAGTTTTTTTTACCAAATACAAGTTACTAAAAGGTTCCATTACAAATTTGATATTTATGGTTGGGGCTTAAGTCTTTTAACATGGTCTTTTTAATTTAGTTTTTATATTGTTCTAAAAGTTTTAACTTTAGTTTCTATCAAGTTCGAACACACGAACCTCCAACTCTGATACCAACTTAAAGATGAATAACCTACCGTACGAGTTTGGTAAATTTAATTCATTTATGGATATCTAATAGTTTCCTATATATGTTTGGTGAACTCTTTCTAAAATCCTAATGCAAGTATAGCTCGCCAACATGGTCGATTAATTATATTATTGGAGTTTTAATAGATCATAGATATCAAATTGAAATTTATTTTTAGGTCCCGGCCATTGGATAACTATTTTGTTTTGAGTAACTATTTTGTTTTGAGTTGTTTGTTTTTTAAAATTGCGCTTCTAATTAAACACTACTATTTTTAGGACCTGTGTTTTTAAAAGCATTTTTCCCTCTAAGCAGTGTCATTGTAGCAATCATAAGCTCATTTGCAGTCTCTGAGATTTTGTCTTTGGGAAAGTAAGCTGTTGCTCCCTCATTCTTAAGCACTGCTAAATTTAACCTTAATAAACAAAGAAAAAAAATAGTCTTTGTGAGGGCAAAAATGTCTTCATCATTTACTTTATTTCGCTTTGTGTTTTTTATTTTAAAAATTAACCTTAAAAATATTATTTATATTACCAACCTGAACTTAGTTCAATAGTAGTTGACACCATTAGGTCACGAGTTCGAATCTTTCATTTCCATTTGTTGTACTAAAAAATTTGAGTTATTTTTGCGAGATTTTTCGAGGAGTGTTATAATAATATGTCTTTATTTGGTTATGTGGGGGCAAAACCAAATATCCCACCATTGATAAGAAAGCTAATAATTCTTCACAAAGCTTCAAGGCTTTGGACCATCAAGATCAACAACTCAAAGCAGATGAGGAGATTGCTATGCCAACATAAGGGATCGTTTTGTTTGAATAACGATCCTGCTTTGTTCGATAACGAACATTGTGTTCTTATAGATTTTTACATTTAAAAAAAAATAAACTTGTTTATTAACGATCTCTTAGTTAAAATATAGGTAATATTGTGGTGTGTGTTCGGAAATTTTGTGTGAAGTATTACAATGTTGAAATCAATATATATATATATATATATATATACATATATAAAGTTGACAGTCATGCCTAAGTGAAATTGAGAGACGGGTCATGTAGTGTAGCTAATAGAACCATGAAGAAAACTAGGTTGAAGATGGATTAGTAGTATATCGATCATCAAAAAAGTAGACAACAAATTTGACAAGAATAATCCTAAAAATATATATATATTCAATTTTCTTAGATGTGTCTCCAGTTCTTACACCTATTAGATGCAATGAATAAGATAAAGTCTCTCTTTTTTATAAGTTATAATTGTTAAATTAGCAGCTATATAATTCAATTTTCAACTTATATATTGATTGACTATAATAATTATAATAATTAGTGATTAACTTAGATATTTTTTTAACTTGGATATTGATTAGCTATAATCACAGTAACCATTTATTGGTACGTGTTTTACTTTTTATTAATGTTTACAATTATTTTTATAGTTATTAGTCTTGTAATATATATCTTTTCTTAATTAATGATACTAGATATAGGTACTGGCTAGAACCCATTGTTTAGCTAGTAGCCCAAAATTGAGCCGAATATCAAAAGACTTTCTTTTTCCAAATTATTTAAAAGTCGAAAAGAAACTTTTTATTAATATTTATACTTCTTTTTATGACTATTATTCTCATAATATTCTATCTTAATTAATTATAAGTTAAAAAACATTTTTTGTCTCTATATTTTCGCTAAAATGACAATTTACTTTTTAAAACTTAGTTTGTCACGATTTAGTCTGTACTTTTCAAATTGGTAACAATTTAGTCTTTGAACTTTAATATCTAACAATTTAGTAATTGTAATTTAAAGTTTGTAACAATTTAGTTCTTATTGTAGTTTTTTTTTTTTTTTGGTTAAGTTTCTTATATATATAGATTGATAAACTAAAGAGGAACCAAATATGTTTATAAATTAGAAAAATTAAATTGTTATAGGATAAAATTTTTTACGGAGACTAAATTGTTACAAATTTTAATCTACAGGGACTAAATCGTTACAAACTAAAATTTAGGGACTAACTCATTAGTTTAGTAAAATTATAGGGACTAAATCGTTACAAACTAAAGTTTAAGGACTAAATTATTACTTTACAAAATTAAATTGTAAATTATTACTTTAGTGAAAATACAAAGACCAAATCTAAATTATTACATTTTTTTAACTCTATATCTTTTATTCACTGATAATTTAATTCTGAGTATATTTATTATTATCTTTACTTATTGTTTGAAATCTAACTATCGTGTTTCTTTTGGAAAAAAAAAATTACTGTAAATTATTGTTGCGTATATATTAAGTATCTTGAATATTTATTGCATGAGTTAAATTCTTGATTTTTTTTTTTTGGGGATAAAATTTGAAATCTTGATTGTAGAAATCTATTAACTTTTTTTTAATTGTATTTATTTTTTACCTTAGAAAACTTGCTGGGAATTATTAAAAGTAACCATTTGTTTGGAAAACTTATTTATTAATTAAAAGCCTAACTTTACAAACTGGTCCTAAATCAAACTGTGTATCCGTTTTGGTTTGGGTGTAAAAAATTTAATTAATCATTAATTAGGTTTAAAATTAAAACAAAACAATTATAAAATTCATCAGCTCCAGCTCTAACATATTTATTTATTTAGAGTTGTTACAGCCATTCAAGAAATAAAAGTTGGTTTCACCGAAAAAAGTTAAATTACAATTTTAGTCCATAAACTTTCAACATATCCTAATTATAGGTTTGGAAACTTTAAAAGATAATCCAATTAGGTTCTCAATTTTATATCTAATAGATCCCAACATTACAATTTTGTGCTTAATAGGTTATTAGCTTATTTAGCATATTTTTAAAATTCACGAGCCTATTAAACACAAATTTACAAAATCACGAGTTCTATTACACACAAAATTAAGTTTTGTGTTTAATAAGTCCATAAACTTTAAAAAATATTAAATAGGTCAGAAATTTATAAGACACAAAATTGAAAGTTCGATAATTTAATAGACACCTTTAAAGTCCAATGTTCTACTAGACACAAAATTAAAGTTTAAGAATCTATTAAACATTTTTTAATATTCAGTGATTTATTAGGCACAATAACTCTAAATGTTAAATTAAGGACTAAATTTGTAATGCAATGATATAAATGTGTGCTTACAAAAAAAAACGATAAAAATGTGTAATAGCCAATTTGAACATGGTTCAGTCAT
This sequence comes from Momordica charantia, assembly GCF_013281855.1. NCBI lineage: Eukaryota > Viridiplantae > Streptophyta > Magnoliopsida > Cucurbitales > Cucurbitaceae > Momordica > Momordica charantia. Next base: position 26,012,470 of record NW_028275162.1, on the reverse strand, counting down.
TAAGAAATATCTTATTCATTTCTTTAGAGGTTTAATCTCCGATCCTCTTATATTATTTGTTTTATTAAAAAATAAATGTATAATTTTTAGTTAATTTTTAATATCCTAGGTTTGGTGATAATGTTGTATTGGAATTTGGGATTAAGTTAATTAATAAAATGCTTGTGTTGTGTTATGGAAAAGAGGATGAGACGGATGGCAATTCAATAATGGTTGTCTCCTAATCAGCTCACCTTTCATATTATTTCATGGAAACATGAGATGGATGCCATTTCAAAAATCAACCTCTCTCTTTCTCATGATTTATAAAGAAAAAAAAAATATAATTTCTAGTCTTTAAGAGATATTACTAATATTTTGATTGATTGAAGTATTTTATATCACGATGGGTTTCAAATTGATTTTTTCTTTCAAAAGAAAAATAATAAAGTGATTAACACCATTTATTTTTAGTAATTTTCCTCATCAACATGAGCATATAACTAATAACAATTTCTATACTAAAAAAAGTTTTTTTCCCTCAGTCTAACACACAAACACACCAAATATCGGGGTCAAAGTATTACTAAAATAAACAAAAATTAAAAGAAAAAAAAATCAAAATAAACGTTTTGAAAAAGTAAATGAATTAAAATAAAAACCAAAGTCAAGTACATTGATTGAAAATAGTAAATCCTCTCCCCCAAATGATATAAAAGAAATAATAATCTCACATCAATGTCAACTGTTTACATAACTTGTCACATCTGTGTCTAGTATATCTTTCTCACCCACAAAAAACCTAAATTCAAACTTGGGCAAAGTAATTTGTAGGGCAATAATTATGAAGTGGGTTTTTTTTCTTTCTTTTTTTTTTTTAGTTAAAGCAAGAAGTAGTTGTTAAATGTACATCCATCACTTATTGTTTGCCAATACACCAACACTTCATTTGTTTAATCCCCACCCTAAACACCAACCCCATTTTTTTAATTTTACATATATAAAATCCACAGCCCCCACCATTGATTTCCTTTACTAATGAATCTTCTCACCCTCCTCCAAAATTCAGTTATTGTTGGGAGGAAGGGTGAGTGCAGACACGGTTTAACGATCAATATTGTTGGATTTGTGAGGTGAATGCAAACAAAGTCCCACATTGGTTAGGGAATGAGGTAATAATTGATATATAAGATAGGACAATTAAGGCTATATCCAAAGCGGACAATATCATACTGGGTACTTAACCAATACAAATATATTTCTTAAAATGCTTTTAATTATTTACCAAAAATCACTTTTAACCAAGAAAGCTATTCTTAGAATTACAAATAAAATATTAGAAATGTCAAAATGTACTACCAATTAGACTATAAGAATTATTCATTACAAATTTCTTGACCTTCATGATATAAAACTTCTATTGGCATCTCTATTTAATTGAATATTTAACTCCTTAGCTATGATATAGGGTCATGTATACGTCATTCTATAAGATAATGTGATTTAATAGATATTAAAATATGTGGTGTGAGATCACATTAAATAATTCTGCGGACATTTAAAAAAAAAATTTACTTGCCCTTAATATATTTGAATATAATTCATTTAAAACCATTTTACTCAAGGTACATACAATTTTAGTTTTGTATTTGAACTAGCCAACAGCTAAATATATAATTTACAGTTACGAGAGAGGATCCTAGTTAACAAGGAGCGGATTTACGTAGGGTTCGGGGAGCTCAAGCCCCACCGGAATTTATGATATAAACATTGGTTAACTAATTATCAACGATCTCTCTTGGCATGATAGCATGTGACTGCCCTAATCCTTTGCTATCCAAGTTCGAGGCTCAATTTTTAATCTATTTTATCAATTTATTATACACTCTCTAACTTTTTTGTTTAATGTATTTTGTTGATTTTTCACCCACACCAATCGCACAAGAAAAAAAGTGAAACTTACCTAATTTGTCAATTTTTAAAAGGACAAAATCATAAAATTAGTGTTTCTTTTCCTTCTTATAGGAAAATTGAAAATTTTCTCTATATAAATAGGTTAATTTTTGAAAAAATAAATAAGAGAAAATATATTCGTTGATGGATAATTAAAACTTTAGTTTAAGTACTTTTTTTGTAAACATTTTTAAATGATGCCTCCACCATGTCTTTTTTAATTTATACATAAACATTGTCCTCTTTGGAGCTTATTTTTATTTTCGGTTTGTATGTTGTGATTACAAAGAGATAATATCGCACTGAATTTATCTCAAAAAAAAAAAATCTTACTAATTATTGTAATGCTTTTTTGAGGATGATTTTATAAAAGAAAAACTAAGCAATTGGGAAAAATGGTTCTAAGGACGATTTTATAAAACTACAAAAAAGAATTTATTAAAGTCTTAAAAATGCATTTAACTAAAATAATTATTTTCCAAAGAGAATACGTCATTTGCTTGAGAAATCTTCAACCTTACTCAACTGGTTGAATGCAATATATCTTTAACTAAAAGATTGGAGATTTGAATCTTTGTCCGCACATGTCAATTGAGCTAAAATAAACTCCAATGTGACGAATAAAATAGGTTGTGATATTCATTAATTCTTCAATTTTCTAGTGTGCTATGAACTCGATCATCAAAAAATATGTGTGGTATATGTCTTTTAGGTTTGGTATATATGAATTATGAATTTGAACTTGGTATATAAATATAAATAGACATATTCTAAGAATATTCATTAACAGTTCAATATCATCCTCATATGAAGATATTCTAAGCATATTCATTAACAATCAACATCATCATCTTTTTCATGATTTAACAAATACTTTTAACTTTATTGATTTTGAAACCCAACGAGGTTTATTAATTAACCAATAATTTTCTTTACCTAAAATTTGAAATGAGCATCAATTTATATTTTAAAGAGAGGCAATTTTTTTTTTTTTAAAAGATCCAAAAATTAACTAGAAATAAAAATGGTGTTCTGAATTACCTTTTCTTGAGAGAAAATGATAGGTCACTTTAAATCAAAGAATCATTCTTAAAACTTTTAAGCTAATTATATGGATTTATTATACACAAATACTAAGATTAAGTTTGGAATTATTTTGAAGAAAGATAAAAAGTACTTTTAGCTAATTAAAAATACTTTTCAAAAATTTCATGTACATCTACTTACGTGTCTAAATTGATTTTTAAAAAATTTTAAAATAGTTTAGTTCTTTTACGGAATTTTTTTAGTGATTTTGAAATTAGTGTTTCTTTATATGGTGTGGGTAAATAAAAAGAAAATACTTAAAAATATTATTCTAAAAATTATCCGAACGCAATCTAATTAATCATGGAAAAAGGGAAAAAAAAATCTAATTTACAAGGAAATACACGTAAAGAATGTTGGAATTTCTCCATGTATCCTGCTCTAGAGACTAGCTAGTCACCCCCACTTCAACCAACTTAGAGTTAATATTGTCTAAGCGTATTGGTTTTACCAACTATTATTAAGAGATCGTACAGTTCTGGAGGTCGATAGAAATTTTGATGTTTCGATTTTATTAGAAATATCGATGTAAATATCAATGAAACGTCGGTGTTGATATTTCTAGAAAGATTATAAAAATATTTAAATCAACCAATATACATTCCACTATTTCTATATAAATCAAGAATGTGATTGGATTACCTCGTATTCTCACTATGTTCCACAGTCTCGAGCTCTCACGGATCGCACGGCTAGCTATTCGCAGTGTACCTCTTGGACCCCTTCCCCAGGTTGGTTCAAGTTGAACACTGATGCCGCCTACGTACGACAGCTCTCATCAATGAACCAATTTGGGACTCATTATTCTCTAAGGGCGATTTGAACTCCATTCGCTCTGGCATGTACGTGGCCAATCACAGGATTTGACTCCATTCCCCCCTACTTTATCCTAGTCTCATTAGATCAATAAACCACCCATGATGGTTAATGAAATTATTGTAATTAAACTATAAACCTTAAACCCTAAACTATCGATAAATCATCAGAGTTATTGTAACTATATCTTCACGATATAAAGATTCAACCATGGTAACAATTTCGTAATTATTCTATAGGTTAATTTCGCTCAAATTTGAAATAGATTTCCATGGTCAACTCAATGCTTATTGGTGTAGGTAGCCCATTGTTCCTATAGAAGATAGATTATATTACAATATGAAAGGATTTAATATGATGACATAGAAATGGGGGTTTGGTGGTTTGTCCAACATGCATCTTTAGAAATGGAGAAATAATTGGAAAATTGAGTGCATACAAAGATCATCACCAAATTAAAGATAAAAAGGCAGTAGTAGTGTGTGACATATAATGGAATTGATTAAAGTGTGTAACGACACAATATTTTCAAAAGGGTTTTCAACCATTATGCTTTTCTAAATTTAAATTATATATAAATTCACCTAATAAAGCAAACCTTAATATATGTAGAGAGAGAAATGGAAGTAACTTGAAGTATACGCAAACAATAGCTCTAATTCTCTCTCTCTCTCTCTCTCTCTCTCTCTCTCTCCTCTATTTGATGATAATGGTTTCAAATTTTATATCTAAAAGTATGTTAATTAGGAGTAGCACTATAGGGTGGAGTGGAATTAGAGAAGGCGTCTACGTCTTGTACTCTATATCCACTCATTTCTTTTGAGAAAATTTTAACCTAAAGTTTTTTAATTTTATCAAATTGGACTCTAAACTCTGATGAGTCAGTGAAATTAGTTCATTCTCGTCTATTAAAAGATGGGGCAGTGGTAAGGGCATGTGGCCTTGTGATATCATCTATCATGAAATCTTATATTTGAGTCTACTCTGTCACAGTGTTGTTCAGCCCAATGTAATGAGCTCGATTATAGGGATCTATTAGGCTAAGCATAAGGTCACACTCTGCTATAGAGTTACCTTAACTTTGTAAACCAACCAATTAAATTACGTAAAATTTGGATGGAAATCAAGCAAACACAAATATCCAAATTCAGAACTATATAAATACTTTAATTTAATAAAAAAATTGAGTATGTAAAAATGAAATAGTTCTTGAGCTCATATATGTCAAATGTTAAATTACAAGTTCAGTCTCTAAACTTTTAGAGTTGTAAAAGACACCTCTTTAAACTTCCAAAATTTTGTGTTTAGTAAGCTACTAAACTTTCAAGTATCTTCTAAATTTTCAATTTTGTGTTTAATAGATTCACAAAATTTCTTCCAATTTTGCATCTTCCAATGAATTCCTGAAATTTAAAACTGTGTTTGACAAATCCTACGCCTTTGAATTCAGTGTCTCATAAATCTGTAAATATTTAAAAATTAAAAAGATCTTAATAAGCACTTTGTAAAGTTTAAAAATAAACATAAGTCTAAAACTTCGAAACCAAACTTATAATTTTAACTTACCTGGTTAGTTTTGTTAAAACGAGTATAGGTCAGCGATAATTGACACATATCTCCAATCGAGGTTGTGAGTTCGATCCCCCACCCACATGTACTTAAAAAGAAAAAAACTTACTAGCTAATTTCAACTAAACGATACCCAACACACACCCGTAACAACCATATCATAGGTACAAAAATTGTTGAATCCTACTCCTCCCACAGAAACACTAATAAAACCTCAACTAATTAATTGAGATTAATTATTAGGGTCTAATTTAATAAAAAACAAAAATTAGGTAAGGGGGACGAGGTTGGTTTTGAGACACGAATGCATGTAGCTGAAAGAAAATTCCATGCTTTAATTTTGTGTTGTGACGTTGCATTACCCCTACGTATCGCTCTATTTATATTTAGTGGAGAGATGTTTCATAATCTCTTCATGGACGTAAAAATAATAATAATATTTATTATTATTATTATTTTAAAAAATCCTCTCTATAAAAGGGGAGCTGAATGGATCAGCCACTGCAACTGCACTGCACGTTTATCTCCGGCGCCGGCGGTGTAATAATATGGAGCAGCCCGCCGGAAATTTGAGTCATGCAAAGCCATTTTTTGCAGTGATTCTTCAGCAGTTCATCACTGCCGGAATGGCCATCATTTCCAAGCTCGCTCTCAACCAAGGGATGAACCAACACGTGTTGGTCGTCTACCGCTACTCCATTGCCACCGTCTTCGTCGCTCCCTTTGCCCTCCTCTTCGAAAGGTGCTCTCTCTCGCTTCTCGCTTGACGTTAAAAATATAAATAAATGATTAGGTAGGAAATATTAAATTTACAGTAACTTATCAGCTTAAACTTGTTAACGGTGAATGACAGGAAAGTGAGGCCGACAATGACGTGGTCCACATTTGGGAAGATTGTGTTGTTGGGGTTATTTGAGTAAGAACTGAAGGCTATTAAATTATGATTTGTTAGGGCATTGTTAAAATATTTTGTAAAATTTGATGAAATGAAGCAATGGATGACGCAGGCCAGCACTGGACCAGAATTTGTATTACACAGGAATGAAGTACACCACGGCTACTTTTGCATCTGCTATGACCAATATGGCCCCAGCATTTGTGTTCCTTATGGCTTGGATTGTCCGGTAATAATTTAGAACTCGTTTCGTAATGTTTTTGTTTTCAAGTATGATAAAATTATCTTTTTATTTATATTTTGGAATAAATTGGAAATGGGAAGAAGAAAAAATAAAGTTATTTTGATTGTTTCCAAAATTTCTATATAATTTTGAGAATGTTCAAAAAAAAAAGTGAAACAAAAAATATAGATAGTTGCAAAATGTTTAGATTTCTTAAGAAAATTAAAAATGAGAAAGAAGAAACGAAAACGTTACCGAACGAACTCTTAATATTAATGTCTTTTTCTAATAATAATAATAATAGTAATAATTTTTTATTATTTATGAGACTCGCTGTTGTTATCATAATCATATCTTTAATGAGTCTAACTCTATGCTAACAAATGAGTCTTTCTCGAAAAAACTCTATGCTAACAAATCATTTCGAGTCGAGTAAATTATTATGGACCGAGTTATATAAAATTGGTAGGTTTCGATTTTATGAGCAGACATGTTTATGTCATCAAATTAAAACGTGTATTACTTTTAACCTTAATATAAAGATTAAAAGATGAAGTTGTTTAAATATATGTATAAGACCAATATATCTTGACCTATCAACTTAAATGGTAAAGTTTAGTAATAGTTTAATATGGTGTTCAAATAAGAAGTCCTGATACATTCAGGTCTCTACAATGTCATTTCTTCAATAACATATTAAATTTCATGAATCAAATAAATATACGAACCCTCACAACCTTTTTCTTCTCTGTTTGTTTAGGCTTGAGAAGGTTAACATAAGGCGGACCGAGAGCCAGGCGAAGATTTTAGGTACAGTGGTGACTGTAGGAGGGGCGATGGTAATGACTTTGGTAAGAGGACCGATCTTAAATCTGCCATGGACAAATCACAACCACCATCAAGCTTCCGCAACTACAGCCAACCAGCAAGATCTCAAGGGTGCTCTCATGATCACTTCAGGCTGTATTTTTTGGTCTGCTTTCAATGTTCTTCAGGTAAACCCTTTTTTCCATAATTTTCCATCTGATATCTTGATGAAGAGATTCACATTTCAATCTATAACATTGGAAATAGCATACAGAGGTATAACATAACATTTTACTCCTAAAAAAGTTCTTATAACAATGGTGAATTCATCAAAATATTTGACAAGAAACAAGTTGTTACACCTACATACACACGACGATAAATAGAAATAAGGAAACAGGACACAAAATCATTATCAAATGACCCTTTTTTTTCTGATTTCCTTTAATCTTCCAGGCAATTACCATAAAGTCATACCCAGCTAGACTCTCCTTAACAGCTTGGATATGCTTCACTGGCGCCGTGCAAGCTACAGTGATAGCTTTAGCAATGGAATGGCACAGCCCTGCAGCCTGGTCATTGCATTTAGATTCCACCCTCTTAGCTCCTTTATACAGTGTAAGAAATCATCAACAAGAACATAAGCAGTTTGGAAAATTTTCATGCAGTTCATACTCCCCTGTTTCTGACTAGAAACTCAAAATCAAAGGTTTTGTCTATTGTAGGGAATCATGTCTTCAGGGGTTTCATATACCATTCAAGCAGCGGTAATGAAGACAAAAGGACCAGTTTTTGCAACCACATTTAGTCCCCTGAGCATGGTTATTGTTGCAATTATTAGTTCGTTCATACTATCCGAGATATTGTACTTAGGAAGGTAATTAACCTGTCTATTGCACTAACCAAATGCAGAATTATTGGTAGATTTTTGTGATAATGGTCTAAGAGATAATCTTTTGCAGGATTATTGGAGCAGCTGTAATTATTACAGGTCTTTATTTAGTTCTGTGGGGTAAAAGCAAGGATCAGACTCCATACAATTCAGCAAGTGAGAAGATGGTCCCATCAGATCAGAAAATGACTGCAATAACTGACAAACCTAAGACTACAGAAAAAGAACTTGTAGTCGATCTAACTAGAATAAGAACAGTGGATGATTCGGTTTGAGATCATCTACAAAAACCATCATTGAAACTTTTATATAGCCATATGATGGGGTTAGGAAATGCTCCAGGAAGCCAATTCTCTCTGCTGTTGTCTTCTTTGTGCGAATTAGGAAGGATGTCCAATATGCCCGTGTATAAATGAGTCAAATTGTAAGGTAGTAGATCTCGGGTCAAATTATTCTGAAATGGACTACTCCTGATTCTTCATTTATAATGTATTTGAGCTAAATCGCAAAAGTCAATTCATATCCAAACGTCATAATCCATTGATATGCCAGCTAATTTTCTGCAGAAATTTGTAACTAAAACTAAAACAAGGACATTAAATTTGTTCTATGGTCAGGGTACTCTCTGATGCAGAAATCAGTAGACATTCTGTATTAAACAGAGATAGAGGAGAAATTCATTGAGATTTAAAAGTTATCCTAAAAGTCAGCTGGTAAGACCATGCAAGTGAGGTATATTTATATGCAAGCTTCGTAATTTGAAAGATGTGAATGAATTGGTATCTTACCCTGCCTTTAATCTCTCATGACAATAGACACAATTATTAACATATAGCTTCAAATCTTAGCAGTTGTTACAATTCTTGTCATCACTGAGTACACGAACAAACTAAATTGCTGATCATCCAAACAAGGGAGCATTTAGGATCATTCAACATTTGCCATCAATATCAGGGTGCACTCACTCAAAGAGATCAAAATGACCAGAAATTATTGCATTTCCAGCAAAATTTTCTTAGAAACTTCACACCTATGGATCCAGCTAAAGAATTCGTTATGAGGAATTAACAGCGGTAATGCAGCCCCCTTCAATTGCAATGGAACTTACAGAGTGATGATATGGCATGGTGCTTCATTTTTCAGGATCATTTTCTTGATTGGGAGTCCCAAACTTCTGCTTAAAAGAATCCTGCCTCTGCAACCACATCATGTGCCCCTGTAACAGTAATTCCCCACATTTAACTTCAAAGTTCAAATGGAGCACAGAATCCAAGGCAGCTCGCAGCTCTACAACAACAGATGGTTCGAGTGGGAAAACAAAGCGGTAAAGTTAAAACCCTAAAACAGGGAACGAACCTGGAGAGCTGCGGCCCAAGCAATAAGGAAGGAGGCGAACCAGAATTTCTTGTCCTTGAGAAGATTCTTCACATCCATCTCCCCAAAACCCTAACCCTAAACCACTTGAGATTCCACCACCCAGGCAAATTTGCGCCCAACAGATTTACCTCACAATCTGAACAAGTTCGTCAATTGCGCTCCATGATTTTACGATGTAGTGCAGCCTCTGTCGACATGTCGTTTTCTCCGACTGAAGCACAAAAAAATAATATCACTCTCTTTGAGAAATTTCATTTGGGATTATTTGAGAGAGAAATAGCTTTCTACTTTTTCGTTTTCCAAACTTCAATTGAGAAGTTCCCCGACTTATATTGTATATTTAAAATAACTATTCATGAGTCTATAACTTCTTTTAAATAAAAATATATATATAAAAAAATGTCAGCAAATCTAGTCTATTCAACTAATAAAAGCATGTATTTCAAACCAAAAAATATTTTGTTCGAACATGTACCCTCACATGTAATAGTACTTTATTTATATATATATATATATATGTTGAAGGGCTAACATATCTTTATTAAGTACAATGTTAAAACTCAAAAAGCATGCAACAATGTGTATAGTGGTCATGGTGAACATGATCCAATAATTAAGGTATCAATAATCTTTTCTGCAAGCTGAAGATTCAAATTCTCACCTTTTCAACATATTCTAAAAATAATAATTATAGTACATGGTAGTGTCAATTATCTACGGTTGAACTTTATTGAAAAAAATAATTTTTATTCAGAATTATCATGATTATTAGAGAGACAAATATATTGCTGGTCGGACACCACCTATCGTTGTTAAACTACCAATTTATTCATTGATAAAGATAATTTTTTTAGTTATAGTTTTAAAAATAAAATTATAAAACTTAAGCTTCCTAAATGAAGGATCTCATTAATGTAACGCTTAGTTGGAGGCATCATACCGTCAAAATAATAATAATAATAATAGAGGCATCATAATGCTTGGGGTATTAAATATACTTAAAAGAGAACCACAAACCTCAAAACCACCCCAAAAAAAGTGTAACAAAATCAAAGGAATTAAATCAAACATTTAATTTGATTAAGACATATATTTTTAATTAAGAGATCAAAAATTTAAATTTCCACCTTGTTAAACTCATAATAAAAAATATGTATAGTAAAAAATCTTGATTTTAAGAATTTAAGTTTGATTTCATTGTTAGCTAAATAGGATACTTTTGGCAAATCTTACGAATGAAGACCAAGGATAAAGAACAAATGCAAAAGACTTGGATCGACAAAAGTCAACGACTTACCTACAAAGATATAAGGTGTGACAATTCTTACTAACTTTTTGATATGACAAATTTTTATTGGCTCACAAATTTTAAAGAAATCTACTTGTCAATAGAAATGGACCAATAAAAATATGCCACGTCTAAAAATCAATAGAAGTTAAATATTGTGCTAAGTTTTTTTTTTGTAAGGATGAAACATTTAGGGCCTCCCTAAGCCACAAAAATTTAGTTTATTAATGAGTTTTCAACCGGAAAACGTCCATAGAATAGAAAACCCTCCAAATGAGTATTCAAGAAAAGCTAAGAAGTGATTTCATATACATGAAAATACCAGGATTTGAACTAGTTTATGTGTATCTCAACTAATCTACTCGATTAACCGAACTCTACTCGACTAATTGAACCCTTGGACTCATTTACGAGTTAATTTTAAGCCTAGGAAGATCCAAGGTTTCAAGAAAGTCTACGAAAACTCCAAACTTCGACTTATCCAGCATTTGTTGTTGTCTTTGTTATGATTTTGTGCTTAAAAGTCTTCGTTAAATATCAATTGAATAATTCTCAATCATTTTCGGAAAACCAAATTATATTTAGAAAATTTTATCAACTCTTACAATTCTATCACAGTGTAGAAAACCGTGTGCATTTTTGTCCAATTTTTCATCTAAATAATTCACACAAAATCTTACGACTCTGTGAGACCCACAAGCAAGGGAGCTTTAACAGATAAAACCCAACGACTATGTCTCCATAACTACCTCATTAATAACCATCTAAATCATGAATCACCCACAAGATCATAAACAAATGTTCATCTAAAAGAGAGTCATTTTCCTAGTCAAAATCCACCCTTTTGTAAGAACTGAATCAGATATCAGTTGAGAGATCAAAACTTCAGAAAAAAGGTTGATTTCATAAGAGTTTGAAAAAGAAAAAAACCAGAGTTTTGCGAGGAAAATGGATGGAAATGGGGAAGATTTGATCAGCTACTTACCAGATGAGATTCTGAGGCTCATAATTTCCCTTCTTCCTTTTGAATCAGCAGTTCAAACCAGCCTGCTTTCTTCTCGGTGGAGAGCGCTGTGGAACTCGGCTTTGGTGCGCTATGGAGCCATTGAAGGGGTGGCTGATGAAGTTGCTTCTTTTTGCAATCAGTTCAGTGAGCTTCCTATAAAGCATCCGAGAAGACTTCAATATCACTTTGGCAGAGATGATGTCCTTTTAGCTTCCATTGCAGCTGATGATAAGCTTCACTTGGATTTCTCTACTGGGAAGTCGGAGTTTCCGTGGCAGTTCGATTGGGAGCTGAAGTTTAATAACCAAAATCTGTCTCCATCTGCCTTTTTTGTCAAATATCTGTGTCTTAAATCAGTGAGTTATCTTACAAATGACGCTGTTTCCTTGCTAGTTTCAAATATTCCGTTTCTCGAGAGCCTGAGGATCACTCAGTGCAACGGATTCCGATCACTATGCATTGGTTCGAGTCCAAAACTTCAGAGGCTGACTGTCTTGGATTGTCCAGATTTGAGACTTGTCCATATCAGGTGTTCCAAGCTGAGATCCTTCCGGTATCGAGGACAGCTTCCACGGATGCGTCTTGAAAGTCATTTTAATTTGCAGGATGCGATGCTTGATTTCAGACAAGGTCCTGGATGCAACAATTTGAAGATTAGTGACTTTGATCCAACCCTATTAACCATAAAAAATGCTACTATTCTTACACTATGTAAATCGAATGATGAGGTAAATTTGTTACTTTATCTAAAGAACTTGATTAATCTATGATATCTCATCTTTTTCATCGTACAGTAAAAAAGTAAGGTCTATTTCTTCTGTTGCAGGCACTGATCTGGCCTTCTCTGTCTTCTTTACAAGGAAACTTCATATTTTATAATCTGAAAGAGCTGTGGTGGATTGATTATTCCAATGAGGGATACAATAGCAATGCCTTGGTCACCTTCCTCCAGATGTGTCCCACCTTAGAGCGGCTCTTCGTCACGGTATGTCTCATTCCTTCCTCTTCTATTTTCTTGACGATTAAATCCATCATCTGGGGTTAGAGTTCAGTCAGCAATCTGCAGGTACGACATTTGACAACCATGCTAAAATCTTCCTTGCCCCATTAACTGTATTTACATTAATGTCAAGGTCCTCTATGTAAACTCTATGCAGATTGATCCTAAAAGCTACTGCACACCAAGCAATGCAACATACTCAAAAAATGTCTTGAGGCAATCCAAATCGAAACATCTAAAGCTTGTAATTTTGAAGGGATTTACGGATCATAATGAAGAGATCTCATTGATTAGACAGATAAAAGAGCTGGTTTCTGTGGATCCATTGTTCGTGTCAACAAATGAACAGAACAGCTTGGAGAGTTTGGTTAAAATTCCTTCCAATCACTTGAAATCAGAGAGTTTTATCAGCATCAGAGCAGCACCACATGAATCAGATGTAAGTAACTCTTTCTCTAAGTTAAAAGATGACGTGGATCAAACGACACCTAAACATCCTCACATGAATCTTTAGTTACCAAAATCTTACAGTCAGTTTGCAACAACAATCATCATTATCCTTGTTTGGCTCTATTATTCTGCTGCGCCAAATTTCGATTGTTGAGTTCTGTAAATACAGTCTATGGAACCTATATGAAAGTTTGAAACTAGTTTTTTCTTACAAATTAAAATGACATCTCAGGATTTCTACCTAGCTCAATAATAGTTGTGAATAATTGCTTCCTAAACCAATCCTATTTGGAACTCTCTTTTGACATCCAAAGACCTTTTCAAAGTACTCAAGAACTCGAGGGCCAAAAGGATTGAGTCTGAGCCATTCAGCTTAACTTGAACAAACTTTAGACGCAACAAAATTGTATAGAGATGTGAACAAAGCGGAAAAGATTTATTTAGGTGAAACTGCTAGAGGTTCATGTTCAGATTGAATTTCAATCTATGGAAAAGAAAGCAAGTAATAAATTAATATTGAGAAGGCCAGACCCATCAGGTTTGCCAACTTAGATCAATGATCCTCTCCAAGGTTCAATATTTAAAGAGATAAGATCTTGCATCAATCATTATCAGCCAAAGTCCTTGAGATTTAAGGTCAGCTCCTGGCACTTTCTCGTTTGTGTTATTTTATATAACAGGTAAATCCTAATTGGTTGGCTTTGCTCATGAAAGATCCATAGATAAAAAGTCTTTGGAATAAAATAAGCTATCCATATAATCTCTGACTGATTCTTTGTTAAACAAAATCTTCAATGGGACATCAACCCAAAAAATATAAAGAAAAGGAATCTACCCTGTTGAACGAGGGAAAAAAATAATAAAAAACATTCCTGATTTGACAAGCAGAAGTTGAAAGGAAAAAAAAAACTTCAGTCCGAAATTGCAGCTCAAAATCCATCTGCTTGTCCCAAAGGCATTCTCTCCAGTACATCTTCTAGGCTAGGGGCAATGGTTCTAAAAATCATTGTACTGTGTAAGAGGCTCATGCATGGCATCGCAGATAAAGATGGTGTCATAGACAATGGCGGCAATGGCCGCACCAGCCATTGGACCAAGCCAGTAGACCCAGTGATTAGTCCACGACCAGCTGACTACAGCAGGGCCAAAGGAGACTGCAGGGTTCATGGAAGCGCCATCAAAAGCACCACCAACCAAAATGTTAGCACCCACAATGAAACCAATAGCAATTGGTGCAATTATGCCCACATTCTCCTTCTTGGGATCTACTGCCGTTGCATAAACTGTATACACTAATCCAAAAGTCATCACTGCCTCAAAAATAAATGCATTCCATACAGAAACTCCTGATGACAAGGAAAATGCTGGTGTGGCCTGCGTTTCATTACCAGCCACATTTTATATATTGCAGACACAAGACAAGGGAAAGATTGGTCTAGGGAGTAAATTATGTAGTCCACATGCCTATTAAGATAAGATAATCACATGTCTCATCCATATAGTTTGTATCATCAATTCCACAAAACTAGCAAGGATAAAATTTTCTGAGTTTTTCGAATTATAAAGGCATTTGAAATAATTTTTTAAATATAATTAATTTTCATTGGTCCCTAAACTTTGTAGAGGTTTATTTTGATCCTAAACTTTTAAAAAATAACTAGAACTTTCAAAAGGTCTATTTTACACAACAAACTTTTGAAAAATAATAATTTTAGCCCTTGCAGATATTTTGTCCATTAATATCCTCATTAATATCCACTCACCTAACTTACCCCACTAACTTATGTGGCTCCAATATATGTTCATGTTACTAGGTTACATATCCATTTGTTGAAGGCAAAATAAAGATTTGGACTAAAATATGTTTCTCTTTTTTCCAATTTAAGACTAAAATAGATATTTTAAAAGTTAGAAGAGACATTAAAAACATTTAAAAGGACCAATATGCAGGCAAAAAAATATGTTGTTCCTGATTAGTTTTTGCAGCTTCATTACCTGGCCACCGGTGGCAAATTTAAGAAGGTAGCAGGCAACAACAGAACCAAGCAATTGAGCGATCCAATACAAGATGCTTCTAAAAAACGATATGTTTCCACCAACGAGTACACCAAATGTAACTGCCGGATTTACATGACCCCCGGAGATATTGGCTCCGACAGAAACCGCCACAAATAACGCAAAAGCGTGAGCAAGAGATGCGATTATCAGCCCCGACGGTGTCGCGGATGCACCGTCCGTTAGCTTACCTGCCAAAACAAATCTACACATCAATAGGCAAAAATTAAACTAGCAACAACTCTACTAGAAACTGTAAATCCTTCAAATTCCAGTTCACAAAAAAACGGTCAAATAACTCATTATAAAATCCTAATTGACTACAATGAGTTCAGTTATCGAAAGAATCGACAAGTTATTGAAATTCAAAAAAAAATGCGCAGCAAAGAACATTGGATGCACGATTCAAACCGTAGAACTTACTGAAAGCCAAGCCGGATCCTTGTCCGGCGAAAACAAATATGATCATGGAGAAGAATTCGGCAAATGCGGCCTTTATCGCGTCGGGTTGGCTCGCCTCTCCCGGAGTCCCGAGTGTAAATTTATGAATTGGCATTTTTCAGTTCAAGGGATTTTAGAATTTGCCTTTTCACTGAATAATTTTTTTGCTTAATGCTTATGGTTTGTATTTCCTTGTTCCTCCATTGTCCCTTTATATACCAGAAATAACCGCTTCGTAACCGGCAGAACCAGTTGCCAGTAAAGCTTACAGTAGGGGGTATTCTACGACCACCGGGTCGGTGACACACCAGCTACGGGACGGGGTCATTGGCGGGCTGCCACGTGTGTGGCGGTGATGAAACTTCGGTGCCGTTGAATAGGTGCCGAGGAGATTTAGGATCGCCGATCATTGAGTATGTAGATTCCATCTTTCAAAAGCTTTCTTTCATTTTTTTATTTTTTTATTTTTGGTTTTTTAGTTCATATCTTCTAAAAGTTGTGGAGACAATCCTATTATCCATTTTTTGACTTAGATCTTAGTATTTCAACTTATATAGATGTGATGTCTAATGAAGAGGCTACATTCGTGAATCAAGGCTTAATTTTGAAATTTTTATGGTTGAGTCATCGAGAAAAGATATAAGTAGTAATTATATTTCTCAATCATTCTTTTCATCCATATATCTCTCCTCTCTCCTCAAATGTCACATGCCTACCAGCTTTCGTCTGGTTCGTCCCCAAACCACATCGTGCTGGAAAAAGTTCTACATACCATTTTGTAGTCCGAATCCTGGACTTTGGACGCTACAAAATTGTTATTGTTGTCCAAAAGTATGATAGCCCTTGTATATTATCTTCCAGCCAAGTTCAAAGTAGCTTCATCCCTCTTTTTTAGACAAGTCGACTTTCGTGGTCTCTTTCATAAATAACAACAAAACCTAGAAAGATTATATTCGTCCCTTAAGTTTACAAATAATGATATGATACTTCAACTCTTGATCTGGTAGTTGTTATATTGAAAAAAATAAATTGCTATACTCTTGGTTGCACCTCTTTAGAGGCCCTTCTCTTCTACCTTTGAGTTTGGAGAACATCCCCATTTGAAGAGGAAAAATGTCTCGAAGTTAAATTTATCCCCTAAAAATTATAACATTGGTGAATTCATCTTTCGCGACATTCTCCCTACTCTAACCTTAGGGATAAAAAGTACTTCTTTTAAAATTTCAAAGACTAAATCCACATTTACCATTTGATACTACGGGACTCACTCCCTTTGTTTATGCTACAATTTTTTTATTTATAGGTAATCTTTTAATATTAGTGAATTTCACATCATTTTCAAATGATATTGACGTGTCACACAATAAATGACAGTATAATCTATACTACAATAGTATTGGTAATTTTGTTTATCCATGTTCATTTTTCGTAGTTGTTTTTCCACGAACACAACAAAAATGTTTTAGGTACTAAAAAAGAAAGTTTTAGAAGTTTATTTTATTTAATAAAAATAGATATTTGAAATAAAACAAATATTATAAAAACACTTAAAAAAAATTTCTCACTTTATCCTTTTCAAGCATTTACAACATTTCCCAAAAGGGAGGAAACAACAGAACAGAAGAGCCTTCAATATGACCACATAAACCCAACCCGATCAGATAGTATTCTGAGTTTCAATTTTCCATTTTCCATTTTATGAGAGCTTCTCTCAGTCAGATATGGCAGTTTCAACCTCATGCTTGAGTTGGGTTCCGACCACCGCATCAAATTTGAAGGTTGGTGTATTCATTTACTGATCTTTCAGGACCCAATTCTTGTGTCTCATTGTGCTTTAATTCCAGCCGAGGTTGCTTCCTTTCAATGACCTGCTATCACCAGCCTCTTGTTCATTTTCTTCGTGTAGTACCATCATTTGCTCCACCGAGAGAACTTCCCCTGAGGAAAGTAAGATTTGCAACCTTGAGTTTTATGGTTAATTCCAATGCTTAGAGTTGAAGAATGTGGTTTTTTCTTCGATTTCATTACTTGTGCGATGAGAATACGTATTTTGGTACATAATCTGATTGCTTATTCTTGGAATTCGTTAAGATTTATAGGGCTGTGTGGAATCATATGAAAATAGCATGCAAGGTGTTTGTACAAATGTCTGAACCAACTGGACTATTACGGAAGAACACAGTGTCCCCCAGAAATTCTGTTTAGATCTATTTGCGTTTTAGAGATTCTCCTGAGATTGCATTTTCATTGTCTTTATTCAATCATTATCTGTTATTTTCTTGGTCGAACATCAACTTAGTGAGAAGTGGTCATGGTACCAAGCAAAACGATGACTTCACTTCTGTTGTTTTTATAGTGGGATTGTTCACTTATTGATGAATTTATTAAGTTCTACTTGGTATTTTTCTTTTCTTTCCATTTAGGTGTTTTTTTCTCTCTGTTCTCTTGAACTTGGAGGTCTTTATTGCCTGTGGTAATATGATGTTGATATTAATATTTAGGCCATTGCTATAGAAGGCCGCTTCTATTGGGAGTTGGAGCACTAGCTACAAGTTTACTCCCTGCAAGTTCCCTCTTTGCCGAAGGTACTGTCTTTGCCCCTAAATCCACTTCTCTTCAATAATTTAATGTTGCATTCCAAATTAATATTGTGATTTGTATGTGCAGAAGTCCCGAAAAATTATCGAGCTTTTGTAGACTCCACAGATGGTTATTCCTATTATTACCCTTCTGACTGGAGGGTAAGAAAATTTCAACAAGTAGAAACATGAGACATATCTGTAGGAAACAAAAGAGTATACTAAAACAAATAATTTCTACATGTTCGCTATCTAGGAATTTGATTTTAGAGCCCATGATTCGGCATTCAAGGATCGATACCTGCAACTACAGAATGTTAGAGTTAAGTTTATACCAACTGAGAAAAGGGATATCCATGAAGAAGGTCCGATAGAAGAGGTAACAGAATCTTCGATTCAGATCATATTGATATTCTGAAGAGAAGCTTGAATAATTGAACTTGACTTGAGCAGGTTGTTAACTTTTTGGTAAATCACCGTTATGCTGCACCAAATCAACAAGCTACCATATATGACATGAAGGAGGTTTGCATCTTTCTCAGTCTCTCCACATCAATATTTCCATATAATATTATCCTGAGGTCTGTTTCTGG
Source organism: Momordica charantia (assembly GCF_013281855.1). Lineage (NCBI taxonomy): Eukaryota > Viridiplantae > Streptophyta > Magnoliopsida > Cucurbitales > Cucurbitaceae > Momordica > Momordica charantia. The sequence goes on along the minus strand of NW_028275162.1, from coordinate 25,993,461 downwards.
ACATCTGCTTGATTTTTTATTTACCTGTTTCAGCGAACGATTGATGGTAAAATTTATTATACTTTTGAGTATAAACTTAGTTCTAGAGCGTACTCCCGGACCTCCTTTGCAACTATAGCAATTGGAAACGGTAAGCTCATATTCTGTACCATTTGAATTTAGGGTCCTTCCTTTCATTGATTTTTCAGCTCTAACTCCCATACTTCTTGATCATACGATAATTTTTTACCCAAAATGTTAAAGAATATTTAAGTGAACTATTCAGTTCAGAAAGAGATATAAGTGGAAAAACTTTCAAATCAACGTTGACCAAACTCATTTGATCTAGTTGTATTCTGCTATCTTAAAATAAATTCTTATCTAGTCTATATTTTCTGGAATCGCTACGGTTTGTTTTGAGTTAAAGTTCTCAAATTCGAGCTGAACTCTTGCTCTTGTATATTTAGATGAGTGGTACACGAACAAGGTAACTTCCAATTGTTAAAACAACTAGTTAAGATATTATTTACCTCTAAAAGTAATCCCGTTGCTTGTAATACGCATGCAGGTAGATACTATACCTTGGTAGTTGGGGCAAATGACAGAAGGTGGAGAAGGTACCGCAACATGCTTAAAGTGGTTGCAGACTCATTCAGGGTGTTGGATATATAAGCTGTTTCTGAAGGATGTGAATTTGAATAAGCACTATTGGTTTTTGTTGTATAGTTGGTATATACCTATCTCTTTGTAAGGTATATATTTTCAAGAGCTCAAAATCGTTGATTTGTTGAAAACAAAACACCCTTCTATTTTACTTCCCACTTGAGCTCAATAGCTGAAACTTAGACTTTGTTTAACAAAATCAGAAAAACGGGGAAAAGAAGCATTAGGTTTCACAGGTTTAAAAAGGTCAAAATGTTCGATAATTTCGAAGTCTCATAGCTAGTAAAGAGCGGGAGAGATAAAAAAAAGTTCTATATGTTTGAATCGAACGATGCAAAATCTTGTGGGATGATACTACGTCAAAGTCTCATTCCTGTTAATCAATGAAAAACCTTAAAGGGAAAAAAATGAAAAGGAAATGAATTTGTTGGGTTAAACACAACCAAAAATGAACAGCTATTTGATTAATTATAACGACGTATTTACAAAGGTTACAAACGTATGCTTTCTCTTTTTAACTTCCCAAGATTCTTAGAGAGATTCATCATACAGAGAGAGAGAGAGAGAGAGAGAGAGAGAGAAAGAGTCAGTCTTTGAAGTAAAAAATAAAATTTAGAAAATGAAAAACACCACACCTAGAATTGGACCCAACTCACCCCCTACTCTAATCATCAATAAACAAATCAATATACCATGGAGACAAACCCAATGAATTGATGATTGCCTCCTAAAGAATATGGATTTAGCCCCCAAGGGAAGGCCTCACGGTCAAACTCCAAAAACCTCCTACTTCTGTACCCTAACTCTGAACAAAAGAAACTACTGCTGCTGCTGCCATTCAGTCACAATCCTCCTTTATCCGCCTTCTGCCCGACCTCAAACCTCTAGCTATGTATGAGCTACAAAATCTCTCTTTTTTTTTTTCAGAAGCTCTAACAGTGCAGAGGGAGCTAATGAAGGCAACCAAAACTAGATGAGTTTCGAACAATCAGTTCCATGTCTTAAACAAGTCGATGCTGTCGCAAACCCTTACCGAAATGTGGCTGCATCAAGCGCACATATAGGCCATTCTTGGCCACCAAGGAATCGTGAGTACCCTCCTCCACTATTCGCCCACCATTTAGTACCACAATATTGTCAACGTGCCTCATCATTGCGGCTCTATGGGCAATCAGAATGGTTGTTTTGTTTCCCATGATTAAAGTGTCGAGAGCCTCTTGCACGACCCGACTTGACTCGGATTCGATTGAGGAACTTGCCTCGTCCAACAATAGGATAGGTGCATTCTTCAATACTACCCGAGCGATTGCGATTCTCTGTTTCTGCCCCGGGGTTAGATCCACACCCCTCATGCCTACATGTGTGTCATAACCATGAGGCAGGCTACTAATGAAATGGTGAGCGTTTGCTATTCTAGCAGCCTCTTTCATTTCAGCTTCACTGGCATTATGCCTTGCATATATAATGTTTTCCCTAATGGTTGTTGAAAAGATTATAGGTTCCTGCTGAACAAGACCTAAATGATTCCGCAACCATCTCAAGTTATAGTTTTTCAAATCTCGACCGTCCAACAAAACCTGACCAGCAACAGGATCATAGAATCTCTCGATCAACGATATTATCGTGCTCTTTCCCGACCCAGAAACACCCACCACAGCCACCGTCTGCCCCCCATTGACCTTTAGACTGAAATTGCTCAATACCAAAACCTCAGGACGAGTAGGATAACAGAAATCTACATTTTTCAGCTCAATGCTTCCATAAACATTGGGTGGCTTCAGTGCAGAGTTATCATCTGGGTCAATCTTCGGTACACGATCTATGATTTCAAATACTGAAATGAGTGATTTGCGCCGTTTAAGTATATATGGAGCCAACCCAAAAGGTTCCACCAAGGCAAACGTTGCAAAAGAGAACACCATATACACTTTAAGAGCAGTGGGCAGATCCTTAGTATGATTTTGGACAGAAAGTGGAGTGTACCAGAGAAGAAGGGCATTACAGGCAAAAAGCAGAAACTGTGAAAAGCCGAATGCAAAACCAATAGCCATCCCGTGAAGGAAACTCTCCTTAAAAATTTTATTCAGTTGCAGTCTGTAGAGTTCCATAACCTTGTTTCCAGCACAGAATGCTACCACGGTGTATATGTTTCTAACTGCATCTTCAAGAACCAAAGATGCCTTCCGGTGCATCTCCTGGATGCCCCTTGAGAATCCAGCAAGCCATAACTTCTGCAATGTTTCAAAAAAATTTATCCGACAAAACTTAAATTGAAAAAATACAAAAAGGACATCATGTATTGTAAATGTAAAAATTTTTTATTTCATTGAATTATTGTTCATCCTGAAACCATGAAGAGAGAACCCAATCCAGAGGAATTCTTATTCAAAGCTAACACCACGGAATATAATCACTGGATAGAGATCATACAGAATATAACTATGAAGAAAGCTTTCTTAATTTACATTAATAGCTAACCACAAATTAAAAAAGAAAGCTAACTAAAAGCCATGCCAAAATACACATCTAAGAAACCATATAATACATCATTTTCTAAAAAAACCATGATATAGTCACAACTCTCATTCATTAAAACATGCACATTTTTTAAATTATGTTCAAATACTCTCATACATCCATACAATTTTCACATTAATAATATGTCTTAGTTTATGATATTTACATCCAAAAATGTAAAAGTGATGAAATATATAGTACTTCAATTTTGAGGATATTAGTTACATGTTTCAACTGAGCAAAATATTTGGAAAAAGATCTAAAACAATAAAAAATGTATGTATGTTTTTTCTAGTTGATTTCATCTTACAAAAAGAAATTTAAAACCAATTATGTTTATGCACTTATATTTTTTAAAGAACACTTAAAAGTTTGATGTATCACTTAAAAGTTCAAGTGCTCAATAATAGTAATAGCATATGTTCACAAGTATCTCACACGTGTCTAATATTTTTGATGAGTGTGAAATACATGTCCAAAAGGAACTAGAGCGTTGGAGTGTCTTATACACACATGTACATGGACACTGTACACTGGACACTGTACACAAACTAAAGTGTCCATTCTTCACACATATGCATATTAACACTAAAAACCCATCCTACATCACTTCAGAATTTTATCATGCACAAAATCATACATAAATGAATGTACAAACAAATCTTAAAACATTAGGAAACTAAACTCCTTTTACTACCATCTAGGAATAACAGAGCAAAAGGGTGACGTCAGAAGCCTATACATATCAATACTTAGATCCAAAGTCCTGAACCGAAGTTTAATTATCAGACACAGCAGGAAATGAACTACTGTCCGGGATTATTTTTCCCCTTTTTCCTTTGTTCATTCCCCTTTTTTAAGGGGGGTGGGTAGCAGAGAGAATGCATGTCCATGAAGTTTGCTTAAAAGGTCTGGCTGCCATGAGTTAGCATTTCCTTCTGCAAATAATTTGGAAAACGAAGAAAAGAGAAAAAAAAAGAACTAGAAAGTAAGGCATACACACCTGTGCAATGGCAGAAACAGTTAGCACTGGCAACGTTGCCAATGCCACAAGTGCCAAGCGCCATTGTAGCAACATCCCAATAAGAAGTGCCACAATGACAGCAGCACTATCTTGAATAAATATAGAAAGTCGGTTGCTAAAAGTAGCTCTTACGAATGTAGCATCGTTTGCCAAACGCATGGATAGAGTGTCTGCGCTATTTTCCTCTTCGTCAAACCATCCAACTTCATTTCGTAGCATAGCTGTAATTTTTTTTGTGGAAAGAACATGAGAAAAACATAAACCAATGTTAACCTGAAAGGCATAAAAAATATTATTCCATGTAGTAAAACTCAAACAGAGATAAAAAAATGAAATGCTCACCTGAAAACATCATTCTCCTAACTCGCTCAGTCATTTTCTCCCCCATTATTCCAAAGTAAAAATGTTGCAGAAAATTGGCAATCACTGTGACAAAGCCCATGCAAGCAATGATCAAGCACCATCTGTCTACCTCATGCCGTATGTTATGACCTTCATCCCTTCTGTAATATGCTGTTATTATCAGAGCAATTACATATGCGAGAAGAGGATTGAAAGATCCAAAGATGGCCGCACCAAGGCTTCCTAAGACGGCATACAGCCACTCTGCAAAACTAAGCTCTGCAAGCCTCCAAAAGGCTGGTGACTTTTTAAGCTTAGTATCCTTAGCTTCCTTTGCTTTCATTCGGAAGTCATCAGATTGGCTGTGCAGTCTACTGAACGTCTGTGAATGGGAACGTTCACTTTTGGGATCAGATGTCAAGAGAGGCGAAATAGGCGACTCAGGGTCTGAGCCATTTGACATTTGACGATGTGCAGACTGAACGTCAATTTTTGGCAACTCTGGGAGTCTCATTTCAAAACTATCCTGCCGCCTAATTGATGGTTCCTTGTCAACTGAAGAATCAAAGATCTGACCATTTTCCAACATCTTTTCAGGAGGGGGGCTTGGAACTTTAGGTGATTCAAGAGAGTTGTTATAAACGCCATCTGTTGGTCGGAAAACACCAGGAACTCTCTGAAGGGATGGTGATTTTGTCATTTTAGGGGATGATGGTTCTTGAACACTGTGACTTGCAGAAGAATCCTTTTCAATCTGGAAAGTTGAAGACTCCTTGTAGTTTCTGACTGGCATCCTGAATGAAGTCATGATACAGAAGCAATTCAGTGGAAGTAATGAGGAATTTCAACCATAAAGAGACATATATAGCGACTCCCAATTTTCTCTTCCAAAATAAGAAACACAACCATCGTTCAAAGATGAAAGTGGGAGAGCAAAAAGGGAAGACAATAAATCCACCCATAGCCGAAGAGTTTTAAAAAATGACCTCTACTTGGAATTTATAAACAGCAGAATTACAAATTTACAATTAACAATCTTGCTCCATGCAGAGGGAATTTTGAAGAACCCTGCTAAATTTCATTTTCAATCAATACAAGGCGGGGAGGGGATTAAACCTAGGATGCCAGTTGAGCTATCAAAACCTTGCTGTAGTTGATCTGAAGAAAAACTTTCCAACAATGGAAAATAACAAGCTGAGTTACAAAAGAAAATACACCATGTTGAAAAATTCTCAATGCTAGACTCTTCATTATAATACCTTCTGGGGAGCTTTGCAGCTTCTTCACATTTGAGAAGTTCTGTGTAAAGGCCATCAAGGCTCAACAATTCATCATGCGTACCCATTTCAACAAGTTGGCCCTCCTCCATCACGGCAATGTAGTCCGCATTCCGTATTAGACTAAGCCGCCGAGCTATTATTATTGTTGAACGTCCCAGCATGAGAAGATCAAGAGCCGCTTGCACGGCTTTTTCAGCCTCAAAATCAAGACCACCAGTGACCTCATCAAGCAGCAGAATAGATGGATTTAAAAGCACGGCTCTAGCAATTGAGAGTTTTATTTTCTGCTCCTCCATCAGCTCAATTCCAGCCCTGCCTACCTGATGATTGAAACTTTTTAAAAATAAAAAATAAAAAATAATACGGGGAAGTTGGAACTCAGAACAATAAATGAAAGTAGTTTTAGCCATAATCCTTACATGGCTTTTGGCTTACCTGTGTGTCGTATCCTTTCTCAAGAGAACTAATAAACGTATGTGCATGAGCTATTTTAGCAGCTTCCTCAATTTGATCCAGAGTAGCATTTCGCCCGTATGCAATATTATCTCGTATACTCAAACTTAGCAACGCAGGTTCTTGTGTTACTAATCCTATCTGACTTCTTAGCCACTCCAATTTCACGTTTTTAATATTTTCTCCATCCAAAAGAACTTCTCCTGCAGCAAAAAATAGGCAGATAGTTTGAGGCACTAAGAAACATCTTTCAGTTGAACCCCCAATAAAAGAATATGAAGAACCAAGAGAAGCAGAACACAAAAATTTGTACCTAATGTGGGATCGTAAAACCGCTCCATGAGTGGGATTATACTGCTTTTTCCAGATCCATTTCTCCCAACAAGTGCCACAGCTTTCTTTGCAGGCACAGTAAGGTAAAACCCACTCAAGATAGGAATTTCAGGGCGAGATAGATAGCTGAAATATACATTACGAAATTCAATATTTCCTTGAATGGAAGATGGAGTGACTCCATCCTGATTACTTGCAGATGATGACCGACTTATCATCTCAAAAAGTCTATAAGCAGCTATGCGCCCTTGGTCAAATGAATAAAAGTTTGTAGCCGCTTGGTTTAACCCACTACAGACAAATAACATACGTAAGTGAAGTTATTAATGCATTCCAGTTTCTTATCAAGAAAAAAAAAACGTACGTAAGGAAAGTAGTAGTGAGAAACAAGAATTTCAACTTTGAAGTAAATTTTGAAAAACACGCTTACAGGCCACTTAAAATTACAGCAAATAGTGCCGTTATAATCTCTCCTCCATGAGCTTTCTGATGTGTGACCAAGAACCTTCCAACCCAAAGTTGCAAAGCACAGGAACATATTGCAAGTCCATAAGTGAATCCGAGCCCAAGACCTTGCACAAGGCTTATCAATATACCGTATCTAAGAGTTGCTTGTAATGACGTTGCATAAGAATACTTGGCTAATGTTTCATTTGTGAATGCATACAACGTCCTGACATAAGAGACTGCCTGCATATTTTAAGTTTAATACTCATTTCAAAATAAAGGGCACCACACATTTTCCAAAGGTCATGTCAATAATTTTCCATTCATATTCAATGCTTATAATTTTTCATGAAGAAAAGGTTCACAGTATCACAGAATATAAAAAATAATCTTTTGCATCATTTTTAAATTTCAACTCAATTATCTCACGCAAATACACACTACAACAACTGCTCTCAAAGAAAGATTATTAGCTTTATTGCAGTCCTCAAAGATGTATAGTATCTTACATGAAGCTGTGAAAGAGGATCTAGAGCACCTTGTCATACATTATCCACTTCCAAGATTTTATTGTTCAAAAGCTTTGGAGAAATTTATTTAGCTTGATCCATTCCAATTGTATGGGATATTTTTACTCTGATTAGTGTGTGGCCTTTGTTTTAAAGAAAATCTTAGAGTCACTTGGTTTATGTCCATTGTGTCTATCTTATAGGTGACTCGAAGAGAGTAATAAAAGGTTTTGTGGGGATACAAAAGAAGAATGGTAATATTTTTTGTATCAGCTAATTGAAAAGCTTTTCTCGGATCTATGCCATTTAAGTTAGGAATGGTCATCAGAATCCACCCTCTCCATGTATATCTTTTCTTTCTAAAAATATATTTCTCACCCTCCCCCTTCTAACTTTGGTCACTGTCTCATATAACACCCTTTTTCCCCAACACCCCCCTCTCTCCCCCTTCTCCCCCTCCCTCCTCAATCCCCTCATCCCCCCACTCCCCTCTCCCCCTAAACCCTCTTTTCCCCTCCTCCTCCATCACTCTCTCCCCCTGTCCCCTCTCTCCCTAACCCCTCTTTCCTCTGCTCTCTCCTTCCCTCCCCCCTCCCTCCTGGCTCCCATAATGCCAAACTACTCCTCTGTACTCCAAATGCCCCTCTCCTTCCAGTGACATGCGGGATAGATTTGAAACCTCTATCATGAACTTATCACTAAAAAAATATATATACACTAAAAGGAACATATACCAGAGAAGTCCAAGAATAAATCACCCCTCATTGAAAAATCACCTAACACTCTACCAGCTACACATTACAACTAAAATCATTCTCAACCAATCAAGAATGAGATCAGTAAACTTATCCTAAAAAAAATGTGAACTGTATTTTGTCCAAATTATACATAGCAGAACTGTAGGTATGACTTTACAGTATTGAGGGTCCATTAAATTAACAAACGAAAGGTATAATGGTATGGTAGGTACATTAAAATATTAGAAGGGCAAAACACCACAAGTCCCTGATGTTGTAGGGATTAAGGACCATGGTCCCAAGAAAGAAATAAAGAAAAGAAAAATTTACCTGCTCTGCGATGCTAGCAGCTTCAGCATATGCATCTTGAATATTTTCAGCAAGCCTGTGAAGAAATATATTTGATATTCCTCCAGCAGCAACTATGAAGGGACCAGTGGCTAAAGTTATGAGAGCAATCTGCCAGCAGTTAATAAATCCAATGACAAGGCCACTGAAGAATGTAGCCATATTGTGTATATAGTTTCCAACCTGAAAAGAGTGCAAAAATAAAAATGATCATAAAAAATCCCATCGGATATGTAGGAGATGAAAACACAAGTTGAATTTTATTCTCAAGTCCCAACTGGAGTCCAGTACATACTTTTTCACTAAGAGCAGACTGAATGAGTAGCACATCACTGAGTACTTGGCTAACAATATCCCCATTGTTGCCATATGTATCGAAAAAACTCATATCCTGATTAAGTAACACTTGAACATATCTGGATCTAATGACAGCAGTCTGCCTTTCACCGGTCAGAATCCAGCATGAAACCTCTATCACACAGACAAGTTAGTTGATTGCGGATAAAACGAACTTAAATATGAAAGGAATTTCAACTAAGGCTAACATCCAATCCAATAAATATTACATCTTACCAATCCAACCAGCAACGAAAACACCAATAGCGATATAAACAACTCTTAAAGCAAGCTGCAAAGAAATGAAGTCCAAAAAAAAAATTTATCGTTACTCACTAATTCTGACACAGGCATTTGCTGGGCATATGGAGTTACAATTAAAAGAATTAATGGGTTTAAGTATGTAATTTTACAGACTGCAAAAATTAAAAAAAAAAAAAAAATTTAAATCATGTAGTACAATTACACTCAACTCCATGATCGAGTCCATCATTCCTGAAGCAATCACTAAAGATAATTAAATTAACAAAAATATAATATGAATACAACTAAAAGCTATGTTTCTAACACAAGCTACATACGTCATGTCTTCAATATATTTAAAGTCAAGCACCTAATTGATAAGTTAATTAACCTCAGATACACTACAGTTGCTACAGCTCAGCATTTATACTTCAAAGAAACAAAACTATACAGTAGATATACCTGAACTGACTGTGATTGGAACATAATATAAAGTTTATGAATTCAATTAGGCATCTAGCATGGCTCGTGTTATTTGACATTACGTAAGTTTTCCTTAAAATTGTGTAATTATAGAGATATGAAATGAGTAACTGCGAAAATTTTGATGAAGAAAATTCCGGTGATTAATTTACAGCTAAATCAAGATTTAAACTTTCCGGTAACATTTATTTACTCGTGAATATTCAGACGACCAAACTAGTAACATAAGTGACGAGAAAAGAAACCGGCATATCTAGATAAAGGAAAATATTGTTTCTATTTAAAGCAGAAAGCTTCCAAGTGAAAGCTTCTCTTAGTTCGACTACAAAGAAAACCAATCAACTTTCAAAAGAGAATCACTCCGGGACCTATATTCTAAGCCCAGCCATCCCGCACAAGAAAACTCGCTAGACTCCCTAGTTCTAGCACTTCAAACTTCAATTTCAGCAATTCCCTCAGAAACAGACACGCCGATCATGAAAGGAACATAAACTCCCAGAAGGAGGGTTTTCGAGAATCAGTTACTAACCTCCCTAAATCTCTGAGACTGCTCTTCCGGAGGAATCCTCAGCACATGGACAATCTTAGCGAAGTAATGGAGGTAAACAACCAAAGCAGTACCGTGCGCTGCAGCGGCAATCGATCCAACAACCATGAGAGTCCAATCAAGCCGGTCGGCACACGCAAAAAGCCGCGAAAATGGCACAGCAGCCGGGGGCGGCTCAATATCCTCGGGTTCCTCGATCTCTTCAGGCTCCTCAAGTCGGTCGCCGGTAGGGTCACTACCCGGGTCAAGGTAGGGCGACGGAGATTCCGGCGGCTCCGATACCTCGGAGACAGGAGTCAAGGGTTGTATATGAGGTGGAGACCACCCAAACAAGCCCCGAGAGATCATCATCTTGAAGAAGAAACCCTAATCCTCCCCCTCTCCGTCCGTCAATACCCAACACAGAAAATCAAAACCCTAATTCCCCCTAAATTTAGCCACAGATCTGCTAAATTTAGAGGAAACTATCCCGAATCGAAAGAGATTTACGAAAAATTGCTCCTCTTTCTTCTAGCTTTCAGTGTCTCTCCCTCTCCACCCGCTCATCCTTCCCGCTCTGTGAAAGTGTCCATTTTCAGTTTTTTTTTTTTTCTCGCGAGAGCACAAAAATGGTTGTTGCAGGTGGATGAGACTGAGTCAAATATGGCGGAGACACCAGGCAAATGTTTGACTCACCCCAAAGTAATAATAATAATAAGTATCCACCAAAAAAAAAATTATTATTATTTTTTTTAATTTTTTTAAACCCTTTTATTATTATTATTATTACTGTTATTATTTATTTTACTTTTTTCCCGTTGCCCCTTCTTTTAACGGTCAAATGCAGGCGATGCGTTTCGACATTTGGAGCATGGCTACTGGCATTAACAACTGAGCCATCCGACTTCTCTTCTCTTTTTCTCAAGCTTTTTTTTTCCCATCATTTTCACTGTATTTTTTATTTTAATATGAATTTATAATTTGGTTAAATTACAAATGGGCTAATTTTGAACATGGTCTCCATAATTTTGATAATTTTAGTTTAGTTTAATTAATGATTTTTACGATCTTGTAAATTATTTTTTTATTAGTACAACAAATGTATGGTAGAAAAATATGTTAATTACGGTTTAATTATGCTTATATGTATAATCTCGTCAATTTATCACAAAAAAAAAAATCTACGCTGTTATGGTACTAAACATGTGATATGTATTTCCTATTTAAGTAATTGGGTTAATTTGTACTAAAAAAATTTTAGTTAATTATATAATGAAAAATATTTTATACACCATTAAGGATTATTCCATAATAATTAGAGTTAAAAAATATAAACTATAAGAATCAAATTAAAACCACAACAATCAATCTTGCATTTCATCCTCTTCTAATTAAGATATTCAATATGTTTTTATAATATGAACTAAAAGGATCTTTTCAAAAGGATAATTCTGGACCAACAAAAAGAATTGGCTGAAATAATTTTGAGAAAATTGTACATCACCATCCCTGTCATAATGTTGATATGAAATTCAATTAACTTGTAAGGTGGTGACATGTGGCACTATTGTGTGAAACTATAGGTGAGATTAGTAATAAATTAGCCGTCATATATACTTTATCGTGCAATAGAGTAGAGTAAAAACAAAAGACTTTGAGAGAATGAGTTCAAACCAACGTAATGACTACCTACCTAGTAATTTCCAACACGATGAGCACGTAATTTCTTTTTTTTTATGTTTTTATTTATGAAGGACTTACGGAAATGGAGGTTTATGTTGATGACACGATTGACAAGTCTTGGATGGAAGAAGACCTGAAACGGGAGCAACTTTTAGAGCAAATTCTAATGTATTTTCTACTTTTATTGGCAACTAAATATAGTAGGATCTCGTGAAATTAATCAAAATATGCACAAATTGATCCACACACACTCACAGATATCATTAATATATATATTTTGATCAGAAATTGAGGGAGATATGATTGGGGGAGTGGGGGACTGTAAATAAGGCCTCTCTCACATCTGTGTGTGTGTGTGTGCCAGGCCATTTTCTCTGTGTCTGCCCTTTTTTTCTTTTGATCATGTGCACTTTTTAGAGTGGTATTATGGCTTTGCTTTTTTGGGTTTGTGGGTTCAACCAAGTTGCTAATATGTGTTGGATTGTGTCTCAAATCAAACATTAAAAATTTTAAAGGAGGCCAAAAAGTGGGTCTTTTTTTTTCTTTCTCAAAAAAAAAATAAAATAATAATAATAATAATAATAAAGAGGGATAGAGACGTGTATTTTTTTTACATCTATTTTTCCTTTCCTTTTCCTTGGATCTTCGTAACACCATGATATTCGTATGATTTGTGATCGCAAAAATTTTGTTTTTGTTCTGAATTTGCAAAAAATACCAAAATGAAAGAGAAAAAAACATTGTGTTGTTCAGGCATATTAAAATAATCTATATTGTTGATATTTTTATTTAAGTAATTGATGCCGTTTTGAACAAAATCTGATATTTTAACATAGTTTTGTTTTGTTATTTTAGGAAAGGAACGCTAAACATTTGTTCATTTTATTGGAAAAGTTAGTTTTGTTAAGTACAATGTAAGCTTGATTTATTTTTAAATAACTATAAACGGTCTTTAGTTACCATATTTTGTATCACTTACAAATCATATATGAATGTTAAAGATTAATATAATCCTATGCACAAACCAGTTTAAAATTGGAAAATCAACCCCAATACACAAATTTTTTATAATCTTATAGGTTGGGTAAATAAGTGGTATTTTGCTAGTACAAATGACCAATATATCAATGTCCAAAACCTACTTATTTGGTTTAAATTATAAAATGATAAAATGGATGCATCATCATTTCATGGAGTATAATTTTATCCCCTAATGATGGGTGGTCTTACAATGGGCTAGAGAAATTACCATTAGTTGTTTATACACAACATATATTTGACATATCTTGAATTTATTTTTTTTCCTTTTTAATGTTGAAGCCCAATATAAAGTCAATGGTGATAAGTGATATAGATTATTAGTAGAAAATTAATTGGGTTATTTATTTAAAACGCAGGAAAAAATTAATTTTATTCGAGTATGATTATAAACTAAGCATTCTCTATATTTTATTAGGTAGTGTTAATAAATTAGTTTGAATACAATAATTAATGGGTTGGATAATAAATTAATAATAATTAATTATATAGATCAACCTTATAATCAAACAATCACATTGACTAAAATATAAGAATTTATATCAAAGGCAAAAATGCTTGTTTACTCATAAATGAGTTTAACTAATTTCTTCGTGTATTTATATGCTTGTTTACTCATAAATGAGTTTAACTAATTTCTTCGTGTATTTATATGCGATTTATATCAGTATATATGTGACTTGTCTAAGAATCAATCGATCAATACAACAATAAACATTGAAGCAAGGAAAAAGAAACTTGAAGACTAATTAAAGGTGACCACCTAATCTAAGATAAAATTCTAGTGCTTTTTAGGATCCTCTAGTTGTCCTATAAAATAAAAAAAAATTATTAAAAAAATATAAAAAGTATTGTGGTATATAAAATGATAATAAAGAAAACAACATCAATAGCATTCAATCTCTAACTCTTGAGTCAGATTCAAATATTGATCAATTCTTGTTCCAACCATTGTTAAATTATAAATGAATATTAATCAGCATTTGAGGGAATATGGCATGTATTTCTTGATCTTAAAGGAATGATTATGTAAGAAAAATGTAAACTCCACTTATAAAAATTAATTGATTGGACTTTGGCTTTTGTTGGTGTGCGACAGTCCTCCAACGCTTATGCATAATTAATTCTATGGGGAATTGAACCTACCAAAGGAGCCCGTGTTTGGCTTTGTGAAGCCTTTGATCCTTTTTTAAAGTACAAACTCACCCATTTTATTTTTTTCAACCTTAGTGACCGATATAACTATTTATCTCTTATGATGTTATGATATAAGTATTTAGAAAAAAAAAAAAAAATATATATATATATATATATATAAATATATGAGTAAACAGGCAAAGATATAAATTCTTATATTTTAGTCAATGTGATGGTTTGATTATAAGGTTGTCATATATTTCAATATAACATAAAATACTTTTTGATAAAAAGTTAAAAGCACCTAAAAATGGTATGAGAAAAATGGAGTGATTTAAAAACATTTTTATTAGTACTAGTTAGTAAGGCTCGCATGTTTGATTTTAGTAAAATGAAAGATAAAAATAAGCACCATACAAAAAATTAAATAGGAATAGAAATAAATATTTATTTACTTTCTTCAAAGTATGATATTTATTTGATTCGAGAAATCAAAATATAAATGAAAGAAACTGAAATGACAATAAATAAATTTAAAGAGTCGTCTACATATAGTATTAGCATGTACTATGTAGCACTTCACATAAAAAAGTAATTTGTTGTCCAACCCTCAGTAAACTTTGGCTATAAACATTGTAGCATTATACCATTATTAGTTAGGAAGTAAATGGCTGAAGCCGATAAAGCTGACGACGCCCCAATGCAAGCTATGGTGGAAAAGAATGCAGAATAATTAGTATTCAACTAAAATGCCAAAGTGAGCATAGCTTGGTAATTGACATATACCTCAACCATGAGGTTAGAAATTCGATCCCCTACCCCCACATGTTACATGTTATACTCAAAATAAAAATAAAGAAGTAAAATAAATCACTTGTGCATCAATTTTTACCCAATAAATACCTCCAAAGTTTTTGTTTCCTATTTAGTTCTCTTTATTAAATTGCTTTTTTTGCAAGTTTTCTAATGTTATTTACTAAAACATGAATCTCAAGTTTCCCATTCCAACAAAAGTATAAGGAGCTTTTAGGTGTTTCATTTTGTCTTTTTGGACTTGGGCATTTTTGTGGCTTCAAATTTTAGGTAGTGTTGATTGATTCATGAGTAATTTTCTAATTTAATTATGAGGAATTATTAATTTAATCAATAAAGTGACTTTTTCCCCTTAGATATTCACAACAAAAATTACAAAATTACAATATTAGTCACTACCATAAAACTACATCTACATGCTATTTACATCTCATGAATATGTTTCATGGACTTAACAGTACCATTACCATATAATAACATTTGATGGTATAACAGGCGTGAGGGAGGTCCCCCTCCTAAATTTACCATAATATATCCCTCTTGGAAGGCTGTTTTTTTTATGCCCTTCTTATTTTTTTTTATCTATTTTCTTTCTTCTCAGTGAAACCATAGTTTCTTATTAAAAAAAAAAAATACCAGTAATTATGGTGGTTCGGCAAAGGGAGGTGGGCAAGCAAAAGACAACTTCACTTGGAGATAAGAAATACTTTTCCATTCAAATAATCTACCAATACTCTTTCCACCACAAAACTCAGAAATCACCCTACAATAGATTTAATCATAATTGATTTTCCAAAATTTAAGGTTTTAAACTTTCTAAAAATCAATTTTTTAATTTGCCACACATGTATGAAATGGGGAGTGATTTTGACAATGTTCATACTAAAATCACAGCCAAACACACTCTACGGCTAATTACCAGTGAAACGAAAGAAGGAAGAACCTTTGGTGTTCACTTGCCTATCCTCTAAGTCCAAACAAAATCCTAGTAAAATTGCATTAAAAAGGTAGTAATAACTGTGAACGACCACGACACTATGCTCTACTCTAATTAATTGAATTCATTCATAGCTTAACTCAAATTAAATACCATCAAAATATCAAATCAACGTAAATTATTCGGTAGATCGAAGATTCAGCAGCGCTTATCAAAGTTATTGCAGTATAGATCACAGCAGCAACCAGCGCGCAACAAAACAACAGTGAGAAAGAAATTGCGGAAATGAAAATTGCGTACCAAATTAGCGACACCGTACCCCGTCCGATTACGATCACGTAGAATTAGGGTTTCTCCGATTCCACATTACGATCTTCATCAATTTGACAAATCTCTGAAAGCTTGTCCATCTGTAGACGCCTCTAGTGATAGTCGAAGTTGAATGATGCGGAACAATCGAGATCTAATTTATAGCCGTCTGCCCCCGTTCCGTGCTGTTCGTCTCCGTTACGGGGTTTTCCGATTTCCACTTTTCTTTGCTGAAAAATATATTGGTATTTCTTTTAACATCATTACATCGTATTGCAAATAATTTCATACCCACTCCCACGTTGAAGTTAAAAAAAAAAAAAGAAGAAAAATAATTTTCCAATAAAAAAATAGTTTAATTAGTAATAATGGGGTTAATATTATGTAATATCAAAATAATTCTACATTATTGAGTAAATTCATTTCAACAACAAACCTAGACTAACAGATGAAAACCTCATTAAAATTTACTATTTAAAAATTTAGCGAGGGTAATAATTTAACTAAAAGAATTAGATACCTCTCCGATGAAATTAAAACTCCAAAAAGATAAATGGAATTGAAATAAAAAAAAAAACTCCAAATATTAACTACCGCCTACTATCATTGTTCAACAAGACATTGTAGAAGATTTTCATCTATATATTTTTTTGTCTTAAAAAAAATTATTTATTTGGTCTAGTAATTATATATGCTATCACTTTTGAAAAATTATACACTATTTTTATTAAAGCAATTTTAAAGCTAATATTATTCAGCAACATCTTAAAGACAGAAAATTTAAGAATCAATTTAGATACATATATATTTTTTATATACATAATAATACTTTTTTATTTTTCTTGTTGAAACTTTTACGCCCTAAGATTACGCTGGCGAAAAGGAATTCTACCACAGCACAATTATAAATAAATATGTTACAAAATTACTTAGTATTCTTTCTTCCTTACCTTCTTTCCTATTTAATTATAATTATATTTTTTCTGATTTTTAAAATAAAAATATTAACGAATAACTTATTATTTTTTTTCTACCATCTAAAATCACTTCTCAAAATAAAAAACAAATTAATTTCAAAACTATGGAGCTCTTTCTAAAAATTGTTTTTCAGTATAGATTTGCAATACAATCTTTTGAAAAATATTCTATTTTGCAAATCATTGATGCTACCAATTTCTTAGGTGGTATAATTCCAGATTTCCTTTTTAGAAACATGAATTGTTATAAACCATCGCGGGTTAACCTAATGGTCAACAAAGGCCAAATCAGGAGAATGAGTTCAAACCCAACCAAATATAGCAGGCTCAAGTTTGGAAACTCATGTATGTCCAAAAAAAAAAAAAAGAAAAAAGTTTATACTATCAAATTATAATTTACCTCCACAGCACCGTAGGTCATCTGGTCCTCATCCTCCTCCCACCAAGATGGGAAGTGTTCAGTACTGTTGAAATGGAATACGCAAGTAATATAAAATTTAAGAAAAAAGAAGAAAAACCCAATAAATAATTACTGTATTAACTTACATATTTATGCATCATGCTTTTGGCAGCAGGGGATAGCTTCAGTTTTGCACAGATGTGGATGGCCTATGAGGAGAGCACTAATGGATTGTTGATGGCCCAATAAAGGATATGGAGAAGGCATCAAACGGGTTATTCCTGCCTATTTCTTCTATGCCATGACCTAGAAGAAATCTACAAAACATTAGGAAAAAAGCCCTCAAAACTGTAAACAAAAATTAGTTAATAAACACTATTATCTGATGCCATCGAACCTCGTACTTCTGATCATGTCATCTGCATAAGCCATAAACCAATCCTAATGAAATGGAGCCAACGTAAACTAAAAAGCAGATGGAACTAGTTATGTGGATACTTAAGAGTTCCTCAAGAATTTAAACAATTTGAGATCTTTGCTAGTTGTAAGCTTAAAACTATATTAATGGCAATTAAGACAATAAATAATTATTTTGGCTTTGGAACATCTAACTTTGATGAATTATTTGACAACTCTATTTGGAAACCAGCAAGTTTGAAAAACTGTAAATGAATTATCTCCTCCAATCATAAGTCAATAGAAATAAGCACCTGTTTTAACTTCGGTCAGCAAAATAAGTTGGCGCACAAATCCAAACAGTGACCATTGCATCGTAAGTAAATGGCTCAAAAGAACACTGCTCAAATACTCTGGAATATGGTGTAGAATGCAACTGTTAGAAGGAACCAATCAAGAATTAGAATTTTAGCAAAAAAATCACTTATATGTTATGCTCGCCAGTTCAAAAACAGATATTATGCAACTTTCTTTGTTTATTATTTAGTTCTTTGGTAAATTGCAGCAAAAGCTTGATACAAAAGAGGGGTCGGGGAAAAGAAATCCATGAAAAGTCAACGGTTACAAAAAAGATGTGCAGAAGCAACTTTCTGAATGTTATTTACTGAAACATGAATTCCAGAAGTTTTCTATTTCAGCAAGAGGTATATCCAATCCAAACTTTGATTGGAATGAAAATGAAAATCAAAACTACTACATAATTTATAATATGTTTTAGAAATTAAAATTCACAGTTCACCCCCTATTGGACAAGATATACAACAAAGGTTATAAGTAGATAATCTGGGTCCCCATTAGAAATTGAAGCACTTGCATAGACATGTGGATTTGCATTTTTCATGGACGACCAAAGACAAATAATATACCAAAAACTACAAAATGAAAACCACCTCAAACGTCAGACCACGTGATTCCTGTAATATTCTTTTGATAGTAGGAAGTTGGGGAGGTGAATACAATTAACGAAGGCACCTTAAAAAGCATACTTAAATGGTTATTTTCTCAATATGTAAGGTTCTAATTTTTAATTGCCAAAGGGTAGTGGAGATTGACTTTGTGACCATTATTATACCTATTTTATGTCCATCTTCCACTTGGCAAATTGGAAGGTAGTATCTTCACCTACTGAAAATGTGGGGTTAGGAGTTGGAGATTGGTTCACTTGTAATGAGGGAAGAGGGAAGGAAGAAGTCCATGGGTAGAACTTTGGAAATGGGAAGAAGAAATTTTGGGAACACACTTGGGTGAATGATATACTGTTCGATGTCAAATTACCAAGATTTAATAAAGTGGTAGAGCCAAAAAAGTCAGTTCGTTGAGTGAAATATGGAATTCAAGTACAAAATGATGAAATATTGCTGCCAGGAAGATGTTGAAGGACGATGAGGAATGAGAGCTGCAGACTATTTCGATCCCACTGAAAAATCAGTTGATGTTGGAAGGGAGTGAAAATATTGGGTTTGGTTAACGGATCCAAGATTGAAGGTTCATAGTAGAATCTCCATATCTTTAACTGATTAGCAGAGGAAATGTCTTGGAAAAGAACAATAGGTTATAAAATGAGGATTCAAGGGAAGGAGGAAAAGAATATTTCTCACTTGGTTAGGTGGAATAAGGTCATCTTAATTCTTACCTTTGGATATGGTTGGTGGATAATAGAATTCGAGTATTTGCTTTTCTTTATAGGTGAGATACAGAAGGGTATTTCTTTTGGAGGTTTTAGATCATAATTTTGTTGTTTTGGTTTGTTGAGTCACTAAGCGGAGTCAAAGTGGAGACTTATTTCTTGAGAGAGATCATAGAAGAAAAAATAAAGGACAAGAAAGAAAACGGAAGGAGGAAAAATGAAGAGACAAGGAAAAAGTAGAAGAAAATAGTGTATGAAAAGAAGAAGGAAAAAGAAAGAAAGAATGGAAAATAAAAGAATGAGGTCGTGTGTCATAATTCAAATCTTCAAAGGTGTTTCTTGTGCGGATTAATCATGGATTTTGTATTTTCAAAACCGTGTTTTCAAGTCTCGTTTCCTTTTCAACTGTTATGGGAAAATATTTAGTTGAGAAATGTTTATGAGTGAGATGAACGCTATACACTCAACAGAGAACCCTTCCACTAAGCCTCTATCCCTAAGCATGTTGAGAATATCCACGGCCACAATAAAAAAGGGAACAAAGAATCCTTGCTAAGCCCTCTAGTGGTCCAGAATCTTTCCCTTAAGTTTATCATTAATTATAATGGAGAGGTTACCATCGTGTTTGAGACTCGAACCTAGATCTAGAGGATGGAAAGGGCCACGCCTGTGCCAACAGAGGTGATAAACCTTTTCATGGAGAAGATACCATTAGCCATAGCTTTCCAGTTTCCATATTTTCTTTCTAATTTTCAAAAGCATTGATGCCATGAAACATATACATATACAAAATGTAATCTAATGTTCTCATGAGTTTAAAGGATGAAACATAGAAGTTTCAATGTTAAGCGTATTTTGAAGGTAATGAGTAAGACCAGCTTGATACGGACTAGCTGCCAATAGCTACAGAGGACCAAGTAACACCATTATATGGTAATGTAATTATTTAAGTTCAAAAAATAAATAGTAGATAGACATACCTTGAGAAAATACCCATTCCCATATCTCATTAGTAGAGCCAATATCATAATCCAGAGCCTGTCATCCCTGAGTATAGAAAGATGTAATTTAAGCAGCTTTTTCTTTAAATAACATGAACTATTATACCATTAAATACTAGTTTACCTCAACAGCAACATAGGTCATCTGGTTCTTACTTTCCTCCGACTAAGTGATTTCAATGTTGCTCATTTAGCTGGCCTAATGGTTCCAGAAGAAATTCAATTGACGACTTGACTCCTCCAACTAAGAACGGGACAGTTTAACTCTGTTAAGCTGTAGATACCCAAGTAATACTTGAGAAAAAGGAAAAAGAAATAAACAATAAAGAAAATAATGGAGAGTAAATAAAGCCAATTCAAATTCGCATTCATAACTTACAGATTTGTGCATTGGTATTAGCTGCAAACTGAGGATGGTTATGAGGAGCTAAATGTATTTGACCTAGAGGAAATCCATCAATGATATTAGAGCCCTTGTAACTGTAAAGAACCCAAAAAATCAGTTAATAAACTATTATCAAGTGTTGTTGAACCTTACACTTATAATACTTGATCAACATTAAGTCATCAACAAGTCTTTAAAGCTCTCTATGCTCCCCATTTGATAATCTTAACTCTTTTTCTGAGTTTCAGGATCAAACTTTCTTTTTCTAGAAGAAAATACATTTCATGTAGCAATCACTTAATCCACATCAAACAAATTTACAAGTATTAGATAATTAAAATTTTGAAATAGAAACAAAAAGTACCCACATAATGTCATTAGCTTCAGCTTTAAAGATTCTAAAAACAGAACTTTATGCTCCCTTCTCAAGTAGATGGATTTAGGCTTCCATTTTAGTTTCACCATACATCCCTAGGGTATGGGCCAGACGAAGCATATGCCAAAGAATTCTTGCCTTATTCATCTGCTATGACATACACAACGAAGACCAAATTAATTTAGCATGAAATTGATACTTATTAAAACGATCAAATAGCAGGGTTTTACCTTCTGGGTGAAGGTCGCTCCCACTTGAATTCTCCACAGTAGTTCAGATCAGCACCAACAACGCTATACTTTTGAGCCCGTAACTCCGATTTGCCATTTTGGACTCCCACAGCTAATAAATCTTCCACATATACCCTGCAATACAATACTCATTCATTTGGAACTTCTTTCTAATGCAATGTTGCCATCAATAACTCAATTTCATGGAAGAAGATCAAAGATCTTACGAGGCTTGGCCAATGAAATCATCAGAAGAGAAGGTGTCATGGACCATGATTCTGAGGATGAGCTTGAAACCGTCGCCTGTTCCGGGATACTCTGCTCGGAATGTAAATTTCTCATTCCACACTGGACATTCTCCTTCATCTGCACCAATTCAAATGACAGAAATGTCAAGCACGGAACAGGTTCTCGCACCAAAATCCTTCTTTAGAGTAATAAAATTGATTACCAGATGAATTTATCATCTATGAGTTGGAAAGAAAAAGAGAAACGCAAACCTCCGGCAACACGGCTCTTGCGTTTTTGGCACTTATACTGAATCGGAACGTAAGGGTCAATTGCAATGGCAGCTTTACAAGAGAAGAAGAATAACTCGTGACATCGAAAGCAAAAAGATACTTACTGAACCAGTATCCATTGGGATTGAGGAGTTCCGTGATTCAATTTTCATATTAGGCGCGAAAGGAAGGATTGATTATGAAAAAGATAGAGAAATAGGCGCACAAGGAAAAGGAAAGATTGATTATGAATGGGCGCAAAATGGAAAATGAGCGTAATCGTCATATTAATTCCTCGAGACATTCACGATCAGTTACAATATTAGGGTTTTCGGATGAATTGATCTTCGTGATTTGCAGTACCCAGCATTAATCCAAGTTTAAACGTTAGGGCTTCTGATGAATCGATCGAGCATCAAAACGGATGATCCGAACATCGAAATTTGGGTGAAATCGCAAGACATTTATAACATTTTACAAAATCGGAATGAGTAGGATTAGGGTTTCTGAAGTTGTTAATATTTGAAGAAATCGTGATGGGTAGAATTAGGGTTTCAAAGAATTTGCAGAAATTATGAAGAAATCGGGATTGGAAGGGTTAGGGTTTCGAAGACTTTGCATCTCGATCTTCATGGTTCCTTGCATCGGGGAGAAGACCGGGTCAACGAAAATAAAAGGAAGAGACATTCCAAATAATTCGGAACCCGCCAATCGCTAAACAAAGATAAAAGTGCGAAGCCCGCCAGTCCCTTATTTATAACTATTCCCTGATGTTCATTCTTCAGTGTCTACGATCGATGTGGGAGTGGGACGTCCAATGTCCACATTCTTTTCCCTGCCCTTTCTACTTCTTTCGATATTACAGTATTTCTTTTATTTCACTGCATATTGAAAATGAAATAAATCCATCAAATTTCTATACCATCATATCAAAACACCCAATATTTTGAGACATCGAGAATAAATATTTCGAATTTAGTGATATAAAAAACAATATAAATACACATTTCGGATTTAGTTATATTGAAACAGTCATATACTTCTTGAGAATTATTATATCGAAACAACAAATATTTTAAAACCATTTTCTTCTAATCTTATTATATCAAGACAATATTTGAATGATGCACTCAATATACCGAGATAATATTTCAAAATAACTGTTTTGTAAAAATAATAAAATATTTCAAAGCAACCATTTCACAAATGGACCAGATATATCTAGACAACAACTATATCAATGTAATCATTAAATCAACGATTCAAGAAAGTTATAAAATGAAAAACAGTCAATTTTGAGGCAATCACTATATTAAAAAAAACTAATATTTCAAGGCAAATATATAGCATCGATAAAACAAATTTAAAAGTAACCAATATTTCAAGATAATACTTGTGTCAAAGCAACAAATATTTTAAAGCCACCAT
Source organism: Momordica charantia (assembly GCF_013281855.1). NCBI lineage: Eukaryota > Viridiplantae > Streptophyta > Magnoliopsida > Cucurbitales > Cucurbitaceae > Momordica > Momordica charantia. Next base: position 25,969,944 of record NW_028275162.1, on the reverse strand, counting down.
TGTTACCTGCTAAAAGGTAAATGTTACATCAATAGAATCACATTTCAAGATAACCGATATTTCAAGCAATCATTCAATCAAAACAATCAATATACTAATGTGGGATATAACCAAAACCACCATATTATATCATGACAATTGTCATATCAATATAATTAATATTTCGAATCCACTGTTGATAAGAAACACTCATATATTCAAACGCTATTAAGGTACTTGAAGCTTAAAAGACGATTATAATATTGAATCAATCAATGTTTCTAGACAATCAAACCTTAGGACAAACCGCACAAACCATCTCTAAAATATAGTAGTTACAATATTTTGAAATATTTATCAATATTTTAAACTCGTTAATATTTCAATGCCTCGATTACGTCATGCATCAATGTTTCTACAAAAACAAAAGTCTGTCTTATACACGATTCAATAATACAAAAAATCTGGGACATTGCCGTTATATCCAATTTGGTATTGTTCCAACATGTTTTTTTTTAAGAACTTCATTGTTAGAGACAAGGAACCACCTTCCATATCACTATATTGGTATTGATATGTTCCACCTTGGGTATAACCATCTTAACTTTGTATTTGGTATCACCAAAAAGACCTCATACCAATGGAGATTTTGTCCATACCTTATATACCTATGATCTTCCCCTTTCCTAGTCAACACGAGACTTCAGTCCCACACTCAATAATCCTCCCCTCAAATAAAGTACCACCAAGCCCCCCCAAGAATAGTCATCTACACGTGTCTTATTTTCAAGCACATCACCTTTAACTAGGTGCAACTTCTCTTCATTGGAGCATGTATGATAGGTCAAAAATGGATCACACTATCGAGACTTACCACTTTGTAAGGCACCTGAGAATAACCTTTGTGAGAGCTCTAAGTCAGGGGCATAAATCTGATACCAATTGTTAGAGACAAGAGACCATCCTCCACATCTCAACTTCTATATGATATTGCCCACTCTGAACATACCTTCGTGACTTTGTTTTTGGTACCACCCAAAAAGCCTCCTACTAATGGAGATGTTGTCCCTAACTTATGTACTTGTGATCTTGCCCTTCCCAAGCCAATGTGGGACTTAGATCGCACACCCAACAATCGTTCCCTCGAAGAAAGTACCTTCGTGCCCCCGTAATAGTCATCCATCCGTGTCCTATTTTCGAACACATCATCTTTAACCAGGCACAACTCATCTTAATCAGAACAAGCCGTCTTTCCAATAACTCAACCACGGATCACACCATGTCTACATCTTCTGAGGATCACCACTTTGAAAGAAACCGGATGATTCTACCCACATGGCTAACTATCGAAGAAAGTACCTTCGTGCCCCCGATATTCGACCTCATTTTCTTGCTGCTCTTCTTCACTGTAGTCGGGTTGCTCCTCATCTTCCACAAAGGTAATGGCCTTTCTTTGAGGGCATTCGTTTGAGAGATGCCCCACCTGTCCACAACGAAAGCACTTGCCCAAAGTTGGACGGTTATAGGTGTCAGCTGCCTTTTTTCCTACAGTGGCATCCATGGTTTTATTTTCAAGAAGATTATCTTTGCCGACGTGTTTGCCTTTGGGTGAACTGCCAATTGTTGGGACAGATGACTTGTCTGATGGTGCAAAATTCTTTTTGGAAGGGCCACCTTGATCCCAAGTTGTTCGTCGAACATAGGTCTTCTTGTAACGATTGTTCACTTGTTCTTCAATTGTTGTAGCAGTGGATATAGCTTCATTTAAGTACCCAATAGGCTGTAATGCTATCTGTTCCTTTATATCCGAACGCAGCCCACCAATGTACCGGGCCACCAAATATTGTTGATGTTCTCCAAGATGTCTGTGCCCCTAATCGATGAAATTCCTCTGTGTAATCAGCAATCGTGCGCGTTCCTTGTCGACAATTTTGATACTGATTATATAAAATCTGTTCAAAATTGACAGGTAGGAATCGCTCACGCATAAGCTTTTTCATACGTTCCCATCGACGGATTGGTTGTTTCCCATACCTTTGTCGGTTAATTTCTAGTTGATCCCACCATGCCGAAGCACCACCCTTAAGTTTGAAAGCCACTAAATGTACCTTTTTATGCTCTGGCATGTTCATGTATGAAAAGAAATTTTCAACATTCCGCACCCAATCCAAGAACCCTTCTATGTCCATCTTTCCGCTGAAGGTAGGGATGTCAATTTTGAGTTTGTATTCACTTGTATCTTGCTGTCTATTTGGTCGAGCTTGATACCCGTGCCTATTACCTTCCATCTCGAGAAGGTCTTCCTCCTCATCGCTGGAATAATCCATAAAAAGATCCTGTCGCCTTTGAAACAGGGGGTTGTCATTGAAATCTTGAAGGTGCCGACGACGATCTTGGTGAAATCTTGGTCCCAGATTGAATTCTTGCCCCCTTTCTTGATGTCTTCTTGGAGGGGCTGTTGGTCTTTCTTGGATCCGGATTCCCTGATGGTTCTCCCTTCTAGTTTCTTGATCAAGTCTTGATGGATTTTGTTGAGGAACTTCCAATGGACTGTGATTTAAATTCAGATTTTCCAGTTGCTGATGTATAATACCCAAGATCTGTTTGATCTCATCCACATCATTATGTATACTCTTGATATCCCCTTCGACCAACTGCAAGCGTGTGGTCAATGCTCGTGGTGAGAGAGCGGCTGATTGCTCCGCTTCTTTGTTGGTCATGGAAGAAACGTCTCCTATGATAGGTTTCTTTCCCGCCATTTGAATGCCCAGAAAATTTTTTTTTCTTTCCGATGCTCTGATACCAATTTGGTGGAGAGTAATCTCAATGAAAGAAAGAATATCTCAAATCTGATTATTATGGGAAAAGTCTCTCTATTTATAGAGAGATCCTAACTAACAAACTAGCAACTAATAGTAACTTGTAGTTACTACACAGTAAAAGATGTTTTAAAAGAAATACAACTATAAAGCTAAACTTTTAAGATTTAATAAGCTATCCCAAAGGCCATATACGGCTACATCATCTTCTATGCCACGACTTTGAAGAAAACTATCCTGGATAGTAATAAGCCCTCAAAAATCAAAACTGCAAACAAAATTAGTCAATAATCTATTATTTGATACTGTCGAATCTCGTTCTTCTAATCATGTCATCTGCATAAGATGGAACCAAAATGTAAACTAATAAGAAGATGGAACTAAATATGTGGATACTTATGAGTTGCTTAAGAATTGAAAATATTCAAGATCTTTGCTAGTTGTAAAATGGCGATTAAGACCAATAGATAATTATCTCGACTTGGTAACATCTAACTTTATAAATTATTTGACAACTCAAATTTTATAGACTTCAAGTACATTATTTTTCTCCAATCATAAATATATAGAAATAAGCCCCTGTTTTAAAGATAACTAGTGTCAGCAAAATAAGTTGATGCATAAATCCAAATAGTCACAATCTCATTGCAAGTAAATGGCTCAAAAAAATACTGTTGAAGAGCTCTGATGAATGAAAAGAATCAAAGATAAGTAAAATACACATGTTTCTCGTAATATTCTTTGACAGTAGGCAGTTGTGTAGTTTAACAAACTTATCGAAGGAAACTTAAAAAGCATACTTAAATGTTTATTTGCTCAATATGAAAGGTTCTACGTTCTATACACCACGTGATGAGTTCTAACACCAACGTCAAAAGAGAGAAGATAATATATAGCTCAACGTTTCGCACCCAACAAGCAAGGGTGTAACCAAGCCCATAGCATCATGTGCGGTCGACAATAGTAACCATCTTGGGGCAAGGAACCACCCAGAAAGATGGAGGAGTGATATAAAAATAGAAAAAAATAAATAATCATTTAAAACATATAAAATTGTATTATTATGAATAATGGACCATAGAAAATCCAAATATAGGGAATAAAAACAATGAACCAATTGAAAATGTTAGGGGCAACTAGCAAGCAACCACCCTCTCATCCCTATATTGGTATGATATTGTTTAATTTGGGCATAATCTTAACAGTTTTGCTTTTGGCATCACCCAAAAAGTCTCATACTAATGAAGATGATGTCCCAAACTTATATGTCAATAAAATTTAAAGAAAAGTTTTTTTAGGGAAGAAAAAAAATAAATAATAATTAAAAACATACAAAAATATATTATTATGGATAATGGACTGTAGAAAACCCAAATATAGAGAATAAAAACAAGGAACCATTTGGAAACATATGGGCAAGGAACTACCCTCCACATCCCTACATTGGTATGATATTATCTAATTTGGACATTGGTATGATATTATCTAATTTGGACATAACCCTCGTAGCTTTGCTTTTGGTATCACCCAAAAAGCCTCATGCTAATGGAGATGTTGTCCCTAACTTATATGTCACTAAAACTTGAAAAGAAATTTTTTGTGGAAACAAAAATAAATAAATAATAATTTAAAACATATAAAAATATATCATTATGGATAATGAACGGTAGAAAACCCAAATATAAGGAATAAAAACAAGGAACCAATTGAAAGTGTTAGGGGCAAAGAACCACCCTTCACATCACTACATTGGTATGATATTGTCTAATTTTGACATAATCCTCGTAACTTTTCTTTTGGTATCACCCAAAAAGCCTCATACTAATGAAGATGTTGTCCCTAACTAAAATGTCAATAAAATTTAAAAAGAAATTTTTTGAGAAAGAGAAAAAAAATTAAATAATAAGTTAAAACATATAAAAATATATTATTATGGATAATGGACCGTTGAAAAATAAAAAATAGAGAATAGAAACAAGGAACCAATTGAAAGTATTAGGGGCAAGGAACCACCCTCCACATCTTTACATTCGTATGATATAGTCTAGTATAGGCATAACCCTCGTAGCTTTCCTTTTGGCATCACACAAAAAGCCTCATACTAATGGAGATGTTGTCCCTAACTTATATGTCATAAAATTTAAAAAGGAACTTTTTTGGGGAAGAGAAAAATAAATAAATAATAATTGAATCCATATAAAAATATGTCATTATGGTAATGAACAGTAGAAAAAACCAAATATAGAGAATAAAAACAAGGAACCAATTGAGAGTGTTACGGGCAAGGAACCACCCTCTACATCTCTACATTCGTATGATATAGTCTAATATGGGCATAACCCTCCTAGCTTTGCTTTTAGTATCACCCAAAAAGCCTCGTACTAATAGAGATGTTGTCCCTAACTTATATGTCAATAAAATTTAAAAAGAAATTTTTTTGGAAAAAGAGAAAAATAAATAAATAATAATTGAAACCACATAAAAATATATCATTATGGTAATGAACAATAGAAAAAACTAAATATAAAAAATAAAAACAAGGAACCAATTGACAGTGTTAGGGGCAAGGAACCACCCTCCACATCCCTACGTTTGTATGATATTGTCTAATTTTGCCATATCCCTCAGAACTTTGCTTTTGGTATCACTCAAAAAGCCTCATACTAATGAAGATGTTGTCCCTAACTTAAATGTCAATAAAATTTAAAAGAAATTTTTGAGAAAGAGAAAAAAAATTAAATAATAATTTAAAACATATAAAAATATATTATTATGGATAATGGACTGTTGAAAAATAAAAAATAGAGAATAGAAACAAGGAACCAATTGAAAGTGTTAGGGGCAAGGAACCACTCTCCACATCTCTACATTCGTATCATATAATCTAATATAGGCATAACCCTCATAGTTTTACTTTTGGCATCACCTAAAAAGCCTCGTACTAATGGAGATGTTGTCCCTAACTTATATGTTAATAAAATTAAAAAAGAAATTTTTTTGGGGAAGAGAAAAATAAATAAATAATAATTGAATCCATATAAAAATATGTCATTATGGTAATAAACAGTAGAAAAACCAAATATAGAGAATAAAAACAAGGAACCAATTTCTGAGTGTTAGGGGCAAGGAACCACCCTCGACATCTCTACATTCGTATGATATAGTCTAATATGGGCATAACCCTCATAGCTTTACTTTTGGCATCACCCAAAAAACCTCATACTAATGGAGATGTTGTCCTAACTTATATGTCAATAAAATTTAAAAAGAAATTTTTTGGAAAAAGAGAAAAATAAATAAATAATAATTGAAACCATATAAAAATATATCATTATGGTAATGAACAATAGAAAAAACTAAATATAAAAAATAAAAACAAGGAACCAATTGACAGTGTTAGGGGCAAGGAACCACCCTCCACATCCCTACGTTGGTATGATATTGTCTAATTTGAGAATAATCTTCATACCTTTACTTTTGGTATCACCCAAAAAGCCTCGTACTAATGGAGATGTTGTCCCTAACTTATATGTCAATTAAATTTAAAAAGAAGTTTTTTAGGGAAGAGAAAAAAATAAATAATAGTTTAAAAGATACAAAAATATATTATTATGGATAATTGACCATATAAAACCCAAATACAGGGAATAAAAACAAGGAACCATTTGAAAATGTTAGGGGCAAGGAACCACCCTCCACATCCCTACATTGGTATGATATTGTCTAATTTGGGCATAAGCCTCATAGCTTTGCTTTTGGTATCACCCAAAAAGCCTCATACTAATGGAGATGTTATCCCTAACTTATATGTGAATACAACTTAAAAAGAAATTTTTTGTGGAAGACAAAAATAAATAACTTAAAACATATAAAAATATCATTATATGGATAATGAACAGGAGAAAACCCAAATATAAGGAAAAAAAACAATGAATCTAATCAAAGTGTTAGGGATAAGGAATCACCCTCCACATCACTACATTGGTATGATATTGTCTAATTTGGGCATAACCCTCGTAGCTTTGCTTTTGGTATCACCAAAAAAGCTTCATACTAATGGAGATGTCGTCCCTAACTTATATGTAAATAAAATTTAAAGAGAAATTTTTTGTGAAAGAGAAAACCAAATAAATAATAAATTAAGACATATAAAAATATATCATTATGGATAAAGAACGGTAGAAAACCCAAATATAAGAAAAAAAACAAGGAACCAACTGAAAGTATTAGGGGCAAGGAACCGCTCTCCACATCTCTACATTGGTATGATATTGTCTAATTTGGGCATAACCCTCGTAGCTTTGCTTTTGGTATCACCCAAAAAATCTCATACTAATTGAGATGTTCTCCCTAACTTATATCTCAAAAGTTTAAAAATATATTTTTTGGGGAAAAGAAATTAAATAAATAATAATTTAAAACATATAAAAATACATCATTATGGATAATGAACTGTAGAAAATTCAAATATAAGGAGTAAAAACAAGAAACCAATTGAAAGTGTTAGAGACAAACAACCTCCATATCTCTACATTGGTATTGGTATGATATTGTCTAATTTGGACACAAGCATCATAGCTTTGCTTTTAATATGACCTAAAAAGCCTCCTACCAATAGATATGTTATCCCCAACTTATATGTGAATAAAATTTAAAAATAAATTTGTTGGGTAAGAAAAAGAAAAATAAATAATAATTCAAAACATATAAAAATATATCATTATGGATAATGGACCATAGAAAAATCTAAATATAAGGAATAAAAACAAGGAACCAATTGAAAGCGTTAGGGGCAAGGAACCACCCTCCACATCTCTACATTGGTATGATATTGTCTAATTTGGGCATAACCCTCATAGCTTTGCTTTAGGTATCACCCAAAAAGTCTCATACTAATTGAGATGTTGTCCCTAACTTATGTCAATAAAATTTAAAAAGAAATTGTTTCGAGAAGAGAAAAAATGAATAATAATCTTTAAAAAATCAAATAAAATAAAATTTAAAACATATAAAAATATATCATTATGTATAATGAACAATAGAAAAATCCAAATATAAGGAATAAAAACAAGGAACCGATTGAAAGTGTTAGGGGAAAGGAACACCCTCCAAATGTCTACATTGATATTGGTATGATATTGTCTAATTTGGGCATAACACTCATAGCTTTGCTTTTGGTATCACCCAAAAACCGAAAAAACTCATACTAATTGGAGATGTTGTCCCTAACTTATATCTCAATAAAGTTTAAATAAGAGTAAGAGCATGGGAGAACAGTTATAACATGAAGATAAACCTGAGGGGTACTCAAACATTGGAGTCAAGAAAAAAAGGCCTCGCAGCCATAATGATTCTTGCAGCAATCCCAACTACGGTCCCATAAAGTCAACCTGCAAAAACCACAAAAGAAGTAATTGTAAAACAATTGATGCAACAAAGAAATGTAAAATGTGCTCTATATTCATAGCAGTTCACGAATAAGTTCATCTTAATTCTTTTGAGAGACATATGAGAGGATTCTTTTGGGATGGGAAGGAGAAAAAGAATATTTCTCACTTGGTTAGGCGGAATAAGTTCATCTTAATTCATACCGTTGGATATGGTTGGTGGATAATAGAAGTTGGGTATTTGCTTTTCTTTATAGGTGAGATGCAGAAGAGGACACTAGAAGAGTTCATAGAAGGAAAAAGAAAGAAAAAGGGGGAAAAAGAGGAAAAATGAAAAAGAGGCAAATAATAAATAGAGATGAGGTTGTTTGTAATTCAGATCTTCAAGGGTGTTTCTTTTGGAGGTTTTAGATCATCATTTTGATGTCTTGGTTTGTTGAGTCACTATTGGTTTCTTGGTTTGTTGAGTCATGGTGGAGACTTATTTCTTGAGAGAGATGATAGAAGAAAAAATAAAGACAAGAAAAGAAAGGAAAAAAAGAGGAAAATTAAACAGCAGACAAGGAAAGAGTAGAAGAAAAAAAGTGTACGGAAAGAATAAGAGAGAGAGGAAAAAAAAAAGAAATGAAAAAGGAAAGAATGAGATCGTGTGCTGTAATTCAAATCTTCGAGGGTGTTTTTTGTGCGGATTAATCATGGATTTTGTATTTTCCAAGTCAAGGTTGTTTCCTTTTCAACTATTATGGGAAAATATTGAGTTGGGAAATATTTAAGAGTGAGATGAACTCTATACACCAAACAAAAAAAGGTTCCACTACGCCTCTCCACAGCCACAATTAAAAAAGGGATCAAAGGATCCTTGCCTGAGCTCTGTAGTGATCCAAATCGTTCTCTCATGTTTATCATTAATTATAACGGAGAAAATACCATTAACCATAAGTTTCCAGTTTCCCCAAGCCCCAAGGCATTGATGCCACCAAACAAATACATATAGAAAATTTAACCTAATGTACTCATGAGTTTAAAGGATTAAACAGAACTAGAGGTTTCAATGTTAGCATATTTTGAAGGTAACGAGTAGGACTAATTTTAAAGATATGGACTAGTTGCCAATAGCTACATAGGACCAAGTAACACCATTAAATGGTAATGTAACTATTTTGAGTTCAAAGAACGAATAGTAGATAGACATACCTTGGGATAATACCTTCCCATATCTCGTTAGTAGAGCCAAAATCATAAACCAGAGCATGTCATCCCTGAATGTACAAAGATGTAATTGCAGCCGCTTTTATTTCAATAACATGAATTATTATACCATTAAATGCTAGTTTACCTCAACAGCGACATGGGTCATTTTGTTCTCACTTTCCTCCCAATAAGTGATTTCAGTGTTGCTTCTTCAGCAGGCTTAATGGTTCCAGAAGAAATTCAATTGACGACTTGACTCCTCCAACTAGGAACTGGAGTGTTTAACTCTGTTAAGCTGTAGATACCAAAATAATACTTGAGAAAAAAGAAAAAGAAATAAACAATAAAAAATAATGGAGAATAAAGGAAGTAGAGGCATCAAATGGGGAGCACTAATTGATTGTTGGTGGCGAAATGAGGGAGATGGCCCAATAAAGGATATGGAGGCATCAAATGGGTTATTCCTGCCTATTTCTTCTATGCCACGACTTGAAGAAATCTATCCAGGTAGTAATAAGCCCTCAAAAGTCAATAATAGTAACCATCTTGGATTAGATGGAGGAGAGATTGTAGGCGATTTTGTCCTGCTTAAAGTACATCCACCATGACTCCGCAAGCTACTATACTTTCTTATGTCTGCTAACATTATTCAAGGTAAATAAAGAGGGAATATGACAAACGATAGAGGGTGGACAATTCGTTCTGTTAGTTCTAGGTTTGAAAATGGACTGGAAGACATGTATGACTGCCTATTTAGGTTTACAAATAACTCATCCCTCCTAGATCCAAATAAAATGGTGCAAATATGAGTGAAATGAACTTCTCTCCTAGCAAAGGCATCTTCCACTAAGCCTCTATCCGTGCCTCTCAAAATACGTTGCCAAAGAATATCCTTGCAATAATTGTCACAATTCTAAATATGCAGCCAAGAGATAATGCAATTATTTTAAGTTCAAAGAATAAGTAGGGAGATATACCTTTGAGAAAATACTCATTCTCACATCTTATTTGCCAACAAATATGAATCATAACATGTTGTCCTGAAGTGTACAATAGGATGTACTTTCAACAACTTTCCTTACTGAAACATGAAACAGTATACCATTATAAGATGGTTTACCTCAACAGCATCGTTACCAGTTATAAAATCTAACTAGCATCTCTGATCCTTCCACTTGAAAGTGAAGTATTTAGTTGAAGATACCCCAAGTAATAACTGAGAAAGTGGAAAAGGAAATCAAATGAGTTAAAGAAAATGAAGAAACAGTGAAGTCAAACAGCATAACGACTTCGAGAACTTACAAATTTTTGCTTTCCTCTCATGTCTCCAAGGATAGAATCACTTTCGGCATCCCTTGAATCCAAAAACTCAAACAAAACAAAATTTAGATTGCATACTATTCTATACGCATATCAACTCACACCCTCCAAAATGTTTGATAATGGAACCAATATAATGAATATATATAACTTTCATAAAGGGACTAAGGTATGAGGTGCCTATTTGTGAAGTCTCCTCTTTTAAAGCAGAACAATGTCGTCAAAAAATGCACAATACGAAATTGTTAAAACTTTTAACGATTCCCACTGGATGGTTTTTAAAAATTTTAACATTGCGCTCAACGTATTATGAGAGGTAAGAAGAGTGTTCAAGAAAAAAAATAAATTTTCATTACTACAACTAACGAAGGAATATTTTCTAACCAGTTTTGAAAAGTCCAAAGTAGCCCAATCCCTAAGTCTGTACACTCAGCTCTGTCTTGGTCTATGACGAGAAGCAAAGCACAGTTATATGCAAAAGCGCAGCAAAAATTAGGTTACAAACATATTATGAACAATAAAAGGATGAAAAGTCAGAGTAAATAAAATAAAACTGTGCCTTTCAAAAAAGAAAATAATTGTTCTTTTTTTTTATAAGAAACGACACTTTCATTGAGAAAAATGAAAAGAGATACAAAAGAAACAAAACGAGCCTACAAAAAACAACCCCGAGAGGAGTCCCTTGCAGAAACGGAGTCCAATCCAAAAGTTAATAAAATTTTAAACATATAAAGATTATAGAAGGCTAAAATTAAATTAGAACTTACAAAATGAAAGTATTTATTTAAAAGTGGGCAAAAGAATGAGCAAAATAAAGTACAGACAATTAAAAATTAAAAGCATAAATTATGTTTAAAAAAACAAGGAAATTAGGTATTATAAACACAAAAGAGTTTTCAGATATCGCTGTAAAGAGAAAGATAGAAAAAAATAATAATTTAAAACATAAAAATATATTATTATGGATAATGAACAGTAGAAAAATCAAAATATAAGAAGTAAAAACAAAGGAACCAATTGAAAAGTGATAAGGGCAAGGAACCACCCTCCACATCTCTACACCAGTATGATCTTGTCTAATTTGGAGATAACCTTCGTAACTTTGCTCTTGGTGTCACCCAAGAAATCTCATACTAATGGAGATGTGGTGTCCCTAACTTATTTGCAAACAAAATTTAAAATATATTTTTTGGAGAAGAGAAAAAAAAATAATTTAAAACATAGAAAAATATATCATTATGTAAGTGTTAGGAGCAAGGAACCACCCTTCACATCTCTACATTGGTATGATATTATCTAATTTTGGCATAACCCTCATAGCATTTCTTTTGGTATCACCCAAAATGCCACATACTAATGGAGATGTTGTCCCTAACTTATACGTCAATAAAATTTAAAAAGAAATTTTTTGGGGTTAAAAAAAAAATAAATCAATTAAATCTCAAATATTTGAATTTTAGTTACAATAATGGCCTAATATAAGGTTCTACTTCTTACATTCTACACAGAGTTCTAACGTTAACGTCAAAAGAGAGAAGTTCACATAAATGTCAATGTAGGTTAAAGGGTTTCGAAAGACTTGAATTAATTGCTTTTGGGGTGCTATTTTTTCTATCAAAGCCTGATGTAGAATCTAACAGACATTTGAGGTTTCTTTGGGTCCTTGAGGGGTGTGAGATGATTAAGGAAATTCTTCTACATCCTCCTAATCCTTTTCAGGAAACAGTTCACTGTTATGGACGGTGAGTTTCTTTGAAATTATGTAGAGAATTTGTTGGAGAGGGAAACACGATATTTTTTAGGTTGAGGGATCTTGATGGGTGTTTGAGAGCATACTTTGACTGCTTCTCTCCCGGTACATACTTGTAGATTTTTCCTATGTATAATATCTGTCGCCCCGATGTTGGCTCTACCATTCTCATTGTAGCGTTCTTTTGTAGTCTAATTGTTTTTTATGTAACATTTCTTATCAAAATAAAGCCAGGAGGTATCCTACTTGTGAATTTTAAAAAGGTCAAAACCATGAATTTCTTCAAGTTAAAAGGCACGATAAAACATATCCATTATAAATTCGAACAAACTGAATGTGACAGTAAATAATTCCCTGAATAAAATTACTGTATCAGAACAGTTTTAAATACGTACCCCAATTAAGATCAGAGAAAGCTCGATCAAAAGATTGGTTGGGTTGTTTTTGAGATATGGCGATCAAGAAACTCACGAAAAGTGGCCTTCAGCTTCATTCAAGATGCCTCCACCGCCAGAAGTATAATTCACCCAATTTTCCAGAATTACATCCTTAGTTAACAATGGATCCAGAAAAACCAGCAGTCTGGGAGACCCATTTCGTCACCTGAATTAACAACACAACCATAAGTTTACGTTCAAATTTAATGAGATCGAAGGGGATTATTGAACATTATACAGCATTAAGCCGTTAACAAGTCCTTAAAGCTCTCTATGCCCCCCATTTGATAATCTAACTCTTTTTCCGAGTTCGAGGGTAAAACCTTCTTTCTCAAGAAGAAAATACATTTCATATAGCAATCACATAATCCAGATCCAAAAAAATGTACAAATATTAGAAACTTGAAAATTGAAATAGAAACAAAAAGTACCAAGTATGGCATCAGCTTCAGCTTTAAAGGTGGTAAAAAGCAGAAGTTATGCTCCCTTCTGATGAATTTATGCTTCCATGTTAGCTTCACCATACATCCTGCGGTGTGGGACAGAATAAGCATATGCCAAAGAATTGTTGCCTCGTTCATCTGCTATGACATACACAACAAAGACCAAATCAATTTAGCATGAAATTGAAACAACATCAAGAAAGTAGCAAGGGCAAACAATCGATTTGTATCATGCATGATATTCTCTCGGTCAGTTAATTTTCTTTTCCTTACCACTTTACGAAGATCCGCATTATGCTCTACTACTCCCTCATTGTCTCTTATTAACTAATATATACTTAGCATGTACATGGAATCAGAATTAAAGTACCATCAAAAGATGAAATTAAAGGGGGAAAACATAGAAATTCAACAACTTTCACATAATACGATACAACAAATATCACAGAGACAACTAGTGCATGCTAAGATGAGAAAAAATTGCAAAGTTTAGTAATATCAGGTTAGAGATCGTGACTGACGTTAATAATATGTCTTAACTCTCTAGAGTTCATTGCAATATAAAGTTCAAAGAAACAATAGTAGATAGAATACCTTTGAGAGAATACCCATTCCCATATTGCATTAGTAGAGCCAATATCATAAACCAGAGCATGTCATCCCTGGGCATACAAAGAAATAATTTTAGCAACTTTCCTTTCTATAACATGAACTATTATACCATTAAATGGTATTATGCCCCAACAAAGCCTTAGGTCAAGGTCATCTAGTTCTTACTTTCCTCCCAATAAGTGATTTTAGTGTTGCTCCTTTCCATAGAAATTTAATTGACAACTTGACTCCTCCCACTAGAAACTGGAGTGGATTGTTTAATTCTGTTAAGTTGAAGATACCCAGAGAATACTTGAGAAAAAGGAAAAAGAATTGAACAATAAGGAAATGGAGAAATAAAGCCAATCAAAATTACCTCATCTATAACTTCAATAGCAAAATGAGGACCATTACGAGGAGCAAAATGTACTTGATAGAAGAAATCCATCCATGATAAGAGAGCCCTCGTAACTGTAAACAACCCAAAAAAACCAATTAATAAACTATTATCTGATGTTATTGAACTTATACTTTTGATCATGTCAGATCAACATTACGTTATTAGTTTATTGAAATTTTGAAATAGAAAGAAAAACTACCCAAGTAATGGCATCAGCTTCAGCTTTAAAGGTTGTAAGAACAGAACTTCATGCTCCCTTCTCAAGTTGCTGAAATTAGGCTTCCTAAGGTAAGGGACAGAATCAGCATGTGCCAAAGAATCTTATTCATCTGTCTGCTATGACATACACAACAAAGACCAAATTAATTTAGCATGAATCTCAAACAGCGTGAAGAAAGTTGCAGGGGAAAAACAGTCGATTTGTATCATGCATAATATACTCACCGTTTGTCAACTTTCCTTTTTCTTATTTGTATCATGCTAAGAAAATGACTCGTAATATCGATAACCGAACCAATATCCATTTGATTTTCGTTACCGAACATGGTGGCAGATCGTGACGTCGTTGGTGAATAGCTTCAATCCTCTCAAAACGACAAATTACAATAAAATCAACAATAATAAATAGTCAAACTCCTCCCGAATTAGTTAGAAGGATTTTCTTTACATTAATTAAATTGAGAGGACACTTGTTAATAGTTTTCATGGAATAGATGATCAACAAACCTTAAAATCGTAAGCTGCAGAGATTTAATCGGTGACGACGCATCGAGATTTGTACACCTCGGCTGATGAAGTAACGATGCTGCTGTTGCGACTCAGAAATGTGGAGATCGAAAGATCCTCTGAAGTTTGTTTCGAGACAGAGAAAAATCGGATTGAGGAGTTCCGTGATTCAAGTTCCATATTTCGCGCGTAAAGAAAAGATTGATTATGGACAAGAGAGAGAAATAGGCGCGAAATTATATTAATTCCTCGAGACATTCACGATCAATTACCAGATTAGGGTTTTCGGATGAATTGATCTTCGTGATTTGCAGTACCCAACATTAATCCATTTAAGAGGATATCAGATTGAAGTTTAAACGTTAGGGTTTCTGATGAATCGATCGAGCGTCACAACGGATGATCCGGACATCGAAGTTTGGTTGAAACTGCGATAAATTAATAATAATATGAAATCGAAATTGGTAGGATTAGGATTCTCAGGTTCGGCCGAAATTTGGGTAAAATCGCAAGACATTTATAACATTTTACAAAATCGGAATGAGTAGGATTAGGGTTTCTTAAGTTATGAAGTTGTTAATATTTGAAGAAATCGGGATGGGTAGAATTAGGGTTTCAAAGAATTTGCAGAAATTATGAAGAAATCGGGATTGGAAGGGTTAGGGTTTCATGGTTCCTTGCATCTCGATCTCCATGGTTCCTTGCATCGGGGAGAAGACCGGGTCAACGAAAATGAAAAGAAGAGACATTCCAAATAATTCGGAACCCGCCAATCGCTAAACAAAGATGAAATTGCGAAAGCCCGCCAGTCCCTTATTTATAACCATTCCCTAATGTTCATTCTTCAGTGTCTGCAATCGATGTGGAAGTGGGACATCCAATTTCCACATTCTTTTCCCTACCTTTTTTTTATTTCACTGCATATTGAAAATGAAGTAAATTCATCAAATTTATATAGCATTAATATCAAAACACCCAATATTTTAAGACATCGAAGAGAATAAATATTCGAATTTAGTGACATCAAAAAGTACACACATTTCGAATTTAGTTATATTGAAACAGTTATGTAATTATTGAGAATTACTATATCGAAACAACAAATATTTCTGAGAATATTTTTTACTAATGCACTCGATATATTGAGATAATATTTCAAAATAAATGTCATGTAAAAATAATCAAATATATCAAAGCAACCATTTCACAAATGCAACAGATATCTAGGCAATAACTATATTGATGCAATCATTAAATCAACAATTCAATAATGTTATAAAATGAAAGACAATCAAATATTTTAAAGCAACCATTGTTACCTGCTAAAAAGTAAACGTTGCATCAACAAAAACAAAATCAACATTTCAAGATAACCAATATTTCAAGTAATGTGGGATATAATCAAGATCACTATATTATATCATAACAATTGTCATATCAATATAATTAATATTTCGAATCCATTGTTGAATCAAGAGCACCGATACATTCAAACACTATTAAGGTACTTGAAGCTTAAAGTCGATTATAATATTAAATCAATCAATGTTTTGCGGCAACCATACTTCAGGACAAATGACACGAACCACCTCTAAAATATGGTAGTTACAATATTTTGATACCAATATTTCAATGTCTCAATTACTGTCCTGCATCAATATTTCGAGAAAAAAACAAAGTAACTACTGCATCAAAGCAATTGATAAATAGGATAAAACAATAGGACTGACAAGTAGAAATAAATATTTTATAAATTAAAAAATTAAAAAAAAAATCCTTCTATGAAAGTAAAAATATTTCAAGGTACATATCTCTTCCCAATATTTGGTATCACAACATTCCAGTAGTTACAAAATGTTGGGAGATTCAAGGATGATTCGAAAAATTAGAGCCATTATGGAGAATAAATCATTATACATTTTTCTATTGGCTGGCAGGGATAGCTTATGAGGAGAGATCTAATGGATTACTGGTGGCGAAATGGGGGAGATGGAGGCATCAAATGGGTTATTTCCTGCCTAATTCTTCTATGCCATGACCTAGAAGAAATCTATCAATAATAAAGATAAATGAATAATCTTTTAGCTGTAAACAAAAATTAGTTAATAAACTATTATCTGATGACTGATGTCATTGAACTTCATACTTCTAATCATGTTATATGCATAAATCAATCCTATTAAGATGGAACCAACAACATAACCAATATGTGATCACTTAAGAGTTGCTTAAGAATTAAAAATATATGAGATCTTTGCTATTTGTAAGCTTAAAACTATAGTAACCGCGATTAAGATTAAATAATTATCTTGACTTGAATTACAATCTTTAGGAACTAGCAACTCTGAAAATCTGTAAGTGCATTATTCTTCTCCAATCATAAATAAATAGAAATAAGCACCTGTTTCAGAAATAATACCAGCAATATCACATTCCAATTGTAAGTAAATGGCTCAATAGAATACTGCTGAAGAGCGAGCTATGGCATGTGGTCGAATGTGAGAACAGTTATAACATGAAGATAAACCTGAGGGGTACTCAAACATTGGAGTCAAGAAAAAAAGGCCTCGCAGCCATAATGATTCTTGCAGCAATCCCAACTACGGTCCCATAAAGTCAACCTGCAAAAACAACAAAAGAAGTAATTGTAAAACAATTGATGCAACAAAGAAATGTAAAATGTGCTCTATATTCATAGCAGTTCACGAATCAATGTTTAGGAACTACATAACCTAAAATATTTAATTCAGCAACTGCAATACACCTGATGTGGGATATGCTAAAAAAAACACAAGTCAGTAACATTGGCTACTCCAATTTTGGGAACCGTAGTGGTTCGGAAAGCTAATAGAAAGATGGATAATTGGAGAAGTTTTTAATTGCCAAAGGGTAGGGTACTGGGGATTGACTTTGTGACCATTTTTATACTTATTTTATGTCCATCTTCCATTTGGCAAATTGGAAGGTTTTATATCTTTTCCTACTAAAAATGTGTGGTTAGGTGTTGGATATTGGTTTACTTACGAGGGAAGAGGAAAGGAAGAAGTCCATGGGCAGAACTTTGAAAATGGGAAGAGGATGAAATTTTGGGAACACACTTGGGTGGATGATATATTGTTTGATGTCAAATTACCAGGTTTAAATTAAGTGGTCGAGCCAAAAAAGTCAGTTCGTTGAGTGAAATTTGAAATTCAAGTACAAAATGTTGAAATACTGCTGGCTGCCAACAGAAGATCTTGGAGGACGATGAGGAAAGAGAGCTGCAGACTATTTTGATCCCACTGAAAAATCAGTTGATGTTGGAAGGGAATGAAAAGATTGTGTTTGGTTAAAGGATCCAGATGGAAGCTTCGTAGTAGGATCTCCATATCTATAACTGATTAGCAGAGGAAATGTCATGGAAAAGAACAATGGGTTATAAAATGCGGTTTGAAGGGAATGAGGGACATGTAAAGATAATTTGTAGGAGTTTGTTAGAGACTATTTGTAATAAATAAGTATAAGATCCAAAAAAACATAATTCCTTTCCATATGACGAAAAGCTTTTCACCTTAAATTATGCTTCCTTGTTATTTTTTATGAGCATTGAGCAGGCCATCCAGGAAAAAGAAAATGATTGAATCACCTAACGTTTTGTTAATTTCTGAAATGTATATTAGACTTCTTCCCCCGCTCACAGTCACTTAGCTTCTTCACAATCATGTGGCGGTGCATAGTAGTGTAACATGTCTTAATCCTACATCTGAAATAAGAGGTTAAAAAGAGGTAAATATCATGCGTGCAGGAGGCAGAAGGGCCCTGAGAATTCAAATTAAATTACAAATGGGCGGACTACATTGTATCAAAAATTGCTATCACACTTCGGAGAGAAACGACATCTGTAATTCAAATATTTGAGCGTACGGAAAGAATGAGAGAGGAAAAAAAAAGAAATGAAAAAGAAAAGAATGAGATCGTGTGTTGTAATTCAAATCTTCGAGGGTGTTTTTTGTGCGGACTAATCATTGATTTTGTATTTTCCAAGCCGAGGTTGTTTCCTTTTCAACTATTATGGGAAAATATTGAGTTGGGAAATATTTATGAGTGAGATGAACTCTATACACCCAACAAAGAAAGCTTTCACTACGCCTCTCCACAGCCACAATTAAAAATGGGAACAAAGGATCCTTGCCTAAGCTCGGTAGTGATCCAAAATCATTCTCTTATGTTTATCATTAATTATAATGGAGAAGATACCATTAAGTTGTTAACCATAAGTTTCCAGTTTCCATTCCTAAATTCCAAGCCCCAAGGCGTTGATGCCACCAAACATATACATAGATAAAATGTAACCTAACGTTCTCATGAGTTTAAAGGATTAAACAGTACTAGAGGTTTCAATGTTAGCGTATTTTGAAGGTAACGAGTAGTACTAATTTTAAAGATATGAACTAGTTGCCAATAGCTACATAGGACCAAGTAACACCATTATATGGTAATGTAATTTATTTAAGCTCAAAGAAAGAATAGTATATACCATACCTTGGGATAATACCTTCCCATATCTCGTTAGTAGAGCCAAAATCATAAACCAGAGCATGTCATCCCTGAATATACAAAGATGTAATTGAGCCCCTTTTATTTCGATAACATGAAGTATTATACCATTAAATGCTAGTTTACCTCAACAGCAACATGGGTCATTTGGTTCTAACTTTCCTCCCAATAAGTGATTTCAGTGTTGCTTCTTCAGCTGGCTTAATGGTTCCAAAAGAAATTTGATTGACGATCTGACTTCTCCAACTAGGAACTGGAGTGTTTAACTCTGTTAAGCTGTAGATACCCAAATAATACTTGAGAAAAAGGAAAAAGAAATAAACAATAAATAAATAATGGAGAATAAATAAAGCCAATGGAAATCAAAGTATCTATAACTTAAAGATTGGTGCATTTTCCTATTGGCTGCAAAATTAGGATGGTTATCATATCAGCAGCTTTATGTATTTTGATCGATAAGAAATCCATCAATGATAAAAGAGCCCTCGTATCTGTAAACCCTTCTGATCTTGTTTGATCAACATTAAGTCATTAACAAGTCCTTAAAGCTCTCTATGCTCCCCATTTGATAATCTTTTAACTCTTTTTCTGAGATCCAGGATCAAACTTCCTTTCTCCAGAAGAAAATACATTTCATGTAGCAAAAACAAATTTATAAATATTAAATAATTGAAATTTTGGAACAGAAAGAAAAATACCCATGTAATGGCATCAGCTTCAGCTTTAAAGATTGTAAAACAGAACCTTTTGCTCCGTTCCGAAGTTGATGAATTTAGGCTTCTATGTCCGTTTCAACATACATCCTGGAGTATGCCAAATAATTCTTGCCTTTTATTCATCTAGCTACGACATACAAAACGAAGACCAAATTAATTTAGCATGAAATTCAAACAACATGAGGAAGTAGAAGGGACAAACAATTGATTTGTATCATCCATTATATTTTCTCCGGTTGTTTTCTTTTTTTCTTATTTGTTCTTAAACACATTATGAACAACCGCATTATCCTTTGGTTTCTCCTTCCAGCCAACAACATTTATTAGTTGAAAAAGGCATCTTCTACTGATAATCAAAGTATTTTTCAATATTTGGAAGACGCTGGCATCTCCCTTGTTCCAATCAATGATTGAGAAGGGAATAGATCGATAAAGTTTAAGGAGTAAGGTACGCTGGAAGAGTAAGGAGTTTTTCTTGTTCCAAACAATCGATTTGTATCATACATAATATTCTATCCATCGGTTGATTTTTAGTTTTTCTTATTTTTTCTTACAACGTCACAAACAACGACTCCCTTCTCTTATATATCTAGATGGAATTAGGAATTAAAGTACCACCAAAGATCGTGACTGACATACTAAAACGTTAATGCAATGGCATCTTTGCAAGAGAATCAAAGCAGAAAAATACTTACTGAACCAATATCCATCTTGTTTTAGTCACCGCACATGGTGATGAGTCGCTTCAATCCTTTCAACGAAGCTTAAAATAGATGTAGAGAATTTTGTAAGTGAACATGGTGACGAGATTGTACACCTCGTCTGATGAAGCAACGGTGCTATTGTGGAGAACACTGTGCGAGGCGATCGTAAAATCCTCTGAAGTTTGTTTCGATTAAGAAGTTCCGTGATTCAGTTAACAAAATAGGCGCTGAAGGGAATATTAAATGAGAGAGAGATGAGCTCACGAATGAAATAGGCGCGAAAAAGTAAAAGACGAGCGATCTCCGTAATTTATGAACGATTACTAGGGTTTCTAATTAATCGATCTTTGTAATTAGCATTAATCCATTTAAGAGACAGAGGATATCAGATTAGCGGACAAGCTTTTACGTTAGGGTTTCTGATGATTCGATCCAGCATCAAATCTGATGATCCGATCATGGAAATTTAGGCGAACCTGCGAGAAATAAATACTAACATATAAAATCGAAATGAGTGTGATTAGGGTTCTAAGATTTGGCAGAAAAATTTAAGTGAAACCTCAAGAAATTGGTAATATTATACAAAATCGAAATTAGTAGGATTAGGGTTTGTAATGTTATGGAGAAATTTTGGTGAAAACGAAAGAAGTTGTTAATATTTTAAGAAATCGGAATGGTTAGAATTAGGGTTCCAAAGAATTTGCAGAAATTATGAAGAAATCGGGATTGGAAGGGTTAGGGGGTTTCGAAGACTTTGCATCTCGATCTTCATGGTTCCTTGCATCGGGGAGAAGACCGGGTCAACGAAAATAAAAGGAAGAGACATTCCAAATAATTCGGAACCCGCCAATCGCTAAACAAAGATAAAAGTGTGAAGCCCGCCAGTCCCTTATTTATAACTATTCCCTGATGTTCATTCTTCGGTGTCTACGATCGATGTGGGAGCGGGACATCCAATTTTAACATTTTTTCCCTATTTTTCTTTTTTTTTGATATTACAATATTTCTTTTATTCCACTGTATATTGAAAATTAAATAAATTCATGAAATTTCTATCGTGTTAATATCAAAATACCCAATATTGATAATAAATATTTCGAATTTTGTTATATTGAAACAGTCATATACTTATGGAGAATTTTTTTTATTCAAACAAATTCTATTTAAAAACTATTATCTTCCAATCTCATTATATGAAGACATTATTTTATCAAAATGCAATCAATATTTTGAGATAATATTTCAAAATAACTGCTACGTAAATATATTTCAAGATAACCAATATTTCAAAATTTAGCTTAGTGATAATCGACACGCCATTGTAAACTAGGACTTTTCCATCATTGAATCTACAAACGTAGAATCACCTCCTTCGACAGATTATTGACCCGTATCAAATGCCATTGTAAACAAATAGTTATTTGTTCATGATTCTTACCGACCCCACAACGCCAATCCAATCCTCCAATTTTGAATTAGGATTTTCCAATCGTCGATTATCTACAGACGAGATTCATAGAAG
Source organism: Momordica charantia (assembly GCF_013281855.1). Classification (NCBI taxonomy): domain Eukaryota; kingdom Viridiplantae; phylum Streptophyta; class Magnoliopsida; order Cucurbitales; family Cucurbitaceae; genus Momordica; species Momordica charantia. The sequence continues at coordinate 25,947,423 of NW_028275162.1, read as the reverse complement.
CAACCTCATCACGTCACATCACGTTTTCTATCCGATTTTGAATTAGCATTTTCTAATCATGAAATTTAAAAATAGAGTTTTTTTTCGATAGCAAAAGTAGATTTACCTGATGGAATCAAATATTATTTTACCATAAGATAATTTGTTATTAGCCATAGAGTTTTATGGTTTAATAAAATAATCGTCAAGGTAGACTAGCCTATAATTATCCACCCGTAACTAGCACAGAATCGGCTGCAGGAGAGTGAAGAGACAGCTACTCTCCTAGTCCAGCCCACAGGGAAAGGCTCTTCTTTCTGGTCTACATCAAGTGCATTGAATGCCCCACAATTTGAATCAAAGAGGATGTGTCAAGAAGAAGTTCGGGATAAAATCTAAGTGAATTTGAGTGGATTCCCGACAGCTTCTCGCTTTTCATGAATGTGTCTCCCCCTCTGCTTATGTGAGTTTGACCCGCCTTTGACTCCGCTTGCTTCTGACTCCCTATGAGCCGTTTGACGACCTTACTTTTTCGAAGGATCGGCGGGACATGGGAGCCTCAGCTCATGCATCGGTTTACCGAAATCATCTCCACTATCCCACTTCCTTCTATTAAAAAAGGGGAGCTGCCCTTACTTAAACATTATTGTGATTTGATCAATTCAAATAACCCTTTTTTTAGGGCATTTACGTTATTACTTTTCTTCTAATTATTATTTTTCTTACTAAAATTAAAGTTAATCAATATATAATTAACCAGTTTTCAAAATTTTGTCAGATCCATAACGACTTATCAAACTTGAGCATAGTTTAATCGTTTAACGCATATTTAACTATAGATTATCGTATCAACATTTATTAACGCATATTTAACCGATTAACACATCTTTATTTATATAGTCACCCTGTATTAACCAAAATGCAACTTAAAAATAATAATACATAAATAAAGCATTCAAATGCATTAATATAAGGCCAAAAGAAAATGTTAACATAAATCTCAATATAGGTTATTTTCAAAAAGGTTCCAAAAGACCTGACTTAATTGTTATAGGTGCTCTTTTTTTCTTGTAGCAATCCCAGCCACAGTCCCACAAAGCCAGTTTTTACTGTACTATTTTAGGTCACTGTACTTATTTAATGTCCATCTTCCACATGGCAAATTGGATGGCAGTTTCTCTGCAACTCGCGCACCTTCTGTAAACTGAGATCAAATTTAAGCCTACCCAATGTGGGATTTCTGCTATCCTCTTTCCTTTCCTGAAAAATATTCAAGTACATCACATAGACAGTAGAGGATTTTGAACCACAAAAAAAAATATAATATGAAGCATCAGAGCTGTGAGATGTTGACAGCTTCTCGTAACAAAAGATTGAACAGCTCATACATGAACGGCATAAGGATGCAACTAGTGCATACTAAAATGACAGATAACAAAGCTATTGTAAGCATGACTTCAAAGAAGACCTATGTCTCATTGGACATGAAGCGAGATTGGTAGTTTTTTGGGTGTCCTATGCCATCATCTTAATGAGAAGAACCTTATCAAGGGATTTTTGGTCAGGAGAGAAAAAAATCATCTTAATGAGTTTAGTGCATGCTATGAAAAGGGTAAGGGACAGAATCAGCATGTGCCAATGAATTATTGCCTCGTTCACCTGGCTTCTATGATATACACAACAGCCTTGAAAAAGGATCTCAAATAGCCTTCCTTTCTTTTGTAGTAAGCCTATTAGTAGAGTAGGTAGCTCGTACCGCTCCTCTAGTTCAAGTAGTTTAAGAGTGAAGCTAGCTTAGTGAATCGATTTCAAAAACTCTTCCCCTTCCCCTCGTAAACTCGGTAAAGCAGCTTCGCTCCTTCCCCTTGCTTCTTTGAAAGTGTTTGAGTGAAGGCAGCATAAGTGCATTGGTCACATAGGCTTGAAAGTACCCGCTCGTGTCCTATTCAGTCAATTCCGCAGTTGAGTCTTGTTGTCAAAGTCTCGCTGATTGGCCCTGCTAGTCAAAGACCATATTAATTTAGCATGAAACTCAAACAACATGAAGAAAGTTGCAGCCTTGCAGGGGCTACTCTCGGTTTGTTAGCTATCATACATACATAATACATAGCTATCATACATGGAATCAGAATTAAAGTATCATCAAAAGAAGAAAGAAAAGCAAAAAATTTAGAAATTCAACAACTTTAAAGAAAACTTAGCGTATGCTAAGATGAAAAGTAATTGCAAAGTTTTAGTAACTTGAATAATGCCTGAAGTAAATCTAGCATAACATTGAAAAGTTAGAGATTAATTGCAAAGAAAAATATATGACTGTGACGTCGAAAGCAGAAAAATAAGGCCACCAGACTTGGTAAAAGGAATTTCGTTACCCCGTCTGATGACGTGAGGACATCGTAAGATCGAGCTGTTCAGAGTTCAAAACTGAGGGAAATCATTATGATGAATTAGAGATTGTGAATGACGTTAATCATATTTACAAACATTTACCAGATTAGGGTTTTGATGAATCAATTTTCGCATTTTGTAGTACTCAGCATTGTCCATTTGAGAGAGAGGATATCAAAATAACTAACAAGTTTGTGTGTTAGGGTTTCTGATGAATCGATCAGTTGATACAGATGATCCGAACATGGAACTTTGGAGGAAACTGCGATAAATTAATAATGATATATGAACCGAAACCAGTAGGATTAGGATTTATAAGGTTTTGCAGAAATTTTGGCGAAACAGAAAGAAATTGGTGATATTATACGAAATAAGAATTAGTAGGATCAGGGTTTCAAAAGTGAGTTCCCAAAATTTTATCTCGGTTCATTGCGCATCGCAGCGAAGAACCGGTCAACGAAAATAAAAAGAGAAAATCATCCAAATCATTCGTAACCCATCCAACGTTGAACAGACAAAATTCTGGCGCTCACAAACATCTCATTTATAGCCATTCTCTACTGTTCATTAATCAGTCGATGTGGGGCATCCAATTTCACCATTCTTCTACCTTTTTGATTTAAGATATTACAGCCATGGTTCTGACCCGACATGAGGTGTGAATCAACATTTCCATCATAGTGAAAATCGACAAAATGTGAAAAATATCAATAAAATGTCAATAATATATATATAATATTAATTATTTTGATCAATATTTCAATCGATATTTGCATGAAATTGAAACATCAACATCGACATTTAAAATCTTGATTACACCATTACTTTTATTTTATTATCATTCTTTTTTTGAGAAGGGCGAAGGGTTTGACATCACCCATTATATTTCATAATCTTGTTATATTGAAACAATCAATATTCCATGATAATTATTATATCTAAATAATCAAACAACAAATAGTTTTGAACAATTTTTCAAAACATAAATCAAGAGAACTTTTTTCTAATCTTGTTATATCATAAGTCCAAGACAATATATATATATATATATCGAGGCAGTATTTCAAAATAATTGTTATAAAACAAGATCATTATTTCAAGACAATCTCTATATTAAGGAAACTAATATTTCAAGGAAGCTATAAATGACAAAGTATTGAATGTTCAAAAGATTGATATAATCAAATATTTCAAGGCAACCATTATTTAAAGCAATCATTCTACTACGGTAGTCAATATTTCAAGCCCATCAATACATATTATTGATATAAACTAGTGACTAATTTATATCAAAAATAAATAAATATTTTATAAACCAACAAAATTCATATAAACTAGTGACTAATTTTTCAAAACAATGATATTGAGACATTTATCAATAAAACTATCCTATCAAAACAATCAATACTACGCATCAAAAGGTTGTGAGTTGGAATCCCCAGTCCCATGGGCTAAAAAAAATAAAATAAAAATACTACTTGATCATGTCGATGCAACAATATTTCAAGGAAAACAAAGCTACTATAACAAAACAATTGATAAATAAGACAATAAAAGGACTAACCAGTGATTTAAATACCGATCGACATATTGACATGTCGATGTGTCGACAACCTCCACTTCGACAGGGGAGTAGAAAGTCCTTTTGCCAAAATACAAATGTTGCGATATCCACGACATTTCCAAAATATGTCTTTTACTAACATAAAAAATACTTTTAAGACAAAAGGCCCAATTTTTGACAAAGGCCCAGCACAACGATTAATTATAACCTAATTAAGTTACAACTAAAGTCTAATTGACTAATTCAAAAAATTTGTACCAAAATTTGCAATTTACATGTCCATCGACATACCCGTAAAATCGGGACCTCGACATTTGCATTGACATTGACTTTTCTAACCTTGGGACTAACACACAAAAATAAATATTTTATAAACCAACAAAATTACCAAAACAAACTTCATATAAACTACAGTGACTAATTTTTCAAAACAATTATATCAAGACATATTTATCTTAAAAATATTATATCAAAACAATCAATATTTTGAGACGAATACTTCAACACACCAAGAGGTTCTCAGTTGGAATCCCCAACCTCCACATGGACTAAAAAAAAATAAAATAAAAATACTACTTGATCATGTCGACGCAACAATATTTCAAGGAAAACAAAGCTACTATAACAAAACAATTGATAAATAAGACAAAATAAAAGGACTAACCAATGATTTAAATATCGATCGACATATTGACATGATCAAGTAGTATTTCGACAGCCTCCACTTGAACAGGGGAGTAGAAAGTCCTTTTTCCCCGTGTCATCAACATATCGCCAAAATACAAATGTTGCGATATCCACGACATTTCGAAAATATGTCTTTTACTAACATTAAAAAAAAAACTTTTAAGACAAAAGGCCCAATTTTTGACAAAGGCCCAACCCAACGATTAGTTATAACCTAATTAAGTTACAACTAAAGTCTTATATACTAATTCAAAAAATTTGTACCAATATTTGCAACTTACATGTCCATCGACATGTCCGTAACATCAAGACCTCGACATTTGCATCGACATTGACATTTCTAACCTTGGGACTAACACACAAAAATAAATATTTTATAGACCAACAAAATTACCAAAACAAACTTCATATAAATTACATCAAGACAAATACTTAGTAAGTAATCATTATATCGAGACATATTTATCCATATAAAACTATTATATCAAAACAATCAATACTTCGAAACAAATACTTCAATGCACCAAGTCATATTTACTAATCCAAAAAATTTGCACCAATATTTGCAATTTACATGTCCATCGACATCACATTTCTAACCTTGGGACTAACACGCAAAAATAAATATTTTATAAACCAAAAAAGTTACCAAAACAAACTTCATATAAATTACGTCAAGACAAATACCTATATCAAAGCCATCAATATTAATATTTCGAGCACACCAATATTTCAAGACTAAAACTTGAAATAAAGGAAAACAAAGCAACTACCGGATTAAAGCAATTGATAAATAAGACAACTATTATATCAAGACAACCATTATATTGATGTACTTGAAGCTTGAAGCTTAAAGACAACTACTATATTGAGGTAATCAATATTTCATATTTCGAGGCAAGAATGTATATGGTATATTCAAACATCATTATATTGATGTACTTGAAGCTTAAAGACAACTACTATATTGAGGCAATCAATATTGTCCTACGACCCATAGTTTAAACAACTACTATTATATCAAAGCAATTGATAAACAAGTCGAAATAACATCATATCGACACATTATTTATCAAAACAATCAATATTTTCATCCCGTCAATATTTTGTGACCAAAAGAGCTAATTATGTTTATGCATCAATATTGCAAGGAAAACAAAGCAACTACCATATCAAAGCAATTGATAAATAAGTCAAAATAATAGGATCAACACTCAAAGAACAAAATAAATATATAATGTAAGGATGCAACGCACGAATCTCAGTAATACTATAAAAAACAATGTAGCAATGGCAGTAACCATTCAAACAATGTAGCATTGCACGCAGATTTATCCCAGAATCAACGGTCTATTGCTTTCTGGGGGCAACGACACTATCCTAGTGGTTGTGGATAAGCTAAGTACATATGCAAACTTTATCTTAACAAATAACAACCTCTAACCTTGACAAATAACAGCCCTCCTTTTACGAAAACTCATACCTGTTTTCTTTAACGATATTGTGATATACAACCCAAACGAAGATTCTCACATAACGCCAGTGTTTTCAAGGCGCAAGGCGCACCTCAAGGCGACAAGCCCTTTGATCGCCTTGAGGCAAAAGGCGATACAAAGGCGACGCCCAAGTGAAGCGAGGTGCACCTTAATAAAAAATAAAAATTATATATATAGTGCATAAATTTATATAGTAATCATAGTTTAAAAAATAAATACCAAAATAGTGTCATAGTAAATGTCAACAAGATACATAAACCAACCAAATTCAATAAGTTTAGGAGCGGCGACGGTGATGGTCGGAGACGGGAGCGGGCGATGGCCAGAGATAGAGGGTGGTGAAGGTGAATGTCGAGAGGCAGAGAGAATGGTTAGGGTTTGTGGACTAAGGTATTTCGCGAGGGAGAAAGGTTCTTTTAAAACAACACATTAAAAATTTTTAAAAAATAAAATAAATAAAGCAGTTCGCCTCGTTGAAGCAATCGTCTGGCCTCAGGAGAGAGGAGCACAAAGGAGCACCGAGGCGAGCGCCCAATTGAAAGCGCTCGCCTGGGCACCTTGCAAGGCGCACCTGAGCGAAATCGCCTCGCCTCTCGTCTGAGGCGAGCGCCCGGGTGCGCCTCAACAACACTGCATAATGCATCTCACCGTGGTGTTTAACATCTTGCAGAACAATAAGTTGAACACCAATTTGGAGAAGTGTGAATTCATGAGGGAAAAGATTGAATATCTGGGGCACTGGGTCTCTGCACAGAGGGTGGACGTTGATCCACAAAAAGTAAGAGCAATGCTGCAATGGCCTCAACCACGTAAGCTTGACAGAGTATTACTTGTCCCTAGCAGCCCCAGTAGCCCAACTTAATAAGAAGAATGCCTTTTGCTGGGATGAGCAAGCCACCGCAGTCTTTGAGAAATTGAAGCATGCCATGGTGATTACACCAGTTCTAGCCTGCCTGATTCCAATTTATGAACATGGTACTATCAAAGTTGTTCGTGGTAATAGCGGATTTAGCCAAAGATAGTAAGGATGGAACAGAGAGTAATTTAACTTGAATATCCGAAGTGGATTTCAAAGTTGCTAGGGTACAATTTTGAAATTTAGTACAAGCCAAGGTTGGAAAATTAGGCAGCATATGCATTATCCTAAAGCACACCAGTAGCCCACATAGAGCCTTTTCAGCACCGACGCTATTAGAAACCTAAATAATGACCCATACTTGTTCGTGGTAATAGCGGATTTAGCCAAAGATACTAAGGGGAGCAACAAGTTTAGTATGCAACAAGGCGTGTTGAGGTATAAGATCTGCCTGATACTGTCCAAGAAGTCTACTCTCATTTCAACCGTTCTAAAGTTACACCACAACTGGATCTATGTTCTTAAAAGCTCAAGGCGTACTAAAGTTCAATAGACCTCACTCTAAAGCATGTAAAAGCTTAAACACAAGGCACAAAATAAATAAAATATATATCCACATATAAAACATGTAAAAGCAAAATAAGATTAAAAAACATTATAAGTTTTTTAGCATAAAGAGTCAATGGTCCACAAAAACATGAAAACAATCCTAAACTAGTACATGATAGTTCAAAATAAAGAAATTCTAACATTTTGTTTCAGAGAGAGAGAAACAAAGAGAGAGAGATAACTGTTTTAGAGAAATGGAGGGAGAGCTTATTGTTTTAGAAAAAGTGAGAGGGCCTTACCTTACTGTCATGTGGGTTGAGAAATTACAAAACAAAGAACCTTGTTGGGAGTTGTTTGAAGTTGGAGAAGAAAGAGGGGAAAAGTTCGAGGAAATCGTGGAGGTTGATTTAAAAATTATGGGATTTGGCCCATTTTCAACCAGCAGCATGTGGACTTACAGAAAAAAGACCCTAAATGCAAGGTATTCTATGCGCAGTGTATGCGTCTTGCCTTGAAAAGGCGAGGCGAATTGAAAATACCTAAATGCAAGGTATTTTCAAGGCAAGACGCATACACTGCGCATAGCGCCAAGAAGCGCAAGCGCTTTTTAGAACACTGGACTCAATAATGGGGGAGACATTCTAGGTTTCTTAGGACCTACAAAAGATTAACCCGAGAGGATTATTGGCAACGGATGAAGGGGGATGTCAAGGGCTATGTAGGGCCATGCCAAGTTTGCCAAAGAAATAAGATTGTTGCAAACTCTCCAGCATGCCTCCAACCTCTACCTATTCCAGAACGTATATGGGAACATGTGACCATGGGCTTTGTCGGGGCTTACCAAAGTCTGGGGGCAACGACACTATCTTAGTAGTTGTGGACAAGCTAAGTAAGTATGCACACTTTATCCCTTTAAATCACCCATTTTCATTTTTAGAGATTGTGGATGTTGTTTTTGACAAATAAATTGTTCAACTACACGGGTTAGACAAGATATTTGTGAATCACTTCTGGTCTGAAATTGAATTATTCCAGTTGCAAGGGACCCATTTACGTTGAAGCACAACCTACCACCCACAAACAGATGGACAGTTGAAGATAGTCAATAAATGCCCGACGACGATACAACGTACCAAGTATTGGTGGGGACAACACCTTTCATTTGGCCTATGGGAGGCCCACTCCCTCTGATTGGGTATGGAAGCAAGAAAGCTACCAACGCAACATTGGATCAGTAATTGGAAGAAAGGGATGTGGCAATAGATTGCTTCAAAGATGAGGATGACGACTGTGTGTATTTGAACATCGGACCGTACTAGAAAACAGCAGCCAAGTGTCGAAATTAAAAGCTTGCAAACAAGTACTTCGGGCCCTACGCGACCAACCGGAAGAACTTAGCTGAGGAACAAGCTACATGGGAAGCGATTGAGGACCTGCAACGCCAGTTCCCTGACTCTCATCAGGGCCATTTTGCTGACACCCACCTTGAGGACAAGGTGCTTAATGAAATGGGAGGCCATGTGAGGCCCCCCATTGTTAATATCTATACTAGGAGGGGTGGAAGGATGAATAAACTTACGTGTCATTTCTATAATCACGAAATAAACTCCTCCAAAATTTGAGCCACGACCAATAGATTGGTTGACTTCAACTTCATATCCATGTAACCTGTGAAAGAAAAAAAAAAATCCTTTATTGTATTCGTTTACTTGGGAAAACTCACAGAATAAAAAGCAAGTTGTTCTCAACGTAATATGGAGAGGACAAGAAAGCCAAAGTCAAAACTACTAAGACTACAAGTAGAAGGAAGCACCTGCCTTTCATGAAACTCGTGTTTGCAAAATAAATTGGTGCATCCCCATAATACTATTGAACATTTCTATACACAGTAGTGCTAGGAAGACGCCTCTTTTAGAATATTTCTTTCTCAATTGTTTTAGTATGTGTGCTGCTGTGATCTCTACTGCAATATCTTTAGTAAGTGTTCTTGAATCTATGATCTGGTCCTCATTCTCTTTCTACTAGGAATAGAAGTATTTATAAATAAGGTTTCCACTAAGAATAGAAGTATTTATAAATAAGGTGAGTCAAGGTAAAGTAAATTACCACCGATATTTAAGTGTGTCTTCTAATTCTTCAAGTCTCCCATCAATGCACTTTCTTTCTCAGTTGTTTTAGTATGTGTGCTGTTGTGATCTCTACTGCAATATCTTTGGTAAGTACTATTGAATCTACGATCTGGTCTTGATTCACTCCCCACTAAGAATAGAAGTACATTAACCAATATAAAATTTAATAAAAGGAAAAAAATGAGAAAATAAACCCAATAAAGGTTATGGAGGCATCAGATGGGGAGCACTAATTGATTGTTGGTGGAGAAATGAGGGAGATGGCCCAATAAAGGATAGGGAGACATCAAATGGGTTAGTTCCTGCCTATTTCTCTTCAATGCCACGACTTTGAAGAAATCAATCCAGGATAATAATAAGTCCTCAAAAGTCATAACTGTAAACAAAATTAGTCAATATACTATTATTTGATATCGTCGAACCTCATACTTCTAGTTATGTCATCTGCATAAGATGGAACCAACAATGTAAACTAATAAGAAGATGAAACTATACTTATGAGTTGCTTAAGAATTAAAAATCTTTGAGATCTTTGCTAGTTGTAAGATAGCAATTAAGACCAATAAATAATTATCTTGACTTGGTAACATCTAACTGTCGGGGAACCAGCGCAACTCTGAAAAATAGTAAGTACATTATTTTTCTCCAATCATAAATAAATAGAAATACTAGTGTCAGAAAATAAGTTGATGCATAAATCCAAAATAGTCAAGCACCTGTTTTAAAGATAACAAGTAAACTACCCAAAACTACATTACAGAAAACATATCAAACAACTAACCACATGCTTCTTGAGAAAATAAACATTTTTACTCCACATGATGAGTTCTACACCAACGTCAAAAGAGAGAAGATAATATATATCTCAAAGTTTCGCACCCCACAAGCAAGGGTGTAACCAAGCCCATAGCATCATGTGCGGTCAACAATAGTAACCATCTTGGGGCAAGGAACCACCCAAAAGATGGAGTGATCAAAAAATAGAAAAACATAAATAATAATTTAAAACATATAAAACTATATTATTATAGATAATAGATCGTAGAAAGCCCAAATAAAGGAAATAAAAACAGTGAACCAATTAAAAATGTTAGGGGTAAGGAACCACCCAACACATCACTACATTGGTATGATATTGTCTAATTTGGGCATAACTCTCATAGCTTTGCTTTTTGAATCACCCAAAAAGCCTCATACTAATGGAGATGTTCTCCCTAACTTATAGGTCAATAAAATTTAAGAAACAAAAATTTGCCGAAGAGAAAAAAATAAATAATAATTTAACACATACGAAAATATATTATTATGGATAATAGAACGTAGAAAACCCAAATATAGGGAATAAAAACAAGGAATCATTCGGCAATAATAGGGGCAAGGAACCACCCTCCACATCCCTACATTGGTATAATATTGTCTAAATCGGCATAACCCTATAGCTTCGCTTTTGGAATCACCCAAAAAGTCTAATACTAATGGAGATGTTCTCCCTAACTTATATGTCAATAAAATGTACAAAGAAATTTTTTGGGGAAGAGAAAAATAAATAAATAATTTTTTAAAACATACAAAAATATATTATTATGGATAATGGACGGTAGAAAACCCAAATATAGGGAATAAAAACAAGGAACCATTTGACAATGTTAGGGGCAAGGAACCACCCTCCACATCCCTACATTGGTATGATATTGTCTAATTTGGGCATAACCCTCATAGCTTTGCTTTTGGAATCACCCAAAAAGCCTCATACTAATGGAGATCTTCTCCCTAACTTATATGTCAATAAAATTTAAGAAGAAATTTTTTGGGGTAGAGAAAAATAAATAAATAATTTTTTAAAACATTCAAAAATATATTATTATGGATAATGGACCCTATAAAACCCAAATATAGGGAATAACAACAAGGAACCATTTAACAATGTTATGGGCAAGGAACCACCCTCCACATCCCTACATTGGTATGATATTGTCTAATTTGGGCATAACCCTCATAGCTTTGCTATTGGAATCACCCAAAAAGCCTCATACTAATGGAGATCTTTTCCCTAACTTATATGTCAATAAAATTTTAAAAGAAATTTTTTGGGGTAGAGAAAAATAAATAAATAATTTTTTAAAACATACAAAAATATATTATTATGTAGGGAATAAAAACAAGGAACCATTTGACAATATTAGGGGCAAGGAACCACCCTCCACATCCATACATTGGTATGATATTGTCTAATTTGGGCATAACCCTCATAGCTTTGCTTTTGGAATCACCCAAAAAGCCCCATACTAATGGAGATGTTCTCCCTAACTTATATGTCAATAAAATTTAAGAAGAAATTTTTTGGGGAAAAGAAAAATAAATAAATAATTTTTTAGAACATACAAAAATATATTATTATGGATAATGGACGGTAGAAAACCCAAATATAGGGAATAAAAACAAGGAACCATTTGACAATCTTAGGGGCAAGGAACCACCCTCCACATCCCTACATTGGTATGATATTGTCTAATTTGGGCATAACCCTCATAACTTTGCTTTTGGAATCACCCAAAAAGCCTCATACTAATGGAGATGTTCTCCCTAACTTATATGTCAATAAAATTTTAAAAGAAATTTTTTGGGGTAGAGAAAAATAAATAAATAATTTTTTAAAACATACAAAAATATATTATTATGGATAATGGACGGTAGAAAACCCAAATATAGGGAATAACAACAAGGAACCAATTGACAATGTTAGGGGCAAGGAACCACCCTCCACATCCCTACATTGGTATGATATAGTCTAATTTGGGCATAACCCTCGTAGCTTTGCTTTTGGAATAACCCAAAAAGCCTCATACTGATGGAGATGTTCTCCCTAACTTATATGTCAATAAAATGTAAAAAGAAATTTTTTGGGGTAGAGAAAAATAAATAAATAATTTTGTAAAACATACAAAAATATATTATTATGGATAATGGACCGTAGAAAACCAAAATATAGGGAATAAAAACAAGGAACCATTTGACAATGTTAGGGGCAAGGAACCACCCTCCAAATTCCTACATTGGTATGATATTGTCTAATTTGGGCATAACCCTCATAGCTTTGCTTTTGGAATCACCCAAAAAGCCTCATACTAATGGAGATGTTCTCCCTAACTTATATGTCAATAAAATGTAAAAAGAAATTGTTTGGGGTAGAGAAAAACAAATAAGTAATTTTGTAAAACATACAAAAATATATTATTATGGATAATGAACCGTAGAAAACCCAAATATAGGAAATAAAAACAAGGAACCATTTGACAATGTTAGGGGCAAGGAACCACCCTCCACATCCCTACATTGGTATGATATTGTCTAATTTGAGCATAACCCTCATAGCTTTGCTTTTGGAATCACCCAAAAAGCCTCATACTAATGGAGATGTTCTCCCTAACTTATATGTCAATAAAATGTAAAAAGAAATTTTTTGGGGTAGAGAAAAATAAGTAAATAATTTTGTAAAACATACAAAAATATATTATTATGGATAATGGACCGTAGAAAACCCAAATATAGGGAATAAAAACAAGGAACCATTTGACAATGTTAGGGGCAAGGAACCACCCTCCACATCCCTACATTGGTATGATATTGTCTAATTTGGGCATAACCCTCATAACTTTGCTTTTGGAATCACCCAAAAAGCCTCATACTAATGGAGATCTTCTCCCTAACTTATATGTCAATAAAATTTTAAAAGAAATTTTTTGGGGTAGAGAAGAATAAATAAATAATTTTTTAAAACATACAAAAATATATTATTATGGATAATGGACGGTAGAAAACCCAAATATAGGGAATAACAACAAGGAACCATTTGACAATGTTAGGGGCAGGACCTCCACATCCCTACATTGGTATGATATTGTCTAATTTGGGCATAACCCTCATAGCTTTGCTTTTGGAATCACCCAAAAAGCCTCATACTAATGGAGATCTTTTCCCTAACTTATATGTCAATAAAATTTTAAAAGAAATTTTTTGGGGTAGAGAAAAATAAATAAATAATTTTTTAAAACATACAAAAATATATTATTATGGATAATGGACTGTAGAAACCCCAAATATAGAGAATAAAAACAAGGAACCATTTGACAATCTTAGTTGCAAGGAACCACCCTCCAAATCCATACATTGGTATGATATTGTCTAATTTGGGCATAACCCTCATAGCTTTGCTTTTGGAATCACCCAAAAAGCCTCATACTAATGGAGATGTTCTCCCTTAACTTATATGTCAATAAAATTTAAGAAGACATTTTTTGGGGAAGAGAAAAATAAATTAATAATTTTTTAGAACATACAAAAATATATTATTCTGGATAATGGACCGTAGAAAACACAAATATAGGGAATAAAAACAAGGAACCATGACAATGTTAGGGGCAAGGAACCACCCTCCACATCCCTACATTGGTATGATATTGTCTAATTTGGGCATAACCCTCATAGCTTTGCTTTTGGAATCACCCAAAAAGCCTCACACTAATGGAGACGTTCTCCCTATCTTATATGTCAATAAAATTTTAAAAGAAATTTTTTGGGTAGAGAAAAATAAATAAATAATTATTTAAAACATACAAAAATATATTATTATGGATAATGGACAGTAGAAAACCCAAATATAGGGAATAACAACAAGGAACCATTTGACAATGTTAGGGGCAAGGAACCACCCTCCACATCCCTACATTGGTATGATATTGTCTAATTTGGGCATAACCCTCATAGCTTTGCTTTTGGAATCACCCAAAAAGCCTCATACTAATGGAGATGTTCTCCCTAACTTATATGTCAATAAAATTTAAAAAGAAATATTTTGGGGTAGAGACAAATGAATAAATAATTTTTTAAGACATTCAAAAATATATTATCATGGATAAGGGACAGTAAAAAACCCAAATATAGGGAATAAAAACAAGGAATTGACAATGTTAGGGGCAAGGAACCACCCTCCACATCCCTACATTGGTATGATATTGTCTAATTTGGGCATAACCCTCATAGATTTGCTTTTGGAATCACCCAAAAAGCCTCATTCTAATGGAGATGTTCTCCGTAACTTATATGTCAATAAAATTTAAGAAAAAAAAATTTGCCGAAGAGAAAAAAATAAATAATAATTTAACACATACAAAAATATATTATTATGCATAATAGAACGTAGAAAACCCAAATATAGGGAATAAAAACAAGGAACCATTTGACATTGTTAGGGGCAAGGAACAACCCTCCACATCCCTACATTGGTATGATATTGTCTAATTTGGGCATAACCCTCATAGCTTTGCTTTTGAAATCACCCAAAAAGCCTCATACTAATGGAGATGTTCTCCCTTAACTTATATGTCAATAAAATTTTAAAAGAAATTTTTTGGGGTAGAGAAAAATAAATAAATAATTTTTTAAAACATTCAAAAATATTTTATTATGGATAATGGACAGTAGAAAACCCAAATATAGGGAATAAAAACAAGGAATTAACAATGTTAGGGTCAAGGAACCACCCTCCACATCCCTACATTGGTATGATATTGTCCAATTTGGGCATAACCCTTATAGCTTTGCTTTTGGAATCACCCAAAAAGCCTCATACTAATGGAGATGTTCTCCCTAGCTTATATGTCAATAAAATGTAAAAATTAATTTTTTGGGAATCGAAAAATAAGTAAATAATTTTTTAAAACATACAAAAATATATTATTATGGATAATGGACGGTAGAAAACCCAAATCTAGGGAATAAAAACAAGGAACCATTTGACAATGTTAGGGGCAAGGAACCACCCTCCACATCCCTTCATTTGTATGATATTGTCTAATTTGGGGATAACCCTCAGAGCTTTGCTTTTGGAATCACCCAAAAAGCCTCGTACTAATGGAGATATTCCCTCTAATTTATATGTCAATAAAATTTAAAAAGAATTTTTTTTGAGGAAGAGAAAAATAAATAAATAATAATTTAAAACATATAAAAATACATCATTATGGATAATGAACCATAGAAGAATTAAAATATAAGGAATAAAATTAATGAACCAATTGAAAGGGTCAGGAGCAAGGAACCACCCTTTACATCCCTATATTGGTATTGGTATGATATTCTAATTTTGACATAATCCTCGTAGCCGCTTTTGGTATCACCCAAAAAGCCTCATACCAATTGAGATGTTATCACTAACTTATATGTAAATAAAATTTAAAAAGAAATTTTTTTGGACAGAAAAAAATAATAATAATAATTTAAAACATATAAAAATATATTATTTTGGATAGTAAACAGTATAAAAATCCAAATATAAGGAGTAAAAACAAGTAACCAATTGAAAGTGTAATGGAGATGTTGTCCCTAACTTATATGTCAACAAAATTGAAAAATAATATTTTTCGGGGAAGAGAAAAAATAAAACAAATAAAACTCAAATATATAATTATATAATCCCTGTTTGATAACTATGTTGCTTTTGATTTATTATTTTTGGTTTTTAATAGTAAGATTAGAAAGTTATTTTTTTTGTTTTGTAATACAGTTTTGATAAGTATTTTCAAAATCTAGGCCAAATGTTTAAAATATATATATATAGTTTTCAAAAAAAAAAAATTTAATTTTGTTAAGAATTCCAATGTATTTACAAGAAAGTTAAATAACAAAAGTGTACAAAAACAAGTGTGATTTTTAAAAACAGAAAAACTAAAAACATGGTTATCGAACAGCCCCTAGTTATTTAATTATGTAGATGCAAAATCTGCGCAAACAGGACAAAAATGTGTAGCTACTTTTACGTTTCTAGTTTTAACATTTACCAATATAATGGAATCATTTTAACGAACCAATATAAAATTTGTAAGAAGGAACTAACGTTATATACATAATATTTATGCAACATACCTTTAAGACAAGACATATATATTTAAAGAATGAACTAGAGATTTTCGTTTTTCCTCAGAGAAACTCAGAAAGCCAATATAGGTATGAAGAAGGTTATTTGAAATCAATATGGAATTTACAGCTCGGGGAAAAAAGTAACAACAATCATAAAGTGACAAACCCGAAACCACAAAGATAAATGAAAACTTACAGTGAGAACTATTCGCCTGTGATGAATAGAGAAACCTCCTCCGCAACCCAGATCAAACGCCACTGCAAACTCCAAAGTCTGGAGATACTATCAAACGAAAACCACCGAAAATTAACAACAAGTTCTTTGTTCGTGAGTCTTACCCAACGCCCACTCCAATTTCAAAAAAACATTAGGGTTTTCGATGAGAGAACCCAATAACAAATGAGAGTCTCTTGTGATTCTTACCGACATGAATCTGGAAAGAAAATCATTACGATGAGAGTCGCTTGTGATGCGGTAGTGAAAGTCGTGAATCGTACAATGAGAGAAACTTGAACCCCCTCCTCCGCAAGATCAAACGCCAGTGCAAACTCCTGCCGAAAAACATATCGCAAACAACAGCTCTCTGTTCGTGATTCTAACCGATCGAGATCGCAACGACTCTCCAATTTCGAATTAGGGTTTTCCGATCGAGTTTGGTCCAAGGAATCTCATCACATCACGATTCCTATCCGACCTCGAATTAGGGTTTTCTGATCATGAAATTTCAGTTCCAATTTTAAATTGGGTCTTTCATGTCCCTTAACGAAAGTACAAAATCAAAGATGATAAGAAATTATGAACTGTAAAAATCTATGAAATTAACCAAAATCAAATGAGAGTTACCCGATCGAACGTGGAGTGGAATCGAAGATTACTTCACCATCGCTTATTTTTTTATTAGCCCTAGAGTCTCTTAAGGTTAAATAAAATAACCGTTGGGGGTTTCAAAAATAAAAATAACCATTAAACTATTAAAAATACACCTCCGCCCATTTCCGTCAGTAGCGCCTCTTCGATGTGGGAATAAGAAAACTACTATCGTGGTTTGACCAATTCAAAGAGCGCATTTTAGGGCTTTTATGTTATTCTAATTTTTATTCTTGTTACTAAAATTAAAGTTAATCAATAATTAACCAGTTTGAAAATTTTGGCAGATATTAACTACTTAATAAAAATACATATTTTCAAATATTTTAAAATAAGAAGCCACCCTCTTTTGGATCTTACATAACAAATATAGAAAGAAAATTCATTAGCAATAGATAATAAGGAAGGTGTAAATGTCTTATTAGAGTATTTTCTTTATATATATAAATAAAACACTGCTTTGAAAAGAAAAGAAAAAACCACTGAGAATGACATAAGAAGGGTGGTGACCACGCACCAAATCTGCAAAAGAAAATACCCATTCAACGACTTCTTTAAAAAACCAAAAAAAGAACAAAGTAAGAAGGAACAAACTCGGAAAAAAAAATCAAACTGATGACTGAGAGAAAATGCACACTCTTCACAGGGAGGATAAGTATAGGAGGGGAGCTGGGCACTAACCACTGACCACTCTCCTCCCCACTTTTTTCTCCAACTCCTTGAAAAAACTCTGTTTTCATGTTTTATTAGGGTCTTTATTTATCATTAGTTTACTAAGATTTGCAAACTTAAGTTATTTTACTAAAATTTGCAAACTTAAGTATAACTTAACTGGTTATTGCAAATTCGGTTGTAGTTTCGTATCTTCACCCCTAGTTGTTGTACTAAAAAAAATATAAAACCAAAATGCACTCAAATGCAACTCCAAAATAATAATAATAATAAATAAATAAACAGAAGATTCAAATGCATTAATATTATCAGACATATCAAATTTTTTATTGCCACGGCATACATCAAAATGAATACATAATCATGCCGAATTTATCTTGATACTTTACAAAATAGACTGTATATATTTTTACTCAACGGTACAACATATCAATTTACATATATAAAGCAAATTGAAGCAATAAAGCATACATATGCACAGCTAATTTGCAAAATAATTGATACACTTTGCATTCTATCAAAAAAATTATTCTCAAGGCATTCGAGGCAGCAATGGTTCCAATCGAGGGTCAATTTCATTGGAACTTGGAAGCTTTTTGATGCCTGCCTCTAATTGGCTAACTGATAAATCCTCACTTCTGGATTTCACTAAGCTTTGGAGAAAGCTTGATGCATCATTTGGTGAAGAATCTGATCTCCTGTTTGTCTCCTTTAAGCTCTCCACATGCTGAAGACAGACTTGAACTGCATCATGAACTCTCACAAAGAACCACTCCTTGCCAATAAGCTCGACGACACCGGATCTTGAAAATGTAAGCAGAACTTCTCGATTCGGATTGGAAATGGCAATCTGTGTACGACCCAGATGGTTATGGAGAAAATTATGGTGATTATATTTGTTATAGTAATGAAGTAAGTGAGAACTACCTGAATATCTCGAAGTTTGTATTCCTGATACAATTCTTTGAAAGCCTGGACAGCACTAGAATCTATATAAGTAACGGCTGCGGAGGTAGAGAACACATTGGAAAAGTAGAAACAAAGATTAGTAATATAGGATAAAAGGCCCATGAATGGAGAGGCTAATAGTTTAATGGTGTGTTTTGGGAGTGATTTTAGCAAAAGTAGTTTAACGATAATCATTTTAGTAAAAAGTGTGTAATATCAGATTACTTTGATGCTTGATTCTACACGATTGAGGGTGCTTTTAAATGCTTCCTTAAGAAACACTCAAGTC
Source organism: Momordica charantia (assembly GCF_013281855.1). Classification (NCBI taxonomy): domain Eukaryota; kingdom Viridiplantae; phylum Streptophyta; class Magnoliopsida; order Cucurbitales; family Cucurbitaceae; genus Momordica; species Momordica charantia. The sequence goes on along the minus strand of NW_028275162.1, from coordinate 25,928,083 downwards.
AAAAGGATTTTATGTGTGTTTTATCACAAAATACTTTCGAGTACTTTTGATTTTTTTCTAAAGCAATAAAAAATCACTTCCAAACAAACATGATGATTTTAACGAGGGTACTTCTAGTCATGGCAAAGGTGCTTTCAGCCAAAAGCACTCCTAAACATAGCCTTACTTCCACACAAAGTTATCCATGAGTTAGAGATGAAATCTTTAAGCACGTGTCATGAAATTGTTATTAGATACTAATGACAATCATGCTAATATTGATCCCACTTAATGAATGGAAGAATAGAACATAACTCAGTGACCTGCTGAAAACAGAGAGTGGTAGGAGCACTCCATCAAAAGGGGAAAAAAACAAGTGATGCTCATTTAGTTATTTTACATGTATTTTATGAACTCTACAAAAGCAGAAGGATGAATAAACTTACGTGCCATCTCTATAATAACGAAATAAACTCTCTCAACATCTGGCCCACGACCAGTAGATCGGTCAACTTCAACTTCATATTCACGTAACCTGTGATACAAAATCCTTTATTGTATTTGTTTACTTGGGAAAACTAACAGATACAAAAAAGCAAGTTGTTCTCGACGTGATATTGAGAGGACAAGTACACCAAACTACTAAGACTATAAGTAGGAGCAAGCACCTGTCTTTGATGAAACTCGTGTTTGCAAAATAAATTGGTGCATCAATCCGAACAATCACAATTCCGTTGTAAGTATATGCCTCTGGATACTGTTGAACATTTCTGTACACAGTAGTGCCAGGAAGACGCCCCAATACAGCTGTAATAGGAACAAATAGAAGAATTAACAATGAAGTACGAGTGATAGCAATGTATTAGAGTTATATTAGTAATTAGCAAGTAAGTTCGTTGGAAGAAAGTGGTTATAAATAAGGTGAGTTAGGGTAAAGTAAGTTGAGCAATTATTTAGTCGTTTGTGCTTCAGCTTGCTCGCAGTGAGCCTTCCAAGTTATTTGAATTACTTGGGATATTTTACTGTGTTTTATTATTCTTAAAATCTTCAATACAATTTCTATCAAAATTCTCTGCTCTTATAAGGATGCTGCATAAATAAACAATAACTTATTGATCCATTACAAGCTTCCATTATTTTTGAGGATAATGTAACTTCACAAAATTTCGTTTGTTGTTTAGTTCTATCTCAAAAGAATATGCTTCTTTTTGAGCAGCAATAAAGACAAATAAATTAATAGACCCAAAGAATGAGTGTGAAATAATAAAAAGAAAAATTAAGGATCATTGGCTGGAATGCAGTCGAGGCAGGGGCAAGTACTAAATCATGAATTTTAGACGTTTCCCTCCCATTGAAAATTTTGAATGGTTTGGAAATAGAAGGCAGAATTACTTATTTATAGTATGTTACAAAGATGGAAATTCACCGTCCACCTTCTTGACTTGATATACAAATCAATAACATGGATTCCAATAAATGTAAGACTTTGGAACACAGCATTTCCGAGTTTCAAATATAGCTTATTCGAAACTGAACGACTTACCCATATGTGGATTTGCAGATTCGTGAATGACAAAGACTAGTGAAACACCCACCTACAATATGAGATTCACAATAAACCGCATGCTTAGAGTGGTATTCACAATAGAAGAGTTGAACAATATTAATGAAGACATATTAAAAAGCATACTTCAATATTTCAATTTTAGTTACGATAATTGCCTAATATGAAAGGTTCTACTTCTTACATTCTACTCACTAAGTTCTAACATTAACGTCAAAAGAGAAAAGTTCACATAAATCTCAATGTAGGTTATTTGCAAAAGGGTTTCAAAAGACTTGAACTAATTGTTGTAGCGGTGCTATTTTTTCTATCAAAGCGTGATGTAGAATCTAGCAGACATTTGAGGTTTCTTTAGGTCCGACCCTTGAGGGCCGTGAGATGATTAAGGAAATTCTTCTACATCCTCCTAATCCTTTTTAGGAGAGAGTTCACTGTTATGGACGGTGAGTTTCTTTGAAATTGTGTAGAGCAATTTGTTGGAGAAAGAAACACGATATTTTTTAGGTTGAGGTATCTTGATGGGTGTTTGAGAGCATTATTTTACTGCTTCTCTCCCGGTATATACTTGTAGACTTTTTGTGCAATTATCCTTTACTTTTACTCACAAATAGTTGTGGCTCCTATCTGTAATAATTTTAATGTTGTTTATTTTCTGCGCCCGGATGTTGGCTATACCATTCTCATTGTAGCCTTCTTTTGTAGTCTAATTGTTTTGATGTAACTTCTCTTATCGAAATAAAGCCAGGAGGTATCCTATTTCGGAACTTTAAAAAGGCCACAGCAATTAATTTCTTCAAGTTGAAAGCTATGATAAAACATATCCATTATAAGTTTGAACAAACTAAAACTGACAGTAAATAATTATCTAAATAAAACTACCGTATCAGAACAGTTTTAAATACGTACCCCAATTAAGACGCCAATCTCAATGCCAAGAAACAACGTAGAAATAGCAGTAATCACCCATAGAAGAAAATCTTTCTTGTCAATGCGCCACAAAAAAATAGCCTCGTCGTAATCCACCTGAAACGATAAGCATCCAAGGAAAAAGGAAAAATAGTTGTTTCATGACAATAGTAAATGCACGTCCATCTACAATCATGAAAACATAGAAAAAAATGCCCCCAAAATAGATAATCTCATTGAAACAAGCAGGGAAATATGTTCCCGCTATCATCGTATCATCATGACAATCTTCACTGGGACATCAAGAAATACTTCTAACTTCTTGAGTTATCCAACTTCCTTTTTCTTGAGCAACAACTTATAAGCAAACAAAAAACCTCACGAATAAGGTGACCAATTAGTCAAAAAGATGGAAGTATCACAAGAAGAAATCAATATTTTATTCGTTACACAAGAAGAAATTTAGAATTAGACAGTAGTTTTAAATAAGATGAAAGTATATAATTTTAGTTTAGAGTTGTACGAACGGCGGAGAGTCCAAACAACTTAAGATTTTTATCCCCATATAAGAGACGATATCGTTAATTTCAAAGGATAACAAATGGGAAGAGAAGACATTCTCTCACCAAAGTAGAGAGAGAATGGATAGTGTAAGCAAAAGGCAACCAACCCTAAATTCTCCATTTAGACAATCTGCCAAAGATTCTTTCCACCACAAGGAACGAGGATACCCCAAATGAAGATTTCTAGATACACTAAGGGCCAAGTCCCGGTAGAACGATAAAAGGAAGAAGCATTGGTATTCACTTGCCAATCCTCATAGTCCAATCTACTTACGCTTAATCGCCTCATAAAGAAAGTCGGAACAAAAATCTGAACTGTATATTTGTAGTAATAAACACAACAACCATGATCATGCTCCATTCGCTAATTAACTCTTTTTTTTTCAGGGTGGTCGCTAATTAACTCATTGATTAGATAAAATGTACATTTAGTCATATTTGTTAATATCATCAGAAGATTTAACTAAATGAAAAAAAAAAATTACTGCATTAAATTCAGCGGTGCTTACCAAAGTTATTACAGCAGAGATCACAATGGCAGCCAATGCACACTAAGATGACAAAGAACAAAGAACAAAGAAGCAGATTTAGCATCTTTAAATAAATAATTTGATGGTGGCTTTAAAGACACGAATAGATAAGTGGTTAGAGTATAGTTTAAATGCTTGATTTTAATCTAACCTAACATCTCTAGCTTTTCCGAGTTTACAGTACAAATAGCATTGGAATCTCAAATTTACTATATTATTCCCTCTACTTCTTCAAAACAATAATCCATGCATTAAGTCAAGTCCAGGTAAATGAAGTCGAAGTCCAAAACGAGATATGGAAGAGAGTAATAAGATATAATTTAAATGTTAAAATCAATTTGAACCTCAAAGTTTAAGCTTTGAAGACTAAAAAAAGTTCAATATAAAAATAATCACATTTAAGTTTTCTTAGCACCTATAATGATTGCAGCATTAGTATTATGACCTTTTTCTAAGAGGAAAAATGAACACAAAGGTACAACAATTATATGGTAAAAGTACATATTACCACCCTGGTTATGTTAAATGTCTTTTATAATTCGGAGAATGGAGATAAACCTGAGGTATGTACTTAAACAATGGAGTCAGGAAAAGAAGGGCCCCACCCATGACCATTCCTGTAACAATCTGAGATAAGCCAGTTTTAGCTCCACTTTCGTGGCTCACGGCTGATCTTGAGAAAGAACCTACAAAAACACATGAAAAAAAAAATATATATATATATACACACTAATGATTCATTTAAGAGAGAAATCTCAAATTCTTCTAGATTTCGAGTGATAGTGAGTTAATGATTAGCAACCTTATGAGATAAGTTGTAAAAGATAGTTGACCTGTTGTGGGATATGCTGAAAAAAATGAGCCAACGACATTGGATACTCCAAGACCAAATAACTGCTCAATAAAAGAATATGAACTATAACTCACTTTTCGCTAAGTGAAGTAGCCAGTTTCAAGAGGTGTAGAAATTGAAAATCATTTCCCAAGGGCAAAAGTACATACCTCCTGATTTGAATCTAACTCGTACCCATTCTTTGCTGCTAATGCTTTGGCAATCCCAACAGATTCCTAAGAGCAAGGAATGTTCAAAAGAGACCACTAAGTGTTAAGCATGATTGTCGTGTAAGCAACAAACTTAGAGGGATAGGAATGACTTCTCCTACCAATATAGCAACTCCTGTGATCAGAAATGCAGTTGGAATCAAAGACTTCACATGCTCGAATCTTTTAGGAACAGAAAACTTTGGAAGGCCTTGGGGAATGTCTCCAACCTAAACCATTACCACTTTTTAAAAAGCATTTATGGCTCACAAAAAACGTATTCATATTATGTTTCTAATTTTTTTAATTAAATTTTTTTTTTAAAAACTACTAAAAGATTAATACATATGTTGGCGATTAACAGTTATATGGTCTAATGGCAAGATAAAGAGCAGATTGTCATGACTATAAGTCGGTTACAACCAGAATTCAATATCGTTGGTATGAAATTCAAAAGTATGTAGTCTTTCACTTAACCTACCAAGGTCTTCATTAATGCCTTGTTCATAATTAGCACACATCGTTGCTAAATGTAGTTTATGGAGCACCAAAAAGAAATTAAATATGATTTTGGTTTAAAGCATATTATTCTAAACATCATCAGCATGAAACTGAATTCAATCTGTATAAAGTAATTAAAAGATATAGAAAGGATCCTAAATTTTTATTATCAATGCTTACCAAAGAAATGGAAGGTACATTCAATACTTTCGCCAAAGTTGTGCCCATAACAACTGCTGTGAGGGGACCAGCAACTCTGAGAAAACGTAAGTGCTTTCTTGTTTTTCCCTAATCACGAATGCTAAAATCATAAAAAGAATCTGATGAAAAGTTAATATTATCAATAAATAGATAAGATCCCATACCAAATGCTTCATGATCTGAAGTACCGCAAGGATGACTGACCCCATTATGAAAGGCGGCCATAAGAACTATAAATAAATATTTACATTAGAAAGTAAAACGAAGAAGATTAGATAGAATGTAGATCCTGTAAGAAAAATATTCATGCTGATACTCTATCCACTCAATTTCCCTCCTTTGTTCTGTCATGGATTATTGATTGTAAGGTGAATGGAGTACTGAATCAGACGCCTAATTTACTATACCACAAGGATATGGTCATGCAATACATACCCCGTCAGCTCCAGCTATTATGCTCTCAATTAGTGGCACGATTTTGCTACTTCTTGATACATCGTACCCCAGAAAGTATTTCACTTGGGATAATCCAATCACAATGGCAGAAGCCGAAGTAAAGCCAGAGATTACAGAGTGACTGATAAAGCGAATAATCCATCCCAGCCTGATAAGGCAACAAATAGAGTACATAATTAGGTAAAACCATAAATCATGTTGTAATTAAAATCTGCATTTTTCAACCATCAAAATTGTCAAGGTCCTCTAAATATTGAGATATGATTTTAAAATGAATATGTTTCACATGAAACAAATATCTCCTCAAAAGGAAAAGGATACCCACCTCAACAGCCCCATCACACATTCCAATATTCCAACCATGAGTGCCAGTAATATTGCAAGTTCAGTATATAGTTCCTCAGATGAATTGACAATTCCACCCAAGACATTAGAAACCAAGAGAGAAACCAATGCTACTGGACCAACTGCAAGCTGACGTGAAGAACCAAAAAATGCATAGACGAACAGAGGGAAGAAACCAGAATCTGCCTTGCAATAAAAATTCCAGCATTAGGAGAGTTTCTCAAATATATGAGCACAAAAAATGTTAGCGAAGTGTAAGGAATTAAAAAATATCAACACCATCATCACATATTAATGCAATCAGGAATTGTTTGCTTACAAAGTCCATATATTGGTCGAAGCCCAGCTAATTTTGCATAAGACATTGCCTGGTAAATCAGAACAAGCAGTCAGGTCCATAACTAACCATTGTGAAAGGGGTAACACAGGTTACAATCTCCAAGAAAACCTTGATCTCGTATAACAAAACTGAAATTAAGCAATAATATAAAATCTGTACAGCATATATATTATTCTTATTGCGACAATTTGACCAACTATTTTATCTTTAACTTGTACAGTCTGTGTTCATTGTTCATTTCCAAAAACCAACAGTTATACTGTAATATGACTGGCAAAATTGATGAAATGAAACGTTTAATTGTCAAGCAAGATTCTGGGAGAGTTGATAAATAGAACTAAAGATCGCACGGTGGTAAGTCCATTCTTATTCCTTAACCATGATTTATCTTTAGAATGTGGACCGAGAACGAGTGGCGTAAAACCAATATCCAATGTCACCCAGGCTCGAAAATAAGAAAACTCAAAAATGAAAGTGTCCTGAAGCAGAAAAGTTGGGTGTAAAATTTCAATAACCACTCTGTAGTTGGTCTTTTTTTTTTTAAGAACACCGTACAGTTTTTTAGTTGGAACGGAACCAATTGGAAGACAAAGTAAAACTTCTAGTTTCAGATGAAAAAAAATACTCCGCCGGCATAAATGAAATATTCTTTGTTTTTCGCCACCAAACAACATTCAATCCTGTTGTACTTCTTTTCCCTTCTTCCTCGACAATTAAACAAAAAGAAAAAATCATTTCTGAATTGAACTTCATGAGAGAGTATGAACGCACCTGCGGAACGAGCATGATGCCAATAGTAATCCCGGACAATAGATCGCTCTGTAAATATTCCCGCCATTTATACGTTCTAATCCAGCGGGAGCAAGGCAGCAAAAGCTCCATCCATTGAATCCAAGTCATCCGCTTCACCTTCGCCGTCCATGTCTTCACCAGAGCTCCGGCAGAAGCACCGGAGGGAGATGACGACGTCGTGCTAGGATGCTGCAGGGGAATGACCTTGACCGGTCGGCTCGAGGCAGGCATGGAGGAAAGGGCAGAATTGGATGAAGCAAGGCTAGTCGCGCTGGGTGATGCGTACGTAATCTCCATACACAAAACCAGCGCAAGGATTCATACAAGCTCCGACGAAGAGCTTCAGCGGCGTGAATCAGTGGAACTGTAAAACTGGTGGTCGACAATTGATTCGATAAATGGAAGCGGAATTGGAGTGGATGAGATGAATTGTAACTTTCTCGACGGAATTGAAATATTTTCTTGGATTCCAATTATTTTCCCGGGAAATTTTCGTTTTTCATTTCTGAAATGGAGGACTGGGATTCGGCATCGTCCGTCGGAGGAGAGAGCCTCTCCCACTCTATCATCTGTCAGAAAATTAATACCGATGATTTAATTCAATCCTCTCTTATATTGATAAATTAGTACAAATTAAAATTTTGGCCAATGATTTATATTTAATTTCAATGTGGTCCCTCAATATACGTAGTTTCAAATTTTTTTAGTAGAGTTTATTTTAGTAATTAAGTGATCTTACTTTGTATTATAGTTTTATTTTATTTTTTTCTTAAAATAAATAGTTCTCATTTATTCCTTATACTTTTGAAAATTATAATTTTATTGAGTTATAATTTTTTCTTACAATATAGTTTCATTTTGTACTAAAAAAATCTTCATTTTAATTTGGTGTGTATATATATATGTATATATATATATATATATTTTTTTTTTCTTTAATGTATGTTTTCATCGTTTTTCTAAAATTATCGTATTAAAATTGTGCTATAATTTTTATTTATATGATAAAAATGTTATAATTTTTTATTATCCTTGAGATAATGTCTTCTTTGAGTTTATTTTATTTTGGTATATTATAAATCAACTTATGATATTATTCTAATTTTTAAAATGTAGAGTTAATCTTATCAACTTAAAAAAATACATATATACATGTATCGGAAAGAATGAAAAGTATATATAATTAAGTGTTCGTTGAAAAAAAATAGTTATCTAAAATAAGACTTGACTAAAATAAAAAAATATAAAAAAAACGATGAGTATATAAATATCAGTATTAATGGATAATTAAAGATTGTTCAACTCATCGCTATTAATTATTTAATTGACAAAATTCAATTTATCTCATACTTTCTGTTTTTAGACATTTTTATATTTTATTTACAGGTTCCGTTGTCGAAAAATAAAAAGATTAAATAAACAGTCAGAGGGCCGTTCTCGAATATTAGATATAATGCTTTTTTTAAATAGTCCCCGTAGAGTTAATTTATTATTTAAAAGCAAAAATTGGAGTGCGAAATACAAAGGTTTTGGGTGTATGGGGTCGTGATAGCGTCTAGGTTCAAGGTTGGTGGTCGAATGAGGATGAAGGTTTTTTCGTCTTTCGGGGCGGCACGTCATCTTCTGACTTTTATTTCCTTTTTTTCTTGCCAAAAAATTTGTTTGATGGCGCGGTGGGGTTGTGTTCTGCCTTTTCTTTCCTCTTGAAATTGATTTTCTTTTTTCAAACAAAATTGATCTCTTTTTTTTAATAGTTCGACTATGTGGGATATTCAAGTCTTACATGTGTTCGTGTCAGCTAAAATTGACGTTAAGTTATTAATTTGATAAATGAAGTTTGAGTTTAAGTTGAATTCAATTGATATAAATTATAAGTCAAAGCGAGCATAGCTCAGCGATAATTGATATGTACCTCCAAATTTGACCTCAGATAGGAAATTTGTGTGTTGTCTACTATAATGACGAGAGTTAAACTCCTAGACAAGTGAGGACAACTAATTAAAAAAAATCTGTCACATGATATAAAATTATATTTTTAATTGTCACGTCGCCTACTCAATTTCAACACTACTGGCTATAGATTAATGTTGGATTTAAAAAATTTTGGATCCCAAATTGAATAAATTATTATAGATTTTGCACATCAAATCATATACTTGGTCTAGAATTAAGGTAAGATTTGACATATTAAAATCGATCCAATTAAATAATTCTAAAAAACGAGGATGCCACTAGAAAAAGCCTATCAAATCATATACGTGGTCTAGAATTGAGGTAAGATTTGACCAATTGAAATCCATCAAATTAAACAATACAAAAAATAGGATGCCACTAAAAAAAAGTTACCCTACTCTTCATTTTGAAAAAGTTGCTAAGTACTTTAACAAAATTAATTAATGATGCAATTATCCTTCGAGTCTCCAATAAAAATGGTGCCCTTGAAGCGACACGCGTGTCGTGAAGGGATTGGTGGGAAAAGGCCAATAGGGTGGGACTTTTCAACTTTATTTTGGGTGATGGAGGTGAGGAGCTAAAACATATGTGGCCAAGTTATATTTATATTTTGTGAAATGGAGAGATATTAATTTATGGAAGAAAATAAAACACTTTTCCCTTCACGTTATAAGACATTTATTGATAGCAATTGTGAGAGGTTTCCAATTACATCGTGTGGGAACTCCTATTGTCAAATAAGGTGGAGATATGAGTATAATTTAAATGGATCTTTTTAAAAGTTGTAGATTCTAAATTTTTATCTTTAATCGTATCATTGTTATAAAAAAAAAATATTTTAAATTGATATTTGGGTTTATATTTTAAGAGCCTATTACCTAACAATTATTTTGAAATTTACGAGTACATTCATATCACTCCATCCATTTGAATGATCTAAGTGTTAGAGGATAAATCAATCCCATTGAAATCTAATTTTCAATAGATTGACTTTGACCCAACTCATGAAGTAATTTTTTGGAATTTTATAGGTTTCACAACTTTAAATTCCAATTTGAGGAGATAGACAATTTGATTTCAAAATATTTAACTACAAATCTATAATAAAAACGATTCATCGCAATTTTATTGTGCATTAAACGTATGTTTTAATCCATAATATTTCAGCATTTTTCAAAATTGGTCTCTAAAATTTTAAATATTTCAACTCTGGCCCTTATTTTTTTCAATTAAGTTGTCACCTAACAAAATACTACTAAAAGAGAGGCAACATTTGCTTGAAAAAAAAGGGTCAATTATTTTTTGAGTTTTTAAATCAAAATATTATTGGATAATAGCATATGAGGATATACATGGTTTAGACGACAATCCAACATTAATCAAACATTGGATATAACGCGAAGAATCAATTTTTTTTTTTCCTTTTCTGATTGAATCATTTCTACTAAAATAAATATTAAGAGTGATTTTAAAATTTTAATTCAATTAATAAAATGTATTTCACGTTATAACATCACTTTACCAACTCATTTACAATAGCTTAATTCAACTGAAAAATGAATACTTTAAAGATGAAATTAAAAACATTTAGAAGGTTGGAGACTAATTTGAAAAAAAAAAAAACCAAATAGTAGGAGCTAGTCAGTTAAGAAAAACATATTAAAAAACAATAATAAATTTGAACAAATTTTTTTTACCAAACAAAAGTCTGTAGCAATCTTTTGGAAATTAACCCAAAAAAAAAAAAAAAAAGAAGAAGAAGAAGACGAAGACAGTTTGCATATATGGGTTCCGTATCTAGCCCACCCTACACTCCATTACGGCCCAATAACCTCAATTGAAGCCCAAAAGCATTAAATGGACGGGCCACTCGTGATTACCCACTAAAAGCCCATTATATGATGATCAATTGGGTTCACTCTGCCAGGTGCTCGAGCCCAGCGACAGGGCAAATTTGGTAATTCGGAAATAATACATACTATATATAAATTATATAAATTTGGTAATCATCCCTCCGTTGCATAAATACCCAAAAATATATATTTTTGGCTTCAAGAGCATTCAAACTTTTGATGTTATGATTGAGAACATGCATAATCGGTTGAACTATGCTTAGTTTAAATACCCTTAAAATATATCCATAATTATTTTAAAAGGTACTTTGGAAAACTTTGTATTAATGGGTTGAAAACAAGCCACTCCTATTGTTGAATGCTTGAGATTTGTACAACTTTTTAGGGGGATTAAAATTGTTTCTCAAAATTAAATTATGTCATTTCCACACGTACAAAATTAGGATGATTTTTCTCACAATTTTTAATCATATATATCAAATTTATTAAAACATAAGTTGGTATCATTAGCCCAGATTTAAAAATAAGCAAGCTTAAAAAACTACTAGTTTTATTTGTATGTTTTTTATATATTTTTCAAAATCATCTTATGTTTTTGAAAGATGTATTTTTTAATAAACAACAATATAAAAAATGAAAGTTAAAAAATTAAAATAAATAAATAAAAAAATTATATTTAAGCACAACAGGTGATAGTGATAAGCTGTGCTGGCAATTAAAATAAATATTTTTATATTCAAGTAAAGATTAAGAGCGAAAATAAGTATCTAACACCAAAATCAAATAATTTAAAAATTTTGATGAAAAAACGAGATTTAGTTTTAAAATATTATTATTAATTTTTACGAGTATATATATGTGTCAACAAAACCCTAATATATAAGCCGTATCATCCCCTGCGGAAACCTAGCCTCCCCGATAGCAGCTCTTCGTCTGGGTAAGACCTTTCATCTGATTAGCTTCAGCTCAAACTCTCAATGGTTGAATCTCTCTAAATTTAGGGCTAGGGTTCAAATGCGATGCTATTAGATGGATTTCTGCGCGTATACTGAGTTTTCATTCCTTTTTATCATCAACAGGTCGGAGTAGCGATTAGGTAGAGGGTTTTACAATGGCTCCAAAAGGTAAGTTTATCAACTTCTACCTCTCGCCGTTCTCGATTCGTCTGGTTTATTTACTTATTTAATAATCTTGTTCATTCGTAGCTGCATAGACATCCTCACATGTTTTTCGATGATATTTTCATTACTGCGGTTCGATAATTACTCGACATCTTGTTATACAGTAAAGATTCGGTTCTTTGGACTCAGTTGTTCAATGAAGATTTGAATAATCTGTTTTGAATTTAGTCAGCTATCTGTAGGTTACCAACTTCATAAACTCGTACGGAAGGTTTAAGTCTTAAGTCCCATTTTATTTTTTTCGTGTCAGTTGTTTGGTTTGGCAAGCCCATTGTCGCCAAGCAGCTTGTGTAGGGTAGGGTCAAAAGTATATTAAATGGTCATTAGAAGTTTATTATTAGCTTAAATATCATTTTTGTAAACTACGTTATAAGGCTAATGGAATTTATAAAAGATACGTGTTTTATTATGTAAGATATGAAGTTTTATGAGTAAGATAATGAATAATGTTATGTCTATGAAATGGATTCATGTCTGTTATGTGCTGCGGTAAGTTTGATATGGTAAATCAGTGGTTGGATTAGATTGTCATCAAGCAATAGCGAGCGGATCATGTCTAAACATCTGTAAACATCTAAATTTTCAAAATTTCGTTCAGTGTCTAATGTTACTATGCCTAGCCTTCTCTAGATGTTTATATTCTGGCTATTTTTTCAATTCTGAAATAATATTGCTTTTTAATTATGTAACTTTTTTTTTTCAGAAACATGTATATTAAAAAAAGAAAAGTATACAGCCTGAAGGACAGGGGATGAGAAAGCCCCCCTTTTTTTTAATTATGTAACTTGTAAATAAATTGTTTGGCATAGATGGTGGAATTCGGCCTATTCTATTTTGAATCGGAGATTCTTCAAGCATGACAGGATATTGGAGTTGTATGATAATGATAATCAGTCTAGTCTTTTATCTGTTCCTTTTTTTCTGGGTTGGATCGGATTTCATTGATTAACAATCTTCTTTATCTACATTGAAGACCGGTTTCAGAACATCCCACATCCACATCCACACGCACACACAAAGGACTTGTATATAATTCATTAGTTTTAGGTGATTTAAGCCTTTAAAACTTGACACTTTTGTCTTCCCTCAGCTGACAGCACCAAAAAGGCCGACCCTAAGGCTCAAGCCTTGAAAACTGCGAAGGCAGTAAAATCAGGTCCAACGTTTAAGAAGAAGGCGAAGAAGATCAGGACATCAGTCACATTTCACCGCCCCAAGACATTGAAGAAGGAAAGGAATCCCAAGTATCCACGCATCAGTGCTACTCCAAGGAACAAGTTGGACCATTATCAGATTCTCAAGTATCCTTTGACCACTGAGTCTGCAATGAAGAAGATCGAGGACAACAATACTTTGGTTTTCATCGTCGACATCCGAGCCGATAAGAAGAAGATTAAGGCCGCCGTGAAAAAGATGTACGACATCCAGACAAAGAAAGTAAACACCTTGATAAGGTAATTTGAATGACGCATTGCATTCCTATAATTTCTACTTAGAATATTTAGTTGGCTGTTTTCAGATACCATCTCGTTCTTAACTGTTATGTGGGGCTTCAATAATCTTGTGAAAATTTATTGTCTAATCCAGCTCAAATTCTAACAGTGCGGATTATTATTCATCTCATATAGTGTTAATTCATATAATGATTTCATGCTTTGTACAACAATTGCAGGCCTGATGGGACTAAGAAGGCATACGTTAGGCTGACTCCCGATTATGATGCTTTGGATGTCGCAAACAAGATTGGAATCATTTAAGTTATTAGAATTTGTTGCTTTTTTTTTTTTGAGAGAATTGATTATCTTTCGCGATGACATTTTTGATTTATGGAATGACCTCTATTTTCTCTAGCAAATAGTAAGTTGTTTTTCGTTAAGCTGCTGGAATGCTTGTTGAAATGGTTGAAGTGCTTGAATGTTTTAGTAGTTTTCATCTTATTGGCTTAAACTATTTACTCCTTGGATATTACAATTTAGGGTTTGTTATGTTGGTGATTGAAAAATATAAATCTGTAAATAAAGTTGTCAAAGGTATGTTTTGTAAGTGTTTTTAAAGCTATGTTTGGTAGTAGATCTGAAAATTGAATCTAAATTGTTTTTGTGTATTTGTAAATTAAGAGTAGTTATTAATTAAATTTAAAATAATATTAATTGATTTATTGATATATTTGTTGAAAATTATGTACGATTATTATTTAACCGTATTATTATTTTTAGAACAAATATTATTTTATAACATGTCATATTTTACATTTTTTTTTATTTTAACAAATGTGTTTATAACACATATAATTTATTTATCAAAAAGTTTAATTCTTCGTTTTAAAGTTTTAAATTTAAAATTTGAAAATGCTGAAAATATAAAAATTTAAAACAGGTCTGCCAACAGTCTGGAAATTAGAAACATTAGTTTAAAATATTAAAGAACAAAAAATGATTGTCAAATATATTTATTTTTCGATTGAAAAACAATGAAACAGAAAACTAGAAATAAGTCACTCTCTCAAATAACTTTGACCTCTCTTGATTTCGGAAATTTGGTTCTTGAACATATCTTCCGCAAGAGTAAGACTATATATAGCTGTGTCATTACACCACTGACTTTTTGGTGCTACTGCAATTTTTTACATATTCATCCGATAATACAAGGCATTGCAATCTCTCTAAACTCACTCCTCAATCTAATGAATAAAGATACAAATGGTGACACGAGTTACTGAAGATACAAATGGTGACACGAGTTCTCAACAATCTGAGAGAGAATCAAAATGGAGCTGGAATGATTGTGAAGGAACACCATCAAACGTTTGAAATTGTGAAGGATTCAACAACTGTGCGCAATTTATCTTTCATTTTCTCCCACCTCCTCTCGTTTGCTCCGGTTGTCAAAGTGTAGAATTTTCCTGCCATTGGAGGAAGGATATAATCGGAACAAGGTATGGAAGAGCTTTGTTAGGAATCTTAGGGGCTTGTTTGTGAATTGTTTATTGAATAGTTTGACTTCTTTTAGCAAAAATTCAGTAAAAACATTTTTGAATAGCTGTTCTTTAAAATACAATTTGAAAACAGCTTGTTAGACAAGCCCCTGGGATAGACCAACAAGATTAACTTGGAGAAAAATTACCCCAACAACAATAAAATAAGACTAGTGAAGTTGCATACCATTGGAAACGGCAATTGTGCTAAGAGCATGGCGAGTGTAGTTTGGAGCTTGAGCTACAAACTCAAATGTGTAGTATGCTTTTCCATCAACATCATGCTGCATCATTATTTTGAAATAAATCAATTAAAAATACACAGGCAAATAAACTTGACAATTCAGACAAATTTGACCTCCTCAAAAGCTTGTAGTAAGCCCATCTAAAAGAAAGCTTTTAGTTAATAAAAAATCAGATGAAAATTGAGTTGTAACAAATCCATAAACTAAAATAATTTCGCTCCACTCGATCACATAGACAGAGTTATGAATATCAAAACAAGTTAATAGCTTATTGGTTGTTGTCTCTTTGTTTAACAGGCCAACTTCACAGGAAGTGCTATTGCTATTTTGAAATAATATGTGCTTAAAATTTAAAATGTATTTAGCAATTAGCATATCTACTACAATACAGTGGAAGTAAGATGGGCAGGCAAGCGATCCCATTTGTGTCTGGTTCTATCATCGATATTTGTAGGCAGGTGTTTGTGAGCAACAGGGTGAACTAGTAGACTATGTAAACCATTCACTTCACAGATTACATAAGGAATTTGCTTTATTTTTGGGTGTATTTAAATTTTAATACATTGCTTTACAATGATGTCAAGGACAACTGCAGAAGAATATTCCAAAGAACCTCACACCATAGTGTTGAGTTGAGATTCTTGTGCACCCACATTTAATGGGTAAGTTCATTTACAGCAACTAATTATTTCATTTCCTAGCAACTAGTATGATAAAACTCAGACGAAAGTGTAAATAGTCAAACCTCTGACGCTTCAATTAACTTTGTTTTTTGATTTGAAGGAGCTAGAACCTTCTTTATCAAAGTTTCTGCAACCTGAACCATAAGATACTCAGCTGAAGTTACCTAAAAGTTAAAATTACCAACTTATTGCATTATTCTAACACATTTTATTGCTAACCTGTTCAGGAGGCCCAAAATCTCGAATATCTTCTTTGCCGGTTGGAATCAAATTGACACTGACACTTTCTAATGGTTCAATTACATCTTTGAATACCTTGTCTTGTCCAGCAATTACTACTTCCTGCCCACTCCTCGAGGAAAAAAATACTTTGAAACATGCATATTGTATTGAGTAGTTATATTTGTTGAATGTGTGTAAGGAAGTGAAGAGGAGAAAAATGAAAAAAACTGAACAATTAGAGTACCTGCCACCCAAATGGATAAACAAACGAGTAACCATCTTTCTTGTCTGAAACTGACAGAAACCCTTTCTTTGTTTCTGCAGCAACTGAGCAATATCAAGCGGGCACTCTTAGGATATCATCATCCTTCAATTTGGAAGAAAGAAATACGATGCACGCTAGAGGTGCTAATTTCAGAACTAAACTCCTTGAATCAAAGCAACGAAAATGAAAGAGATATGTAAGATTTTGGTAAGTAATACGAGTGACATATCTTACATGACATGGAATTCATGTCCGCAAGAGAAATCCAAGTTATAAATGCACTGCCAGAAAGTAGCTGGCGTCTCCCAAGTCTATCTGCCAAAAAATAGAGCAACTATTGAAAAATGAATGCAATGAGGTCAACCATAGGAAGAGATATATTAGCAGTATAGAAAGTGCCTGACTGTGATAAACACATACAAACCATAAAATGGCATTTAAGTGATAAAAGTAATGAAGAAACAGTACATAGTAAGCTAACTAAGAAGACAATCCATAATAGCCTGGTCATGATTAAGATTTCACCCTGAGGTCATTTGCCTTGAAGCAAAATGCTTTTACATCCACGTAACAATCTTCTCCACAATAAAATGGGAATATTGGAACATGGGATTAGAATATCTAGCATGACTGCTGCGGACGCGGGTGCCCAAGGGTATAGGGGAGCAAAGCTCCAACTCCCAATTATTTTTTTTATTATTTATTATTATTTTTTTTGGAATCCGTGTGTCCGGGCTAGCTTGCGCGCACCTCGACTAATCACGGGTCAACCGCCTGATCCTACTATATTTGGTTGATAAGGTAACTCGTAGGATATTAAATCCTAGGTAGGTGGCCACCCTGGTTTGAACTCATTCCCTCTAAGTCCTTTACTATTTACAAAGGCCCTTATTGACCACTTGAGCCATCCCATGATGGTTCTCCGACTCCCAATTATAAAAACAACAAAAATCTAGCATGACTTCTAGCTTACTTCCACACTCTTGGAGTCGAGGCCGGTGTGCCTTGACACTTCCCAATTAACTTATTGTTGCTTTAGTTGAACTAAGGTCTCTACTAAAACAAGAATTCAAACTAGTTTGAGATCACTTTACCATGACCAGTCCACTTGATGAGTTGCTAGTCCTGAGAAGGAAGATATTGATATTCAACAATTTGGTTCACACGACAAAATTGGTATTAGTGCATTAATCTGGTAAGAAATCCGTAATACTGTAGCACCTACGAACTAGGGCGAAGTTATGCTTTTTAAGATGATATCCATAGTACATATCTCACTTTGTTTGCATCTCCTTTCCATTAATTAGCTTTCTGTGTGGTTTTTTTCTATTACATCCAACAACAACCATGTTCTTACTAAACCCTGTAGCAGCAACTTCAATATAATACAGGTATTACTTTACCATTTTCTTTCTATAACTTCCAACATATCATTAAAGGTTATAAAACATTCTTCGCTCTCAATTTGCTTGAGCCAAGTTATCCCGACACATAACACAGTCACTGCCAAGCACATTCAATTAACTCACAAAGCCAAGCTAAATGCAAGTATCATCAAAACTCTAACCCAAGAGACGTCTAATTTTCCATGTCAATGTGCTAAACTGACCTTCGGAACTGCACGCATGGCCATTAATGGAAGATGCGTGTGCTTGCTCGGCCCTGACAAGAAACGAGATCCCTGCTCTGCAGCAAATAAATCTTCCACGGAGTTTCTGCGACCGCCAAAACAATACTGATCGTTAATCAAGATAATAAGGGATGAAAAATGGAATGATTTTGGAGGAATTGTGAACCTGAGAAAGTGAATTGACAAAGAGAGAGTTCTGGACGGAGGATGAGCAATGCAGGGAAGCCATTGAAGAAGGTCTATTGCTTGTGAATCGTCTGGTTCGTTAAAGCAAGATGACCTTATCTTTTGGGCTGTTCTTGGATTGCCTATCCGTTATGTTCGCGGGTTCACTCAGCCACATTTCTTGCCGTCGGCCCCTCACCCATTTTTCTTTTTCTTTTTCGATTTTTATGTATAACTTCGGAAAATAAAAAAATAATACAAATTTGGACTAAAAATATATATTTTCTTACTTTAACAAGAACTTAAAAAATAATAATTAAAATCAGTCAAAGTCGTTATGAAAAAACCGATTTATGCTCTAGTTTATAAAAACTGTGATATTTTAAGATATATATTAAAATTTAGATGTATTTGGGAATGTTTCTGGTACAGTTTTAACCCGTACTAAATAATAATTGACATATATCTCAAATTAGTAAGTTGTGAGTTCGATCCCTCACCCCTACCTGTTGTAAAAAAAAAAAAAACTACTTTTCTATTTTGTAAAATCACAAACATTACTATTTCAAAAGAATGTGACTTGTTAGTGCGACATAGTTCAGTGGTAATTGACATATATCTCTAAGATGGTGAGTTCGATCCTCCACCCCACATGATGTACTAAAAAAAGAATATGACTTAACACGTTCTAATATTTTAAAATGACTTTATAAAAGGTTAGCCAAAATCACTCTTCAACGTGTCAAAACTATAATTCTCTTATGCCATACTTGTTTCGAGAGATTGTCATTTATGGATGCCAAAGTTTTTCATTTCAGAACCATGGGTCATTTTCTAAAAAATGTTTATTATAGTTATTCCTGACATAAAGTACAACCTGAAATTAGTTTTGTATCCACATTCCTTAACCAAATCTTCTCACATTTCTTGTTTTTTAAAAATTCTTTAGCCTCTTGACAAAAACATTTTTTAGATGTATAAAAATGAAAAAACACATGAGAAAGAAGTCAGTTGGAGACCAAATTGATGAGGTTTGTTACGAAATTAAGCCAAATCTAAATATTTGTGATTGAGATTAGTTACAAATTGGGATCTATCAATTTCTATTTTATACTGGACAATTCAAAATAAACCAGAAAAATATTATGACAAATTACAAATAAAATTGATAAAATTCTCAATAAATTTCAGTCAGAATTCTTACAAAATTGTGTTAAAATTATAAGTTGAGAGGTTGAAATTTTTGTTGAGGGAGATTACTGAAGGAAGAAACGAAGGAAGGGCCAGAATAAAGAATTTTACCCAGAGTTGGAATTTCCCCAGGGTCTAACAGGGGTAAAAACGGAAGAAAAAAAGCCAGATTTGACTTGGTGAAAGTAGAAACCGCAAGTTGCAGTTCCCACATCGAAAAGGCGCGAGTGATGGGCATGGGCAGAGGAGTATAAATAGAATGTTGGTGGTAAAGAAAAACTTGCCTTAAACTAATGAGTAAGGAAAACAAAGTGGCCGGGGGGATCCGGCCGCAGCGCTTCTAGTTGCAGTGCGCAAGAATTTGTGGAGGGGTTATAGGCTGGCCGATCGTTGACGCTGCTTACTTCGCAGAACTCTTTCGTGCTGGCCTCCCAGTTACCCACCCCCCAATTCCAAGTCCAATAATTTCTACGTTCTTCAATCGTCACGCACAATTAATTCGATAACCCTAATTTTTGAAATTTGATTGAAGAACTTGCCTGATGAATTTGTATATATGATCTTTCCAATTTATGCTAATTTTGCACTGTTGATTACTGTTTTTAACCCTAACTATCGCTATTTTGTATTTTGGCGGCATTTACCCTAGATTAGGACGTGGAACTCGCGATGGGACCAGATCGTAAAATCCGTATGATTTTCGATTTCAAAGTAATGTTTACTTTCGATTACTTTTTATCGAACTGTAATGTTTTGTTGCAATTCTGGAAACCCTAATTTGGAATTGGACAGGACGACTGGATTTGGAAGACAAAACGGCACCATAGGCGGAAGATGGGAGAGGGAAAACCCTAATTTGCTGAAATTGGATCCCTGGTCGACAACAGAGATGAAACGTCACTGATTTATTTGTCGATTTCGGTAAGGACTTCCGATTTACGAAGTTCTAGTTGCAACCGCTTTTCAGATGATATTGATCGACGATCTCGATTGAAGATTGTAAGGTATTTGTAACGTGCTTGGCCGAGAAGCGATATCATCATTGATACGTTCCTTCACGGCAAGGAATTGAATCCGGAGAAATGCTCGGTGCGGCTCGTTCTTCTCCAGATTCGGCCTGCAACATTTTGACCAATTTTGCCGCGGCCGGTCCGGTGTTCAACTCCGAGGCCGGTTCGGTCTATCACGATTTCGTCTATGTGCGACGAACCTGATACAGATGATTCCGATGATAATGGAAAAAATGGATGCATTTCAATCCGACAGGTAGAACATATGAAATTTTGGTCTTACTAACATGAAACATGCTACGTCTGCTCCGTGGTTGAAACAATTTTGGTCGAGAATTTTGCATGAATAATGTATTTAAGCCATGTAATTAGTTATTAGTATCTCTTTATTCATTACCAATCAGGTTTCTTCTGAATATACATAACTCTGAGCTTCATGTTTTTTAACATCATCCCAAGGATCACTTGAATATTTAACTCGAAAAGGCATTTTAATAACTGAATAGTGAAAATTTATATTAATATTATTTACATACATTCTATTATTATCTCTAATTTGATTAAGTTGGTGAAATCTTTAAAAGAAAAAGACTATGATGATCCAGTTTGCATGAACAATTAAATACTACTCGTTAAATGATAATGTATCCGAAGACTGGCTTTAGTGCATTGCTCTGTGCACTAATGACTGTATTGTGATGAGATATGCGTTTTACTTTATTTTGCAAGCCATTTGAGTTTTGCATAGCTTATGTTGCACGTTTGGATGGAGTGAACTACTTATTTATCCTGCAGACATAGCGACGAAATATCTTCGAAGTTATTTCATGTTGATTCTCTCTGTGCTACCTGTGTTGATTTTTTTTTTGTTTTTTGTCCTGTGCCGTCAATAGCAAATAGCAAATTTATTTGGCTGTTTTCATCTCTTTGGTTGCTGATCGTTGCTTTATTTTATCTTGAATTTTGTCTTATGCTGGTTGTGTTTTGCAGGTTTTCTAAAAAATTAGTAGAATTTGAGGCGATGGCTTCAAACAAACACTTCTAGATGTTAAGAGAGGGTTCAAGTTTCTACTTAATGCCCATTACTAGCCAAATTATAGTTTAAGCCAAAGAAAAGAAGCAGAAGAAAGATGAGAGAAGGCACCACAAATTCCTGCTACTTGGGTAAGTGAAGAAAACTTTATTCTATACTGTTTGGAAGTTTGGAAGAAATCAAGGAATTGAATTGGAAATTACAAAGTAAGCTCAAATGTTCATATACAGTTTGTCCTGTGAATATGCTATGAATTTCAGGTGTCAATCTACGATGTCTCATGCTGAATGATTGAATGTTTTTGGAAAATAGAATTATTCTATTTCAATTTTAAGTGGTTTTTTAAATATGAAAGCTTATTTAATTGAGTGGCAGATTTTGGAGTATCTATCAGCCATGTTCTACTCTTAACCATAGTATCTTTTCCATTGAGATTCAATGAATGTGGTTATTTTAGACTCAAAAACGAAAATTTGAGCAAGGAAACTCTTCAATGTTAGGTTTCTATTGGTTTTTACTGAAATGACTTAAAAACTGCTATATAACCAAATATTGGAGCTCATGTTTGTTTTTATATAATTAGATGTTGAAAAAATCATCACTTTTGAGGAAACCTTTTTTTTTTTTGTGTGTGTGTGTGTGTGTGTGTAATGGGTTTCTTTTTCTTCTTCAAACACGAGCAGACTTTCTTAGGCAAATACAAGGAGGGTTAAAGCCTTAAAGAAGACTTGGAAGACCGTTCTTCTTCAGCCAATTTTTTGACTTTTGAGTTCCAAGGCTGTAAACAATTGATCCACAGGAGTCCAAGTGCCCAAGAGGTATGGAATCTAGGGGTATCCACAGTCTCTACACACACGAGGAGAGAGGCTATTATGTTTTCTTTTTCCTAGTTTATGCATGCATAATTTACTTTGAATATGAGTAGATTTTCGTAGGCAAATATAAAGGAAACTTGGAAGACCATTTCCTCCAGCTAAATATTCGAGTTAATGTCTGCTAAAACTTATTCACAGGGAGATTGAATGCCCAAAAGGTATGAGATCAAGGTGGTACCGACACACACGAGAGAACATATAATCTGCTTAATCTGGAACATCTCCAGCTGATACCATAGGCCTACCATGTAACTTTGGAAGTGCAGGCTTCTCTAGTATGGTTGTCTGGTCTGTAATATTTTTTCTTTCTATGATGTTCATAATACTGATTTTTGAATTTGGTGGTACTAAGAAATTAGGAACTGTTTCGTGCTGCATAGAAGTTATAAACTTTTTGGTTATTCTATTTACTTGTTTAACTATTATTTCAATTGCTATGTGACAAAAAATTCCCTATTATTTTGCTGTAATTTTCTTGTTTCCCTGTCCATATACTTTTAGGCTCGCAATGTGCACATTCTGGGTTATTTAGTTCAAATCTCAAAATTTGCGTTGACATGCTAGACATTTCTACTTCTTTATAGACCCTACTCTTTGAAGGCCTTGTATCAAGTTGATACTATCAACAATATGAAGTTCATGATATTAAGGTAGTTTACACCTTTTGGATTAATGTCTCATAGTTAGTTGTCTATTAGTGTTCGAAATTCTAATATCCATGAATTTCTGGAAATTTCCATAGATGATTTGAGTTAATTGGTACTAAAATAGCATGCTTAAAACTATGAATTTAGCTAAAAGAATAACTTGACATGGAGTTTGATTGGAATTTATGCAAGTTTCGAATTTATTTTTAGCAGATTTGATGCTTCCTATTCTTGATTTTTTTTTTATTATTTTTAAAGTTGAAGAATTTGGGGTTGTTAGGATTGAAAGTTGCAAGAATTTTTAACTGAGCAGATCTTTTTGTTCAAAACAGATCCATATAAACTCTACAATTCTAGGTTGCTGAATTCAGATATATGGTATGGAGAAATTTGATGGTTAAATTCATCAAAGCTCCTTCAGTGATATGCTCAGAGTCTGAATACAAAGATATTTGATACACTCCGATCGAATAGGATGGGGAAAAGAATATTTAGGTATTGACTGTGACTCTGAATAATTTAGGGTCTATTTGATAACGTTTTTGTTTTCAAGTATGATAAAACAAATTTTTTATTTATGTTTTGGAGCACATTAGAAATGGGAACAATAAAGGAGAAACTTGTTTTGGTTGTTTCCAAACCTTGTTATATAATTGTGAGAATGTTTTCAATAAACGATAAAGGAAAAACCAGAAACAAAGTTAGTTGTAAAATATTTAGATTTCTTAAGAAAATAAAAAACGAGAAATAAAAAATGGGAATATTATCAAACAGGTCATAAGAAGATACCTACAAATCTGTCATTATTAGGAAAAAGAATGAAATAATCATACACTTTGGAGAGTACAACATACCTGCTTAATAATAGAATGCTAGAGCTTGGAAGTATAAAATTCTTAGATTTTTTCTTTTGTTCTAAGACATTTATTTGATAGAAGTGAATTTGACTGAGAATGTTAAATGTACAATGCACTAAAAAGATTATTAAGAGATTTTAGCTCTTCGTGGATGGATGTTACATTTTTTTTTTCTGGGGTCAAGATACTGCGAAAACAACATTTATAATGTAGACCATAATTTTTGGAAATCAACAACAGAAATAATTGAGAAATAATATGTAATTAAAATTAGGTGGGCGTGAGAACGAGTTTTTAGTTTACACTGTTGAGATATCGTCCCTTTGTCTTAAATCATTGTTGTGTTCGTCGCTTGGGATTCGAGATTCAAGGTCATCTTTACTTCCGTTCGACTCACCATCGACAATTTGTATAAGGTTACAATTTTAATAGGTGACAAATATGAGGGGCCGTGCTTGATGTGAGACTTAACCTAACCTCGATATGTGTTGGTGACAACCATGTACTGCTTTGTTAGTATTAAGGCACTACTCTCTATGAACTCCGGGCCAAGCTCTAGTAAGATTTGTTTTTCCTTTGATATTTGTTAAACCTTCTAAAATAGTTTTTTTTTTGACACATAAACCTTCTAAAATTGTCTACCTACCCTAAAAGAAAAATGATAAATTTCTATGCTTCAATATATTCGTTTAAGAAAAAGAAAAAAAAAATTATATCTTAACCGGGAGTTGAATCCCACCCCACATGTTAGTACAAACAAAAAAAAAAAAACGAGCTCGTAGTTCCTGATTTTACCTCACATGATATGTTTCTGATCAGCTCCGACATTTTTTGCAGTCATCTTATTGGGAATCAAGCTTTCTAAGACAATTACATGCGATATTTGAGGCAGCGTAGATTCTTGAAAAGGACCTGATTGTTTCAAGAGTAAGTTTGATCTTTGTGGTTCTTGGCTTTGAAAGCTTTCATTAAAGTTGAATCGTAAGAGCTATGATTTGACAAATCCTCGATTACGTGGGGTTTTCATAAGTGAATGTATTATTGTCGAAGAGTTTTTGTTCAGTTGTTTACTCTCATGATCGGTTTGATCACGAAAATGACCAAGCTAGTGAACCTCAGTTCGGACGGGATGAGCTGGAACGGAACTTGCTCGCGTACCCATGGTAAGGGGGACATCAGGCTCAGCCAAAGACGTCCAGGTCGGTTCAACCAAAGAATGAGAATAGGACTCAAAGGAAACTTGGTCGGCTCGACCATATTGGACGTCAGCTTGGTAGTAAACCCCAATACCGAGTTGATGCCCTTGTCCACCTAAAGCCATGTGTAGTTTTCTCCTCCAATAAGGATATGCCACGTATGAGGTCCTCCGACATAATCTCTTATGATGCGTTATAATTTATAATTTGTTAGAATGTTTAAAACTTGAAACAGGGTCAAGGTTGGTCAGCCTTCAGCAAAGCGAAGTTCAGGGCATGGTTAATGAGTTAACATGCTAAGATGTGGAATATTATGCAACGTTAATTATAATTATGCAAGTTATGCTGACTACGAAACTGAGCATAAGGTTTAGTAGCATGAAAAATGAAAATTTAATAGAAGATGCAAAAGATTTTTTTTTAAATTTTGATTCTGTACAACCAATCTATGTTTGACATGTCATCACATATGATCCAAAATGATATGATATCTAATCACCAAGTGGGTTCTATTGACGTGGCTTTGATACACATTTTAGTTCACATGAGCCTTGGAATTCTCAGTCACACATTTTTGGTAACTTCTGGAGGAATTACGGACCACCGGGGGTAGGGAAACTGATCTCATTTGGACTCTTGTTTTGGAGGTAATGTTAAGTTTAAAATTGGCCATGCTTTGTGATAACATTGAAAAAACGGGGCAAATATCTTTTTCTGGAAATAGGCAAATTTCATCCCAATCATTGATGTTTCATTATTTCTGCTATTAATTTTTATCAAAATATAACAGATAGCTTAGCGTTTGTGTTCTCTGATTCATTTATTGATTTTTCTGTGACAGGACTTATTTTTCTCCCTTCCATAATGATGACTTTGCTTCATAATCGTAGTAAAAAAGACAAACTTCGTAGAATTCCATGAGAATATGGGGACAATCTGGCGCAAATTATCAAGTATCGATGAAGTTCTATTATCATGCACTATACTCCAACCTTAGAAAAGCATACTTCAGATTTCAATCCATAAATCACCATTACGATAGATTGTATGATTTTCAAATCTTCATAAAGCTGGTTATTCATAGGGAACAAAAGAAAAGAAAAGAAAAGAACTCAACTTGGTATACTCAAAGAAAAATGAGAAATCCAAAACCAGTAAAGATGACAGAGATCAATACCTTTACGTCCAAGTGATTGCTCTAATTTGATTCAATTAGAGTTGATTGTGTTTTCTTTTTCCCTTTTCCCCTCTTGATAATGTTTCCTTCTTTCTTCATTTTTCAGGATACAATTACTTCTCTTGTAGATTTTGAATGCGTAGGTCCACTGGCACTTGCAATCAGTGCTGAAACACGAGGCAAGTTACTTAAAATAAGTTGGTTTTAAACAGCACTCAGTGCTGATGTGGCAGGAATAATCAACCGGGGCATGCCACGAGAAGGGACATGGCAACTTCAGGGCAGAAAGATGAGTATTCTTATTCATTGGAAGGACTTGGAAATGGGCCTGCAATGTTTGTCTAGAATAGTGATGAACGAAAGAGTAGCCAAAGAATTAGTTTTGGCTACACTATTGAAGGATGCCACCTTGTTGCCTTGAGCTGAGCCTATAAGTTTTTGTCTGCTTGGAGGACTCTTCATTTGGTCCGGACCCCACTCACGTGGATTGGAGTCTCTGATGGTAAGTAGAGAAGACAAAGGAATTGTCATTCACAAATCTACTCTAATCTCTTCCCAGCCAATAATCACCCATCTCCCACGTGGGACTGCCTGCCCCACCATCCTCGTCCCTGCACTTATTTAAATACCACTATAATGCTATTGTTGTTGCTCCCCCTATGAGTTGATCACTCATAAACATCGACTTTATTGCTCTGTATATCATCTTGTTTTCATTGCTCGAGCCTTAGGAGGATATCAGAGATTTTCTGATAATAAAACATGGCAGATTCTTCTGCTTCTTACATACATATGGTACTTGGTGCTTTTGGTTTGGTTATTTTCCTAATTTAATGATTAAAATCCATTCTGCTTGTATTAGTAATCTTCTTGATGGTGGTGACAAATTTTGCTGTAGGTGCAGCACCTGATAGAGAAGTGTCTGATCTTCCACATGACAAAAGAAGAATGCATGGACGCTCTATCCAAACATGCAAATATTAAACCTATCATCACGTCAACAGGTAAACCTTTTCTGTGTGTTTTCTATTACCCACCATAGATATGGTCACAAGGATGTGTATAACTTTGATACTATTAATTGGGTTTCGACAGCAAGACCACGCCTTAGAAAATTAAGCACTTAAAACTTATTTGAAAAAACGAAAAGTGTTTTGTTTTGTCTATAATTAGTCATGCATGATCTCATTCCATTAGCATTGGGCAGACAGAATCACTAGAGAACTACAAGTTACTTTGTTATTTATTTACTTTTAAAGTTTGCGCTTGCCCAAGGCTCAGACTTTGAGACATCAAAATTTTTCTTGTTAAACTCATCTAAAGATTCAAACACGCAACTTCTAGATAAGTGTTACTCAAAGACCGTCCACCTTATTCAACGGAGCTGCCTCTTGGGAGCTACTAGTTCCTTTGTTATTTGCAATGTTTACCAGCCCCTTTAAGTTGAGTATATATTTCAAACTTCAATATTAATGCTTTCTAAGTCTTTTTCTTTTTGTTCTCTGCTCCTTTTTCTTGGGTTTCCCCCCCTTTTGTACTGTCCTGGTAATTCTTTCATTTCTTCTCAATAAAAGTCGGTTTTAGAAGCGAAAAAAAAAAAAACGCCTTCAATAATGCCTTTTAAACCTTGAGTTACAAGTTTCTGAATCTCGTTCTTTGTTCCTCTATATCCATAAACATATATATTGATTTTATTTGTATTTTACATTGATAATTAACCTAAATCGTTAAACATTAATGTGGACAGTTTTTTTTTTTTTTTAAAAAAAATTAAAATTCATGCTTCTTCCATATGCAGTGTGGAGCGAATTAGAGAAGGAAAACAAGGAATTCTTCGAGGCATATGCACAATCTCAAAGCAACAAAGATAGAATGAGTGAAGAAGAGACAAGCCAAATGATCCAAAAGATGATCTCGGATTCCTCCAAAGGGGACCCTAAAAACTAAGCCTGCCATGACAACGATCTTACCTCTGAGTTCTGGTTGGTACTTCAAATTCTATCATGACAATCAGACAAACTCGCACAGAGAATCCATTGAGGTCCCCATGAATAATTTAAATCATTACGGAAATGAGCACGGAGTATAATTTCATGGTCCCCAATTATAGTAATCTTCCTCAGTTGCTATAACAAGGTGTGTTTTGTCCTCAACCAATCATATTGTGCCATGTCAATATACATTTACTTGAATGTATTAGTTGGACAATAGCCATTGGATGTTGGATGTTGCTTTATCTCGAAGTTTATGTCCTTCATTCTACATTGGGAGAGGTTTTCCCTTTTGTCTGTGGTTTTTTTGCAGTCAACGTTTTGCATTGATCAATAAATGAAGCAAATATTCATGTGGGGGCACGACTACTTGGCCTTTTCTTGTTCAAAGCATGAACCTTTTTTATGGGTAAGTGAATGTGATGTATGTGGCTTTCTTCTAGTCACGGTCCATAATCAAGATACCCTGTCCCTCTCGTTGGTTTGGGTATATGTGAAACTGCCTTGAGAATATATCAATGCATTTGGGTTTATGTGGACCTTTCTCAACCAATGCTTTGATGCTATGCCTTCCCTCGAGGATTTAGTATAGAACTTTCAAAATTAATTTTTTGGTTTCTGAACTTTTAGAATGTCTATTTTGATCTTGGCAAATGAATTCAGAAAAAAAAATGGAGTTAGATAAGTAAGCAAGGAGGAGAGACTAGAAAAGATGAGGCAATGGACTCTCCATTTCTAGGAAGATTGTGTTGGTAATCTAACCCTTGCTTCTTCTAGTCAATTGTTATAACTTTGTCTCTAAACTTTTAAAAGATCTATTTAGTTTCCAAACTAAAAAAAAAAATTTTTTTTAGTCCATACCTTTATTTTTCTTTTAACAATTTGATAACTTGACTTTGAGGGGGTGTATTATCATCTTCACATTAGTCTGAATTCAACCCATATAGATTGAGGGCGACTATTGAGTAAGTAGATGTTAGGTGGCAGAATCAAAATAATTATCCTTTAATTATTTAGAGATTGGAATGAATATTTCGAAAGTTCATTGATCAAAATGTGATTTAAATATAAATCTTAGTATTATTGACGTGCAAGATGGATAGTAAGTTGTTCTAATGTCTCTCAGTTCCAGAATTGGAATCAGATTCCAAGAAGTTTACTTCTAGTAGGAAAGATGATTCTTAGATTTTATGAATGATGTAGAATCATTTTCTTCTATTTATTCTAACCATTTACTTGTAAAGAATTAGAATGAAATTTTCCAGGTTGGTGATATTATTGGAATTTCCATTGAGGTAAGTCTCAGCTCAAGGCCTCAAACGTACTACTGTTACACAAATCTCTAGGATGCATGTTAGTGCTTGGGTTTTTTTTTAGTTTAAATCTTGTTTTAGTTTACACTTTTTTCTTTTTAGTTTAAATCTAACAAAATCTAGAATGTAGCACCACAAACTTCTTTTTTGTTTATTTTATATTTTTTTAGTCAACGTGTGGGGACGGAGATGAACTTGTGATCTTTTAGTCGGAAAATGTAAAACAATGATAAATCTATCGAAATATAAGAGAATGAAAATAGGGTAGATTGTTAAAGTTAAGAGACTAGAATGAATTGAATGAATGGTTAACCTTTACGAAGGATTCATGTTTTACGCAATATTTAGTTCGGTAACTTTCGATCTTATGTAATTGAATTTTAAACTCAATAAGTGGTGAGATCAATAATGCAGTTATATTTTTCATTTATTTTTAAGATTTGTGGCTAGTTTTAAATATCTTTTTTCGGTCGGATGAAATTACTTTTGTGCTTGGATATGTTTTGGTTGCGCTTTGGCATTTTGTGCTTAGACGGTTTTTAATTACCTACTTGATTTTGTCGCTTGGTTTGTATATTTTCATGTTGATTTTGAATATTTTTTGATTGAGATTTGTGTGATTTAAGAAATAGAAACTTGGATTTATGATGTGTGTGGAAGTTAACATGAATTATGATTTTAAGATTTATGTAGGTCGGGATATTAGCAAACTTGTAATTTGAGATGAGCAAATCTCACGTCCTAAAAATGTATGTTTGGTTATCTTTGATCAGACCTGTGAGCAAAACACTCCATTAAAGTAATTTTTGGAGAGTGGAAAAAAACTAGAGAGAGAAATTGGGGATAAGGATGAATGACATTCTCGAAATAAAGAAAATCAAGTATTAGAAAATAAACTTTTTTCCTATGAATCTAGAGGTTAAAATTATATATATATTATATATTTAATTGGAACCAACAAATTTTTTTTATCAAAATATATAATTAATCAGTTAAATTAACAAAAATTTCAAAATATAGAGTTATATATAATATAATACATATACAATGTTGTTGTTACAAACAAAAATATCCCTTGAACACACAATTTTGCCTTGAGGGTCGAGGCCAAGTGCTATATATAGAAGAGAACCCATAATTGCACCAGGGTACAATTATTGATTTCTTACTATTGTCTTGACACTTGTCTCAACATAATTTGATACAACCTAAAGAGATAGAGTATGGCCGACAAGACACGTCCTTGACTGGCATCTTATCTCTTTGGAATCTACTTTTAAAAAGTAAAGATAAGCGTGGCCGACAAGAGGCATCTTATCTTTGAAAAAGCAGGAAAAGAAATAAAGTAAAGCGGAAATAATTACAACTTGACAAAATAAGAAAAGTTGGAAAATAAAGGCTGATATGACTGTTTTTGGACTGGATGCCTTGCTTTAGAAATCTGACGAAGTCACCCGGCTTCTTCTGATTTAGCGAGGATTGCGGATTCTGTATATCAATCGTAAAGGCTCCTCTGGTTTCCAATTAGGCCGTTCCATCCAGGGTCTTACTCTCGGCTTCCCGCCTTTCACTGCCCAAGGAACACCATAGATTTTCGACTAGAGTTGCCTTGTGAGATATGGAATCCTCTCATCTGAGTCAATCCTGTACGCTACCTGCGTTGCCTTGTGGTTGGTTATTCCACATCAGAAGCATGCCATCTACTGCATCGTGATTTCTTCTGCAAGTCCTTCACAAAAACAGACTGGGATAGTGATGATAAGATCGGAATACAATGATCTTATCGAAAATTCAAAATGAAATTTAAACAAATTAATTTACATAATAAGAAATTAAAATTAAACAATTGAAATATCTAGTCTCAGCTGGGCTGTGAATCTAGATATGGGTCGTTGATGTCGTATCCATCGAAGGGATCGAAGTCTTCTTCGTCGTCTACGACATCATCGTTGACAGAGGCGGATGAGTCAACATCCGTCTGGACATCGTCGGGATCAGAAATCTGAACTGCGACGGTATTGAGGACCGAGTTGAAGTCGGCTTGAGATCCGGCTCCAGCAAGTGAACTCATGATCGTATTTCTCGCCAGAAGGAAGCTTTCATCTTCTTGCCTTGTGACGTCTTGGAGATGAACATTGGTTTTCAACCAATCCTTCATCTTGTCTGATTCTATGTAGGAATAATCGAATTTTTCCCACCATTTGAAGCGGAGAGCTTTGCTCAACGCTTTAAAATTTCCACTGGGTCCTAGCTGGAAATTCCAGCAAAGGATCCATGGTATTTGAAAATACAAAGCAAATCTAAACGTCTTGGAGAGAGGAGACGAATAGATACTTTGTTGAAATAGGTGGTAAGATTTCTGAACTTCTACCGGAAAGATCTCTTCGGAGAGTCCAAAGTAAGTCCACCATGTTTGAAACCAAATTGGAAAGTGAGACTTGTAAGCTTGCTTACAGAATGTCACAAACCAGGAATGGTTATAGCCTTGCAACCAGAAGACAATATACCACGCTTTCATGTAGTCGCGGTAATTGTAAGTTTGCGGTTGGAAGGTTACTGACAGTCTCTTCCCTACAAACATGCCCTGTTTCCAAGAGGAAGGGGTAAGGATGCGGAAGATCCTGAGCTTTAAGTAAATGGTCCTAGAAGGATCATTTCTGTCTGGAACATGAGTTATTTCTGCAGACTTTGAATCTACTAGAATAAACTCATAATAAGTTCGGGTTTTTTGAAGATCCTCTGGCAGGTAGTTGAAGCCTTGAGGAAATATTTGCTTGCAGACTTCTTGGACTGAAGGTCCGTCGAACTCTGGTTCAATAATTGAATCTACTAGGGTAGTTCTGGTGAAATACCCAGTGATTGGAGGCCTTGGCTGAAAAACCTTCGGCCTAACTATTTGAGAAAACGAGGAAGGGTTCCTCGGAATCGTTGGTCTGGAAGTGGCGGCTGCCGTAGCAGGGCGCCTATTCCTCGTTGTATTGCCGCGAGGGCGTAACAACGTGCTTGAAGGGGTTGGAAGGCTTGGAGGGCCTGTTTGAATAGTCAAGGCTCTTTGGGAAGAACCTTGCCGACGCCTGAATACCGTTTCAAACTGGATATCCATAGCATAATTTTCTGCACTCATTGGAGATGGTATAGATGTTTGAGTGACAGGCCTTTTGCCCTTTGAGGTGGCAGCCCTAGAAGAGGATGCTGCTGCTTGAGGAGAAATGCTTGATTCATTTCTCGGCGACGGGGGTCGCTGATTGTTTTGCGGCGGAGGCCGCTGGGAGTTTGGCCGTCTCCGGCCGGGAGGAGGTTTCATCTTGAGGAAGGGAGGTCAGAGCTGATTTTGGTGTCTTCAAGAGATGTTCTCTTGAGAGGTAATCAGCAAGGGAGTTTTCACTTCCTTTTATAGGCTCGATTTTGAAATCAAAGCAAGATAATATTGCCTGCCATCCTGCGAAGATTTGCTTTGAGACAAGATTCTTTACATATTTTTCGAAGATGTATTTACTTGCTTTTGAGTCTGTTCGTACAGTGAAATCCTTGTTGATAAGATCTCCCTGGAACTTTTGAACGCAAAGTACTATTGCTAATACTTCTTTCTTTACTGTGGAATAGTTTTTCTGGGCACTATTCCATATTCCTGAATGGTAACGGATTATGGAGATTCTTCCGTTAACTTCCTGTTTGAGAACACCGCCGTAACCGATTTCTGAGGCGTCGGTGTCAATAATCAGGTGCGCCTGTTCATCCACTAAGGATAAGCATGTGATGCTTTTCGCCAGTGATTTGATTGATTGGACTGCGCGTGTATGTTCTTCAGTCCAAGGCTTTGGATTCTTTTTCAATCTGTCATAGAGTAGCCGACAGATTGTACGAAGATCTTTGATAAAGTCTCCAATATAATTCACACAACCCAAAAACCGTTGTAGTTGTGTTTTGTCTTGTATAACGTCTGGAAATTTATCCACAAATTCCAGAGACCTTTGGATGGGTTTGATGATCCCTTGATTAATATCATAACCGAGGAACCTAATCTTCGTTTGGAACAATTTAATCTTTGGTTGGGATACCACAAGACCATTTGCTCGGATGATATTGAGAAACAACTAGAGATGCTTGAAGTGCTGATCTACAGTGTTTGAGAATACTAGAATGTCATCAATGTATACTATTGTGAATTCTTGGTATTTGTTGAAGATATCATTCATTATCTTCTGGAATTCGGATGGAGCATTCTTCAATCCGAATGGCATGACGTCCATTGATATTGTCCGAATGGAACATTGAAAGCCGTCTTGTAACGGTCAGTTGGATGAATCTGAATTTGCCAAAACCCAGATTTTAGATCAAACTTTGAGAACACCTTCGCAGAAGTGATCCTTTTTAGTAAATCCTGACGGTTAGGTATAGGATACCTAATCCATTTTAGGACTTTGTTGAGAGGCTTGTAGTTTATGACGAGCCTAGGAATTCCACGTTCTTTTTCGGCCTGGTTGTTGACATAAAAGGCCGAACATGACCATGGGCTTTTTGAAGGACTGATTAGCTTCTTATTGAGAAGATCTGTTATCTCGTTGGTACAAGTCCTTACCAGATCTTTGCTCATTTGAATGGGCCGAGCCTTAGTAGGAATTTCGGCTTCTTTAAAATCATCAACGTATGACAGATTTACCATATGCTTTTTTCTATCCCAAAACGCATTCGAGATGTTTGAACAATCTACTGACGCTCGCATGGATTCAGATCTTTTAAAAGATCTATTAATAGTCAGATGCAAGATCGGTGAGCACTATTAATAGATCTTTTAAAAGATCTGAATCCATGCGAGCGTCAGTAGATTTCACTCATCAAATCCCTGACGTTCACTACGAAGAAGGATCACTCTCTCCAACCCAATCCGATATGGAAAGGAGAACTGAATCTGCCTTCAATCAAATAAACGTTATCTCAAAAACAGAGGAACGTTATAAAGAATTATACAGCAAGTACATCGACATGTGGATTGCTGCTCCCAAAGAAACAAGAAAACCCGTCATGACCCTTGGCGATTTCACCTCAAAGATACAAAACCAAGAGCTAGTAAAGAACGAAGCTCTAGTCAAAAGACTCCAAGCTGATGGACAGGTAGCGGTCATCAGAAATGACACTGTTTGGGTAGCTTCTACCTTCCCCCCAGAAGAAGAAGCGACCTTCTCTCATCCGGTGATACCTGCCATAAAGATGGTGTCTTCACCCTATAAAACAATAGATGAAGACAAAGTCCAGAAAGTTGGTGTTCGAGAAATCAAAAATATCCAGCATCAACTCAACTACTCAAACAAGATCCTCTCTGAGGTATCTAAAGCTGTAGAAAGAATTGAGAATCCAGTTCTTCCTACCGTCTCAAAGATTCCAGGGATCCCTCCAGTAGACCCCTGCCAGCCAATCTTTCAACCAAATAGTTTTAAGATTGGACCTCTCAAAGAAGACCCCTCAGATCTTTTTGCTGAGATCAACAGAAGACTTTCTTCTTTGTCCCTTGATAAAGGAGAATCTCCTCAAAAACCCGAGGCAGCCAAAAGTATAAATGTAGTGACCACCATACCCACTACTTCACAGGCTACATCCTCAACGATACTTCCGGTTACCATGCACACGGAAGTAAGGAATCATTATCCAAGACCATCTCCTCCAGATATGGGATGGGACGATCTCCGCCATGACCAACGAACTTATGACGGATCTTCAATAATTACTTGGAATATTGATGGGTATTCTGAAGCTCAAATGATGAATACTTTTCAAGAAATGATGATGGCAGCCACTGCCTTCAGCACCAAGAAGTCGGTTTTACAGACAGCCCACATCCTTATCTCTGGCCTTTCTGGAAACCTAAGAAGCTGGTGGCATAACCAGC
Organism: Momordica charantia; assembly: GCF_013281855.1. NCBI lineage: Eukaryota > Viridiplantae > Streptophyta > Magnoliopsida > Cucurbitales > Cucurbitaceae > Momordica > Momordica charantia. The sequence continues at coordinate 25,892,520 of NW_028275162.1, read as the reverse complement.
TAACCGACGAAGATAGAACGAAAATCCTGACGGCGACTAAATCGGTTGTCAAGCAGGAAGGTTCTAATGCTATGCAGATTGATGAGCCAGACATGGTAAATCAATTAATCTATGCTATGACCAAGAATTTTATTGGTAGCACTCAAGTATACTCAGATCTCAACGCCGAAGCTCTTTTAAGCCTTCGATGCCGAAAGATGAGTAACTACAAATGGTATAAAGACACCTTCTTGGCGCGTCTTTACTCCATCACGACATGCGGAGCAGATATCTGGAAGCAAAAGTTCGTTGAAGGACTTCCATATTATATTGCTCAAAAGTACTACCAGACTGCGGTAGTAAACTCTGCAACTAATCGTATCGATTGGGCGGAGTTAACATTCGGAGACATTAACGCCACAATTCAACAGGTATGTGTTAATCTCTTTCTCGAGAATAGGCATACAGCCAAAGTGATCAAAGATCCTGACTACCGAAAGGAATTGGGAACTTTTTGCAAACAATATGGTATTGATAATAGACCTGAAGAAGAACGGAAGAAGAAGAAGAAATCTTCCAACAAGCGACTCTTCAACAAGAGCAAATCAAAAGATTCCGAATTACCAAGGCGTAAACGGAAATATTACAACAAGAACAAAGGAAAGAAGGACTATTCTAAGAATCGTCCTTATAAGTCCTCTGTTGTCTGCTACAAATGCAACCGCAAAGGACACTACTCCAGTAAGTGCCATTTGAAGGACAAAATCAACTCTCTGACTATAGATGAAGAAACAAGACAATCTCTTCTCTATGCCATCAGAAGTGAAGAAGAAAGCTCTTTGAGTTCCGAATCTTCTACCGTCAATGATGAGATCAACCTCATAAACGAAGAAGGTTCTGAGGAAGAGACGTTCTATTCTCAAAGTGATTCCTCTGAAGAAGATGAAATTATTCCTTGCACTGGACATTGCGCTGGAAGAAGTCATGGCCATATCAATGTCATCAGTAGAGATCAAGAGGCCCTCTTTGATCTAATTGATAGACTACCCGATGAAGAATCCAAGAGAATGTGCCTTGTGAAACTTCGGGAAAGCCTTGAAGCAGAAGCTCTTCAAAGGAAACCTGATTATAACCTAATAGAATACTCTTTCCAAGATATTCTAAAAAGGGTCAAAGGAGAAGCCAAGAAGCCGATCCAAATTGAAGATCTCCACACTGAAGTGAAGAATCTCAAAAGAGAAGTTGCTAGTAACAAGCAACGACTTTCTACTCTTGAATTCGCCTTTGGAAAATTCCAAGAGTCAGAATCAACAGAAGGAGAAACCTCCTCTTCAAGACCTGAACAGACCTTACAGATTGGTTCACCAAGCGGGATCAATTACATCAGTAAAGTTCAGCATCAGAAGTGGATGTCCAAGATTATATTCAAAATCCGAGACTTCCAACTAGAGACGTTCGCACTTATCGACTCTGGAGCCGATCAGAACGTTATTCAAGAGGGATTGGTCCCTTCAAAATACATTGAAACAACCAAAGAAAGTCTCAGCGGAGCTGGTGGAAATCCGTTGAATATCAAATACAAATTATCAAGGGTCCACATCTGCAAAGACGACATGTGCCTTATCAATACCTTCATCCTGGTCAAAACCCTCAATGAAGGAGTAATTCTAGGTACCCCTTTCTTGACTCAATTATATCCTTTTTCAGTCACTGATAAGAGAATTGTCTCAAAGAAGTTCAACAAAGAAATTATCTTCGAATTCAGTCAGCCAATAATTCCAAGGTATATTTCGTCCATTGAAGAAGATATTAGTCTTTACATCAACACTATCGCCAAAAAGGAAAAGCAGATTGAATTCCTTCAGGACGATATAAAGACTTGCAAGGTGGCAATTCAAATCAACACGCCATCCATTCAGCAAAAAATACAAAATTTCCTGAAAAAGCTCGAGAAGGAAGTTTGTTCAAACATCCCGAATGCGTTTTGGGATAGAAAAAAGCATATGGTAAATCTGCCATACGTTGATGATTTTAAAGAAGCCGAAATTCCTACTAAGGCTCGGCCCATTCAAATGAGCAAAGATCTGGTAAGGACTTGTACCAATGAGATAACAGATCTTCTCAATAAGAAGCTAATCAGTCCTTCTAAAAGCCCATGGTCATGTTCGGCCTTTTATGTCAACAACCAGGCCGAAAAAGAACGTGGAATTCCTAGGCTCGTCATAAACTACAAGCCTCTCAACAAAGTCCTAAAATGGATTAGGTATCCTATACCTAACCGTCAGGATTTACTAAAAAGGATCACTTCTGCGAAGGTGTTCTCAAAGTTTGATCTAAAATCTGGGTTTTGGCAAATTCAGATTCATCCAACTGACCGTTACAAGACGACTTTCAATGTTCCATTCAGACAATATCAATGGAACGTCATGCCATTCGGATTGAAGAATGCTCCATCCGAATTCCAGAAGATAATGAATGATATCTTCAACAAATACCAAGAATTCACAATAGTATACATTGATGACATTCTGGTATTCTCAAACACTGTAGATCAACACTTCAAGCATCTCCAGTTGTTTCTCAATATCATCCGAGCAAATGGTCTTGTGGTATCCCAACCAAAAATTAAATTGTTCCAAACGAAGATTAGGTTCCTCGGTTATGATATTAATCAAGGGATCATCAAACCCATCCAAAGGTCTCTGGAATTTGTGGATAAATTTCCAGACGTTATACAAGACAAAACACAACTACAGCGGTTTTTGGGTTGTGTGAATTATATTGGAGAATTATCAAAGATCTTCGTACAATCTGTCGGCCACTCTATGACAGATTGAAAAAGAATCCAAAGCCTTGGACTGAAGAACATACACGCGCAGTCCAATCAATCAAATCACTGGCGAAAAGCATCCCATGCTTATCCTTAGTGGATGAACAGGCGCACCTGATTATTGACACCGACGCCTCAGAAATCGGTTACGGCGGTGTTCTCAAACAGGAAGTTAACGGAAGAATCTCCATAATCCGTTATCATTCAGGAATATGGAATAGTGCCCAGAAAAACTATTCCACAGTAAAAAAAGAAGTATTAGCAATAGTACTTTGCGTTCAAAAGTTCTAGGGAGATCTTATCAACAAGGATTTCACTGTACGAACAGACTCAAAAGCAAGCAAATACATCTTCGAAAAAGATGTAAAGATCTTGTCTCAAAGCAAATCTTCGCAAGATGGCAGGCAATATTATCTTGCTTTGATTTCAAAATCGAGCCTATAAAAGGAAGTGAAAACTCCCTTGCTGATTACCTCTCAAGAGAACATCTCTTGAAGACACCAAAATCAGATCTGACCTCCCTTCCTCAAGATGGAACCTCCTCCCGGCCGGAGACGGCCAAACTCCCAGCGGCCTCCGCCGCAAAACAATCAGCGACCCCCGTCGCCGAGAAATGAATCAAGCATTTCTCCTCAAGCAGCAACATCCTCTTCTAGGGCTGCCACCTCAAAGGGCAAAAGGCCCGTCACTCAAACATCTGTACCATCTCCAATGAGTGCAGAAAATTATGCTATGGATATCCAGTTTGAAACGGTATCCAGGCGTCAGCAAGGTTCTTCCCAAAGAGCCTTGACTATTCAAACAGGCCCTCCAAGCCTTCCAACCCCTTCAAGCACGTTGTTACGCCCTCGCGGCAATACAACGAGGAATAGGCGCCCTGCTACGGCAGCCGCCACTTCCAGACCAACGATTCCGAGGAACCCTTCCTCGTTTTCTCAAATAGTTAGGCCGAAGGTTTTTCAGCCAAGGCCTCCAATCACTGGGTATTTCACAAGAACTACCCTAGTAGATTCAATTATTGAACCAGAGTTCGACGGACCTTCAGTCCAAGAAGTCTGCAAGCAAATATTTCCTCAAGGCTTCAACTACCTGCCAGAGGATCTTCAAAAAACCCGAACTTATTATGAGTTTATTCTAGTAGATTCAAAGTCTGCAGAAATAACTCATGTTCCAGACAGAAATGATCCTTCTAGGACCATTTACTTAAAGCTCAGGATCTTCCGCATCCTTACCCCTTCCTCTTGGAAACAGGGCATGTTTGTAGGGAAGAGACTGTCAGTAACCTTCCAACCGCAAACTTACAATTATCGCGACTACATGAAAGCGTGGTATATTGTCTTCTGGTTGCAAGGCTATAACCATTCCTGGTTTGTGACATTCTGTAAGCAAGCTTACAAGTCTCACTTTCCAATTTGGTTTCAAACATGGTGGACTTACTTTGGACTCTCCGAAGAGATCTTTCCGGTAGAAGTTCAGAAATCTTACCACCTATTTCAACAAAGTATCTATTCGTCTCCTCTCTCCAAGACGTTTAGATTTGCTTTGTATTTTCAAATACCATGGATCCTTTGCTGGAATTTCCAGCTAGGACCCAGTGGAAATTTTAAAGCGTTGAGCAAAGCTCTCCGCGTCAAATAGTGGGAAAAATTCGATTATTCCTACCTAGAATCAGACAAGATGAAGGATTGGTTGAAAACCAATGTTCATCTCCAAGACGTCACAAGGCAAGAAGATGAAAGCTTCCTTCTGGCGAAAAATACGATCATGAGTTCACTTGCTGGAGCCGGATCTCAAGCCGACTTCAACTCGGTCCTCAATACCGTCGCAGTTCAGATTTCTGATCCCGACGATGTCCAGACGGATGTTGACTCATCCGCCTCTGTCAACGATGATGCCGTAGACGACGAAGAAGACTTCGATCCCTTCGATGGATACGACATCAACGACCCATATCTAGATTCACAGCCCAGCTGAGACTAGATATTTCAATTGTTTAATTTTAATTTCTTATTATGTAAATTAATTTGTTTAAATTTCATTTTGAATTTTCGATAAGATCATTGTATTCCGATCTTATCATCACTATCCCAGTCTGTTTTTGTGAAGGACTTGCAGAAGAAATCACGATGCAGTAGATGGCATGCTTCTGATGTGGAATAACCAACCACAAGGCAACGCAGGTAGCGTACAGGATTGACTCAGATGAGAGGATTCCATATCTCACAAGGCAACTCTAGTCGAAAATCTATGGTGTTCCTTGGGCAGTGAAAGGCGGGAAGCCGAGAGTAAGACCCTGGATGGAACGGCCTAATTGGAAACCAGAGGAGCCTTTACGATTGATATACAGAATCCGCAATCCTCGCTAAATCAGAAGAAGCCGGGTGACTTCGTCAGATTTCTAAAGCAAGGCATCCAGTCCAAAAACAGTCATATCAGCCTTTATTTTCCAACTTTTCTTATTTTGTCAAGTTGTAATTATTTCCGCTTTACTTTATTTCTTTTCCTGCTTTTTCAAAGATAAGATGCCTCTTGTCGGCCACGCTTATCTTTACTTTTTAAAAGTAGATTCCAAAGAGATAAGATGCCAGTCAAGGACGTGTCTTGTCGGCCATACTCTATCTCTTTAGGTTGTATCAAATTATGTTGAGACAAGTGTCAAGACAATAGTAAGAAATCAATAATTGTACCCTGGTGCAATTATCGGTTCTCTTCTATATATAGCACTTGGCCTCGACCCTCAATGCATATTTTAAAAATTAAAAACTACCTTTTCTATATATATATATATATATATATATATATATATATATAAATTACCGCTTTCTAAAGTAGCCATAAAATGATAGAAAATCCAAGAGTTGGTACTTTTTTTTTCTTTCCACAATCCAACCCAATCCATACGGTTTGAGTTGGGTTGCTAATATGAGCAAGAACAAGTTGTTTTTTTTTTCTTCTTCTAATTTGGTTGGGATGATTCAAATTTTGGGTTCACCAAGTTGAGTCAACCCAACCCACAACAATATATAATTACAACTTTTATAAATGTATTACTAACTTAAAATTAACTCATCTTTCTAGTTAAAATGAAGGTAACCTGAACCCAAATTATATAGATTGGATTAGTTTTATGTTAGAATTTTTGGGTTAGTCGATTTTTTTGAGCAACCTTAGTTAAAAACATTGTAACTCATATAATATACACATATGAGGTGTGAGTTATTTTAAGTTGAGTTTGTAATTTAACTATAAATGTCCAAGTTATAGAAGTCTTTAACCCGTACAATTGGATTTAAAATATTATAAAATCCAACCAATGAACATTCATAATGTACTTAAAAGTGATCCTACAAGATTTGACCCTCGCAATTATATTATATAAATAAGTATACTTGCGTACTTAAATTGATAAGAGTTTTCCTAGTAATGCAAGAAACTGAAATAATATAATATCACAAAAAATGTTTCTAATTGTTGGGGGTAGATTTCAACCTACACGTGGCAAGTTGTGGTTCGTCTAGCAGTGCACATGCACGAAGTGTGTTTACCTCGACCATGAGTCCTCATGTCGAGCCGACCATATACGATGGCCGAACCGACTAAATATATGACTTGGACCACTTCGGCTCAGTCTATTCTCCGACAAACTCCGCGACATCACGCTGTACTTCACGGGAACCTTAAAGAACCGTTGAGGTATTGTCAGGAATCCAGTCGAGGGTGCTGCCTATAAATAGGACCATTCCGCTCCGTTTCAAGGTACGCGATTAGTCCAATTCTCTTTATCGAGTTGATTTGAACGCTTACCGACTTTAACATCGGAGTTTCTACTCTGTTTTGCAGGTCCTCTGTACGACATCCAGAGCTCTTTGTCCAACTTGTTCTAGTTGATCCGAAGCTTGGAGACTTACACTAATATTCTAATCATACATACAAACCCAAATATCTTGTGTTTAAAAAATATAATTAATACACAGACATTATAATGAATAAGACAAGAAAATGAGAGTTTTAGGTGTTGTCCTAATAATTAAAAACTAAAATTAAAACAAAAAAGGAGCCCGCCCTAGCTTAGGTCAAAAGCTCATGCATGATGCGGCATGTCAGGTTCGAGTATTTTAATTACAATAATTTCCAATTAATATTTCCACTCCTCATTTTCATACTTCCACGCCACAGGCAGAGCCAGTGACAGACAGTCTACAGTGAGTGCGCCTTGAGAAAAATCAGGGAGTGGAAACATCAAAATCGTAGCCAATAGAAAACAAAGATAAAACTTTTCACATAATTTTGCGAATAATAAATGTGGGCGACGATCTTGCAGCTGCTGACAAACGTAACTGCATAAGTTGGCGCGTAATTCTCTGAATACGACAATGGGAAAAATTGTAGCAAAAATACCCAATACATCAAAATTTTCCAAAACTTTCACTGTTATATCCCATCATTTTCTCGCCCATTTTCTTTCTGGGACGCGCCTCTTTCGTTTCCTCTACTTTCAGTATCATTCACCATCGAAAAAGATCGAATACTCCATCTTCCAGATTTGCTCCGCCGACCTCTATTTTGTGTTTTTCTGTAGTATAAATAAGCAGAACGCTTTTCAATTGTGGGTGTTTGACTTGAAATCATTTGGGTTCAGTTCTGTATTTGACTTGAAATCATTTGGGTTCAGTTCTGTATTGCTTTGTTCATACCAGCGAACTCAAGAAGTGGTTTTCAACTTGATCTAGTGGTGGCTCTTATGATCAGAGGGCGATTTGGAATGATGCGGAGGGTTTTCTAGTTTTTTCTTCTTGTTGCAGATCATGGAGGTTCTGTGGCGTGGATTTTCAGGAAGATCTAAGATCAGCGTTTTGATGCGAAAGGTTTTGAAAGAAGGTCCGTGTCCGATTGTCTTGTTTAGCTTTGTATGTGATTTCTGAGTTTGTTTTCTCTGTTTTTTCTTAGTATTTGAGTATCTTTCTTTACCCAGTACGCTTCTGGGTTTTGCTTCTTTTGTGTCCATTAATCGAGTGGGCTATGATTGTTATGGCGTTTAAATGATTTTGTTTTCTTGTTGTTGCTGGGAATTTGTGGGTTATGTATCGGAATTGTTATTCTAACCATAAATCTGATATTATGACAGCATGTTGATGTCTTCATTTATGATTTACTTTATGTTTATTTTCTTTTTTGACTCCAATGATTGCTGACCAGAAAGAAGGTGTTAGAAATGAATTGTTTTCTTCACAGGTTGATTGCTTCAAACCTTGCTGTGTTACATTTATTTATGTGAGTGGCCCATTTCTTATCATTTATGGGATGGTCACCAGGCATCTTGGATGGGATGAATCTGCTGTTTTTGAGTTGTTTCTTCCAATCAGTTTTATTTTCTATTTTTAAAGCTTATGCTGTTGGCTCTTGCAGACAAGGCAGAATTGTTTCCATTTATGGAAAAAAATAGTGATATGTAATTAATTATGTAGCCTGAGAGGCTACTGGTTTCTTTTTGTCCATAAATTCCAGGGATGTTGTGTACTCTGTGAAGTGGACTCCTTACTGATACTCTTATTCTCTTGATTGTGTTATATATATTATCCCCTCACACGGTAATATGTTTCTTTTGCTTTATATTTTCTACTCTCTTTTAAAGCTATTAAAATGCCCTGTTACCGTATTCAGGAAGCAGGGAGATTGAGGATCCTAGCAATCACGGGAAGACAAAGTAAGCTTTTAATTGTTCTGCTTTTGTAATTGATAAGTTTATATCATTCACTTTGGTAGTTAATAATCTGTAATCAGCTTCACGTTCCAAAAAGTGGACAATTGGTTTCTGAACTTAAGACATATGAATCTCTCTCTCCCTTTTCCCTTTCCCTTTTTCGTTCACCTGAAATATTCTAAATGGATTTTTGCAGATAATTATTTTATTTTCAGCGAACTACTTGAGGTCAGGGGTTGTGTACCATAAAGTTTTGTCGGTAGAGTTTCTCCAAGATGGGAACTAAACAGTGTACAGCTAGTGTTCTTGAAGCATTGATGGGATTTGAGGAGCAGCAATCTGCGCACCATGTCTCACGGCATTCTAGAGTTCTTTCTGAGGGTTATTTACAAAGGGCTGCTTCTATTGGAGTCCCGAAGAAGAAACCCCCCTCCAAATGTCATCCATTTAGGACGACCGTAGAAGAGCCAATAGAACTCTTTAATACTCTCGATGTAGTAGATAGCTTCAAGAGTGATATCAGTTGCAACGAATTAGGGGTTAGGGAGAAGGAACACTCTGCTTTATCATCAGCATGTATGCCACTTACACGACATAACTTCATGAGAGTCGAGCACTTTCCAACAGATAAGATGATACAGACTTCAAATGATCTTCAAGAATTACCAGAAGTTACTGATTCTATGGACATCTCACCGAGACCTACAAGAGAAAAGGAATATATATTCAACCATGTCGAGAATGGACTCAGTCTGTCAAAGTCACATTTTACATTGACACGAGGAATTAATGATGCAGGCACTAAATTTACGAACAGGAAACAAGGACAAGCATGCGCGTATGATGATTTTGATCTTTTGAAGTCTTCAATACCCCTTTTGGAGTGGAAAGATAAATTATGCTTTTCTTCCTCCTCACTGACTTCTTTGAAAGGCTCGCATTTAGTTAGCGAGAAATGCAAATATTTTCATGGTTCTCAAAATGGAAAGCATATGGCTAAAGAAAAAGAAAGAAAGACTATGGTATGTGTAGTAGAGCCCATCAAGCAACCATCTCAAGTTTCAAGGATTCTTGATGTAAGCGGGAGAAAAACAAGGCATGATTTTGTCAATTTGCAAATGAAGGCATCAAGATCAGAATCCATATATGACGATGTGCATAGAAAAGAAACTGAATTCAGAACGACTTTTTCCCCAGGTTTATCTAATTTGAAGGCTGAATATAAGCATTCCTGTTGCTTTTCAGTTGAGTCGTACAAAGCCAGAGGATTCAGGGAGGACATCGAAGAACAAAAGGAGACTCAAAAGTTGATTCTTTCTAGGCAAGGTAGCAACAAAGGTGAAATGCCTATACTACATCATCATGCAACTTTGCCCAACGATTTGAATTGCAAGCCAGTGAAGTATGATTTCCAGAAGCATGTTTGTTCGAATAAGGAACATTTGCATTCTGGCAGTCCCTTGTGCTTGAGCTGCAAGGACGAAAGACTAGATCAAGTCAGTAAAAACTCCCACAGATTGAGATTTTGTTCTGCTGCTACTGTGACTACAAAAAGATCTAGAACCAGGAGCAGATATGAGTCCCTTCGAAATACATGGTTTTTAAAGTCTGAAGGTTCTGCTACTTGGCTACAATGCAAACCATCAGATAAAAGTTCTGATGGAAAAGATGCTTCAGACCCTACCTTGAAATTGGGCTCTAAGAAGTTGAGGATTTTTCCTTGCCCTGAATCAGCAAGTGGTCACATTGTCGATGATGGCTGCATTGTTGTGGGTCATCTGGAGACCAGAGTTGAGAAGAAGAGCCTTTGTAATCAGCGTTCTATAAATTCTCTATCATCAAGGAACGATGTTGTCTTTTGCGCAGAGAACAATCCAAATAAGGCAATTGAGTGTTCTTTGAAGAGTGATTATCCAGATGATAATTTTTCAGGTATGGCTTCTAACGTATTGGCTGTAAAGACTGATGACGCGGAGGTCCCTACTGTGGACAAACAGGAACCTGATTCAATGTCCTGCAGTATTTCAGAGACTGATGGTGATTCATCTACCAACTCTTTTCGTACCACATGTCGTTCCATTCAACAGGTTCCGTATTTCTCTCATTAAAGTATTCAGAAACTTACACTACAGTAGATTTAGTTGGGAGCATACACTCCTTTCATGCAGTATTGGACGGACTCTATAATCTATTTGGCTAAATTGACTTTGAATTTACTGAAATTGAACCATTTACTATTGACTGCAATGGACTGTATTATTTGTGACTTATGTAATGTTCAGTTGGACAAGGCTAACAGTTTCAGCCTTCATTCCAAGTGAAGGAGGGCATGCTGAATTATGATGCTAGCGAAATAGAATAATTTATATTTGTTTTTCTCCCACAAGAAAGATGTTTTTCCGATGCCTTCAGCACTAGCTAACTTTATTGTGTTAAAAAATTCACTTTGTGTAAATTGAGCGATCTACTTGAATAAAACCAGACCTTAGACATGGTTTCTAAACTTAGTTTTGGTTTTGGTTCTAGTTCTAGACCTTAGACGGCTAAGTTTAATGCTCTCTGTTATATATTAATATTTATATCTTTTATTATAATTAGAATTCCATATATGCCTAATAAGTATTGGACTCATATTCCCTTTGCATAACTACTGTCTGAGACATGTCTATTGTGCTCAAAAAGTGTTTGTTTAATATGTATCCAACAAGTGTCCGACTATCAGACACGTAACCAAAATAAAGTGTGCATGCTTCTTAGGTTCTACTTCATTCCATGCTTATTGGCATCTAAGCTCACTCGTAAAAACTATAGTTTAAATACACTTTTCTGCCGATTGGAAGATCTCTTAGCAATCTACTTTAGCTTTCTCATTCTCTTTTTGTAATTTATTGTCTATGAAATTGTTTCTTATCTAAAAATTAGAATCTCTTAAATAGGTGGACTTTTCCTGCTCATATTTCTCTGTGTCAATTGTATTTACTTTCTGATTTGGTCTTTGTTTTTTTCCCGTGTTTATAGTAAGTACATATTTTGTTAGAGTTTTTGCATTTTTCAAATGTGCCCCATTACTTCCTTATCCTCAACAAGTTGATACTTGCTTTACGTGTTCCAACATTTCTTTTACCTATAAATAAATTGCAGGAAGCATCGACCATATTTGATAAGGAAGGTCCTGGCTTTGAACACTACCCTTGCAAAGAGCTAGATTCTATTGTGAGTTTGGAGGAGGCTTATCAACCCAGCCCAGTTTCAGTTCTTGAACCACTTTTTAAAGAAGAAACGATATCAAGTTCTGAATCCTCAGGCATTAACAGTAGAGGTGGCTTATCTTATGACTATATTCTTATTTTCAAGTTCATACCTTCTTATAAACATACTCATCCAAACCTATTTTGGTTGTAGATTTGATGATGCAACTTGAACTACTGATGTCAGACTCCCCGGGATCTAACTCAGAAGGACATGAAATGTTCGTATCAAGTGATGATGATGGTGGTGGAGAAGGATCTAAATGCAGCTCTGAAGAAATTGATGACATAATGAGCACATTCAAATTCAAAGATAGTAGGGATTTTTCATACCTTCTTGATGTCTTAAGTGAGGCAGGCTTGTATTGTGGAAACCTGGATAAGGGTTGTGTTTCATGGGATGGTCAGGAACCTCACGTGATTAGCCCTTCAGTCTTCGAAACCTTAGAGAAGAAATTCGGTGAACAAACTTCTTGGAGAAGATCAGAAAGAAAGCTTCTCTTTGACAGAATAAATTCTGGGCTAATAGAACTCTTTCAGTCATTAGTTGGTGTGCCAGAATGGGCAAAGCCTGTATCAAGAAGATTTCGGCCTTTGCTTGACCGGGAAATGGTCGAGGAAGAACTATGGATCCTGCTGGATAGCCAAGAAAGGGAACTGAACAAAGATCTAGTAGATAAGCAGTTTGGAAAGGAGATTGGGTGGATTGATCTCGGAGAGGAGATTAATTCTATTTGTAGAGAACTAGAGAGATTATTGATCAAAGAGCTTCTTGCAGAGTTTGGTATCATTGGATTCTTATGAACGGTATGATAATATATGGTTATGGATAAACATTACCATACAAAAACAAAGATTTTTTTTTTTTTTTTTTTGAAGCAAAAGAAAAAGAAAAAGTGAGCTATATATTTGTGCATAGGAAAATTTTTGATCCAGTTGAAGTGTTCGAAGAGTTTGTATTCTTTTATTCATGAGTGGAATTAGAGTTTGTTGTTGTCAACTGTGACAGATTGATGTTATTTTTATGCATCAAAATTTTTGTGATGCCATTATTTGTGTATAGATTACCTTTGTGTTTCTGTTGGTGTTTTGGAAGTTGAGCCAATCCCCTTGACAATTCTTTAATTTTCAGACTGTTTTTGTATGTTTCTGACAGATTAATGAAACCTAAACCAATACACCAAAGATCATAGAGTTATTCACCAACTCCATTTCAGCCACTCCCATTTCCTTAAGCTTGATCTCTAATATATATATAAACTCACACAGATTACCCTCAAACCCATCATCAAGATTATCAAAAACAGAAGTTCTATTAGCTCCTTCCTTCAGCTTCCTCTCATGGAATCTCACAAACTTCTCTCTTTCTCAACCAAAGCCATAGCCTGCCTTCTCCTCTGTTTGATGTGTTTATCTGCTAACTCAGCCAGGCTTCTCGACGAGCAGCCACAGGGGCCGGTGGGTACGCCGACATCATCCAATCTCGTTGGTCCGACAGTATCCAATGTCGTTGGTACGCCTATTAGCAATTCAGGGCAAGGAACTACTACTTCACCTTCAACTACTCTACCTAGTTTTGGTGGTGGGATTGAAGCTGATCACCATACCTTAACCTTCTTTATGCATGACATCCTTGGTGGTTCAAACCCCTCGGCTCGGGCTGTTACCGGGGCGGTTAACAATCCGGCCCTCAACGGTCAGCTTCCGTTTGCCAAGCCTAATGGAGCAGTTCTATCAGTGGGCAATGGTGTCCCCCAAAGCAATGGAAACAGTGGTCTAATTAACAACAACAACCTCCCTTTTCTGGTTGGCCTTGGTGGAGCTACATCCCCATTGTTGCAGAACAACAATGGGAACAACTTCAATGGTGTGGCTGGATTTCCATCCGTTAATGCCGGGCAGCTTCCGTCCGGAGTGTCGATACAACAGCTCATGTTCGGTACCATGACAGTGATTGACGACGAGCTGACCGAAGGACACGAACTGGGCTCTGGTTTGATTGGAAAAGCACAAGGATTCTATGTGGTGAGCTCGGAGGATGGAAACAGTCAAACAATGGCATTCACTACCATGTTTGAGAGTGGCCATTACGTCGACAGCCTGAGCTTCTTCGGAGTCCACCGGACGGCGGTGTCGGAGTCTCACTTGGCCATCATGGGAGGCACTGGAAAATACGTAAATGCAAAAGGTTATGCCAATGTGAAGACTCTTCCAGGCACCAACCAGCATGAAACTGATGGGGTAGAGACTTTGCTGCAATTCACTCTTTACATCACTTACTAAAACCACTCTTGTTTTATCATCTATCCTTTGTTTGAGATCTCAAATCTCACTTTGTTTATGAATTTCTCAATTACATATGAAAGCTAATATATTACAAAGTTATCAATCAAAACATTTTGTGTTCTCTTATCTGCCTGTTTTTATTTGAATTCAACTAATTATTCGAAAAAACCTAAACATAGCTCAACTAAATAAAAGGATGGAAATTTCCCAAAAAAAAATTGAAATTTCATTGTGCAAATTAAATGGTTTTTCCTGTTGAACAAGCAGGAATCTAATTTGGTGCCGTTTAAATCAGTTTTTTTTTTTTTTTTATATTGGAAATTTAATTTTCAGCCCGATGAATGAGCTCAGTTTCTTTTTCATCCCAAGCCTAATTTAGTTCCTTCCAATCCAAAGTTAACCACAACCATTTAGGCTCAATTTTTCTTAGATAATTACATAAATACATAAAATAAAAACGTAATAACACATATGGTAGATAATTTAAATTTTTATGAAAAACAGTATAATCCATATCAAACTCAACCTCAAATATAAAATACATAAAAAAAAAGTTCAAATCTATGCTACATTTAAAAAAAAAAATTGTGATATTTTTTTAAAATACATATTAAATTAATGCTAGGGTGTGAAATTCTACGTCTAATAAAACTGTGATAATCGAAATTATTGAAAAGAAATGGATCAAATCGTTTGTTTATTTATTATTATTATTTTTTGTTTGTTGGAGCAAGAGATAAGAGATCGGGTAAAGGGCAAATGTATAAAGCAATAATTTGAAGGGTACCTTTATCAAAAAAAAATTGGACGAGTACTCGTGTAGATAAACCTAATGGGCCATCATATCAATTCCGTCCGGTCCAGTGATTCCAAACGAAGCCGTAGTATAATTGGGCCGAGCTAAATTAGTGGGCTAAATCAAACGCTTATTTTGAGGCCCAAAGGGAGAGCGGAAGGGCAAATTGGTAATTTAGAAACAATACTATAAAACTACAACGTTTTTCTCGTACTCGAAAACCCTAGTCTTCCCAGTAGCAGCTCTTTCACCAGGTTCCATCTCCTCTTCTAGGGTTTCGTCGAGGGCGGCGCAGAGTTTCGAAGAGCACGCGAGAAGCAATGGGTAATTCCTAAATCAAATCATCGAGGAAAAGGATGAACTTCTTGTTGTTTTTTTTTTTTTTTTTAAATTCAATTTTGATGTTTTTGGTTTGTAGCGAGGATCAAGGTTCACGAGTTGAGGCAGAAATCAAAGGCGGATCTGTTGACGCAGCTTAAGGATCTTAAGGCGGAGCTTGCTCTCCTTCGTGTCGCCAAAGTCACCGGCGGTGCCCCGAACAAGCTATCCAAAATGTAATTCCCTTTTCTCTCTGTTTTTTTTTTTAAATTTTCCTGTGATGCATTTTGTTGTTTAATTGACCTGTGTTGTTTTGTGTGGTTGATTTTGCAGCAAGGTGGTGAGATTGTCGATCGCTCAGGTCTTGACGGTGATTTCGCAGAAGCAGAAGGCGGCATTGAGAGAAGCGTACAAGAAGAAGAAACTTTTGCCTCTCGATCTGCGTCCAAAGAAGACCAGGGCCATTCGTAGAAGGCTCACCAAGCACCAGGTGATTACTTCATCTTTATCCTGTCTTGTTTCTTATCTTGTAATTTCAATATTGCGTGGGCCATTCTCGAGTTTAATTATGTTTAATATTTACAATGTTTGTGTACGATATCTGTTGAGATTGTTCTTGCAAAAGTACTGCAAAACTACTAGTACTTGTTGGTCTTTTGGTTTTATCAAGGTTATTTTGGTTGAGGGATAGTAAAGCATGTTTGAATTTGGATTTAGATTGAAATGCTATCAAACATATCCATGATTAGAGTATGGCTTTGTTTGTTTTAGTTTTACAACCTTGATATCCATAGTTGAAGTTAGTATTCCTATTATCTAGAATTAAGTAGTTTTATGATTTCAGTTTTTGTAATTTAATCAGTTTCGATGGGGAGAATTTGCATTTGGATCAATCATTTTAGTAACATTAATGGATTTGGAAAACCCTTTCTCACGTGAAAAACCCTAAGACAGCAAGTACTCACCCAGTTGGGTTTCTTTTTACTTCAGGATATTCCTTGAATTTAGGGCGTTTGTGAGTGATGGTATAATTGATTTTCCAGAATCACCTATGATCAATAAAAAGGGGAGTTACTTTGACAATAGCCAATTGAACTTTTTCTCTCATTTGTATTCCTCTTATATCTTTCAATTTCATTGGTGTAAACATAGTGCTGTGAGCTGGTTGGTAGTACATTTCTTTCTCTTTGTTTCTCGTTTGCTTTCGACCATTTTGTTGAATGAATCCACTTTCTTATTCAGGCCTCCTTGAAAACTGAGAGACAGAAGAAGAAAGAGATGTACTTTCCATTGAGGAAATATGCTATTAAGGTGTAGTGTTATCTGATAGACATTTTCTTATGCAACGGCAGACCAATTTTGTTGACAAATTTTGTCTCGTATTCTTGATAATTTTACTTTGGATACTCTCTGAGATTTTTCCTCAACCAAGATGTTTTATTTTTGTTGACTTTTATTTATCTTGACAGTTAGTGTTTATTCTCGTTTGATAAATTTATTTGCAGTTCATTTCCGGAATTGTTGTGGCTTTGGTTTCACCCGCCATGAGAAATTCTTGGTGAATGGAAATTTGGAATGAGCCTCTATAACTAGCAAGTATTTATTTTTACAAAAGTCTTGAATTTTAATCTTGAAAGCGCTTTAAGTTAGTTAATTCACTCTGAAGCAAACATAGTTTAGTTGTGATCTAAAAAGGGCAACTCGGTTCTACCATTTTAGAAATCGAATCTCATTTTAAAACATTGTATAGTGGTAATTTCCACAATCCAAGTTCTAGTCTCTGTGTGTCTCAAAATAAAAATTATTATCTTTTATCTCAAAAAAAAAAAAAGAAAAATATTTATTGCAACATAAATATCTTAATTTTTGTATAGTTATTATTTTAGAATATTTTTGAATTAATAATATATTATGTTCTTTAACTTTAAAAAAATTTATAAGAACTATCCTTCAACAATACCATACAACAGTAAGCAAATAGCACCACGAAGAGTTCAAATTCAACAAAATCTATAATAAGATCCATTCCAACCAACCTCAAATTTCAGGATCCTTCAAGAACATCCAAGAGCAAAGGTCCACTATCAACATTTCTGTTAAGATCACATCCAATTTTACTACAAAATCCCTTCAATTCAGGTTCCCGGGCAATCTAATTTGGCTTCAGTCCGTACAGCGAGAGGATAAATGGGATTGCAATCCTCGGAATTTCCGCTCTGGTGCTGGAAAAGGCGTTAGCCCGAGCATTCTGATTCAGATGTACTTTGTAGCAGCCAGCCATTGCTAGAAGATTAGTGTTTGGCCGCCGGAGGAAGTAAAAAATTAGAATTCGAATGGAGCAATGTTCGAGTTATTAAGTAACATTCTTGTTCATTTTAAGCTCTGTCTGAATCCTCAACTCGCACTTTTTTCAGCCTAGCAAATTTTTGTTGAAATAATTTATGACCAGCAGATTATAACCAGAGGCAGATTCAAAATCTTTCTTTTCTTTTGTGAGATATCTTCAAAACCATGATCATTCCACATCTGCCGACCATCCTGTAATCTTCTACTTTATGCTCTTCGATGATGACCCCGGTTGGTCTAGTTAAATTTCCCGGTTGGCTCTTTACACATCTATCACACTCCCTCTCCCTCAACTTACCTCTCTCATCAAACTCTGGAGGTCCATCCTCTGCACAAAATCTGAAAGGCCTGTGGCTATCCTCCGCATTACTATGATAATTCTCACCATCAGAATCATTGTATTGAGGCCTGGATGAGTGAAAATGTTCATATCTGTCAAAAAACCTTCTCTGATTGTCATTGTTGTCATCCCCAGGTAAGTCGTTCAATTGACCAGAATGTACAGGCCCATCAAAGTATTCACTGCTCTCTATCCTATCTCGAGGATCCATAACCTCAAACCTCCTGTTTCTAAAGGAAAATCGGCCAGTTTGATTCCTACTTCGTATGCGTGATCTCATATGGTCTTGGTCCAGAGCAGAACTTATACCCCTCGAATCATTGTATGGCAGTGGCGAAAAAGGGAAACCATGTCTCCGAACTGGCATATCTCCTTGGATAGGAGGCTGATAAGGAGATCTCATCCTGTCCACCCATTAAGCGGGTGAACTTCGACGTGTCATTTCTGTATGCCCATAAAACCTATCGGACTATCTTTTGCCTGGAAACCATTGGCCAGGACAGTGTCCATCGGACCTTCCAGGAGATTTAGAATCAATTCTTGGAAAAGTTTTTCTTTGGATAGAAAAGTTCCTTCGTTCTCGGACAAAATGAGGCCTATCTACTTCATATGGTCTCATCTTCGAAAGTTCTCATAAACTTTTCACCATGTCGTGGTCCGACCAATTCAGAACCAGCTTCACGGATGCATCTACTTGGACTAATATTTCTAGGCATTCTGTGTACCATTTTAACACCTCGTACTGGAGGACCATCTCTTCTACCAGGTGACTTCCTCCTAGAGAGTATATGACAGTTAGGGGGGCCCTCATCATCAAGCAATTCTCTGCCACGATGGCTAGCACCACCAAATGGACCATCAGGTATAATATCATATCGATTTTGATCAAGGCCAGGAACATGGTAATCTATCTGTTGGTCACTGTAAGTTTCTGGAGAAAAGTTGGGCCCAAAATCCCATTCCCCAGATCGGGTGTCCAACCTATTAGTGCTTCTCCCTCTTCTACGACTAAAATTCATACATGGTGACTGATCTTGGTATTTTCTTGAAAACATTATTGTATGTGTCATCTCTGAGCATAAAAAATGACGATATAGAAAGTCAGTTAAAACAAGTTTAATAAAGGAAAAAGGTAAAAAAAGGATATAAGAAAACTAGAAATCGACAATCACCTTTCTTCACATTTGCTCCTTCAAGTGCCATGTTGGGTACAAACTCTTTATCTACTGACCTGACAAAACTAGATTTTTCCTTACAAGGAGATGAATCAAAGACCTAACTGTGCTAGACATAATTAAGAAACCAAATTCAATTATTTGCTACACAAACTGCCATGCAGTTTCAATGCAGTTAGAACATAGCAAGAATAAAGGTCCTATCGCTAATGATCCAAATTTTGCTTGAACAAAACCTTTACCTAGACAAACCCGGTTACTTCCCCTTATTCCGTTTCCCACTTAAAGTATAAGAAAATACAGACAACAGCACAAGAAAGAAACAACCCACGACCTTTTTAGTTGTTCAGATTTTGTCCAAAAAACTCAAAGGAGGGTGTCCTTCACTTTGAGGGACAAAATTCATACCCAAACAAACCAAACACAACCCAGTCATGCATAAAAATTGAGAAAACAATCGACATTCATTCTTTTACCTCGTGAATTGGCCGTCAACAAGCAAGAGAAGATGACCAACGACCATGTCATTCAATGTGAACTGTTACAGGCAAGAGAAGAGGAAAGTACTGGCCACCCACTCCTCCCCCCACACAATGGAGAATCTGAGATTCAAATATTAATATGAAGGAAAAAAAAAAGCAAACTAACTTGTCATGAGATTTATGCAAATGCTAGTCATTAGAAACACCATACCTTGACATTGGATCTTTTTATTTAGATCTGAACTAGCCTCTTCTTGAAACACCCTTTTAAAATCAGACTCGTCAAATGACCTGCAAATCTTGCCTTTCTTAACCAATGTAATTCAATCCATTAGCTCAAACTTCTAGCCCAAAAGCCTTGCCATTTATTACTTAGTAAGAAACTGCACCTAACCGACAAGTATTCCTACTAATGTGATTTCCTGTAAGAAACTACACATAACGGACAAGTATTCCTACTAATGTGATTTCCGTTACCAACGGACAAGATTTCTTATATGCAGATCTATTAAAGGTTCGAATCTGACAATCCGAACATAGCTTAATAGATAAAGCATTTATTTCTATTCCAAAGTTCACCCGCGCAATTATTTTATCCCACGGTAGAGTAACATATTTCTCAGCCAACAAATTATTCTCTAGAGCAGAAGGGTTCTACTTGTACTTGTACTTCATCAAGACTTTTACGATTTAGTCAGCTGGTAAGCTGTAAAGTCACAATAGCACTTGGGAGGAACCAGAACCATACTCTTCTACATGAGTATGGAATTCTTTACAATTGCAAATTATGAAACAAAACAAAAGAGAACACAAAAAACGTCATCCCTTTACACCATAAATAGAATATATCATCTACGAAATAAAATCTAAGTTTGTACCAACTCAATGGGATGGCCTGCCTACCTCACCCTCACCTCCTCTTCCATGAAATTCTCGAGTCATTCTCTGAACAAAATCTGAAAGGCCTAGAACAATCCCCTGCATTATTTCGAAACCTCTCACCATCAGAATCATCATATGGATGCTTAAAAGAATGAAGAGGTTCATGTCTTTCATTAAATATTCTTTCATCATCATCATGGTTGCCACCACTGCACCCACTCAATTGACCCGAACGTACAGGATCATCGAAAAGTTCGTCGCTCTCAATCCTTCCTCGAGGATCTATACCATCATAACTCCTGTTTCGAAGTGATAATCTTTCAGTCTGATTCCTATTAGGAATAATGGACCTCATATGGCCATGGTCTGGAGGAACAGGACCCACATCCCTCATGTCATCAGATGGTGAAATGAAGCGGAATCCATGTCTTCGGGCTGCCATATGCCCACCCATGGGACGCTGATCAGGAGATCTCATCCTGTCCGTCCGATAATTTGGAGATCTTCGATGCGTCATTCCTGGACGTCCACAAAACCTATCAGATCTTTTTGAAGGGAACCACTGGCCAGGTGAGCGAGCTCTAGATCTTACTGGGGATTTAGAATCAATTCTGGGAAAACCTTTTCTTTGGAAAGAGAAGTTCCTTCTTTCCCTGAAGAAAGACCTATCATCCTCGTATGGAGGCTGCGGTCGTGCATATATAGGATCCATGGTCCCGTCAGGAAAATTCCTAGTGAAATTCTCGCCGTGTTGTCGGTCAAAAGATCCACCTTCATCCATGCATCTACTTGGACTAAAATCTCGATGTATCCTGTTAACCATTTTGCCACCTTGTCCACCATGCCTTCTTCCAGGTGACTTCCTCCTTGAGGGTCCATGGAAAAAAGGTCCCTCATCATCTAACAGTTGTCTACCACGATGGCTAGCACCACCAAATGGACCATCAGGTATAATATCATATCGATTTTGATCAAGGCCAGGAACATGGTAATCTATCTGTTGGTCACTGTAAGTTTCTGGAGAAAAGTTGGGCCCTAAATTCCATTCCCCAGATCGGGTGTCCAACCTATTAGAGTTTCTCCCTCTTCGACGACTAAAATTCATCCATGGTGACGGATCCTGGTGTCTATCTACGGAAATTTTCTTGTTAGTATTACCGAATGTGTGATCTCTGAAAATAAAAAATAATGACAAGATAGAAAGTCAGAGGAATAGTTAAAACAAGTTTAATAAACGAAAAAAGTTGAGAACGTATGGAAGAAAACTAGAAATCACTAATCACCTTTCTTGAGGTTGTACATTTGCTCCTTCAAGTGCCATGTTGGGTATAAAATCTCTATCAGTACGTGATAAAACTGGCCTGACAAAACTAGATTTCACCTTACAAGGAGTTGAATCTGAAGAAGCTCGATTGAGATTAATTATCCGACTATTTTTTATGCCACCATTAACATCCTTCGCATCATCACTATTTACAGACTCTTTGACATTAGGCAAAGCTACATCCTTATTCTGCACTACATCTACTGCTATAGCATTCTCCACATGCTGAGAAACTGTCGAAATCAGTTCCTGAATTCCATCAATATTTTTATCAGCAGTGGCCTGGCCCTCGAAGTTGTCCTGTTTATCGTACAGAGACAATTGACTTCTTCCTGTGGCCTTCACAGGCCTGTTTACGTCCTCATTAATAGTATTCTCAACGGCATGTACTTCTTTCTCACAGAGGTCTTCATTTTCTTGCTCAGAAGATTTACATTTAGTTGCAGTATGAACATCATCTTCATTTCTAACATCCAGATGTTCTGGTTTAGCTTCCTGTTCAACAAGGCCTAGAGTGAAACTATCCTGATCAGGCAATCCAACATAATTGATCTTCTTATCATCACAATCAGCATGATCAAAACGCTCCACTTCTCTCTTCTCACATTCATGGACCTCTACTTCAGTTTCCAACATTGTTTCCCGAACCTCCCCATCTTCATAATCTTCTTCTACATTATTATCATCATAATCGACAGCATCAGCTAAATCCCAGTTGCCATCTGATTCATAGTCAGAAAGATAAGGATCTTCTTCAAGCGTAGGCTTAGGATAAGATGAATGGAGACTTAAATGAAGATGATCTTTTGATGGCACGCATGCATTAATAGAGTTGTCTCTATGTTCACTATCTAAAGGGATTTGTTTTCCACGTGGACTATCACCTTCAACCATTTCAGACGAGCATACATACGTCCCGACATCCATGTTTGTTTGAGTGGCTGATATCTGCACTGCAGCTGCATCACTAGTACAACCCTCCCATGACTCCATTGAGGTATTTAAATCCCAATTTTCCCTATTTGAATGCAAAATAGAACCATCATAATCAGACCCTATGCTACCTCTGACACAAGGGGAGCTACTCCCTTGCTTGCTTAAAGACAAGTCCAGTAACACTGGTTCTAAAATGCTATGCTTCAATAAAGTAATATCATTATTCTCAGGTACCAATTTCGGAACCATATGTCCCTTCAAACCTACTGATAATGCAGCTCTTCCTTCAACTTGACAAATAGGAGATGTGCGCTTTTCTTCGGGATTTTTTACAGCAATTTCTTCCTCTTCGTTACCAGTAAGGGGGTCAAA
The DNA here is from genome assembly GCF_013281855.1 of Momordica charantia. Taxonomy (NCBI): domain Eukaryota; kingdom Viridiplantae; phylum Streptophyta; class Magnoliopsida; order Cucurbitales; family Cucurbitaceae; genus Momordica; species Momordica charantia. Next base: position 25,869,505 of record NW_028275162.1, on the reverse strand, counting down.
GTTGAGGCTGGTTGATGATAACTTTAATCCCCCAGGTATCTCTGATGATGCATGAAGTGTATGTTTTTCAGTGATCAAGGACTTCTCTTCATATTCAACATAATCATCAACATAATCACTAAAACAAGCACGATCTCCCAAATTGGGTTGGGGTTCCTGAAACTTGACTCCAGCCATTCCAATCTTACTTTGGAACCTATCCAGATAACATGAATCAGTATCGGATTTTCCTTTATTTTCGTCAAAAACACATTCCTGGTTCTTGTTTGACAACTCATAGCTCGTAACTGCACTAGAACTTGAAACTGTTGTCGCAGATATCCCGGGCTGTTCAGTCTTTATTAAATTTCCATCGCGATGAAATGAAGAAATATCTTTAGACGGAGATGGTTGTTCAGTCTTCATCAAATTTCCATTGGGATTAACTGAAATATCTTTAGATGAAGATGGCTGTTCAGTCTTCACTAAATTTCCATCCGGATGAAATGAAGATATATCTTTAGATGGAGATGGAGGAGACTGCACTAACGGAAACCTCCTTTTCTTGATGGGAAGACATGCATCATAATCACTAGCTGACAGCCCAATGCGCTTAAAACAAACCTGCCAAGTGCCAATTGAACATTTACTGACAATAATTACAACCATATAAGAAGAAACTTGCACGATCTTCAAAACCCAGAAAACAGCAAAAAAATAAAAATAAATATTAGGCACCTCTTCACTTTCTGGCATGGCCATTATTCAAAGGCCTGAGTGGCTTAAAACAGTTTCTTGGTCTTTAATCACTCTAATCCAACACCAAATTCTCACCAACTTCTTAGAAGTCACTTCCAAATTCTGCACTGTACGGATACTAATACATTAGTTATCTTCAAAAATATTCAATCTGCAAGATAGCATATGACAGACATTGTGTCATAATAATCTATTAATCTGCAAGCGAAAACTAAATAAATTAGCGAATGCAGCGGTTCCATCATGGAATATCATAAAATCTGCATCCATATCTTAAATCCTGCATGCCCATCCTATTTATGAAGATTCCCGTGATTCAAACTTTACCCATAAATGTTCAGACGATCCACGCCTCAAAAATGGATCAGCGGAGACCCAACACAACTAACTTCATAGCAAACTCCAGCCACAAACTTTTGGGCATAAGGTTATTAAGCGTCAGAGCAGCCATGCACAATCTCATACTTGCCCGACCTCCCTTACTAACTTTCATATCCACGCAAAAACTTCTCCATCCAGCCCATAAGGGCAGATTCCTAATGAAAAATACAAAATTGATGATAAAACTAAAAGGAACAAAAGAAAAGAAGCATAAACCCCATCTACGCAAACGTATTCCACATCTAAACGACCAGAAGATCACCAGGATCACTTGATAATGAATCCGATCAAAATTTCTAGAAGACATCCCCCAATATTTGAACAGCTGTTCCTCAACCAATAACTCAAACTTCCATCAAACTCCCCTCCGCTTCAAGAGAAACATACTGGATGACAGATTAGGCTGTCCTAGACAGGCGATTCACAGAGATCTAAGACGTGCTTGTATTGCTGAAGATACCGAAAGAAAGTAACAATGGAATTGGAATCAACGCACATACATGAGAAACCCAGATCAAAGATGGCATTGACCTAATGTATTCGCAATCGGCAGGGAAAAAAGAAGATGGAAGCAAGCAACGAATGAGATTACCTTCCGGAGATGGAGAATTTTGCGTGGAAGATGGGAAATTCGGCTCTACGCAAACTTATAGGGAATCGGACTTGGGTTAATAATTTTCCTTTTTTTTATTTTTTATATATTTTTATTCTTATAAATTTCGAGAGAGAGAAAAGGAGTAAAATAGGGAATCTCAACTCAAGCATTCCCCTGAGATGTGAAACCTCGTGGATACTGCGGAATTAAAATATATGGACCACAGTATTTATTTTTCAAAACTCCATATTATTATTATTTAGAAATTAACTCAATTTTACCATTTCAATCTAATTAAATTGTCACCAAAAAAAAATTATAGGTTTAAATTTCTATATCCTAATCCTTTCTTTGATATTAATATATATACATGTATAACATTAGAAATACGAAAAAAAAAGAAGTGATTTTACTATGATAAATTTTAATTACTAATTTATGAATATACAAATAGAATATGACGAAGTTAGATTAATCATTTAATTTGCAATAAATTAATTTGATTTCAAGCCAAATTATCTTAAGCACAGCATACAAGAAAATTCATTTGAAATTTATTGGAAGTTTGTATTGCTAAAACATATCATGAATTTGAAATAAACAATTAGATCAATACTTTTCCAACTAACTTTTAATATTGTCAGTGGATTAACTACACAATTTATCACACAAAAATCAACCAACTCTAAAAATAAAATTTAAAATGCTCAAATTCAACCCTACAAATATCATAACTTATTAAAGCTTTAAAATTAACTCAATTAAATGGTAAAACATAAAAAAAAATTTGGGAAAATAGGTCCATGAGATTTGAAGTAGGTATCTATTTAGTTCTTCAAATTTTAAAATAGATATTTTTAATCCCTAATGTTTGATAAATGGTTATAAATAATCCCGAAGTTATTTTGACTGTCAGTTTATTAATGTTAAAATAACATAATAATCAAATGCTGACTGCATTTTGCTTATTTGGTAAAAAAAGTAATTCAATAATACGAAAACAGAGAATACAAATCCTATTAGATATTTTTATATTTACATTACTTGTATAAAAAATAACGCTTGATCTCGTTACAGTTTGGCCGCTATTATGATTTTAACACACTAATCTAAATATATATTATAATATATGAGATTACATGACAAAATAATAGAAAATAGAAACAATTATTTTTTTGAATTTAAAAAGTAAAACAAACCTGTCAAATTTAAGTGTAGTTTGACTTATATATAATTGATTAAGCAGTCGGAAGTTCCAATGCCCATTATGTTGAACTAAAAAAATAGAGTAAAATAAACCTTCTATAATTGCAGAAATGAAAACAATGAATTTATTTTTCAAACTAAATTAAATATTTTAAAATGTAAGAATTAAAATAATATTTTAACTATTTTATTATTTTATTTTTCTTTAATAACACATTTTATTATTTTAAATAGGTGCTATGTTCAGATTCTTTTAACCATTTTATATTATCCATTAAATTTTACAAATAGGGGATCTAAATTTTAACCATTATATTTTTTAAAGTATAAAAATTCGGAAGCAATAACGTGCATCAAACTAGAAGTTTATAAGTTGAAATCTACTGAGTAAATAAAAAAATAAAAGAAAAATGAATAAAACAAACGGATATCGTAGAAACCACTCATTTAAAGACAGCGGAAAAAAAAATACTAAAAGGAAGGGGCAAAAAAAAATATAAGGCCAGAATGGTTACAGCGAGTTATCCACGAGCTCTGATTTTCTGATTTCATGGCGGCGATTCCATCTTCCTCCCTGCAATTCCCAAACTCTCTCCCATTCCCTTCCAATTCGAAGCCTCACAAGACGAAGCCCCTCACCTTCGTAACTCGTGCAGCAGATCCGGAAACCCCTGCCGCCGATCCAGAGCCGGGATCGGACGGCGACGATTTCGAGAACCGCCTCGCCAAGGTCCGGCTAAAGTACCGGAGCGGAACGGGGAAGAAGGCGGAGATACGGAAGGCGCGGAAGTCCAATAAAGGATCCACCGCCGGCGCCGGCGGCTCATCGGTGTACCTCCCGCCGGTGCCGCTGAAGGAGGCGGTTTCCGGCGGCCTTAAAGTGGAATTCGGCTTCAGTCCGTTCAGCGAGAGGATAAATGGATGGATTGCGATCCTCGGAATCTCGGCTCTGGTGCTGGTGGAACTGGCTACCGGAAAAGGCGTCATAAATTACCACACGCCGGCGATAATTCTGATTCAGGTGTACTTCGTAGCGGCGGTTGCTGCTGTGTATGTTAAATTCGAGAAGGAGAAGGTTAGTGTTTGGCCGCCGGAGGAAGTGAAAAATTAGCGTTCGATCAGTGTTTCAAACCCTTCAAGTTTTTTTTTTTTTTCCTTTTTCCGTTGTTAACATTGAAGCAATGTTTGAGTTATTAAGTAACATTATTGTTTATCTGAACTCGAATTTGCATTGAAATAATATGTATTAATCAAACATTACCCAAGAACAACTGAACAAGCAACTTCATCGAAATTGCAGAAGATGAATCACCTGGCTTCAGAATTGCGCAAATCTAATGAATTCGGCAAGCCCAGTAGAAGTGGATCTGGCCCAATCGGGACGAGACTCCGTGTTGAGCCCATTAACATGGCCCACTCGAATGCGGGCCCAATAACTAAATCGTTCAAGTTGAAACAATATATACGTTTTTAAACCAAATATTATTACATATAAATATAGTTTTTTTTTAGTACAATCTATGCATTAACTATAATCATAACTAATAAAACAAAAAGTTACAATCAGATCACATATGGATTGAAATGATAACTTTGTGGGCCATCAATTGATTTGCTTGTGATTTATATGATATCCTATTTGTTTATGCTGATTTTTGGAGGGTTAGAAATCTATGGCAAGCTAACCGATCAAGCTGTGGGAATGAGTTATGTGTTCAATTAACAAATAGTCGATACTCAAGTCAATTTAAAGCTCGAGCTAGTAGGTCGGTTCCAGATTAATTGCATACCTTTGAAGGAGAATGATGACATATTTATTAGAGGTAACGAGAATCATTATGTTACGATAGTCGTTATTTAGTTATTAAGGTTGTTACGCAGTTTCAAGCGGTTTCTCAATGCTGGCAGATTTTTAGCTCGAACAGTGGCGAGATAAGGTAACTTCACCCTATTTGAGGCTCTAAGTGTCGTCCACTAAGCTCTACAGATTGGTGCTATTAGATCAATTGTGGACTCACGTCTTCGGTCCACGTGGTATGATATATTTTACCTTCTGATCCTTTCATTTACGTAGATCGAAAGTCCACCATTTTAAATAAAGTCTCTTATTACAACATACTAAATTAATTGTAGGCATAATTTATTCAAAATAAAATAAATAATAATCATTAATTATAGCCATTATGGCACTGTTTCAGTTTTAATGAAATAGCTTTTACTTTTTTGAAAAATCTTTAATCGACTTTCACAAATCAATGAGATATTTACATAATTAACACAAAAATAAATTTGTATTTTCAAATACAGTACAAAAATTGCAAAATTGAAATTGAAATTGAAATCAAATATATATATATATATTTTTTAATTTAACAATCGTCCGAGGAGAAATCAAACTCAAACTCAAATGTAATATAAAACACACATAAAAAATATTAAACTTATTCTATATTTGAGAAAAATTTAACGTCGACATTTTTTTAGCATACATTTTTTACAATATTTGTAAACACCAATGTCATATGCTATAATTTTTACAAAAAAATTTAATTATGTTGTAGCTGTCGTTCTCGTAATATTTTATTGAAATAGTGCTACATTACACTTTTGATCATAGATTAAGTTTCTATTAATTTAGTCCACGACTTTATAAAATAGATATAATTAATCCTTGAAACAAAAACTTCAGGGTTGTTTAGGAAAAAAAAAGGAAAAATAATAAGAGAGAGGGAAATTAAAAGAAGAAAAAGAGAGTAGTAAAAACTAAAAATATACAGGTCACCAAATTCGGCGTAAATAAAAACTGAAAATTTCCTAAAAAGAAAAATTGACGTGGACAGACAACGGACAACGTGGGGGAAAGCACGTGCGAGATCCAGTAAGAGGAAAGGAAAACGTCGTCGCTTTTGTTTGGTGTTGACTTTGGCTTTCTTCAATTTACATTGCCGGCCTCGCCTACGGTAGCCCACCTACATCAACCAACTTTACACGAATCCAAAACGCAAGAGCAATACAATAAATACTATTAACCATAAATACAATAAATAAATACTTTTTTGCAAAAAAAATAAAAGAAAGTACAATAAATACAATAAAGACTTTTTATTGACTTTTTTGCAAAAAAGAAAAAAAAATACTTGTTTTCTCATTGCCATCCTTTATTATTATTATTATTATTATTATTTATTATTTTGTTTTTTACACTTTAACACTACTATCAAGGTATCAACGTCCATCACTAGATAATTTACTAACCAAAAAATATCTGTAAATGATTAAAAGTTTGATTCCTTAATTTTGTTTTTTCATTTTACGTTATTAAAAATTAAGCTTTTGAAAATATTATTTCTACCTATGTTATTTTTTTAAACTTTTGGTACGTACTTTTTAAAAACGATTTTTGAAATCTAAACCAAATTATAAAAATAAAAAATAAAAAATGGAATGCATATATGTGTTTTTTAAGAAAAGTAAAAGCATATGGAAAATACTGTGGGCAAACAAGCACCATTTTCAAAACTAAATTGTCATTAAACCAATGTGTATTTTCCAATCTATATATGGTCTAAAAATTTCAATTTAATAGCTTACATTATCAAGAGTTTTCAATTTTAGGAAGTTGAAGAAATTTAGAAATTTTTTGCCAAACTTTCTTAAAAGTTTAGAAAAATTTTTATTTTTAAAATTCTAATTAAAGTTACAACCAACCCTCTAAATATTATATTAGATAAGTTTATCACGAATCAACTTCAATCTTTACTACTATATATATATATATATATATTAAAACATAAAGAAATACATTGAAATAGCAACCGAGTCAATAAATCACCACCAATCGTACCTGTTTTTTTATTACCCTTCAATAAAAAACCAAAAGCATGGAATTCTACCTTATCACCTTAATCAACATACATCTATATATATATATTATACATAACTAAAATAATAAAAAAGTTTGTTTCTTTTTAATTAATTAATCAATTACAAAGTTTCATCAATAGAACTCACCTGCTACATTCTAACTTCCAAGAAATCTTTTTTTTTTTCTTTTTGTTGCATCAAATCAAAACAGGGGCGACCCGTGCTGAATCCTTTATTATTCAAACTCCACAGAGAGAGTAGATCAACATCCAACCTAAATTCAGAACCATAAAGTGTGAACAATATGAAACCCCAAATATTAACAATGACACGTGGCGCAATCCCATTGCATCTCATGGGGATGGCTTCTCTTATACAAATGCAAGGAAGTTAGGAGTTTTAGGTTACCTCTTCTCATATTTTCTTCCCCATGAAACTGTTCCAACTCTAACCTAACTGTGTAACCAAACTCTCCTTTCTTCTGCTCTCAGCTTTATTGTATTTATGGGGCTTTTCAAAAAAGCAGTTTCTTAAAAAATCGCTTCTCCCAGAAAGTGCTTTCTCTTTTCTTCTTCTTCTCTTTCTTTGTGATCTTCATTTTTCCGTAGTTCTGCTATACGGCCAGTACACATATTAATTATAAGTGCTTAATTTTCTTACCGGGGCCATGGGGGAGGATATGTCGCCGGCGAGAGATACGGTGGCGTTTTTCAACCATATGGAGCTTCATGATCGCCCGCGCTCGTTCTCTACGCTTGGCCAGCTTTTGAAGCGAGTCGGGGACGTGCGGAGCGAGGCAAACGGAGATGGCAGCGAGACGCCGGTAATGTTAAGCTACTACTAAATTCCTAACTTTAAAGTATTGGATATTGTTTATATTTTTGTTTTGGTATTGAATAATATTTATGCTCATCGGATAGCACTTTCTTGTTGACCACCATTAATTAAATTACTATATAAATACAGTGACGAGTGCATAAAAGATAATATTTTTGTGTTCTATTTTAAATAAAGAGCGGTACTAAAATATTTAATAGCTAGGTACTTAGAGAAATGGGTGGTGGTCGATAAACACTTAAAAGCACGGTGCTCTTAACACTCCCCTCACGACACACATCTCACATGTGAGCTTGATAATGAAGCTGAAGATGTTTTAGACGTACAAGTTCACATTTACACCTAAGAATGTTAAATTTAGTTTGTGAACTCTAAATTAAGTACGGTGTGAGAGAGTGAGGTTTAAGTTGCTGGTGAAACATTAGATAACCTTCACGCTTAATAAATCTAACAAACAAACAATGAGTTCAACATCAAATATGAACATAGTTCAACAGTAATTGATATGTTTTTCTTCCATCGAAATCGAATTTCGATCCTCCATATCTCCAAATGGTTGCGCAAAAAAAAACATCTTAAGCCAAATCTCAATCCACCTAAACCCAATCCTTCACCCATGAGATATGTTATTCTAGAACTTAGGTCAGGACCAAAATATTATTTAAAAAAGAAAAACTTAAACTTATATGTTAGGTTATATTTAATTAATTTAATTAATATTTGACAGGTCCATCAGGTGCTCGACTTGACCGGCGCAAGCTTGGAGCCGCGGTCACTGCCTTTCGTGCTATCCTTTAGCAATCTCACATACAGCGTTAAGGTTCGCCGTAAAATTAGTTTCTCATCGGTTTTTCATCGCCGAGGAAACAGACTCGGCGGCGCTACGGCGGACGAGACAGTTGTCGGCGACCGCTTATTCACGAAAACGAAGACTCTGTTGAACAACATCTCCGGCGAGGCGCGAGAGGGCGAGATTCTGGCCGTTCTCGGAGCGAGTGGCTCAGGTAAATCAACGCTGATTGATGCACTGGCTAACCGAATCGCGAAAGGAAGCTTGAAAGGAAGGGTGACATTGAACGGAGAGGTGTTGGAATCGAGATTGTTGAAAGTGATTTCTGCTTATGTGATGCAAGATGATCTGCTCTTCCCGATGCTCACGGTGGAAGAAACTCTGATGTTCTCCGCCGAGTTCCGATTGCCTCGAACGCTTTCGAAATCTAAGAAGAAGATGCGAGTTCAAGCATTGATAGACCAGTTAGGGCTCCGGAACGCGGCGAAGACCGTCATCGGCGATGAAGGACACCGAGGAGTCTCCGGCGGAGAGCGGCGGCGAGTCTCGATCGGAATCGATATAATTCACGATCCGATCATCCTGTTCCTCGACGAGCCGACATCGGGACTCGATTCGACTAGCGCGTTCATGGTGGTGAAAGTTCTGCAGAGGATTGCTCAGAGTGGTAGCATCGTCGTGATGTCCGTACACCAGCCGAGTTATCGGATTCTCGGATTGCTGGATCGGCTGTTGTTTCTGTCTCGTGGACAAACCGTTTACAGTGGCTCCCCTGCAAATCTTCCTCTGTATTTCGCGGAGTTCGGCCATCCGATACCGGAAAATGAGAACCGGACTGAGTTCGCGCTCGATCGGATTCGAGAGCTCGAAGGCTCTCCGGGAGGAACCAAGAGCTTAGTTGAATTCAACAAATCATGGCAGAGCATGAAGAACAACACTCCAAAACCAGAGTCGGATCGCCAGAGTATGTCGTTAAAAGAAGCAATCAGCGCAAGCATTTCCAGAGGCAAATTAGTCTCCGGTGCTACCAACAACGACGCAAGCCCCAACTCCATGGTTCCGACCTTCGCCAATCCATTCTGGATCGAAATGGCGGTTCTATCGAAACGATCGATTCTAAATTCCCGCCGAATGCCAGAGCTATTCGGAATCCGACTCGGCGCCGTTCTGGTCACCGGATTCATCCTCGCCACCATGTTCTGGCAACTGGACAACTCGCCAAAAGGAGTTCAAGAACGATTGGGATTCTTCGCTTTCGCCATGTCCACGACCTTCTATACATGCGCCGATGCTCTTCCGGTGTTTCTCCAAGAACGGTACATTTTCATGCGAGAAACAGCCTACAATGCATATCGAAGATCCTCCTACGTTCTCTCGCACTCTCTGGTGGCCTTGCCGGCGCTGATTTTCCTATCGCTGGCCTTCGCAGCGACGACGTTTTGGGCGGTGGGATTGGACGGCGGGATTACAGGTTTCTTGTTCTACTTTCTGATAATTTTTGCTGCGTTCTGGGCGGGGAGTTCATTCGTCACTTTCCTTTCGGGAGTAGTGCCTCATGTGATGCTTGGCTACACCATCGTCGTAGCAATTTTGGCCTATTTCCTTCTCTTCAGCGGCTTCTTCATCACTCGCGATCGAATTCCAGGCTACTGGATCTGGTTCCATTACATCTCCCTGGTGAAGTATCCGTACGAAGCCGTTCTACAGAACGAATTCGACAACCCGACGAAATGCTTCGTGAGAGGCGTGCAGATTTTCGACAACACTCCTCTGGGAATCGTCCCGTCCGCCATGAAATTGAAGCTTCTAGAGAATCTGAGCAGCACTTTGGGGATGAAGATAACGAGCTCCACTTGCTTGACGACGGGATCTGACATTCTGCAACAGCAAGGAATAACGGATTTGAGTAAGTGGCATTGCTTGCTGGTGACCGTCGCTTGGGGATTCTTGTTCAGGATTCTGTTTTACTTTTCGCTCCTGATTGGAAGCAAGAACAAGAGAAGATGAACTGAGCAGCAACGAAAGATCAGATCAATGGAGGCCAAAATCACGAATGTTATTTCATTTGTTTGGTTGGAGCGTTTATGTATTTTTTTTTTTAAATTTCAAATTAAGCCATCCCATTTTAAGGCTCTGAAACTGTTAATCTCCATTATATTCTTATTTTTTAATTATAATTTTCACGGTGACGTGAAAAAGTTACATCTAAAGACTAAAGTTCAAGTGTTTTTAGTTCAATAAATAATACAAGGAGTTCGAATTATGTTCATGTTGCTTAAAATGAGACCTTGAAGTACACATATTGTTCAAATTCATCATATTGTTCAGATTCATCATCCAAATTCACTCTGACTTTTAAATTAGTCTGCGTTTTTTTATTTCTTTCAAAATAACCAAAAGATCAAACAATGTGCTTATATTTGCTTTGAAGGGAAGGATTATCATCGATATTTTAGAGCAAATTGCACATTGCAATAGCTCTTGTACAATGTATGTGAGAATTCATTGCTGTGATGATTGCTTTTAAAATTTCCAACTTCTTGTTTAGGAAAAAAAACCATTTATTTTGCGTTTCGAACTTCTTGTTTAGGAAAAAAAAATTATTTAGTTTGCGTTTTGAACTATATACGCCGACTCGAAGTCATACAAAAAAGTACGGAAAGAAATGAAACGATGTCGTTTTGTGTCTTATTCCGGAAGAGAAAGCAACGTAAAAAAGAAGAAAAGTAAACCAAGAGAGTGGGAGTGGGAAAAGGAGGGGGCTGATTTTTTCTCACCAACATTAACAATCAACATCCACATGGGTTTGGGTTGTTGAGATGATGTCTTGTTTGGCAGAGAAATTTTGTGAGTGTTGGGTTTAATTTTGCAACATTAATTGGGAGAATCTGGTGGCCAAACTAAGCCTTGCAGCTGGTGAAACCCCATTCTTACCGATGATTGATTCCAACACAGATTCACTCAGCAGCTTGTTCTCTATCGTCGCCCTCCCTTTTTCAGGAATGCTTCCATCTTTTGAGAAGCTAATCTGCAAACTCCACCAATTACATCACAATTATATCTTCCATTTCTTAATTAGTACAAACGTTTGTTTTATTTAGTTCCAGTCTTTCAACTTTTTAAAAAGTGATTCTTCATTTTCCTAACTAATTTCTTTTTATCATAATTTTCTAACAGGAAATGAAGGTGACTAAAAAATTTAAAAGCAAAATGAGTAGTTGTACTAAAAAAAACCTAACAAGTCAAACCTATGGTATACTTTATAAAATTCAATAACTCATTTAACACCAAATTAAAAAAAATAAAGTTAATTAGATACAAAATTCACATTATCATGCAAGAAAGTTTCTTCATTAGTCATGCATTTCCATATATGTAGAGCAAGGGAATTTGGGTGGTTGGTTTATTTATTTTTAGTACGACAAACAGGTAGATGGGTAATCTATTCAAATTTATTTTACTATGTTTTGTTGGGAGATAGAACTAGATAGCTATGTTAGCAGGTGTCACTATTTTGGCAACGTGCATTTTCACAAAAATTTAAGAGTTCGGCAAAATGTCATCCATCATCTAATTGATCTGATAACAGTAATTAGTAATTAGTACACTACTAACTTAATCAGAGTAATCTCTAACTGATGTACATTTAATTTTTTTAGCCATATTTACCATTCTTTTTCTACATAAAGTGAAAAGATACATTGATTATTATATATTTAAGTGAAAGTGGTACTAACCGATAAAGAGTTGGGAGGTAGATGGGTGAAAAGAATTGAAGAGCCAGGAGGGAAAGTTTCATTCTTGAAGGCATCAATGAACTTCTGAATGGCTTCGGCTCCTTCATCGGTATAGATTCCCATAGATTTCCAAGCTGCAGCACAGTTTTCTGCAACTTTCTCAGCGTATTGCTCACCCGTCAGTGGCAATATCAAAGTTACATTTGTGAACTTCTCGAAAGGGCCTGAAAAAATCCATTTCACAACCAATGAACCAATAAAAATTTTCACTTTTCACTAATGAGATCTATTCAGATTCCATATGGGGTGTTCGTAACAGATAAATAGAGGAGAGGTTATCAGTCCCAGCTTATTAGTTCATAACTTCATATTATAAGTTCATCCAGGCCAAACATTCTAGTTAAATGTTGAATTGGTTATGATTATTCGTTTAATTTTTTTTTTGGGTTTAAAAATGTGGGGGAGGGGATTTGTTTGATATTAAAAAAATGGTGAAAATTCATTTTCAGTTAAAAATGATTTTAAATTCTAGGATCTTAAATCATTGAAATAATTTTGAATTTTATATTGGAACCAAATTGATTTTAAATCAAATCATTGAATTTTTTTTTATATATAATCATGAAAAGAAAGAAATAATTTAATCAAATCAAGTTAACAAGATTAAAACTTGCAAATATCATCCTTAGAAGATAAAACAAAAAAACTTGCACATGTCACAATTCAAATATTAAAAAGAAACAAAAAACTGAAAGTCAAACTATTTCAAACAGGGTAAAATTGAAATTTGTCGAGCTTTAGTTTAAAATCCCGCCAAATCCAAACTATTTGGAATCACCAAACCGTGATTTCAAATCCTTCCTAATTTCATTTTTTTTTAAACCAAATAACGCAAATGATTTCAAAATCTTTCCAAAATATGAGGTTCCAAACATGGGGTTAAAGAGTTTAGATACCTTAACATCAAACTTTGTCATAAAATTAGTTGCATGATAGGCCACTTGACATTTTTAAAGTTTTAGCGAAGAAGTTAAAATAATTGTATAGAATTTAGAAATCAAAACTGTGTTTTCAGTATAGTATTCAAAAGGGAGACAAAAAAAAAAAAAAACTATATATTTAGTCTATTACTTCTAATCATTCATGGAATCACTCAAACTTAAAATTCCATAGATCAAATTAGCTGTTCGTTAATCTCTAATCTACTGAAGATTTGAATTACTGTAAAATTATATTAGAAATGAACCAAACCAGTTGTACTCTTCTTGAACCAATTCAATAAGATTTGGGCCGTGTAGCAGGCTAACTGTCGGAACTATTTGATCTCACAATATGGAACTTCACGCAAACCTAGTTTGATTTTATTCGTCCAATTAACAAATTTGTTTCAACAGAAGCGACAGCCTGGCAAGCCAGATAGTCGAGTCACCGGATCACCGGTAACGTCCGGCGGCCGGCACGGCTGAAATCTAGCAGTCATCTATTAAATTTAGACGATAACACATTAAAAGCGATAATCAGTTACTAACCAGTGACGACGTCTCTGAAGAACTCGACGGAATCCATCAACTCCTCCGCACTCTTTCCGCTCCACTTACCGGCGAGCGGCGCCACAGCGTCCTCCTCCAAGTAGACGCCAATCGCAGTAAATTTTACGGAGTTTCCTCCGATCTCCAAAGCCCTAACTCCTGCGCAGTTTCTCCACAAGCACATTCAATGAAATCGGGGAAAAAGAAAAAGGAAAAGGAAAACAGAGTTCAAAGTTGAATCGGCGCGCGGCGGAGGAATCTGACCTGCGCCGCCGAGGAAGAGAGTCTTGGCGGAGGCTGGAGGCTTTATTTGGGGTGGAAACGGGACGTTCTCAACCTGAACTCCGCCGAGATCAGCCACCGGCGCCATTGTCAGTTTCTCGATTGAGGAGTTTGGGAGGGAATTGGAGGCATTTATAGAGAGAAGGGAGAGCGGTGGTGCCGCGTAAGTGGGGGCAGACTTCGCATTCAAGCGGTCACGTGCGTCAGCACGTGGAACAAGCACGTCCACGTCTCTGCTGGCTCGGACCGTCCTTGGTGGTAGGTATAAATAGCGGTGCCCAAGCCCGCTAAACTTTAAAATCTGTCTGCTTTACTTTTAACAATAAAACCGGTTTTATTTTCTAAATAATAATAATATTTTTTTTAGTACAGAGTTTAACTCGTGACATTTTTAGTGAACTAAGTTCATCCCAGTCTAATTATAATAAATAATCACTGTTTTATTTTATTTTTTAAATTAATAAATATAGTTTAATAAATAATCTACAAATTACTTTCTTTACTTACCCTGAAAAAAATAAAAGTTAGTAATTTTTCTTATATCTTGGGAGCCTTATGAATCAAATACACCTAACTCTGACTCAGAGCAGTGGACCAATTTTGACCAAAAATTGACTTAATAGTGGGTCATTCATGTACAATTTTTTTTTTTCCTTTTGAATCTAACAAAAATTTATAGGCAAATATTCACACATATATATTCTCGGTCTTCACACATATATATTCTCGGTCACGCATGTGTGTGTATATATATTCACACACTTATACTGCGTGCGTGTGTATATATATATATTCCTGAATACTATGACTAGGGTTTTATGAAAAAAGCCAAAGCCCCTTATCGGATTATATATATATATTCTCAAATCCCCATCCGTACTAAAAAAATTCCAAATGAATTTCTGAGTCAAATTATAAATGACCATATTTCATATTCCCCACCCCCAAACCAACAGAACCAGAACTTTTCAACCCTCTCACCTTTGAAACTGGGAGAACCGAATGAGCATAAAAACCCCAACCCAACGACTCGATTCGGTTTGATTTTCTCAGCTGTATCCACTCCCAACCGTGGTCTAACCAAACCTCTCGATCCGGTTTTATTTTCTCAATTATATCCACACTCCTAGAAGTTGATTTACTTGCATCCTTCATGTAAATTGGTTTCAATAAGTTATCAAACTTATTGAAAGAGAGAATTGACTTTGTACGCATACACATACATACAAACATTTGCTCAACAGTCAACACCAAATAACTTGAAAATTTGCAAGTCTTGTCTAATTCTAAAGAGCGTAAATTCGATCAACTTCTGAATTTGAGTAGTCAGAGTGATGCCATGAGTTGGAGCCGCTCCTCCTCGCACTCTTTTCTTTCTTCCTGATGGATCGAGTTCTCTTAGATTTCACAACATAGTAAGTCATGGTGCCAAGAACACCCGCCATTATCACACCTCCAACTACGGTAATCAATATTGCAGCCCATTGATATTTGCGGCCAACCACGATGTAGGACGATGCCATGAATGCGACCGAAGTACAAACAGAAGCCAGCCACATGAGTTTGTTTATGATCTCCACGACTCGTCTTTCCGCCTTCGTCTCACCTCTGACCAATGTAATCTGCACCACCACGACTGCCAACGACGTAAACAAGGCAATTGCGTTGAAGATGAAGAAGATTTTGAAAGAACCAGAGCCCACCACAACGGCTGTTCCGTCGTCGTTGTCGCCACCGGGCACGGTAAAGATGGCTGCAAAAGCAACCGTTGCGAAGAGCACAGCCACCACCGTGACTGAATTGGTTGCGTTGTTGATTCCTTCCCTGTGCAGCTTTCTGAGCTCTTTAGAGATATTATGTACATTTTTGTTTGTTTTTCTGGTTTGTTCGAGTTGGGTATGGACATCTTTCTTAATTTGGGTCACCGTGTTCCGCAATTCATCTCTCGGTTGGTTCAGTTCGTTGGCTCTGACAGCTCCGTAACGAGAAAGACAGTCCTTGATTTCTGATGATTCTTCTGAGAGAGGAAGGTCCTCAGCTATGTCAAGAGCAGTTTTGTGGTCTCTGGTTAGTGCATTCACATTGGTATCTGGAAGGAGCAGAAGCTCCTGCACTATCTGCAAAATTGAAGAAAAGGAATGAGTTTGAGTAATACGAGGGTTCTTCTATATAAACACTACATAGAAAAAAATGCCATGTTTTAGTTACAGAATTTATCGAGCACAAAACTATAATTTATTGAAAGGGACGGTTGATCTGCAAACACAGGTTAGTAATGTATACTCGGAACACAAGAATCTCATTCTCAACAATCTCATTTCCAAAATTTTCATTTCTAAAAGTCCCGTTTGATAAACATTTTCTTTTTGAAAACGTTTCTAAAATAACAAACAAATACATGGGAGAAAAGAGTGTTACAAAATTAGTTTTCACAAATAAAAGACCAAAAATAAAATGGTTATCAAACAAGCCCTAAACTTTTATTTTAATACCAGAGTTTAAAAAGAGACCTTCCTAATATCTCTCTTATTGATGCAGCAGATTTAATGAATGATGTCAATGGCCAAGAGCAATGAGGAAATTCATCCTAATAACAAGGAGAAAACACCCAAAGAGGAGAGAAAACCCTCTCTTAAGCCTTTACCATTCAATAATACGTCAAAAGCCCACTGTTACAAATCTACAGGAAACCAAAAAATTACTTAAAGAAACACTAATTAACAAACTAATCAAACTAATTAACTCAAAATTAAGAAACTAATTGATATAAATTAATATATTATTCATCCTACAATACTTATTACCACATACCAAATATTACATCTTCCTTTTTCATGTATATGAAACCCATTAGTACTGCACACTCACAACATACTAGTCTCATTCCCAACGATCTTATTTCCCGACATTTCTGTTTCTAAACTTTTCGTTTCAATGCCAGCATACCAAATGACCCTTAAAATGTTTGTATACGAGAGTTTCAAAAGATGTCCAAGATTACCAGTAACTAAGAAGATAAATAAGCCAACATCCACAAAGGTGATTCATAACTCAATAAACTACGGAGCAGTGATTGAATTAAATTACCTCCACACGCTTCTTCCTTGTGGCAACGTGCAGTGCAGTGTTACCAAATTTATCAGGAAGCATTACAATGGCAGCATCTGCGTCAAGAAGCAACTTCACCACATCACGGCTCTGCCCTTTGACAGCCATGTGCAGTGCAGTTTGGCCCTTCTTGTCATTTCTTCGTGCTAACTGTGGATCTTTGCTGAGTAATAGTTTTACAATTTCAGTATGTCCTGGGCGCACAGCAAAATGCAGTGCGTTTTTACCGTTAGATCTACAAATCTCTAGCAGACTGCGATCTTTGTTAAGCAATTCCTCTACTACGGCTGTATGGCCCCGTGCTGCAGCAGTTATGAGTGGAGTGGCATTCGATTGTCCAATCGTTTTGCTCAGTGAAGGTTCATGATCAAGAAGCACCCGGACAATTTCTACAATTCAAGAAACACAATGATTACTATTTCCCCCAATTTTCGAAGTGAAGAAGATGAGATCTAGCCCTAGGGCATTCGTTATGAAAGAGAAGATGAGATCGAGATCATTACCATGGTGTCCTTGACTTGCAGCAATATGCAGCGGATCGAAAGCAGACCTGTTCTTCGTTGTGAGAGTCTCCTTATTGGAATACTTCAACAGCTCCTTGACGACCTCTATGTGCCCTCTTTCTGCGGCAGTGAACAGAGCCGTCTCCCCCAATTCGTTGACCTCGTTCACTACTAACGATCGAACCTCCGCAACCTCCGCATCGAAGTCGGCGCCACTGAGGTTCCGCACCATCTGTGAATCTATATCATCGAGAATCTGTTTCACGGCGGCCAGATCTCCCCGCTGCGCCGCCAGATGAAGCTCGGTGTCGTTGTGCCGTCCGGTTACTTGCTTCACGTACTTCTTCTTCCCCGCTTGGTCCATCCGCTTCCCTGAATTGGACAGGACAAGAGCCGGAGCCGTCGCAGTTGACGACGGAGACGGCGTCGGCGAGGGCTCAGCCAAAGGGTTTTGATTCGATGCTACAGTCAAAATCCCCTTCTCTAAACCTCCATCGACATCCACCGCCACTGCAAATCAAAAAAACAGAAAAATCGTTCCCCGCTACAGATTTCAAATCACAAACAAAGAAAAACAACAAAATCCAAAAGAGCAAAGCTACCTTGAGCTGAAGAACTACCCATCTTTGGATGAGAAGCGACAAAAACCTAGCAGATCAGCTTCTTCCAAAGCTTTAATAGCCGATGAGAGAGCTCAGATTGTGGCTGCGAAGCTAGTAGAGAATCGAGATATGGCTTCTGATAAAATAGGGAAAAAAGAAATCAGAAAAAAACAATCGGCGAGGAAAAAAGGAGACCAGAGGAAAGCGCATGGAAATTAAGCCGAAGGAAAAAGAAAACATTTCCGTTTATTTTTTTGATAAAATTAAATAAAATGTTTATTTTCTTCCAACTCCACTGTTCTTCGTCGTACTACTCATTTCAGTGGTTGGCTGCCGCGAACTTTACCGGTTAAATGGAATTATCGCCATTGTTTAATTATTTTTTTTTATTGTTATTATTATTTGAATAGGCGGCCCCATTTAATGAACTAGCGCTTAAAATAATTCTCAGATTCGGTTGCCGGTTGACTGAGACTGAGAGAACATGAATATTCTATTTAAATAATTATGGATATCAAATTTAATTCAAAAAAAAACTATTTATTTATGTTTTTGGTTTTTTTTAATTCAAGTGTCGTATTAATTGAAATTTATACGTATCTAGTCTTGTAGAATGCTTGTAACTTGTAAGAGTTCAATCAAGCGTCTTCTTATTTGAGATCTATTGATATTTTACCTGATTTTAAAATATATTTTTTAAAAATTAAAATTTTATGGCAATAATTTATTAAGGTACTGAAATATTCCATATTGATACCGATTTTGCTTGTTTGACTCTCAAAGGAAAAAGAAATGGGTGGAAACGTAAATGACTGTGAATAAAGATTGAATTGATGTGAGAACAATTATAATTTCCATATTGATATCCTTTTTTTCCATTTGTCGATTTTTATGCAGAAAGAAAAATTATAATTTTTACATCATGTGAGAATTTTTTTTTCTCCCAAACTTTTCAACTAGGAATAAAGAGTGAATTTTATTGGTATATTTACAATAAATATTTGTTTTTAAAACACTTTTATATCCGCGACTATTGAATAATTATTTTTCTTAATATGTTTTGTTGATGCCATCGGTATGATGTCAACCACACATATTCTGATGCCTAAGTTACAATGGAGTTTTGTGTGAAGCTTAGCTTTTAAGTAGGATTATATTTCCTCCCTTTATAGAGGATAAATCCTAACTATATAGGGACCTTTTTTCCTCAAATCTCCCGAATCTCTTTTTTTAGTTCTTCTCTTTAAGATATCCTCTTCTTTTCGTATAATTGGACTTTCTGAACATTTTTAATTGGATATGTAGAGCATTGACATTTTATGGATTGAAATAGAAATTGAAAATTAAACTAGACAAACCAGCCAAACTATTAGGTCGGTCAGCCACAAAGCTACTCGACCTCGACCTAACTTCGAGCTCGGACGCTAGAGCTCTAAGAATGGAGCTTTGGATGAGCCAACCAACACCGAACTGGTCGACTTTGTAGTGGTCAAGCCAACTAGCAAACAAACCAAGGATTGGTTGACCTTGCAGTTAACTCAAATGGGGCAACTAGTTGATCCACGGGTTGAGCCAGCCTTGGTTCTTGGTTGGAGTGACCCATTTGTCAAAATTTATATGGTCTTTAATCTTGCTTTACATTAACATATATTTATGTTTAAGTTAAATTTTGATTATGCTATTATTTATTTATTTTGTTTACAAAATTGCAAACTTTCAAACTACCTTTGAAAGAGTACATTTTATTTTATTCCATTTATATAAATGACTAGAAAAATGGTATGGAAGAAAAGTGCAGTGATATCCGAGGAAGCAACGAAATTAAGCATGCCTAGAAAAATGGTGTGAAAGAAAAGTGGTGTTAATTACCAAGAATGCTAGCAGTGGCTAATCTTTTTTCAGTACACGTGATTTTTTTTAATGAAATCAAAATTTTCTATTTCATTGGTTAACTATTTAATTTTAATTATCTATATTTGTGATTTAATTTGTTAAAATAAAATATTGTTATTAGACATCATATACAAATAAACTTAATTTATATTTTTATTATAATAACGAATAGGCTCAAAAAAACTTTCAATTTTATATCAAATAGACCTTTACACAAAAAAATGTCTAATATATTTTTATAATTTTCATTTTGTATCTAATACATCCCAAACTTTCCGTTAATAAGTCTCTTGCATATTAAACATTTTTAAAGATCCGTAAGGCTGTTGAAATATCATGATATGACACAATACTCAAGTTTGTTATAATATTTTCATGAATGTTAATCCCCCAATATTCACGCTATTCCATTTTGATTTACATTATAGTTTTCAAACTCTCGAGTTTATTATATGTTAACCCAAGCTTGTAAGCCACATAGGTTAGTTTAAGAGTAGGCGAATATTGGCTCACAGATTGAAATGATAATTTTTTAAAATTAAACCTTCCAAAAGTTGCAAGACCAAAGAACACATGATTTAATAATAAGTTTAACATTGATTTAATGTGTTTCAAATGACTTGTTTTTAATTAAAGCATTTGAAAACATATAATAGAATAGTTAATGAACACGAAATAAATGAAGTATTGTACAACGAGTATTCATAAAAGTCTGATGAAGTCCTATAATATTTTAAAGGTATCACAATAATTCTCCAGCCAAGTAAGAGCAGAATTGAGGATACAAAGCTCACCATTGAGAAGATGTCGGGCCATTAGCTTCCGTTGTGCCAACTTTTTGCATAGAAAGGGAGAATCAACCAACCCTAGTGACTGGATGGCGGATACAAGAATATTTATGTAAGACTATGAGCAATTAAAAAAATCTATATTAAATATAGGTTAAAGTATATGGACTAAAATGAACCAAGCATATATCAAAATGAACCAAAATGAAAGTTGAAGGACCAAACTAAGTATTTTAACCTTAAATATTTAGCTCACTTAGGCACTGAAAATAGTAATGCTAATGGACTAGTTACGTAACAGAGACAAATAAAAATTTAAAAAATAGGGCAGTTGCTCCAACTTGGTCACATTCAAGAGGTTGCATAGAAAAATTTAAAAATTTTAGCTTTGCCACTGCACATAAGGCGTAGCATTTAAAACAACAATACATTGTGAAACGAATGAGAACTCGAAAATATAACGATCATGCCCGCAAATAAAGCTAAGAGCTAAAGCGCTGCACGCTTGTGAAAAGTACCACTAGAATACTGGTTGAATAATTCTGCCAATGTTCTAACAGGAAAATAAAAATGCTGTACGATACATGTGCTACACATCAAAGCAAATAATTAGATGGATACGAAGGAATGGAATTTATATAAACAACTTTCAATTAAATAAGTTGATGTTGGAGTGTGGGTACCTCAATAGATTCATTATACTCCTCAACTAATCGTTTGAATTGAGAGAGCAAGATCTGATGTGCTTCAACCTCTCTATTGACGTTCTTTAGTGGAATTCGAGCCAACCGACCATCGCCATTAGTTGCTTCAGTAATTAAGTCATTTAACTCTATATTCAACAAGCACCAAGAAAATATCAAACTCGAGCCATGACAATGCAGAAATAACTAACTCAGAATTCAGGAAGAGGGAGATAAAAACCTTGGGGATGACTGCAAGATAAAATACGAGCAAATGCACGAAGTGATTGGGGAAGACCTCTCCCTTTCCCAGTAGCGGATCTCACTTCCCTAATGGTATGTAAAAGTTACCGAAGTTGTAATACTTATGGTAAACATAATCTAACTATTACACAGTTACACAAACATGGAGTAACAAACAAAAACTAAGTGGAGAATGTAAATTCTTCCCAAAATCTGTTGCTGACGGAAAAGTCATAACATGATTAAACATTCTATTATCAAAAAATCCAACGCGGTTGGCTGAACAAACATCCAGCCACTTTAATGCCCTGCCCTCGCTTGGGTTACAAGCTCGCACTACCGAGCTCGGCTTAACAAAATAAACATTTTACTCGTATAATTATTATCAGCATAACATAATTGTATAGAACTTAAAATCCAACGTTTTCTTCAAGCTAAGCCTCCTCCGAAAATTATCACCATTCTCCTCCTAAAAAAGATATGTTCCATAATACACATTGAAGGCAAGCTCATAATCCACAGGAGACTAATCATAAAACTGAAAACTAGATTCTATCCCCATATAACCTACAAAAACATGGATAATTCAATTAGAATGACTTGTTCATATACGAAACCGATTAAACACAGACTCTTGTAGTATATCATTCTTTTAAACAAAATCAAATGAAAAACACATAATGCAGCCAGTTTATCCAAGTCCTCATAGACTATCATTTTTCGTCTCATGTATAAAACATAAACTTCTCAGCTTGAATCATTGGTAAAATTATTTCAATAAACCCATGTCCTATCTTTCCAGAAGTAACATGTTGCTGGTCTACATCATATCTTAGTATCCCGTTTCCACAACTTATAGCACCATGGATCAAAATAAATGCAACTGTTTTTTTGATATGATACTAACCTGATTGTGAAAGAATTCTTGGGTGAGTAAACGCCATTAAAATATTTAGTATTTGATGTGCAACTTCTTTGCCAAAGTTCCAACTTTATTCTCGCCAAGGGATCATTTCCAGTCGCTACAACCTGCACCTGAACCTGAGCATGCCATATTTCCATGGAAACATGGAAAATTTAACATCAAAACAAGCATCAATAACATAACATAAAGAACTACCGCTTCTTCTGTAGACATAAAAGTAAATATAAATGATAAATAGCATTAACAAACTATATAATTATGTCCAACGTATCCACTTCTTATCCTAAAGATTAAGGGTAGAACAAAGTTGGAGACAAGAACACTGCATGATGCAAGATAGAGGAACTAAGAGAACCTAAAGAAGATTGCTAGGGATTTGTAGTATATCAAATGTAAGGATCAAATTTAGACCACACTATATCATAAAGGGAGATCTTAATCTTAATTGATTGGAAGTATCACCATAATAGAATTTTTGGAATATGAATAACTATATTCAATAATATTATTTCTCCATTGTATCAATCGCTCCCTTCAAAATTGACATACAAACCTGATCGTGCATGTTGTATGGAAGTGCAAACCCAAAGTCCAACATCAACGTAGCATTTGAATATTTGCCATAACTTATTAGCACCTGTACAAAATAGTTTTAGTGAATAGTATGGTAACAAATCAAAGTACTTCATAATGGAAAATGGATCATTCTGGCTTGCAATTCCATAAAATACAAGCACAAAAGTACCCAATAGAGCATGTACATAAAAAAATACATCCGCTTCTTATTATCATGATGATTAGATAAAACCAAAAACAATAAGCAGACAATGAATTGGCACTTAGGAGCTCAAATAAAAAACTTTCAACAAATGATATCAATAGACACGTGTGAAATCTGGGATTAATTCCAACTTCTCTTGTCCACATACATTTCACAAATACATGTAGTTAACAATAATAAGTGTGTACATATCCAAGGTTTAGAAAATAAAAAATAAAAAAATTGTCAAAACTTTATGTCATATAAGCATACAACCATAACTTATTAATATAAGAAAGATATTTAAAAGAAATCAAAGTAAAACTTCTTCCATCACCCCCCAAGAAGGGAGACACCAAAACAAAATGCACAGAAATGACCCCACACAGTTTAAAGGTCCCCACACGAGGTTTGTGAATAAGTGATTGTCTGATAATGAGCAAGGAATGTCCGTCTTTAAAAAGAGGATGGACAAGTACAAATTATGGGAATTTTCTTCACAAACGGATGAAGAAAAACTAAAGCCGACTACTTGGCCTTTCAGCTTCAGATAATGAATGAAAATGAAGACTCACATGTTCGCCTGGAGCATAGTCACGATCAGCAATGACCTGACATAGAAATTCAGATACTTGAAAACCAAAAAGGAAATTCAGTTGACAAAAAATAGAGAAAGAAAGAAAAATGTCCAAGTTCCATAAATGGACTAAAATAAATTAAAAAAAAAAATCAAAGTTACAATTTAATATTTCCTTGGAAATAAGATATGTGGTAAGAAAGGGTGAGTAGGACCTCGGAGAGCTGGTTGTCGTCATCATTTAGTATCACTGCTTCTAAAGTTCCATCATGATTCAAAAAATCTGCAAATGGAATCTGTCGAAAAATTAAATTGTACAAATATGACTCGAATAGAGTTCTTTATTGTACTATGAAACTTGTTTGTGCTTTAGATGTAAATTGTAATACAAAGAAGAGAAAAAGAAATGTCACAAAAGAATACCATAGAGACACCCTTTGCACTTCCCCATGCTCTAGAAGTAACTGTCAAATTCAATATAGTAAAGCAATGAATATATCTGTACTAAAAGAACAAAATTTACAACTTTAAAATTTTCGAAGAATCGCAAACTAATAGAAAGTCAAACTGTTCCCCTACGTGTGGAAATTAGAAAGGGAAAACATCCCCACTAATATATCTTCCTTCTCAACTGAATTTACCTACCAAGAGCATAAGCATACATGAAATGCTGGTAGTTGAAGCTATCAATTATCTCAGGGAAGGTTTCCAGGGCCTAAGAACATATAATGTACCCACAACATCAGGAAAATCAGTGAAACTTATCTCAAATGAATTATGGAATAAATATTTTTAACAAACATGATCAAATTAAATGCTCTAATGTATATAATATCTCCATTTACCATTAGAATTATAACCTAAGTAATGGCTGGGACTGGGAGATTAGATGTTACAAGCCGCTACCACTTACAAGAGTGAAAGTACTAATAGGGATAGTTTGGAAATAGTATTAGTACATTAGTTAGGGGCGTTATGGTAATTAGTTAGGGGTAAGTTAGGATATAAATAGAGGTAGTATGTAGAGAAGGGAGTATAATTTTGGGAATAGTCTAAGGTGAGGAACGTGGCATAGTTCTTGGGAGAGAGATAGCCTCTCCAAAGGCCATTAATATTGTAATTTCATCTTTGATATGGTAATATAGTTACATTGACACTTTCTTATAATCGGGATCCTAACAACAAGATGCATTAAGCACTCTTCCAGAGTTAAAAAAATCCACTCCAATTTGAATTAATTTTAAAAGGAATGTAGTGAAAAATGATATTGAAAGTCCGCACCAATACAAAGCATGATATTTGGATAACAAGATATTGGTAGCAAATGCTTACCAGATCAAAGAAAATGCCAAGTTGTAGCTGAAGCAAAGCACTTACTTGCCTGATTGCCACAAATTCCCTTTCAATTTGTAATCTTTGATTAAGTGATTCCTCATACAAAGAGCTTTTACGAATCATCTGCAACTCACTTTCGCACCAAAATATCTACAAAGTCTCTAATAAGGGAAAAGTTAGTCAGGAACTAATTGTTATTTCTAAACATCTTCAGACATCGTAAAATTGAAAACTTGGAAGTTTCATCAACTATTTTCAAAATAGAAAAAGGTCTTTGAATGAAAAATAAGAAAATGAGGGCTCACTTGCGAAAATGATGACCAATATTTGCCGATCTATTGTAATGTAACCTTTCAAGTTTTATGTACTTACAGAGCAACCAATAATAGAGTAATAATATTAATGATTTGATGTTCTAATTATAACTTTTAGCATGTAGGTAAAGATAAATTCATAAGATAGGCCTATCCTTGCTGCAGTCACATTCGCCACAAAAAATGTATTTCCAAGTAGAAAGAAACAACAGTGTCTGAGCCACAACATCTGTAGATCATTTATAGCCTTGCCACGTCTCAAGAAAATGTTGGATTATTGACAGAATTTATTTCACGAGTCACTCATTTAGTCTAGAATAAAATAACACATACGATTCATACATATATAAGGTTGCTCATGCACACAGCATGCTAAATGCACAACTACATGAAATTTTTTCACGAATCAAATGAAAAGACAAAATACTAACTGTGTTATGCATCTCCCATGGTTGAGGAAGTCGGGTAACATAAGGAGCCCATTCAGAATCCTACCATGAAAATAACAAATTAGTATATCAAAATCCAACTCTCAATTGATTTTCAAATTCGAGGTAATCTCATAGCACAGTTGAATGCAAACATCATTCTCATCTTTAATGTAACCAACATAACTTAAACCTTACCAAACTGAGTTTCTGCTCAAGTAGAATTCCAAGAGCGAGCTTGGCAACATTTCCAATCTCATTGCCTAACAGATGTCTAATAGGTGAAGGAAGAATATCAGATGAGATTTGCTGCAAAGAGAAACGAAAGATATCAATCTATCACAGTATCACTATTTAAGATACTTTATGAAGCTATTCACAAAGGATAACATACCACATTGAAAGGAACCTTTAAAATACAATCTCCAGCTCTTATAGTCTCAGAAGCAAACAGAAACCTGAACTCAGCAAAGGGAGTGATGGATTAAATTATGTAAACCTCATATAAAGGTAATGGCTGAAGTCAAAGAAGCAACCTGCCAATGGAAGACTTCCCGATAGAAAGCACTGATGAGATCTTCATCTCTGCTTTTCGCTCCAACCATGGTAAAAATGCCCCATCAGTATCCTCATCCTCATTAAATGAATGCAACTCCTGATAAGTAAATCATGGTTAGAGTTTAATACAAACTAAAATCTTAGAATGAGATTGTGAAGCTGTCAAGATTTCCCGTTCATGCTTAACATCAAAGGCAACAACAATACCTCTGGTTGAGAAGAGGATGAGAAGTGCCTAATGAAGCGGAGAGCATGAGAACTAGAAATTGATGTAGACGTCCCCCATCGCCATATATTGGTGAATCGAGTACCCAATAGCATATCAGAGCTCTCGATAGTTCCAACTGCTCTGTTAAACTTAAATTAGTACTAATACTTTTAACATCACAAGTTATATCTAAACGTAACACACAAGTCTCAAAATAATGGGTAATCACCAATTTTATTCCAAATGAAAATAATTAGTCACCAAATTTGATTTCAAATGTGGATTAGGATAACCTCGTACTATGCAGAACACGGAAAACCTAAATATGTCTTGCTACGACGAGTCCAAAAAGGTCGAAGAGGAAGAGAGTTACGCAAACTAAAATTCTAGCAATGCCTTTATAATTTTGTCATCTGCCCCCGTACGGTCGATGTTATGCAAGAAATTTCCAGAATGGGTCTCCCCCAAGTCATAAAGTCCGGGAGGTATTGCTTCCCAATAGCAGTCCAATATTATATCATGTAGCTTGAAAAAAAGATGTAGATTACACTCTCAACTTGATCCAAGTTGTTTAACGTAATTATTACTTTTGAATAATAATCAATTTTAGATACCTGACGCCGTGGAGTCTGTTATGTCTTCTTGTTATTATGAACTGAATGCCACTTGACTATGCCGAGGAGTCCAATTACTGAAGCTGTGAGACATATGTGGTTCTATTTCAAATTAGGGATTTTCCTTTTCGATCCTGCAAATTGGTTCGTCTTTATAAGATGAAAACATCCAAAGATTATTCTTTTCTTCTAAATAGATTAAGCTCACCATTACTTAATTTTCGGATGATTCACAGCAGTAGGCGTGACAAGAGTTCACGAACAACCTTCAATCACCGACTACTTTCATGTCCGAAGGATGAAAACTTGCATCAAGAGAGAGAGGCATCGACACATTGCCATTAGAATGAATCGAAGAAGTGAGAGAGATAGAGATACAGAGTTGAAAAACGAGACTTGAATCTCACCATTAATTAAAGTAATGAAACAAACGTGGAACCATGAATTATTCCTTGACGCCTTCCTCCGATTTCAATTTTAGGGTTAGGGTTAGAAAACAGCGTCTCTCGGCTGTCGAGGTTGAAGGGAATCGTCCACACTCCACTTCCAACAATCAACATTTAAGCATCTGAAAGAACTTAGTTCAGCAGAAGAATGAGTTTATGCAAATGAAGAAGACGGAGTGGAACCATCCATTTATAGGAAAAACGAGTGACGTGGTAAAGACGCCGTAAAATTAAAATTTAATTAATAAAACACCAAAATCCGGCCAAATGCTTTGACCAATCTGGATTTCTTTTCGTTCTAAAGTTAATAATTATTTTCGTTGAAAATACAATAATAATTATAATTATTTTCATTTTAAAAACTTACGAAAAGCCGTTCTTTTTTTTTTTTTTTGTAGAAGAAGAAATTAGAAATAAAAAACAAAAAGTTACCAACTGTTCATATTTTTTTGTTCTTGTAGAATTTCTAAAAACAAAATCAACTTTCTTATTTTTTATTTTCGCTTTCAATGTTTTTCAAAACAAAAGTAAAAGCGTTATTTTGTAACATAAAAATTTAGAACATTCGATTATAAAAATTAATTTCATATAATCAATTTTAAAGAACGATAAATTGTTATCAAGCTCACTTATGTTATTTTATCAATAAAAAAAGAATTAAAGAATAAGGGAAAAAAAACCAATTACGAAACGCCCCTGTCCATGATCGAACATCGTCGCTACTCAGGTGACGCCTACGCCCTATTCGTCTCTTCCAGAGTAGAGAATTCATCGCTATTAGGCTTAGGGTTTCGATTCGCACCAGAAATCAAATTATTCTAGACCGAGAAACAAAGGAGTTAGGTTTTCCATAGTCCAATCGTTCTGGAGATCAATTCTCGTTAAGCCGTACCTAATACATTTTCGTTAATGTAAATAGTGAAGTTCATTCGTTACAGTATAGTATGCTGCTCGGGGTTACGGCAACAATGGCGGTGCGATTACTTTAAGCAAATCAAGACGGCAAGTAGTGTGATTACCTTCATTTCCACCGCCGAAGCCGAGAGAAAAGAAGACGAGTGCAATGCAAGCGATGAGTTTTGATCGGAACAGTTCCAAAAGCTGAAGCCTGGAACTCGAAGGCGATGATTATAACGATGAAATGAGTCGTCCAAAAATCTCAGCGTCTGAAGAAACTTGAACTCCACAAATGAATGAGTCTGAAAATCGGGAGAAACTCGCTTCGTTCCGAAGAAGAGTGAGCCCCAAACCATCGTTTTATAGAAAAACAAGGCTGCGTGGCAAAGACGCTGTAAAATTAAACTTATTTAATAAATTGTCGAAATCCGGTCAAAACACTTTGACCAGTTCAGATCAATTTCCGTTTTAAAAGTAATAGCTTCCCGGGAATATTAATTCTGAAATAATTTAAATTTTATTAATTACATTTTGGCGTCATTCTTCTGCCGATTTTTATAGATAATTTGTTGCCCTCCTTTTGGGACAGATTTTAAGAACTTTTTTTTTTAATAAAATTAAAACAGTGAACGTAGTAAACGGTTAATTATTCGTTAAATTTGTACAAATTTAGTTCAGATTCCTAATACTTTTGAAATCGGTAAGAAACTGGTTTCAAATTTCTAATATTTTAAATAATGAAAATAATTTCTAATTTCTAATTACGTTTGGAATAAAATTTAATATAAATTATTGAAATTAAAATTAGAGTAAGTATAACCTTTTACTAATATGATCTTAATATTTTGTAGGAATTATATTATTTATTTTGTAGGAATTATATTATTAATAACGTAATAGGCACCTGTCAACATGATT
This sequence comes from Momordica charantia, assembly GCF_013281855.1. Taxonomy (NCBI): domain Eukaryota; kingdom Viridiplantae; phylum Streptophyta; class Magnoliopsida; order Cucurbitales; family Cucurbitaceae; genus Momordica; species Momordica charantia. The sequence continues at coordinate 25,839,746 of NW_028275162.1, read as the reverse complement.
TCAAATTCTTTGTCAAATAATTTGTTTGTCATAATTATCTACAATATGTATTATTAAAAAACAAAAAACAAAAAAACCAACACATAACATCTCTTTTTATCTTGATTTATTCACGCACACTTTTTCCAGTCTGACGTAAATTTTCGTTGAAAGATCGTGCTGATCAATCACGAATGTCATTTAGTTTCTATAAACATCAAATATGGTGATTTCAATGTCTATGAAAACTTTTTTTTAGTACAAATAGAAGTGTAATTCAAACTCATGACCACATGTGTCAATTATCGTTGATCAAAGTTCATGTTAGCATCTATGAAAACATTTAAGTTTTACAAAGTTGTGCCATCACAATTTTCAAAAAAATGATGTAAAGAAAAGTGTGTTTTTAAATTCTTCTTATTCTTTCAAGAACTTAATTGTGTGTGTTTAATAGTAAAATTAGTGTTTTTGAAAAACATAGATTCAAGTATAATTGATTTTTCAAAATCACAACGATACCTTAAAAACCAATTTAAAATGATTTTAAACTTTTCTAAAATCTAATTTGCTAAACATGAGTAATTTCGGCAATGATAAAAGTCAGGCCAAAATCACTACATGTACGCCTTTAATATAAAAATATAATATTTTATAATTTGTGGGTGGAGAAAGTCAAAATGTGAAGCAGCCATATATTGAAGTGACCAATGACCATAATCCAAGCAGAAGCAACTTCACCGAAACTGCAGAAGAAATCACCTTTCCAATAAGAACTAACTTATCAGAAAGTAAGTGAATCACCATTCACCTGGCTTCAGAATTGCACAAATCTAATGAGTTTAGAACTATAAACCAGCAGATTATAACCAGAGGCGAATTCAAAATCTTTTTCTTTTCATTCGTGAGATATCTTCAAAGCCATGATCATTCCACATCTGCCGACCATGCCTGTAATCTTCTACTTCATGCTCTTCGATTACCACCCCAGTTCGTCTAGTTAGATTTCCTGGTTGGTTCTTTACACGTCTATTGAACTCCCTCTCCCTCATGTTACCTCTTTCATGAAACTCTGGAGGTCCGTCCTCTGCACAGAATCTGAAAGGCCTGCGGCTATCCTCCGCATTGTTATGATAATTCTCACCATCAGAATCATTATATTGAGGTCTGAATGAGTGAAGATGTTCATGTCTGTCAGAAAACCTTCTTCGGTCGTCATCGTTGCCATCACCGGACAGTTCGTTCAATTGACTAGGCCCATCAAAGTACTCACTGCTCTCTATCCTATCTCGAGGATCCATAATTTCAAACCTCCTGTTTCTAAAGGACAATCGGTCAGATCGATTCCTACATCGAATATCTGATCTCATATGGCCTTGGTCCGGAGCAGAACGCATATCCCTCAAATCACTGGATGGCAGTGGAGAAAAAGGGAAACCATGTCTACGAACTGGCATATCTCCATGGATAGGAGGAGGCTGATCAGGAGATCTCATCCTGTCCCCCCTATAACCTGGTGAACTTCGACGTGTCATTCCTAAATGCCCACAAAATCTATAAGACTTTCTTTTGCCTGGAACCCATTGGCCAGGAGAGCGTCCTCTAGACCTTCCTGGAGATTTAGAATCAATTCTGGGAAAAGTTTTTCTTTGGATAGTAAAGTTCCTTCGTTCTCGGATAAAAGGAGGCCGATCTACTTCGTATGGAGGTTGAGGGTGTGCATAGATTGGATCCATGGTCTCGTCTTCAAAAGTTCTCATAAACTTTTCACCATGTCGTGGTCCAACCAATTCGGAACCAGCTTCGCGAATGCATCCACTTGGACTAATATTTCTAGGCATTCTGTGTACCATTTTAACACCTCGTACTGGAGGACCATCTCTTATACCAGGTGACTTCCTCCTAGAGGGTATATGGCAGTAGGGGGGGCCTTCGTCATCTAATATTTGTCTACCTTGACGACCAGCACTACGAAACGGGCCATTGGGTTTGATTTTATAATGGTTTTGATCGATGTCATCGTCAGAAACAGCAGACAAGTATTTACGTCTGGGGGCATCGTATGGTATTTGATCACTGTAAATTCCTGGAGAAACTGTTGGATTAAAATCCCATTCACCTTGTAGAGAGTCTGTCCGGATAGTGAATCTCTCTCTTCTATGAAAATTCGTTTGGGGTGACAGATTCTGGTGTCTATTCACATAAATTTTCTGGGAAACGCCACTGTATCTGTCATCTCTAGAAAATAAGAAGAAATCAGCATTGCATTAGCTTGATTAACATTTATATTTTTAAAGATAAAAAAAGCAGTGACCATCGAGCACCTTCCTTGAGGTTGTAATTTTCCCCCTTCCAGCGCTACGTCGAGTATTTGTTCTCTGTCAGTTCGTGTTAAAACTGACCTCAATGAATTAGATCTTGTTTTACTAGGAGATGAAGAAGTAGAACCATGACACGGATTAATATGTCTGCTGCCATGAATAAAATCATCAGTTGCATCATCATTATTTACAGGCTCTTTAACATTTGGCAAAACTGGATCATTGTTTCGCACAAAATCTACTGTTTTAACATTCTCTGCATCACCCTGAGAAACTGTCACAATTGGTTCTTCAATTCCATCTGTGGCTTTGTCAGAAGAGTTCTGGTCCTCTAAGGCGTCTCTTTCCTCACAATGAAACAATTGCCTTCTACCTGTGGCTTTTATAACCTTGTTAGAGGCATTCTCTTCAACAAGTATTTCTTTCAAGTAAGAAGCTTCATCTTTTTCTTGCTCAGAAGATTGATTGGTAGTTACACTATGAAATTTGTCTTCTTGTCTAACATCGTGACTTTCTAATTTATTTTCCTGCTTAACAGAAATCAGAGTGGAAAAATCAGTACCAGGCAATCCGACAGAATTAATCTTCTTATCCTTACTAAAATCACCATGATCAAAGTTTTCAACTTCTCTTTTCACACATACGCTGCTTTCTACTTGAGTCTTTAATAATGGTTCCCGAACCTCCCCATCTTCATAATCTTCTTCGATATCATTATGAACTTCAGCCATGGCCCCATCTACATCCTGCTTGCCATCTGATTCATATTCAGAACTATAAGGATATTCTTCTAATATATCAGCTGATAAACTAATCTTTTCCTCATCACTTACAGAACTTTCCTCACCTCCCTGTAAACCAGAGCACTGCTCATTCGAGAGTTTCAAAAGACACCACTTAGGATTATTCTGATTCTCATCTTCAGCATTGAATGGTTTTGCAATAGAAATACTTGAATCTCCCAAACCCGGATCCTTAGTTATATCAGTCTTTTCTGAGTTGACAAGTCCACCACCACATTCATTAAGATTTCCTTTAGTAGGAGTTGGCAATTCTGAATGGTTCAACATGTCACCATCTGTAGCCAAATAAGTTGAACAAGAAGGATTTCTGGCTGCCTCCGACATCTCTGCCACTACAGGCACCGCTATAGGACAAGAATTATCTACATCCGGAAGAACTTGCTTAGATATCAAATTTAATCTACCCCCTAACATCTCAAGTGCTTCCTTTTTGCTTTCATATACTGGTTCAGATTTAAAAGATTTAGCCTTGACTATGTTCATCGGACTACAAATATTTGAAGCCTTGGGGAGTTCAAGATTGCATTGATCATCTAATTCACCATTCATTAAAGCATCGCCTGATAATCCCAATCCTTTAACTTCATTGCTTTTAGACTCCAGTTCGGAGCCCTTAACAAATGGTTCTGCCTTTACAACTTTAAGTGCAACATTAAGATCATCAAACTGCATATTGCCTGGTGAGCTTAAAGAAGAATCAGTACTCCTAAAGTCTAGTTTAACAGATGAAATTTGTTCTTGCTTCGTTACAGGCCTAAGATCAGATGAATTGAGACTTAGATGAAGATAATCACTTTGATCTAAAGGGGTTGGTTTTCCTGACGAAATATCTGCTCTAACCATTTCAGTTGAGCATCTATGTGTAGTGACAATTGTGTTTGTCTGAACAACTGGAACCTGCACTGAAGGATCATCACTTGCACAGCCTTCCCATGATTCCATTGAGGTATTGAGATCCCAATTTCCCCTATTTGACTGCTGAAGAGAACCATCATAATCAGACCCTACATTGCTAGTGAGACACTGGGTATAACTTCCTTGCTTGCTTAAGCTTAGGTTCAGTGACACTGGTTCTAAATTATTCTGCTTTTGCCACTTCCTGTCACTCCCTTTTACAACCAAGTCTGGAACGAGACGTTCATTCAAGCCTACTGATAATTCAGCTTCTGTTTTAACTAGAGAAGTTAAAGATTTGCACTTTTCAAGTTCTTTTCTGTCAATTCCAACTCTTTTCTTATTAGCACAAAGTCCAAGTTTAGAATTAGGATCAGATGTTGGTAACTTTAACTCAGGTTTCTCAAGCAGATGAAGTGCATGCTTTTCATTCTCTACATTCATAGCTTTATTTTCCACTTGATGATTAAAACAAGCATCATCTTCCTGAAACCTGACTCCGGAGGGTTCAATATTGCTCTGGACCCTATTTGAATTGCATAAATCAACTTTTCGTTCACTTTCCTCGGAAAAAGAAATCTCCTTCTTTTCAGATAATTCAGAAGTTGTGATTGTAACAGAACTCGAAACTGTTATACCATCAGATATACCGGGTTCTGCTACTTTTACTAAGTTATCATCTAGTGAAAGAGAAGATAATTCTTTGTGTGGAGACGATGGAGAAGATTGGACTATAGTAAATCTCCTCTTCTTGATAGGCACAATTACATTATAATCACTAGCTGACATGACAGTGTGCTTAAACCCAACCTGCCAAATGAATATATACCGAGAAAATTATGACCACACAAGAAGAAATGTGCATGATCTTCTAATTCCAGAAAACAACAAGAAATCGTGAAACACCTCTTCAGTTTCGGGAGCAACCATGATTCCAATACCTCAAAAGCTTTATAGATTTTTCGATCTTCAATCAATTTTTTCGTCTTTGTATAGTAAATCCCGCGTTTGACCAACCAAACCTTGAAATCCCTCCCGATTTAATAGTCAGAAAACATTCGAGTACTTCAATAACCTTTCCCTGCTCAACAACTCAAAACCCTAAAAGCCCTGCTTAAAAAAAAAAAAAAAAAAAAAAAAAAAAAAAAAAAAGAGAAAAAAAAAACAACAACAACATAAACCTGACAAATTAACCTATCTTTCTCATTGGATTCATGGAGGAGTTCATACCAGAAATCAGAAATCATACGTACTTGTCAGGCCGATGAGAGTAACGATTAGCAAACTAAGAATGAAATCGACGGGAGCATATAAAACAAGGGAAAACAAAAATCAACGAGCAGCTGACCTAGAAAAACGGACCTGAAACAAATAAATATCAGAGTCGCTGTGATAAGAAAAGGGAAGAAACGTCGTCGCTTTTGTTTAATTGACTTCGGGTTTCTTCAATTTACATTGTCAACCAAACTTTACTAGAATTCACCCAGAGCAATAATTACTTTTTTAATTGTCGATTTTTCTTTTTTTCTTTTCATACTTTACTCGATTTGAATTTACGACTTTGACCTAAATCAATTTAGGTTCATATTTAATATATTTTATCATTACCATCAGGTGTTTTCTACACATAGACATGCTGTAGAAGCGAAGAAGTTGATTGTAACCCTGCCTTTTCCTCCTGATGCTTTTCTATAGCATAGCTTCTTGGAAGGCTGCAAGAGACTAAGGACCTAATAGATCAGGTGATGCAAATATGACTGTGTCAAAAAATCTCTTTCGTGCTGAGACCGAAAGAATACTCATGTTCGTTTAGAGCACGACTTCAAAGATTAAGGAAAAACATGAATCATCATTGAGCTATATATATTTCACGATTGATTTTTTTTGTCACCAAATCTAAAAATTCTTGTAGTGAAACTTGAACTCACAGACAAAACATCAATGTATCAATGGAATATATATATATATATATATATATATATATATATATTGGAAAAAATGATTTTGAAGTTTCTTTATTACAATCACATTTTAGATTGGTTTGATGTTTTGAAAATATGCATTTAATAGTTGATGATCAAATAAGAACAATTGCTTACTTTTCTATATATATAAAAAAAAAAACTTAAAGAAAACCAAATGCATAAACTACTAAAATTTTTATTAGTTTCAAATTCAATCAAATCTTTTGCTCACTGTAACGTAAATGAAAAGTAGAAATGGATATGATTATTATTTTTATTTTTAACTCTGTGCAACATGTTTAACAAAATGGAGCCTTTTTGTTTCTTTAAATTTAAATTTCGCAGGTAGAATAAGCAAAATTTTAAATGTTGATGTAGATGAAAATATGACGTCTTAATTTTATGAAAATACCGATAAAATGTCGACGTCGATGAATATTTCTAAAAAAATTACAAAAGAAAAATTCATAATAAATATTTAAATTAACAAATAAAGTTGTACCTCAATAAAAATTTATTAAATATTAATATTATGTTCATATTCGTGATATATTTTGTTGATATCTTTTATATTTTGTTAATTTTTTATAATGCTATGGAAATCTCGATTCATCGTTCATGTTGATATTGAACCCATATACATATGAAAATTCATATAGACATGCCAAAATTTAGTACTAAGTACTATGGCAAAATCACATTCTCTTGGAGATGAGTGGGAATTTCCCTATTTGTTTCGAAATGAGAATAATTTTTGTTTTCAAATTGATTTAAATTATTATTATTATTTCTATAAATCATATTGGTGTGCACCAAAGTTTTAAATGTCTCAATTTCATGGAAATATCGATACAATGTCGATGTTGATGAATGTTTCTGGAAAAATTATAAAAATAAAAAACTAAAAAAAAAATTAATTAACAAATAGTCGTTTAACCATTTCTAAACAAGTTAAAAATGATTAATATTAATATTATGTCTATATTAGTGAAATTTTGTTGATATTTTTTATAGTTTGTCGATTTTTTTTGTAATAAAATCGATATCGAACCCATGGATACATGGACATGTCCATGGACGACGGATATTTAAAATCATGGTATACACCAACAAAAAAATTAAAACTAGCCTAAAAATGGTTTACTTTTCACTAATACAAGATCCGAAACCCAGAAAGTTATCCAGCACCCACCCCACTCTCCAAGATCAGAGAAGAATGGGACAAGGATGAAAATCAAAATCTCCTATAAATATTGTCTAATTCAAATTATCTTAGACTAATTTTAAAAAACTTTATTACTGTTTTTTTAAAATGAGCTAAATTTTCAAAGCATTAATAAAAGTAAAAAACAAGACAAATAGAATGGCAGTTACCCAGCTTAACAACAATATGAATCTTGGACCTAATTAATAATTATGGTAAATCAGCTTACCAGCTTTCCCTGCAATATAATAGAGCCCGTTTGATCAAAATTCACTTCATTTTCTGAACCAATTGGAGAGTGGAAGAAGCCACTGAATACAGAACTGCAAACTGATCAAAGTTTATAAAGCAGACTCCAAAACTTCTCTCATAGTCTCACAGTTACGACTTAAAAAACAGTATAAAATATAGATACTATAACACAAATTTATGGACTGTGTAAGTTCTTGTTTCGAAACTTGTATTTCACCCAGTCGTACTGATGTATATTCAAGTTTGAAAAAATGGGTAAAGGAAATAATTGTAAGGACAGGGACCCCTCAAGAAGGGCATGGTGCTGTAGGCTGCATTGCTTGAGGTTTAGATTTGGTGGTGTAAGGCGGCTGTGTCATCCACCTTAAAGTCTGCAATTTTTCCAATCTGTGCAGAGTACAGGACGGGAGGCCTTAACGGTGGATGAGTACTCGATTTTATGAAGAACGAAACACTGTTGGGAACGTGTCGATATTCATTAGTACCTTGACATTAAGTGAAGGTTTTGGCAGGCATCCACTGGTTTACTTTCTTCGTTGGGTGGCCAGAAGTGTCCCTCATCATCAAGAAAGAAACATGGTGATTCATGTTTCCCTTTAATCTCTGAAGTCGTGCTCTGAAGGAATATGAGCCATCGGTATTTCTTTCGGTTTCAGCACGAAAGGGATTCTTTGGCACGGTCATGTTTGCATCACCTGGTCTATAAGGTCCTTTGTCTTTTGCAGCCTTCTAGGAAGCTACGCCATAGAAAAGCATCAGGAGGAAAAGGCATGGTGACAATCAACTTCTCCACTCCCGCAGCATGTCCATGTGAAGAAAGCAAGTCAACCAGACATTGATAATGATTCATTTCTGGTTCGATTCCGTATTTCACTTTCATCTTGCTAAACAACTCCATTCCTTCTTTAACAAGCCCACCGTGCTTGCAAGCTGTAAGCACTGCACCAAGAGCTACCTCGTCAGGCCTAAACCCCGATAACTCCATTTCTGCAAACCTTTCCAACGCTTCATAAGCGTCGCCATGTAACCCCAGGATGGAGATCAGAATTGTCCATGTGATTAAGTTTCTGTCTTCCACTTTGTCAAATATTTTCAAAGCACATCCAATGCTTCCACATTTTCCATACATGTCAATTAGCAGATTGCACATAAATGTATCACGACAACTGGGACTGGTCTTTATGATAATGCCATGAACCGAACTGCCAAGAGCAAGGTTGCACAATTTAGCACAAACACTCAAAAGGGAGATGAATGTATAATTGTCTGGATAGATTTGGAGCATGAGCATGCATTTGAAAAGAACCAGAGCTTTGATGTAATTGCTTGTTTTAGCACAAGCTTCAATCAAAATATTCCACGATACAATGTCTGGTTCCTCAAGTAGATAAAGCAACTTTCGTGTCTCGCCATATCGGCCAACTCTATTGTGATATCCAGCAATTATGTTAGAGAGTACAACAGAAGGCTGTTTGTTAGAATCAGATACATAAGTCAGGAAATCAGATATGAGACCATGTTTGGCATAGGAAGAAGCAAGAGAGCTTGATACATAATCATTCTCCTCATAGCCCATTCTTATAATCAAACAATGAATCTGAAGTAATTCCGAAGCCAATAGTGTTCTTATAATGGCTGAAAATGTAAACTCATTAGGTCGATAACCAAAACGGAGCATTTCTAGCAGCAGATAAATAGACGAAGTATAGCAATCAGTTGAGTGACCCAAAATCAAAGTGTTCCAGGAAACCAAATTCTTCTCAGCTATCTCATCAAAGCAATAACGGGCTTCCTCCATTTTTCTGAACTTAGCGTAAAAACCAACCAAAGAAGTGCCCACATATACATCAGACTCCAAAGCAAAACGAATTATTTTAGAATGAAAATATTCTCCATAAATGGAACTTTCCAAACAACTACAAGAGTAGACAACGTTTACAAATGATGCCTGGGTAGGAATTAGTCCATCCATTGACATATCGTAAAAGAGCTCTAATGCTATTTCAGGTTTCTTGACCTTTTCCCACGCCCCAATGATTGAATTATATGTCACAACATCCCGTATAGGCACCTCATAAAACAGTTTCTCAGCTAAGAAAAAGCCTCCACATTGTAAATACATGTTCATCAGAGAATTTACCACCAGAACTTCATTATAAAACCCAATTTTAATCACAATACCATGTAACTGTTGCCCAAATTTCAAGTCCTCTTCACAAGAAAAACAAGACAAAACACCCACAAAAGAGAACTTGGACAGTCCCATCCCTCCACTCATAAGCTCACAAAACAGAGACTTACATTCTTCCACAAGTTGATTACGACCCAGTAATGCCAATATCAAATTCCACGTCACCAAACTTTTCCAATTCATATCTCCAAAAACGCACAGAGCTTCCTGAAAGCATCCATGCCTACCGTACAGCCACATCAAGGCCGTTCCCACAATAGCATCAGCATCAAACAGTCCATTCTTAACTGATAACGCCTGCAATTGAACACCCTGCCAAAAATCCAATAACTCCGCCGACAATAACCCACCAAATGTGAATTGGGTCGACACAAAACCACAATCTCTCATCTCTGAAAACAAACCCCATGCTTCATTTACAAACCCACATCGACTATAAGCACTGATTACCGTGTTATAAGACACAGCATTTCGGTGGGGCATTTTGTCGAACAGGTTGCGTGCCACCGATAACATCCCAAAAGAAGAGTATTGGAAGATGAGATTATTATGGACAAAAATGGCCTGGTTCGGAACAGGACCCATTGTAATTGTGATAGCATGAAGAGGTCTTGTTGCTTTGAGGGAAGGGGCCTTGGAGCATGCTTGAAGTAGCTGGAGGAGAAACTGGTGGTGCTTGGCGATATCACCATTGAAGCTCATGCAGTTCAGCAATGATATCCTTCTCCCTTGACATAAAAAATATGTACTTCTAATATTTAGATAGCGCTTTATTTATTATTTATAAAATAAATATATATTGTATTTAATATATCTCTATGCCACAAATTTATTAATAAGAATTTAACCTAGGAAGAATCATCTTGTCTAGGGTACAGGGTTTCACTCGACATAAGGGCTTGGGGCGTGCGACCTTCCTTGGCACTGCTCATTGTTTTCTTTCCTTCTGTCTAGTTCTGGTTATAAGTTGAATTGTTGTTTCTTAGTCTCTTGTAAATCAATGGACGAAATTACTGAACGATCGAAGTCTCTTTCGTTAACAGCAGAAGAAGAAGACATTATACGTGATATAGATGGCAAAAGTATTCTTTCACATGAGAATATTCAATTGTATCTAGTTGGCAAAATTCTATCTAGTAAATTTGTTAATTTTGAAGCCTTTTGCTCAACGATGAAAAATGTTTGGGGTGTTTCGGGAGATACTCGCTTTGAAGTAGCGGGCTCAAATCTTTTTGTTATACAATTCAAATCTTTTTTTGAGAAAAAACGAGTTCTTATGGGTGGACCTGGTTCTTTAAGAAATCTCCTTTAGTCCTCTCATCTCCTACGGCATCAGACCAACCAGAAAGCATGGATTTTTCTCAAGACCCCTTCTGGATTCAAATTCATAATATTCCTTTTAAGTTTACGACTAAGGATGTGGCTCGAAAGCTTGGATCTTGTTTAGAGGCAACTGTAGAAGTTGACGATGTGTGGGAGGATAATTGGAGTGGTCCTTTTCTTAGAGTTCGAGTTGCTATAAACCTTACTAAACCACTTCGACGTGGTTTTCAGATTGAAATTGATTCGGGGAGCAAGATTTGGTGTCCAATAATGTATGAATGGTTGCCTGACTTTTGTTATATTTGTGGGTTGATTGGTCATACTAATAGAGATTGTGACATGTTTGTGGACCCTCAGAATACTAGGCTAAGATACCAATATGGTGACTGGCTTAGAGCAACTCCTATCAAACGTGCTTCAAGCGCCAAAATGAAGAGCATAACAAGTTTGATAGGAGTTGCCTTGTATGGAAGGATGATGTTTCTTTCAACATGTCGTCGTTTTCAGATCACCACATTGATGGTTATGTGCAGAATAACAATCTGTATTGGCACATTACTGGGTTTTATGGTAGCCCAAAAGAGGAGGGGAAATCTACCTCTTGGAGTCTTCTTAAACATCTAAAGTCTGACGATTATATTCCTTGGGTAGTTGGAGGCAACTTTAACGATATTCTACATGAACATGAGAAGGAAGGAGGTCGACCAAAACCTGCGAGCCTCATATCTATGTTTCGAGATACCATTGACTATTGTGGCCTTATGGATCTGGGATATTGTGGCTATAAATTTACTTGGATTAATAGGAGATAGGAGACAAGTCTCATTAAAGAAAGACTTGATCGAGTTCTTTGCAATCTTGCTTGGAAGAATCTTTTCTCTTTCTCTGAAGTTAGACATCTGGAGTTCTCTTTCTCGGACCATTGCCCTATTTCTCTCCAAGTTCGTTCTGCCCCAAAAGATCAATGTATTCTGAAATTTAGACCTTTCATATTTGAGAATGTTTGGCTTCAGTTTGAAGGATGTGAAGATATTGTAAGGATTGGTTGGCCTGCTTGTTCATCAGATATGGATACCCATCAATTGATTAAAGCTTCTTCTAGTTGTGCTTCTAAATTGATTGCTTGGGGTTTTAATAAAAAAGGTAATTATAGACAGAGGATTCAAAAGACTCAGTGTGTGATCTCCAGAGAGCAATCACTATGCCGGCGGTACGGATTATGCACATTCTATTCTTGTGGCTGAGAGAAATTTAGAGCATATCCTTGAAGAGGAAGAGACATATTGGCGTCACTAAAGATGAGTGGCTGAGGGGAGGGGATAAAAGTACCAGATGGTTTCACTCTAAAGCTTCATATCGAAAGAAACTAAACTACATTCAAGGACTTGAAGATGTGAATGGCATATGGCGAGAGAGCAAAGAGGAGGTAACTGATGCCATTTCGCAGTATTTTTCACATATTTTCTCCTCATCTATGCCTGATCTGCCTTGATTGATTCTGTTCTTAATGGTTTAGAATGCGGAGTTGAAGATAATATGAATCGCTTACTGCAGAGACCTTTTACTGTGGATAAAATCTATAATGCTCTAAAGCAAATTAGTCCCAATAAAGTCCCTGGACCGGATGGTTTCAATGGGTCTTTTTATAAAACCTATTGCCATATTGTGGGTAGGGATGTGACAACCTGATGTCTCAAGATTTTGAACGATCGTCTCTCGCCTAAACGCATTAATGAAACGGTTATTACTCTTATTCCTAAAATCAAAGATCATGTGCGGGTCTCAGATTACAGGCCTATTTCCCTATGTAACACAGTATATAAATTGGTATCGAAGGCCCTGGTAAATCATTTAAAACCTATTCTTGATGCCATCATATCCCCGAATCAGAGTGCTTTTATTCCTAAACAGTGTGTTGTTGATAATGCCATTCTTGGATATGAAAGCCTTCATACCATTAAAAACAAAAGGCAAGGAAAGACCAGTTGGGCAGTACTAAAACTTGATATGAGCAAGGTCTACGATAGAGTTGAATGGCTCTTTCTAGAAAGAATTATTTTGAAATTAGGCTTTGCTAAGGAATGGGTTGATAAAATCATGATGTGTGTTACAACAGTTTCATATAGTTTCAACATTAATGGTGATCGAGTTGGAAGAGTTATTCCCGACAGAGGTCTAAGACAAGGTGACTCTCTTTCTCCTTATTTATTTATTTTTTGTGCTGAGGGTTTGTCTCATTTAATTCAAAGGGCAGAACATAGTAAACAGATCAGTAAATTCTCTCTTTCTAAAGGTGGACCACCGATTACCCGTCTCTTTTTTGCTAATGATAGTATTCTCTTTTTCAAAGCGACTGCTCAAGAGTGCCACATAGTCCGTATGCTTCTTGATTCTTATGCGAGGGTTTCGGGCCAACCCATTAATTTTGAGAAGTCAGATCTCTCCTTTAGCCCTAATGCAAATGTCTCTTTGAAAAACTATCTTGGCCAGATCTTGGGTGTCATAATTGTTTCACATCACCAACGTTATTTGGGTCTTCTTGTGTTTATGCCAAGGAATAAGGTTAACACCTTTCATTTCCTAAAGGATAGAATTTGGAAACTTCTTCAAGGTTGGAAAAACGAGTTGTTTTCAATTGGTGGAAAAGAAGTTCTTATTAAAGCTATTGTGCAAGCTATTCCTTGCTACACAATGCACTGTTCTCGCTTGCCTGAAAGTCTTGTCTATGATTTAAATAGATTGATGGCTCGCTTCTGGTGAGGCTCCAATGGTGAGGAAAGGAAAATACATTGGGCGAGTTGGGCCCATTTGTGTAAACCAAAAAGTTTAGGGGGTTCGGGTTTTCGAGACCTCGAGCATTTCAATAAAGCACTTCTTGCTAAATAATGTTGGAGGCTATATAAAACCCATATGCGCTTCTTACTCAAGTTCTTAAGCATAGATACTTTAAGGATGGTTGTTTGTTTAACGCTAAAGCTGAGGGATCTTCTTCTTTTATCTGGAAAAGCTTAATGTGGGGAAAAAAGCTTCTCACTAAAAGGTCTTCGCTGGAAGATTGGAAACGGGCAGAAAATTTCAATATATGAAGACAGATGGATCCCGATTGAATTTTCCCTCAAAATTAGTCCGCCCCGCTTTCTTTCCCCTACTAGTACAGTGGCAGATTTGATAAGTGAATCAGATCAGTGGAATGAGAGGAAAGTCAGAGAACTTTCTTGAAAATGAAGCGTGGAGCATCCTTGGCCTACCAATAGGGGGACTTGGTAAAGTGGGTACCTCGTAAGACCTCAACCCGCCTACTCGGGTCTTGTATGAATATGCAGGATGAAAAGCAGGGGTGTTACTCAGTGAAAAGTGGATATAGACTAGCCCAATCCTTAAGCTTTCAAGGCCTCCCATCATCTTCTTCATATAGTGAACGGAAAGCTTGGTGGACAGGTGTGTGGAAATTGGGGCTTCCAAGCAAGCTCAAATTTTTCTTATGGCGAGTTTGTAATGATCTGTTGCCTACTCTTTCAAATCTTAGTAAGCGGGGTGTTGAGGACGATAACTTATGCAAAGCTTGTGGAGTTCAGGGCGAAGACATTATTCATGTTCTGTGGAATTGTAAGTTTCCCAAGAAAGTGTGGCGGCATACTCACCTTACTTTCTTGGCTCCTAATTATTTTGGCCCTAGTTTTTTCGAGTTGGCGCTAGATTGGAAGGAGAACATTTCCTGGGCTGATATGGAAGAAATTGTGACCATTTCCTGGACCATTTGGAATAACCGAAACAATCAGATTCATGGGAGAGGTCTCAAATCGGCTAAATATATATGGAGTTGGGCTATAAACTATCTCCAGATATACCGTGATGTGAATAGAAAGCAGACTTGTGTGGTTCCTACCTCATCTGTCAGTTTACAAAACAAATGGATTCCTCCTACCCCTCCTTTATACAAAGTTAACACAGACGCAGCTATGGCCAGTAACCTTATGTGTGCGGGGTTGGGGATTGTTATTCGAAATTTCAAAGGCGAAATTATGCTTACCTCGTACAAATCGATTCCTTTCATTTTTTAGTCTGATCTTGCAGAAGGTTTCGCAGCTATGGAAGGCGTCCGATTAGCTTCAGAAATGGGGATTCATCAGATCGTATTGGAAGTCGACTCAAGCCGTGTTTTCAAGCTACTTTCGTCAGAGGTTGAAGATGACTCTTGCTTAGGCGATGTTCTCCGATAACTCAAAGGCTTTGTGGGCTCTCATGGGGAAATCAATCTCAGCTTTGGTTAGAAAATTGTCCTCCTGATATTTTTGCTCTTGTTCAAAAGGAGACGTTCCTCTGGTTTTTTCTTGCTCGACTTTTCACTTTGCCTTTTGTCTCAAAAAAAAAAAAAATTAAATCATATTTTATTCTTAGATTTTCGGGATTGGTTTATTTTTGTCCCTTGATATTTAAAATATCAATTTTGATCCTTAAATATTTAGAGTTATTTTTATCTCGGTTTCTTAAACTTTTGAAATATCAATAATTTTCAATATGTTTCCAACTATTATAAATACTAAATAAGCCACAACTCCATAATTTTATCATCCAAATGATCAATGCCATTCAATAATCAATTAATTAATTTGTTTCCAACTTTTGTGTTTTTAAAATTTAAACTTATTTATTAACTATCTCTTTAACTATGTATCTAATAATATTTTGAGAATCCTACCCAATTGAGAGAGCCATATATTTCAAAAAGTGTTCTTAAATATTTAATTTTAAAATTTGGACTAAAATCTGACAAAACATAAGAAACATAAAATAAATATTTAATTTTATAATTTGGAATCAAATCTTAAAAAACATAAGAATGATAAAATAAAGAAGTGGCTCACCTATAGACTTTAATTTTATATATAAAATTAGGAACACAAAATATCAACCATTGTTTTAGCTTGTATTTATTTATTGTTTTTTAGTACACATTAAAATATGTGTCATTATGTATCAATACCGTTAAGTTAAGCTCATATTAACAATTTAATTATAATTAATTAACATATGTCAAATCAAAAGTTGAATAATAATTTAAAATATTAAATTAAAAATAGATAAAATAAACTATACATCTTTTATTAAAAATAATTTCATTTTACAACTAAAAAGATTGAACATCAACAGGAAGCGTAATAATAGCAACAACATTGGACCAAATGTATAAAATCAATAAATAATTATAAATAGAGAAATAAATAACAACACCCTCCTTGGATCTTCAACAGTTGTATAATTTTAATATTTAACCAAAGCCTTACACCACCCTCAATGATGCATAGCATTGCCACTTATTATTTTTAAGTTCATATTCATGATATCTATTGTTTGATATCTTTTATATTTTGTCAATTTTTTACGATGTTATGGAAATCTTGATTCATCCTTAATGTCGATATCAAACCCAATATAAACATGCAAAAATTTAGTACTATGGAGAGCACCGGTGGGATGGCAAAATCACACTCTTGGAGATGAGTGGAAACTTCCCTATTTGTTTGGTAATGGGGGATAATTTTTGTTTCAAATTGATTTAAATTATTATTATTATTTATATAAATCATGTTGGTTATAAGTTAACTTAAACTAGCAGGTTATAAGTTCGATCTTCTACCACATATATTATACTTAAAAAGAAAAGAAAAAATTAAATGTCGAAAATGAATTTTTTAAAAATTGGAGAACCACATGGAACGTATTGAAAGTTTTAGATCAAAATGATATTTAAAATAAATAAATAAATGAGAAGTTAAAATGAGATCGAGAGCAGGTGATTATCTCCACATAAACGGGCACGCCGCTATATATGTATGTATCATCGTAACTGAAACTTTTGAATTATTCTGATTGGACATAATTACCCTTCCCATTTTCAAAAAAGCGAAAAAGAACATGCTTCCTTTTACTTGATTATTCCCTCGCTCCTCCAAAGTCCGCTGCTTCTCTCTCTCTGCTTCCCGCTCTGCTCTCCGGCCGCCGTCGCCGGATACTTTCCGGCCTCAACTCCTCTACTCACCGGCGCTTTCCCAAACCCTTGCCCGGCGAATTTGGAGCTTCGAGCAGAGTATTCTCTTGGAATTTCATTTCTGAATAGAATCTTACTTGTCTTCTCTTGGTAAGTCACTGATTCTTGTTATTCTGTTGAATTAACGACGATTGATTATTTTGCATTTAACTTTCTGTTATTGAATGTTGATCGGCAAAGAGTAGTGGAGCGGATTGATTGATAGTTGATGTTGGTACTTTACGATTGAGGAGAAGGAAAGGATCCGAGTAAGAATTGTATACGTGGCGCTTGGTTTCCGTGAAATGCGCTGAGATGATATCCAAAACTGGGGTTTGGGGGGGGACAGAATAATTTTCTGTAGTTCATTATTTTCAGCATAAAACTTTGCTTAGCCCGAAGGCTGGTTGTTTTTCCTTTTGACCGAGCTCAGTAGGTCATTAGCCTTTTTTTTCCTATCGAATTTATATCAACGAACAAAGGTCGGGAAAATTAATGATTATGAATTTTCTGCGTATTTTCGACTGTAATTCATATTTTCCTTAATTCTTGGAAAATCACATTGGTGGCATAATGGTGATTGACTAATTCATTGAAATTTTCTCTCTTTTTTGGATTTTCAGTCACTAAAGAGTACTGTCGAAAACTGTCTTTTCAGTATTTGGATCTTTCTCATCTGTTCAGTTTACTTCTCAACGCTTTCGTATCGGTTAGTTTTTTTTCTGGATGAATAACTAACTTAGTTCCCTCTTGCAATCATTTATCTATTTATTTATTTTCGTTGCAGTTATATCTATGCTTCTTATCCTTGTATAGTTACATATTTATTTCTCTCACATATTAAGCAGTGTATATGATGAATGCTTTACTTCCGTGGCTCTTTGTTCCAATTAAAAATCCAAATTCTTTTCCATTTGTAGAAGGCTTGGTAGCGAAGAGCAGGGGACAAGGATCCGTAGAAAGTCACAAGCTAGAGTAAATCCAGTATCGAGATTATACATGAAGAAGTTGTTCTTCTTCAGATCTTCAGCGCCTAGCAACAGTAGTACCGTGGTTTCTTCATCAAGAACAGAAAAAGAAGATTGCATGGAGCATCCATTTGAAGGTAAATTGAACAACGTTGCAGGTAGTTTCAAGACCAATTGATGAAAGAGCAAACCTGATATTTGACTACTTGAATGCAGGTGCTGGTCTTAGAAGAAGTCGATCATTGTCTTCAGCATCATTTCTTGATGGCGGGAAGGATAAGAGTTCTTCTAGGTTAAAAGATAAAAATGGGTCTCTATCCAGTAACTTCATTGGCATTTCAGATCAGCAATGTGAACGTTCAGATCGGTAAGGTTTAGACCAGTTGTCTAAGAACATGATGAGACTTTGTTGCCTAGTGTTTCCATAAAATTGGTGCTATATTATGCAAGTCACTTAATCCTTCTTGATCAAATATTTAATGCTTAAAACTGAATAATCTTGCCTGTGGTATTGCTAGCTGTCAAACACCACCATTTGGAAGACAGTGTAGGGCAAAGCAATTTGAGACAGCACATAATACTTATGGAGCTGTAACGGAGAGGCCCTCTTCTGCTGTTTCATCCCAAAGTTATTGTGATTCTTCAGGAAACTCTTCTACTTCCTCTAGTAATGTCTCAACCAAAATCTTGGATCGATATATTGATGATGGAGAGCAACAGGATGAATCAAGAAGACCCCAAAACAATATTCCTCCCAGAAATTACCCTGAAAGTGGTAGTGGGAGGCGGCCCCCACGAAGTCGATGTACAGCACCTACTTCGCCAAAATTTGTTGTTGATGGTGAGCCAACAAGTCATCCGTCTGAAGAATTTCCAGGTTCAAATTATCACTTCTTCTCTGGGAAGTATGCTAAAAATGGGTTAGGACATGAATCTCCAAGGACCATTGCGAAGAATGTTATCGAGAGACTCTCCCAGTCTCATGGCATTCCTAAAACAAGTCCAAAGGGATTTGACAAAAGTATACCAATCACCATAGGGGATATTATACATGATAGATCCTCAAATGGATGGTATGATTCCAACTTAGATGCAGTTCCCCAGAAATTTTGTTCAGTACGTCAACCTTCCCAAGCTATTAATAGAAATAATATGGAGTGCTCTGGTTTCGATAGACAGAACATTATAAATCATAGTGAATTGTTAAACCTTGTTGAGACTGAAGAGGATATGGATGCAGAACTGCAGAGGAGGACCAAGGAGGCAGAGGAAAGAGTCGTGCTCTTCAGAGAAGAACGTGACCGGGAGAGCTTTCTTCAACAGAGGACAGGAGTTCCAGGTTTGATTCAGACAGTTAGACATATTACTGAGGAGAAAATAAGCTTGGCACTTGAGGTTTCAAGTCTTCTACAGTCCCAAATTACTGAAAGGGTTTCTGCAAGGGAAGAGCTGAGACTCGCAAAGGAAAAATTGGATTCTCAGACTAAGAAGCTCAATAAAGAAAAGAACGAGTTGCAGTCAGAATTGGAGAAAGAGCTGGACAGAAGGTCGAATGAATGGTCATTAAAGCTAGAAAAGTACCAATTCGAAGAACGGAGACTTCGTGAAAGAGTTCGGGAGCTAGCAGAACAGAATGTATCTTTACAAAGGGAAGTTTCTCTTTTTAATGAGAGGGACACAGAGAATAGAAACATAATATCAAATTCGGAGCAAAAAATTACGGACCTGACCATAATGATGGACAAATTAAGGGATGAAAACCAAGTATTGATGCAGAATGTCTCCGAATTGCAAGATAAGTACAGAACTGCTAAAGAAGATAGAGAATCCTTTAAGAGACATTTTGAGGAGAAGGATAAGGAATGCAAGGAGTTGTATAAATCAACAACAAGGTTAACGAGGACTTGCTGTGACCAGCAGAAAACAATAAATGGATTGCAGGAAATATTTACTCAAGAATTAGGGAAGAACCAAGAAATTGAAAGGTTTGATAAGCATGTGGCAAAAATGCAGATGGAGCAATTAAGGTTAACTGGAGTAGAACTGGCATTGAGAAGGGAATTAGAATCTTGCAGGTTTGAAATTGATTCCCTTCGGCATGAAAACATAAACATATTCAACCGCTTAAAAGATAGTGGGAAAGATAATGGTGCTTTAACCATCAAGCTGGATGAGGAAATGTTAGCACGTGTTGATTGTCTACAACATAAAGGGCAAACATTGTTGAATGAGAGCTCCCAGTTATGTGCAGACTTACTTGAGTTCATCAAAGAGAAAGTTCACTGTCGTTCAGAAAGTATGCAGGGAATGGAAGGCGTGAAGAACAATTTGGATGGGCTATATTTGATTGAATCTGAGGTGAAAGTTCAGGGATTGAAGCGTGGAACTGAAAGCTTAAAACGGAGTTTACAGATAGTATCTTCATTGTTGCATAAGAAATTTAACCTAGCTGCTTCGGAAGTCCATTCTCAGTGTGCAAATGCAGATGGGTCAATGCAATTAAATTGTGATGCTGCAGAGGTAGTCTCTGAATCTAGTACAAGCATCCCTAATGTCAATTTATTGTATTCTAAATCATGACTGGATTTATGAAGTTTGATAAGGGCATTCATTTTATATCTTATTTCTCTCTTGCAGCATGTTCTAAAATCTGAGCTCAAAGCAGAAAGGTTACTGACTTGTCTGTTGAGAGAGAAACTTTTCTCTAAGGAGCTGGAAATTGAGCAGCTCCAAGCTGAAATTGCAACGGCAGCTAGAGCAAACCATATTCTTAGATGTGAAGTGCAAAATGCACAAGACAACACATCCTGCATTTCTCACAAGCTAAAGGATCTAGAACTCCAGGTAATTCCTCCATATTTTCATGTCTCAAACTGAAATAGATTCGTGATTTAATCCTCGGGTTTAAGAAGAATTCAAATATGAAAACGTCCTTCATCATTTACAGATCTTGAAAAAGGATGAGAATGTGAACCGGCTGCAAAATGACCTTGAAGAATCTACTACAGAATTGGCGATCATTAGGGGAACTGTGCCAAAGATTTCTGAGGAGAGGGATATCATGTGGGACCAAGTGAAACAATACAGTGAAAAAAATATGTTACTTAATTCGGAGGTTAATCTATTGAAAAAGAAGATAGAAGTCCTCGAGGAAGACATACTTCTCAGGGAAGGTCAGATCACAATCCTCAAAGACACCATGAGAAACAAATCTTTTGACCTTCTTGGTAACATTGAATCTACAGACGAATTTCTCATTCGATGAACCAGAAAACCAGGCTTGCCATTGATTGGATCATCTCACTGTTCATAGTCATATTTTTAAGGTGCTGTTCAACTTGCCTCTCAATTTTCGTTTTGTCTCTTTTTGAAATTGAGTCTTCTCCACCCTTTTTCTTTTTGTTTTGGTTATTCGAAGTGTAGAGCTTGAAAATGAAAATGTGATGCGTTATTGTAACTAGCAGAAATTGAGTGGTAAATAAATAGATAGAGAATGATAGAGTGGCTGTGATTATCAAAGCATCAAACTGAAGAAACATGGAGCGTAAACAGAATTAGAACGGGCAAACTTATCAGACCTAACTTTCTTCAGGAACAATGAGCAAATTAAGTGGCTCATGCAGTGTCCACTTGCCTGGAACATATCAATAGCACATTTTGAAATCTGCTACCTTGTTTCTTAACAACTCCTTTTGGAGTCTACAGGTTGGGATTCTTCTTCAAATATTTCGCTAGGATCATATGGCCTTTGATTCTGACTCGGACTCTAGTTTCAGCATTAGGTGGACACGTTGTCTCGACCTCAATCGTTCAAATCTTTCACGAATGCATGTAAACAAATATTTGTGTTCGTACGAATGTATGTATACCGATCATCCATAAAAAAGCGTGTCCCAAGATCATGACGCCGTAAAAATATAAAAATTTTATGGTGCTCAACAGTCCGATAAGCACCCAGTATTATTGCAAATAGAATGGTTGGAGGCCAGTGGAATTGAAAAAATAGCCCACTCTAGAATAAGTTGTAAAATTAGTCAAATATAGGTCCATAAAAACCAGGACTGAGGTCTATAAAATACCATCAATTGAGTACATGATAAAAGGAGGCACTGAAATTATGAAACCAAGCACGAGCATATAACGCTAATTTTATGATCTCACAAATGATTGACGAATGCCTCCTTTTTCATTCTCTTTTCACTCAAAATACATAAAAACTACAGCATGGCTTCAGAGTTGGTCAAGAGAATTCAAAAGGGGTTGATAGTAACAGAGGGGTAACTAAAAAAAGCTCAAATAGAACATTTTAAACACGTCAAGTTACATAATCTTTTAACATCAGCACTACCCTCGCTTGATCATTGTGCACAGAGTACACGACCTCCATGTCACATATGTTCACCTCTGCTATCATCCTCGCCGATGCCATCTCCCCCATGTCTGCAACAACATCCACAATTTCGATTTTACGGTTCCAGCTTAAGAATGACAAACAGTAAATAAGTTGAATTAAGGAAATAGAGAAGAAAAAGAGTTAGAACCGCATTTGAAGTTAAGAGGGGTGATACTCTGCAGAGTTTCAAAGAAAAGAAAGATGAGGAGATTAATGAGGACTTGAGTTGTTTAATACTCGGGTGCATCTCACATATGAAGTTAAGAAGGGTGATACTTGGGTGCATCTCGCATTCCTTTAGATCAGAGATGACTTTATTTTCTTTTGTTCTGAGAAGGATTAGTATGTTTTGGGCATCAATAGTGCACTTCAATCCCCTGTAAGGGCTATCAATACGACTAAACGCCCGTTGGCTTACATCAACAGCAGTCAGCCAAAACTTGCTAGGTCGGCCTCAAGATTTGGTTGTTCGATTGTTGAGAAGGTTCAAAAGTATCTTTCTTCCTAGAAGAAGACTTCCTTCTCAGAGGAGCAAACTCACCCTAATTCAGTCGGTCTTTCCCCTTGATATAGGCCTCTCTTTACTGCTTTTCCTCACCTATAAAATCTGTCTCTTGAATCCTAGGTTGATTCCCCTTCTTTTGATTTGTAGGCTTAGACGCAATTTCTTGATAAAAGAACTGGCTAACTTGGCTTCCTTTTTCTTATTTGTATAGAAACAATTTCATTGATCAAATGAAAGTTGAAACGGTACAAAAGGGAGAAAATCTCATCCACAAAACTTCTCTGATTTTGGATATAAGAGTATTCGTTCCAGAGGGAGACATATTTCTAAACCAGTATAAAGCCCTCAAAAGGGAAGAGTTCACGCACAACTTGACACCATCGATGCTATTTAGAGCCTTTCCAGCATGTGTCAGCCTAGTTGGTGGTTGTTGTGCAGTAATTCTAATGAGGATAATCTTATTTTTTTTACATCCTCGACATTCCTTTGGGTGGCCCAAGGTTTTTCTGCTCTCATTCATATTTCATATGAATAGAAGAGGTCTTTCAATCAAAACGTTTCTTAGGAAAGAGACAAGGATGTCATATATAAACACACAATTAAACAGTCATAATTTTCTTTGGAAAGACACAAAGGAAAACATTATATATGCACACAATAAAAGGTCATTCTTTACTAATAAATAGTAGATTTTATTGTTCAGGGTCAGAACAAACCGCCATGATGAAGTTAGATTTCTAGCTTTTCGATCCAGTTGCAGGTTTTCCAAAGCAGTTGAGGCTCTGATTACATCCTCTGGAAGCTCATTGCCATCGTATCTCCAACTGTATTCATCTTTTCGGTAACCAGACATTGAAGATCCTCCCCTCCTATCTGAAAGCTTAAATCATCACATGAATAGTGAAGAGCAAGCGTAGAAGCATTTAATAAATAACTACATGACTTACCGGATGACTGTGAACCAGCACCAGACCTGAATAAATATACAACAAAGTTAGGGAAGGCAAAAAGGAATGTAGCAACAATTAGGTAAGGGAACGAAATGAAGCTATATTATTAGTTCAGGCATGTGTTTACCTTCCTAGAGGAGGTAAACCCCCTGAAACAGATGAAGAAGGTCTCCTACTGTTTCGAGACTCATGACTGGACATTGAATCAGATTCTGAAGTGGTTATTCTCCTTCCAGCACCCCTTGTTTGAGATAAATTCTGATTTGTTATCAAAGAAATGAACAAGATCAATAAGTTGCCAGTAAAAAGGAAAAGAAAAGAACAGAGAACAAAGATAGATTCCCAAGGCCACAGGTAAGGTAACAGGGAAAGACAATTTGAACATCTGTCTATTAATTTATTCTTCGAAGTAACACAGTTAATTCTCCATATTTTTATCATTGACTGTTATTGACTTGCGATACCCAGTGCAAAGGAAAAATACACACCTAATTGAGTTTGCACTTTGCAGTAGAACCCAGCAGGTTTATTTGAGAAAGATTGCATCTCAAAGACCAAACTGGAATATTACAAGAACTGTCGCATATTGATGGGGGCAAGAATAAACCATCAAAGTACAAAAACAAACATTTAGATTTGTGAGGCCGAAATTAGTTGCCTACTACTATTATGCTCATGACTCAACCCCACTAATCCCAATAAGACTTCAACCAAGCCAAGGACAGCTCCAGAAGATAACAAGGTTTTAAGCTATTAAGTTTTCAACTTGGAGCTTTGGGTCTAGACTAGAGCACCCTGTGGAAATTACATCTACCGTAAATTTTGAAGAAAATAACTATCCTTCAACAATACTATACAATAGTAAGCAAATATACACCACGAAGAATTCAAATTCAACAAAATCTATAATAAGATCTATTCTAACCAACCTCAAATTTCAAGAATCCTTCAAGCACATCCAAGAGCAAAGGTCCACTATCTCCATTTCTGTTAAGATCATATCCATTTTTACTACTAAATTCCTTCAATTCAGCTTTCCAAGAATCTTTTTGCTGCATAATTAAAAGACCATTAGATTTCGTATAACTTTTTATATCCTTTTATTCTTTTGGTCTGCTATTTTTCTCTTTTTTTGTTCGTGGGTGCATTGGAGAACTTGGTATACATGAAGCAACAATTTACTCAATTACCATATTGCACTCCGGGAGATAAACTTTTAGAGTGTGGTTTAGCTGAGCCCAATCTAAGTATTCACAAATTAGAG
Source organism: Momordica charantia (assembly GCF_013281855.1). Lineage (NCBI taxonomy): Eukaryota > Viridiplantae > Streptophyta > Magnoliopsida > Cucurbitales > Cucurbitaceae > Momordica > Momordica charantia. The sequence continues at coordinate 25,814,710 of NW_028275162.1, read as the reverse complement.
CAGTAAGCAGCCTCCCTGCAATTCAAATACCAAAGTAACGATAGATAGATTACTTAAGAGTGAATAACTACATCAAAAGTTTGAAATAATTGAGTTCGCCCTATTCACACTGTAGATTCTATGACTTTAATTATCTGTAAAGAAATATAATGCACGTTAAAAATCCCATTATCAAAAGTTCTTAAGGCACATTTTGTCAAGATGGACAAAATAAATTATTTTTAATTTTGTAACATTCAAGCGAGGAGAAAATTATGTGTAATCGAACCTGATGGTGAAGCGTGAAGCTGCTTGGCTCGATCATTGCAACTACCAAGTAATGCAGGTGGCAACCCTTCATCTTTCTCAATAACACGATCCTCTTCTTCAATTGCCTCGAATACACTAGCCCTAAGTTCAGCCTGGTATGTAACCCAAAGGAAAAAAAAATAAAGAGGTGAATAATTTGTTCTATGGAACAGGAGGGCAATTAGTGGCAGGACAACTGGGGAAAAAGTGTAAGTGAGAATTCAAGAAAGACCCCACAATTTCAAGGCACTGCCTTAGACTGAATATCTCTTCAAAGGTAGTGTCTTCTAAAGACCCCTACCATCAGATCGATGTCAAAGCTCAATACAACTCAAAAATAATAATCTATGAAGGATACGAGAAGTGGTCTAAGTATTCTTTCAATGTGTCAAAATGCACTTCTCAAGGACTTTCTCCAATGAGAACAAGTTGAAGGCCACGACACAACGAAGCTTCCATTATATCAGGGGATTGACATTAAAATTTTCTTCTCAACCAGTGTAAGATCCAATAGCTCTATAACACCCATGAATAACGAGAGGCCAAGTCCACCCAGTTGCCCAGACACCAAAGGCACAGAAACCCTAAACTCATTTCATACGATATCGCTGAAAGCTTAGGACAGTGGCTCAATTTTCGAAGTAACTGCATTCTGGTTCCAACCAGCTTAACACTAAAAAGGAGAGAGAGAGACAAGGATTCACTCTCCTCCATCCTAATTCCTCTCAAAGCAGCAAGTAGAAACAAAACCCTAGCTCTAATCTACCACATTCCGTACTGCTCGCCCATAATAACCCCGGAATTCCAAGAAATCAAGCAGGAAGAAATCGAGTATAAGATCTGCAGAGGCCGGAAGGGGGGGGGGAATCCGATCGAAACAGCGTCAAAATTGGAAAAAAAGCGAAGGAAAAACAAAAGAAAATTACACGGATCTTTGCGAGGACGCCCTTCTTCTCGAGAGTGCGAGTGACAAGGGTCTTCAAGTCCATCATCTCTCTCGTATAATCGTCCATCTTTGACCACTCCCCAGGCTTCCGCTTCGCTGCTCACTCCGCCGCTCGCTCCGCCGGTTCCCGTGCTCTGCTGCTGTGCGTGAAGGCGCGTGACAGCATCAACAACTACAGGATCGTGGGCATGAAAGGGAGCAGAAATGGAAGATCGAAGCGCAGCGAAGAGCGTGGAAATGAATCGTGATCTTCACTGTTGATGGAAGCATGGGCTCCATTGGAGGTTAGCCAGTTTCCTTCGTATCTGGGCCATTCCTCTTTCATCGTTTGGGCTCTGGGCCTTTGCCCAACTATTTCAAATAATAACTTTATTATTATTATTTTATTTATTTATTTATTTTTCATTTGAGTACAAACAAACCATTTTGGGATATAGGTTTGAACTTTGAACAAGGGGTGAGCAAATAGACACGAAAAATCGAATCGATCGAACCTACGTCGGTCGATCGGTTTTTTAGTCGGTCGGTTTTGATCATAATCAATAAATCGGTCAAGTCGGTGGTTATGCACCCTCACATTCTGATCGACCGACCGACAATAATATGTCTATTAATTTTTTTTTTGTTTTATTTTTATGTTTTTAGACCTTAGGTTACCAAAAAGATGGGAATAAATTAAAAAATGGAATTGAACAAAAAAATAACATCGCCCTTTTTTCAACAAACCGACCTACTAAACTGACAGTTGGTTCGGTCGACGCCAAGCTTTGCAGGTAACTCGTCAATTTCCATATTTGGAAATAGATGGTATCAAAGTCGACAAAAAACCGACTCTAACTGACCGATGCTAAGCCTTAGAGCAATTTTTCTATTTTTCAAACAAGGGGGTGTATTAACCATTTAAGCTGTGTTCGGTTTGGCTAAAATGAACCAAAATTAAAAGTACTTAAATCAAAATAGATAGTTTTAAGTCGACATGAGCTTACCTCAACAATAATTAATAATAGATTCGAATAATCCACTCCTATTCGTTCCACTAAAAAAACAAAATACATATCTTAAAAGTAGATGAATATATATATATATATATATATATATATATATATATATATATATATATATAACCAATCTATTGTTTACACCTTAATCTCATTAGTGCAACAGAATAAAGTACACAGAATGTAATAACGGAGGATGGCTATTGGGAAGGTTGGAGAGAGAGCATAAAGCAGGCACTATCCTTTATTCTTTGTGTGTGTTTTCTTAATGATATCAAAATTAAAAGTGGACTTATTACACCTACAAGTACTACCATAAAATACACCACCATGAAAATGGCTTTTAAATATTTAATTTCAAACAGCTTCTAAACACACGTCAGCATAATTGTCTTACACAAATATATTTATTTTATTTCGAAATTGATTTAAATTCTTACCCTTTAAAATTGTTCATACATATTTCCTGCATCATCAATCTTTGTTGGTAATTAGAACATTCACTCCCACGTATTGTTGAATTAAAAAAAATTATATTAATTTATTAAATTTTTATATATAATTGATTGGTTAAATAAAATACGAGACAATCTTTATAAGTATTATCCACCAATGATCAAAGAGTCTCAATTCAATGGTCTTGTAGAATTTATTAACTATATAATATTTTTCAATCTATAGTGTAAGTAGAGTTATTTTTATTTGGGTACAATTTGAGGGAATAAAAATTTGAACTCACGATCTTTTATTTAGGAAAATATAGGCTATTCTCGAGTTGATAAATAGAATTATGTTTATTCATACTTTATACTATTAAATTTTTTATTAGATCCATAAGCTCTTAAAGTCGTGTTTATTCGATTATTGTATTTTAAACTGCTTTAATACGTCGTCAAACAAAGTTACGCATTCTCAACATATAACGCCGCTGCTACTCTTCAATCATCACGAATTCTCAACATGTTTAAATATTTTGTGGCACAAATCGAAACAAACAAAGTTAACAACAGCGACAGATTCAAAATCTTACAACACCTGAGTTAAAAAATCTGAAGAACCAATAGGAACTTCGAATTAATCCAGACCCAATAAATAGAAACCATAAAAAATAAAAAATATATAATTTATCATTTATATATTATTTATTACAGAGGATGGGATAGCCGATGGGGTTCGTCCGCGCCACGTGGGCCGTGTCCGCCATTATAAAAGGGCTCTGCAACTCCACTCTCTGAATTCACGGACCAATTTTCAGTTCTTGAGCTTCAAGACTTCAACAATGGCGCCTGTGGACCCACACTCTTACACAGATTCTACCCATCCATTCACTGATCACATTTCCCTCTCTCTCTTCTTCGATTTTTCTTCCACGATCATTCATGGTTCTGCCCTAATTTCTCTCGCGAGTTCGTACTCTGGTTCTTTGTCTCTCGATACTCGTTCTCTCACCATCCATTCGATTGTTGATCCTCAATCCCGTGCTCCGATACCGTTTTCACTCGCTCCTCCCGACAAAATCAAAGGCTCTCTTCTCTCCGTTTCGCTCTCCGGCCAGTCCTCTTTCCTCGTGATTTTCAGCACTGCTCCTACGGCCTCGGCTCTGCAATGGCTGACTCCTGCCCAGACTTACAACAAGACGCATCCGTTTGTGTACACGCAGTGCCAGGCTATTCACGCTCGTTCGATTTTTCCCTGCCAGGACACTCCGGCGGCGCGGGTGCGTTATTCTGCGCGTCTGAATATCCCTGGGGAGCTCTCGGCGGTGATGGCCGCGCGAAGTGTGGAGCGCCGCTCACCAGTTGCTGGCGAGGGTTCGATGTTGGCCGGAGGGGCTGCTTCGCTGTGGAGCGGCAAAGGGAGAGTGGTGGAAGAGTTCGTGATGGAGCAGACGATCCCGCCGTACTTGTTCGCGTTTGCCGTGGGAGAGATCGATTTCAGGGAAGTGGGGCCGCGGACTAGGGTTTATGGGGAAGCGGCGCCCTCGCAGCTCGACGCTGCAGCGATTGAATTTTCAGGGACAGAGGAGATGGTGGAGCATGCCGAGAAGTTATATGGACCGTACGTTTGGGACCGATTTGATCTTCTGGTGCTACCTCCGAGCTTTCCTTACGGTGGGATGGAAAATCCGAAGATGGTGTTCTTGACGCCGACGGTGATAAAGGGGGATGCTACGGGTGCGCATGTGGTTGCTCATGAGCTTGCTCATAGCTGGACTGGGAACCTCATCACTAACAAAAACAACGAACATTTTTGGTTGAACGAGGTACTTTTTTTCCTTTTTGTCTTCATTCCAATTGATTGGTTGCTATTTCATTTAGATATAACTAGGGTTTCCGGGGAACTTTTTACCCAAATTAAATCAAATCACTCGGGTTTGTTCTGTTCTATGCTAAATCAATGATTCTAGCGAGAAGTGAGTTGTGTTTGACTTCAGTTTCTGGTTCAAGTATCGTGCGAGCCTAATTGGGGTCCTCATTGATTTATAACAACAGTTTTATCCCTTGTTCTCTAGATTTTTTTGCTACTGTTAGCTTTGTCTTTTTGTGCAGGCTGTTTTGTAGTGGCCTTTTTTCTGTATTCTTTCAACGGTCCAAACTAAAGTTTGGTTTTCATTTTTAAAAAGTTGTGCAAACTCTTGCCTTGATTTCTTGCTGAGGTTTTTGTGCAAATTAATTTTCTTTTCCACTCTCTTCTAGTGTTAGTGTGTGTGTGGATGGGTTGATTTGGGAAGAAAAGAGTCAAACTTAATGAGCTTAAATGGATCTCAATCTTGTTCTTCTCTGGCAGTTCTTGATGGAATAATTGGAAGATCCTAGTTTTGGCTTGTTATGATTATGGGCAATAGAACTCTCAATCATGCCATTGTGCCCAGAAGAGGCTTGTTTGTTCTTTTGAGAGCCTTTGTTTCTCTATCCTTTTTCTAATGCTATTTTTTGTCACGGATGGCGGTAGGGTTTTACGACGTATGCTGAAAGGAGAATTGTTGAGGTTGTGCAAGGGGAGGATGCAGCTACTCTCAATACAGGAATAGGTTGGAAGGGTTTGCAAGAGGATGTTGAAAGATTTAAGGATAATTTGGAATTCACAAAGCTAAAAAACAACCAAGAAGGCGTGGATCCAGATGATGTGTATTCTCAAATACCCTACGAGAAGGGTTTTCAGTTCCTTTGGCGTATTGAACGCCAGGTATGTTATAATGTTTCTTCAAACTATATTAATCCTTTTTATTGTTTCATTGTTTGTATTTGTTCTAATGTTCATCCTCTTAATCTTCAGGTGGGAAGGCCTAAGTTTGATGAGTTTCTTAAGAAATATATTGAAACCTTTAAGTTCCAGTCAATTGATACCCAAACCGTTCTTGATTTCATGAAAGCAACCATTCCTGGAATTGAGAAAGAGGTAGATTTGGTAATGTGGACTGAGGGCACTGGTATCCCTCCAGATGCTTATGAACCAGTTTCTAGTTTGTACACGTCGATCCTAGCGCTCGCCAATGAATTTAAGCTCGGTAAAATGCCGACCGACGAAGAAACTGCTGATTGGGGAGGGCAAGAATGGGAGCTGTACTTGCAGAATCTGCCAAAATCTGTTGAAGCCTCACAGGTACTGATTTTTATGATCAACCCCTCTTTTTTCCTTGAGAATGTTATGCTACAAAGGCTGGAGTAGGAATTTGAATATATGAGTTATTAGAAAAGGGAACTCGAACCCATGACTTGTTAGAAAAGGTAGAGATGCTTTTAACTACTCAACTCAACGACAGCGACTTGATATCACTTGCCCAAAAAACGAGTGTCTTCTTCAACTTTTATCTTTCAAATTAGGTTCTTTAGTTATGAATGAGTCCGTGCATCCCCGAGGATGGTGTAGTGGCAAGGACCTTGGATAGAGTGCCTTCCATGAGATCTTTGGTTTAAGCCTTTGGCTGGTCATAGTATTGTTCAGCATCAATTTTGAAAAATACCGTAAGCACACAACATAAGTCACATAGCATCAATTCTTAATTCTTATGGTAGGGATCCACAACGTAAACTACACAGCATCAATTCTGAAAAATTAAAAAAAAGAAGTCTATATTTTCTGGAACCAAAGATGGTTCTTGATCTCAATTCTACAGTTTGATGCTTCCATGAGCAATCGTGAACTTCATATGATAGTTATGTTTTCGTACCATCTGTTCGATTGTGTAGGTCCAGGCGTTAGATGGCCGTTATAAATTCTCAGAATCAAAGAATTATGATGTCAAAGCTGCATTTCTTCAAATTGCAATTGTGTCGAAGTATCGAGATAGCTATGTTGAGGTCGAGAACACTTTAACGGCAGTTGGTAGAATTAAGTACCTCCGTCCTCTGTACACTGCTCTTACACAAGGCCCCGGGAGGGAAGAAGAGAAGATTTTGGCGAAGAAGATATATGCCGAAGCCCGTGAGAGTTATCACCCGATTGCTCGAGGGGTCGTTGAATCCATCTTTGCCCAGAACATGTAAGGATTCTGAATCACCATACCCCTGAATTCTTCTTCTTCTAAACTTCTTTCCTACCTTTAACTTGTCTCCTACTATTAATGCTTGTGGTCTATGCCCCTCGGCCAAAATATTGTACCATGAGCAAATATCAATAATAATAAGAAACAGGGGACGTCTTTTGTATCATTTTGTCTATTCTCCTTTCTTAATTTCTAGAGCTATCCTAAACATAACTAAATTAGTTAAACCATATATTTTCAATTAAAAAAATTGAAGGTTCAAATTCTCAAAACCCTACGTACAGTTAATTCAAGAAAACAAAATTCCACATAAATCTGACGAGCAAAGAAATGAACCAATTGATTATAATATAAATTGGGAAGCTACATCCCTTATATGGACTTCTCAATTTTAAGCCTAAACAATTCTTATCAATTCGGTGAAAGAAAAATTGTAATATCGCCTGGATAACATACTATCACCCTCATTTATGCCAAGCTTCCAAATGCTATGCTTTATAGAACTCAACGTTGCTCCCACAGCTTGTAGAACAAATCCTGATGCTTTATATTCTGAAAAGAAAAGATTTCTCGCGGATTTGTTCGGTTTCTGTTTTCTTTTTTGCACAAGGTATTTTAGTATCATGTTTTCTCGTATTTTCAAGGAGAACATTGGATATTATAATTATGTGTGACATAGGAGAACATTGTAACACCATAACACAATGAATTAGGATGAAAAATGAGAGATCAAAAGGCATTAAGAAATGCACTCAGTTTCGAAAATATAGTCCACTGCTTCTTCAATGGTATCAACGACCTGCAATAATCGAAAAAGAAACTCAAATATAGAAGGTAATAGGGCAGACATTATAGTCATTAATGTGATTACATTGTAATACTTGTAAGTTCTGTACGCATTTTTATCCATCAACTTTCTACTTACAAGATCGGCAGGAAACTCGGCGTGATTTTCTTCGCCCCTGTACACTCCTGTCCTAGTTAAAATAGAAAACCAAGGTCGTCCTGCCTGAAATCACAAGTCGATTTTGGATATTAAAATCTGGTTTTCACAATGCGAAATATTTATTCGCAATGACAATAAGGTGATGAAACTACAAGTGCTAAAATGACGAACCTCTCGTGCACCTTTGATGTCTACCGCGGGGTTGTCGCCGATCATATAAAGTGTTTTAAAACGAGTAAATTCCATATCTCGATTGTTCACAAAATGATCATCACAGTGAGATGAGAGAATTTATCTCAGCAGAACTTCAACATTCTTAAACACAAGAGGATTTGGTTTCCCGTAAGTTACATATTCGAGAGGTCTATGGTGAATCCTGCGACTCAAGATCAAACAGTTTTAATCAATACTTGGAGTGGTAATAATTCTAACACGAGGGAATTAGCTTTTAAACCATCAAAATTAGTAGCACTTCTAACACAGCTTGTAAGTGAATGAAAAGAGAGAGAATCTCGAACACCTAGGAACCAAGGGGCAATTCATGGGCCAAAATATTGCCATGTTTCCTGAGTTTTAAGCAGCAAATGGAGAAAATTTTGACACAAGATAGCAACTTTACCTATTAAATATACTTTCCAGTGCAATTTTAAAGGCACCTATCCCAAGCCGCTTAAACGGAAATGCAGCCTGCACAAAAAATCCAATCGACACATTCTCGATTTTACTGGCAATGGCATTTGTAGCCTTAAAAACTAATGGAGAGAATGGTAGGCTAGGTAGATGCAGAGTAAGAGAAATGACAAACAATTGCACGGCACCATTAGGAGATGTAACCCTGTGCTGGCGGTTATTTCAATCGATAAGCATTATTTGCATAAGTAATACATAACATAATCTTTGAAACTAACCTGATATTCAAAATCATCTGCAGCAAAATATAGAGGCACCTGATTCCCATTCTCCTGTCCTGGAAGGCCTCCAGATCTTAGAATATCACAAAGAACCTAATTCATTCATCAATGAGTTTGAAGCTTTTGCAAAAATAGCTATTATCAAGAGGTCAGCATCAAGCAAGGGGGCTGAATTCAAAGTTCGATTTCAAGCTAATTTCTTTGAATCTGAATCTTAGTAGTAAACCTGGTCAAGGAAACTCAAAAGGGAAAAAGGAAAACCAAGCTTCAAATTTACTAAGAAAGCAAATCAGAAATGGTTAAAGGTTATGGGGCGAAGACTACTACTGTGGGAAGCATTGCAATAGTTCAATATTTTATTCTGTTTTGGTAACACAAGGTATTAACATCTTGCAATTTCAACTACCATAAAAGTTCAACAAACTATTGAAGATTTTTTTTTTATTTATTTATTTTTGGATGGATTGAAAGATGTACAATGTTCAATTAAGAATCTGAACTTTTCAGGTGGGCGGCAGTATCAAATTTCCACAATTTCAATAATAAATGATAGATCTTCAACAATATTTTACAATAAAATATATTATATTCGTGTACGATGATTAGCAATCTAAATTTTCATCGATTGATTCACAATTTATCTACAAGTGAAATGAATTAGAAGTCTACGGAGGTATCAAACTGGAGAAAATTTTTTAATTTATTACCCAGTAAATTATACAAAGTCCTAGACAGATGTTACTATTGAAGAGCCAAGTAATTTCAAAACCTATAATAATTATTTGTCGCTGGACAAATGTTAGTAACTCAAATTTATAGACATGAAGTAAAATTTACCTAATGGAAGTTTGGAACAAGTAGCCTTAACAGCTAAATTTACAACCCACTATACAACTACCAGCTCAGAAATTCAAAGAATAAAGGAGAGAGAATGAGTACTTGGATATCCCTGCCCCAATCAACAGGATCACTGACAACAAAAGCCGCTTTCACTCTTTCAGAGAAAACACTCTGCCTTCTCCTCATCAACTTCACAGGGTTGCTAGTCAAATCAAAATCTTGTTTGGTTGTCCAGTTCTTGTATTGGGATACAGGATCAATATTCTCAAAGAAGGAAGCATACTCATCAATGGAGAAAACTTTTCTGTAGAGGAATAAAATATTATCATATGTGATCCAACTAGCTCTGAAGGCATTGGACGAAAGATAATCCAAGACATATGGCTAAGAGCTTACTTGAAACCATACTCAGACATAACAAGAGCTGGCTCACCCTTTCCAGTTGCAACGATAAGTTCATTCTCAAACCTGAGGTAAACAAAAGCAGTTAAATACAAAATTTAAAGCATATGCCGACGATAATAAGAAACATGATGCAAAATATCATTGACAATATAAGATAAGCTAAAATCTGTGAGTTTAGCATGGTAAATAAGAAGACCCAAACTTATTGCCCAGGTCCCTAAGGTATCTATTTCAAAGCTTCAGTAATCTAAAAAAATTTATCCATGATGTCATTCCAAGATTCAGTTTTAGCTCACTTTCACTATATTCATGCTAACCTAAAAACAACCTTCAAATGGCCTTTCCTTTTCTTTTTTAGTAGGGGGACAAAAATTCCTATCGCTTAATAATATACAGAGGAGAAAGCTGTTCGAAGAAATCTCCGAAAACTTTTTTAAGTAGCAACTGCATAAGCTAGTTTTATCTTCTGCAGAACCTTATATGAAGTATAGTGAGTTTCATTGTACTAATTTTTTTTTCCTTTTTCTTCTTTTCCTACTTCAAAAAATATGTTAACTAAGGAAAAAGTACCCTCCAAATTTATATGAAGGTACCTACTCAACAAACTTTTAAAACTTGAGTGGCCCTGTACAACCTGCATCAAGATATAAAAAAAATGAGAGCTACGACAAAGCCGACAAAATCAATAAATTGCTGAGAAAGCAGCATCTCATTCAGTATAAAAGGGAGGATCGTAATGTGAGAAATAACTACCTGAGAAGGTAATATATTCACTCCTAAAAGGTCACTCAATTCAATGGAGCGTCTGGACTCTGGGGTACCTCCTCCTACACAAGAAAATGAATAACAATATTGTCATCTTTTATATGCTAAATAACTATCTTTTATAATTCTTTCACAATGTATAATTGGATATAATGCTCAGCAAGTAAAAACGATCACGAGGAACTCTATAACTGTCATGAAATAGCTGTACACTTACAATAGCATCAGAAACTAGCATATCTTTTGGTGAGGTTGGGGGAAAATGTTGTGCTAATAACCATGGTAAGTATTCGCAAGAATAAATTGTCAAACAATTTTTTGTGCATCAGATGCAATTACAAAAGCTGGCAAAAATGCAATAATAAGGCTTTTTTCCCTCATATATATGCACTCAACCATTGGCTCATATTGCTGGCTAATCCATTTCACGGAATAGTTGAACAGTGGTATACATACATTGTGAGTTCGTTTCAACAAATTAACTATAAGACAACATTGAATACCATGAAGAAAGGACGAGAAACTCACCATTGGTCAAGAAAAGAAAAGGAACTTTCAAAGGACCTACACAACAGCAGCATCATTTGTATTAGATACAGAGTCAATTTACCGAACCATGCCCAAAAAGCAATAAAGCAAAACAATATACACCAAAACAAGAAAAAATGACTATGTTACATAACATCAATTTAGTAATCAAGTAGATGGCAACTCTTGTTGTTCCACTCTTGATTAGGCAGTCCCCAAAATCAACTTCCAGGCGATTTGTTGAGAAAAATAAAAATAAACTGCTATTCATGTGTTTCCACCTGAAGAAAACGTTATTTTTGTAGAAACCAAGAAAAGGGCAGCACCTTGATGATTTTCTGGTTTTTATAGTTTGAAAATTTCACTTCGGTGGATAGATCGATACCAGAGGATGTAGAATCCGCATACAGCCTTCTCAAAGCTTTGGGAGACCCTCCAATAGGAGTGTGGCCACGTAGAACAACCCCATCGATGTCAAATGCAATCCCGAAAGAACTGTGATCATCATAAGCTCTTTTCACTTCTTGGTTGCCAGTAAATAAATAAACGAAACTACGAACAGCAATAATAAATGATAAATATCATCTTTCTGATCAAAATAGCATAGTACGTAGTCTCCTAAAAGAAAATGGAATTGAAATGTAGTTCCTAATATCCTATTCTCGCAGAGTTTCAATCGCGAAACTAAAGATGCGAATCTCTGTTACTGCCCGCGAACTTTCTTGAAAACATACTACAGTCCTTTACAACGATTTCTGAGTAGCCAATCAAGAATAAAGCAACCAAAATACGGAAAATTATGAGTAAGGTTAAGACGGCAAACCGTTCAGGTGGAGATTGAATCCGGGAGAATGAACGAGAAGCAGAATCCTGAGATTGAAACGAAAATGGCACTCCAATTTTGGCTTGAGAGACTCTGAAGACCGTAAGGATTTTCATCTGTGGATGTAATTTCTGGACAATTCAACACAACGAACGGCCCTTCGCCAATTCATACTAGACCCAGCGCCGCTGCCTGCGAGTGGCGCGGGCGCGACATAAGAAGCGAGTGGTCCATAATAGATTTTTGGATTACGGAATATTCTCTCCATTTATCGGTAAACACTAAACAGATGTTTAAAATTGTGTTGGCAGTTTGAGGAATTCCGTTTGTTTATAACGTGGAGATTAGAACCCATGATCTCTCGATCGGGGAGTGGTACCAATTACAGAAACTTCATTGGATCAATATTACTTTATCATTTGAAATTACAAACTAAATAAGTGTGTTAAATTTTGGAAGTTATCAAATAGGTAAAATAACTCATACAATTTTATTGATTCCAACCATGATGCAACCCTACCCAATTTATAATAGGATGAATACAATTAAAACGAGTAACGTCTAAATCAAATAAATTTAAATACCTAAATCAAAGAATTGAAAACTTAAATCATATCCTAAATTATATCCAAGCCATAATTGGATACAAACACAAAAGGAAACCAATCCTAAAATAATTTAAATCATATCATCTTCGAACATGCAAGTCATAAATACCCCACCAGCAAGTAAGAAGATCAAATCCTTAACACGATCACAATGATCGTATCCCGAACTCGATTTTATGGTAAGAGAGACCACAAACTTGAATAAGAAACGAAAATCAACTTGATTTAACACAAACAAACCAACAAAACTCCTTGATCTCACGTATTACTGAATTAAAAAAGGAAGGAAAAAAAAAACTTGTATTGAATGTGCATACCAAAAATATAATATAAACCAGTGAAGCGCACACAAGTGATAGAAGCTGCCAATCACGTGATCGGTATGTGGAGAGACTTCAATTGAGCAACATACACGGTTGCTTATCATTTAAAAGTACATACTAAATCAGAACCGACAAATCTGCTCTCACTCTCACATATTATTGAATTTAAAAAAAAAAGAAAAAGAAAAACTTGCAGAAATTTGAATCTGCATGCCGAAAATATAAACCAGTGAAGCACACACACGTACAAGTGATCGATAGAAGCTGCCAATCACGTGATCGATATGACAGTGTGGTAAGATTTTATTGCGATCCGGGCGGAGATGGCGGCGGTGCAGTGCGACAAGCGAGTGCTCGAGCGGCGGCAGAAGTGAAGCTTTCGAGGCATTTAATGGTAGTTTTGAAAACGCGGAACTTGGTGTGTCGCCGAGCAGTGAAAGGAGTTATTTCTGCGCGGATCGGAGCAGCTTTCCTGGGAGTATGAGGACGACGAATGGTACGAAAATGTGAAACCCACCACATGATGCTGATGCCGATGCTGTATTGAAATCGAAAAGGGAGGAGGAGGAGGAGCTGATATACCCTTCTCTCTCACTTTTCCCTCTCAATTCATATAAATAGATCAGAGGCGTAGTGCATAGTCAGTATTAGCGGCGATGTGGGGTCTTCGGGGGGAAATTTACCAAAAGGGGAAACACCAACACTGTAATCAAACGAACTATAACCGCGTTCATTCTGGTTTTTAGTTTTTGAAAAAAACAGTGGTTTTTATAACCATTTCTATTTTCTTTTTATAACCTCTCTCTTCTACATTTTATATTTGTTTTTTTTTTTTGTCATTTTAGTTCCTTTATTTAATTTAGAATAAAGAAAAAAAATAAGGAATATAATGTGAAAAGTTTTGATAAAACTTTTGTAAATTTCTTTCTAAAAAATAATGACTTTTAAAAAATAATTAATCACTATTTCTCATGCTCCAATTACCAAGTTCTCCTCCTCTCACTAATCCTTTCATCTTCCTCTTAGGGTCTATAAACTCTACGTGGAGATTACAACTTAAAAGAGCCAATTTAAATTTAAAATTTCAATAAACTCAAAAAAGCCATAAAATTTAATAAGATAAGTAAGGTGTGCATTCCTTAAAAAACTTAATATTGTTGTTTTCATTTAAATTAAAACTTATAATCTTCCGATAAAGATATGATAAATTTTTGAATTTAAAAAAGATTTGTCCATTTCTATCATAGATACGTGTTAAATTATTTATTCTTGTTCGTTGCATTTTAATTATGAAATATATAAAGTAATCATTATTGCTTCTCAAATTTGTTTAGAGATAAATGATTGATAAGATTTTATTGCAAGGTCACTTTTGTATTAGATACAAAGAAGAAAAAAAATAAAAAATGTTCATGAGGTAAATAGGGAGGGAGAAAATGACCCAATTGTATTTATATTTTAACTATTTAATTAAACTTTATGTTTTAAATACTTTGAAATAAAATTGTGAAAGTTTACGTGCATCGCACGTGTTTGTTACTAGTCTCTAATAAATTTCTTTCTCGGTCTAAATTTTTTTTCTCAACAAATATCTCTCTAAAAGTTTATTTTTCTCTTTAAAAAGAATTATTATTTTAACTATTTATTATTATTTTATCTCTCTAAAAAATTTTCATCACTATTTTTTTTCCTTTTTTGTTCTAACATGTCAATCTTATTCTTCTATCTAAAAATTTAATATTTTCCCAAAATTTCTATAAAATTCTGTTTTTTTTTAAACTTCCCTATCTCTTCCCAATCTATTTTTCCTCGTAAAATTTCAAAAAAATTTCACTATAACATTTATTTTCTTTGTATTTATTTATTTTATCTAACAAGTATATTTCGAATCTTGTTTTTATCTATAAATTTTTCCTTACTATAATTTTTCTTTTTTTCTCTAATTTCTTTTTTTTTCTTTAACATATATTTTCCTCCCAACTTTACTTTTCCTCCCTCAAAATTTTTCTCTTTTTTGTCTTTTTAACTTTATTTTCACTAATTATTTTTTTTCCAAATCATTTTTTATCACTCTAAAATTTATCTTTCAAAAGTTTATTTTCATTTTTCTAAACTTGTATTGTCATGTCTCTACATTAGCGATGACAAAAGTTCCAGCAAGATCAAGTCTCCGCTCCAAGAATAAGAAATACATGTCCTAATCTAATCCCCGATTCCACTTTTTAAATAATTAATATATATTTTATTGATATATTCATCATTAAAAACTGGAGCAAAGTTTACAGCCTAAAATCGGTTCACAACATTCTTCCTTTACAATATGAATTTAGCTATGCAATGCCATACAAGAAAAGAGAAGGAGAAAATACAAAACTCGTGTACTAACGAGTATAAAAGAAGAAGAAAATGAAGAAAAACAACAGCCCTTCACTATATCAGCTCTCTTTGTTGTCTCCTTCGGATTCCTCTCCAAGTGTATTTCCTCCTCTCTTGTCTTGTTATCTCTATGGATTGATGAAGAATGAATGGAGGCAACATTGAATGCAAACTTTTATAACCCTCATTGATTTTAGGGCAACACAAACGATAAATGGGCATCAACTCAAACTTTCAGGTATTGCTCCGTTTTACTACAGTAATTTCTCGAGTAAAAGCTATCACTGTCAGCTCTGTCATTTTTTGCCTTTTTTTTATTCTGATGCTAATAATGCTGCAGCATCAATAATGCTGCATCAAAACATTCAAAACTAGGTCATTCTTCATAACTCTCAGCATTATAAAAAATAAGGATGATGATGAATTTATATCTTTTACACAAGTACAAAATCAATATAGATTGGGTGTTAGTGAGGCTATCTTTAATTAATTTATATGAAATTATTGGACAAATAACTCTCTTTTGGAAAGTTATCACTGCCACACCCTTTTTTTCCCGTACACAGAGGACAGAGAATGTCGGTGGTCCCCCGACCCCTTAGCGTGGGCCATCCGCCACCTGCTTGCCTCTCCTCCTCCAAACTTCCCATCGTACTGCATATAAATGAAGGGACAATCTTAATTGAGGTAAAGCCAATTGTCCTTACACCACTCCGCGTGAGAATTCGACACACAATATCAAGCAGGATCTCACCAACGAGATTGTTGCTCTTCTACCTCTACTTGCTTCATACCCGTTTGCTCTCAACCTGAGTTCCAATTTAAACATCGGAGTGCATTCGACATAACACAACACTAATGGTGGCCCTTGCCCAAAAATCTACATCAACAGTATCTATTTCTAATAATTCAATTAAATTGGGAGGTTCAAAATAACAACACGAGAAGACATCGCATAATCCAAAAGAAACGATTTCTAATTTGGAACGATGCCTTTTTAATAAAATCGTGAAATATGAAAGTTACGCAGCACTAGAATAATTCATTTTTCTTGTTTTTTTTTAAACATAAATATATATATATATATATATATATATATATGATACGAAAATATATAGTAAATTTAGAAAAAAAATACAAATAAATAAAATAGAAAAATACACTTTCCCTGAAATTTCAAAATGAACATTTTTTATTCCTAAGATTTAGCGTATATGTCAATTTATCTTTAAATTTCAAAATAAACACTTTTAGTCACTAAAATTCGAACATTTGTTTTAAATGGTCTCTAAGTATTATTTGACCTTAGTTGACTACTTAACAAAAAATTACATGACGATTAACAGGTGACTAGATATTTATAAATTGTAATTACTTTTTTAAATGTTTTGTAAAAAAATATTAACTTTTACATAAATATATGAGATGAAAATGTACAGTAAATTTAGATAAAAATACAAATAAATAAAAGTATGGTAAACTCGAACAAAAAAGATAGGGTAAATTTAGATAAAGAACAAAATATAGTAAAATTTGATTTAAAAAAGACTGTAAATAAATAAATAAATAATAACGAACAATGGAATATAGAGGTATTTTTTATGTTGGGAAGTAGAAACAGAAAGAAAAAAAAAGTGACCATCGGAAATACATGGAGAGAGAAAAAAAAAAAAGGGAGATGACAAAAGAAGAGGAGGGGGAGGTGACTCGTGAGGCGTAGGAGCAACAATTTTGGAAAATATTTTAAGGATGTATGTTGTGCTCATAACTAAGAAGAAAAAAAATATAATAGTAATAATAATAATGAACTGTCACATTCGACCATAAAAATAGATCTTCATCAATTAGGTGATAGTATTTTTCAACAATTTTTTAGGATGAGGTTAGTGAGTGAAGTAGTTAGGTAGGTAAATGAATTTAAAAGTCAAATTTTTTATTTAATTGTTTTGATTCATCGATTGGCAATCTCGAAGAAAAAGAACACAAGTACATTCTATAATTGCACACTCTCAAATTCAACAAGATTTCATTCAAAAAGCCATTATACTCCCAACAAGCAAGAATTCATGCATAATTTTTTAAGAATTCCAAAAGCTAATCTTTATAAAACTATGAAACTAGGAAAGTACACGCACTCAACAAACTTTTACAAGTAGAGTGGCACTGCACAAATTGCATCAGGATGTTAATTAAAGGATGCGAGCTACAGAAAAGCCTATAACTCTAAAAACACAGAATCAATAGATCTCCAAGAAAGCAGCATCATGGATTCAAAATCATTTTAAAAACCACTACTTGAAAGGTCACTCAATTCAATGGAAGGTTTGGGTTTTTGGTAGCTCCTCCTATTCAGGCAGATCTAGAAATAAAAGGATTGTCATGTTTTGTTTGCTAGACTCGGCATAAAAGTTTTTAACTCATCAAATTAAGCCCTTAACGAAGGCTGAGCTGTTACATAAGAAAAGAAACACCTCGAGCTAACAGGTCGGGATGAGGCCCTTGAGCATCGGAAGTAAACCACGACGCCGACCTCATGAAGGCAACAGGTCCAGTCACCAGTACAACCACAATACTTGATAGGTAACCTAACTTCAGAATAGTGAACTAAGATTGATAGGACGTAAAACTACCCATTCGGTCACTATAAATATACTCACATTACACCCAATCAAGTAGAGGAATCCATTTGAAGCTGATTTGCTAGCTCGGATTCTGAACTAACTTGAGCGTCAGCTCTACCTGTTTTTGTAGGTCTCCCAAATAAGCTCACTCTGAATTAGTTTATGCAGTCCGCACAAGTCGTGCCGCAGGACTTAGGTTGATTTTGGCATCAACAAGACCAAAGGAAAAAAACAAAAACAAAAGGCCAAAATGTTCTATTTAGCTTGTACCAACTCTTTAGTTCCGGGTGCAAGGCATTTAATCTATTATTTAGCAACTTTTTTTTATGATGTAGGGGGCTAGAGCAAAGTGAGGGGAATGGATTCAAACTCCACGATGTCCACCTACTTTATAAATTAATTCCTATGTGTTTTATAGTACCAAATTTTATAGGGTCGGGCAGCTGTCCCATGAGATTAGTCGAAGTGCGCCTAATTAAGCTGGCCCGGACAAAGAAAAGAAAACCAAGGTAAACACATAAGTATCACAAGACGAAGTTGTGAAAAGATTTTCTGCATCAAATGAAATTATTTTTGTTCCAAAAATGCATCAAATGCAATAACAAGGGTATTTATCCTCATCTAAAGACACTCAACCATGTGCCTCATATTGCTGCCTGCTGGTTTATCCATTTCGTATAGTATATAGTTCAGTATTGGTATATACGATCTCGATAAAAAGAAAAAACAAAATGGTATTGGTACACACAATGCAAACCAGTTAAGATACAGAGTCAATTTAGTAGAGAGCAAGAAAGGAAAACAAAATAGACCCAAACTATTAAATGCAGATGAATATGTTACATAATGTCGATTTAGATTAATCAAGTAGATGTAAATTCTTGTTGTTTCACTGTTCATTACTCAGTCCAATATCAACTTACAGGAAGATTGTTTGGGGGAAAACTGCTATCCTGTGTTTCCACTTTTAGAAAACGCGTTTGGGTGAAAGGGCAGCACCTTGATGATTTTTCAGTTTTTATAGTTTGAAATTTTCACTTTGGTGAAGAAATCGATACCAGATGATGTAGAATCCGCATACAACCTTCCCCATCAATGTCAAATGCAATCCCGAAAGAAGAACCTGTAATCATCATAAGCTCTTTTCAGTTCTTGGTTGGCAGTAAATAAAAATAAATAAACGAAGCTACCCTCACCGAGGGAACAACAATAATAAATGGTCAATTTCATGTTTCTAATAAAGGAAGAAGAGAACGCAGTCTCCTAAATCTAAACTACGCATTCACTTCCCTTCTTCCCCCGCTCGATTTCTCAAAAAATTGATAGTAAATTGCCGATTTGAGGAAATGAAAACAGAACTGAAATGTTGTTGAACCTAATATACGAATCTCCTCCCTGATTTTTCTTGAAGACATAAAAATACATTGGCAAATGGATACAGATAATTATAGTAGCATTTCATTTAAGACGACAAACCGATCAGGGCGAGATTGAATCCGAGAGAAGGAACTTGAAGCAGAAGCCTGAGAATGAATCGAAAATGGCAGCTGGTTCTTGCCTCGAGAATCTCTGAACACCGTAAGAAATTTTCATCTGTGGATGTAATCTGTATGATCCAACTCTCCCTCGCCGATTCCTGTATACTCTGCGCAGCGCGCGCGCGAGTTCTTCGGGGATTGCTCGCAGATGTTCAATCGTGTTAATATTGACAACTTTTAGGGAAACAAAAATGAAATTTATATTTTTACATCTCACTTTAAGTCTTAACTATTAAATATTTAAATATGATGAAGATAAGATATCCAAGTGATTTAAATATGGTTTTGGATAATTTTACTGATAAAATAAGTGATGAAAATTGACGGGATGGGCTTTATATACGAGCAACTAATTCCCATATTCTGAAACAATCATTCTCTTTTATTAATCAACAATATAAAATTGTTTCTATAAGATGAGAATAAATATAATACTTTATCGCTATGGAAAATAACAATAAACATATGTAATGAATAGATGTCAAATATGATATAAGAAAAAGTAATTATTAAAACATATATAATTTTTGTCTAGATAAGAACTCACACCTTTTATCACAATTGTTATTATCAAATTTATTGAATCCTTACCGATTAAAACTCATCTTCTATGTACCTGTATTAGATAGAGAGAAATAAATAAATACATGTTTTATTTATTTTTGTAATTAAAAAGTATCAAATTGTTATCTGTGATCAACACTATGATAAATGTTGATTAGTAAGTGTTAATTGGAGGAATTCACGACCTTTTGATTGAATATATTTTTTTATAAAAATATCTCTATTATAAGGTCTTTTGAGCATATGTCCTCGTGATTTTGTTTTTTGTGTCACCTAATAAACTTGGTATCCCTAACTTATATACCTAAGATTTTTCCATTTCTAACCGAGTAGAATTTTGATTACATTCTCGACATATTTGTTGATTAAAAAGAAAAAACTCTTGTTTCTATGTTACACACCCAACTTTTACTATCATAAACTCAAAAGCATATACATATTTATATACAATCAATTAGCTTACACAATCCAAATCCAAACACACATAATATATAGGGTATTCCAATCTCGAGCTCAAACTCGGCTCGGGGACGGAGGCGCCGCCGCCGCGGTGCAGCAAGATGTAGCCAGAGCTCGAGCGGCGGCAGAAGTTGCCGTTTTGACGCGATTCATCATGGGCTTGAAAATGTTCAGCTTCTTCAAGTTCCGGCCGCGTGCGTGCGGCGGCGGAGCGGCGGTGGCGCTTGCTCGGGCGACGGCTTCCACGGCCGGATGATAGAGAGTACGAAAATGCGAAAACCACATGATTGAAATTTGAAATAGGAGAAGGAAGTTTTGTTTCTGATGAGTTAGATTCGGAAAGCAGATCCATATATATATAATATTCAGTATGAACTATGGATAAATGCAGTTGGCTTTTCGAAAATTAAAAAAGGGAATGCTTTGGCTTTTCAAGAATTAAAAATTTTTAAAAAAGAACCTCTGGAGTAGTAAAAGGCTAAAAACAGCCCTTGTGAATGAATATATCCCCTTATTCCCAAATTGCCCTTGTGGGGAATTGCCCAAATCGCTTCATTTTTGAGCCATCGTGTTAAGAGGAATAGAGATAAAAATTTTGTTTGTCAGCATAATTCCTATTTGTGCACGGAATGTCTTTCCCAAACTATCACGCGAATCTTTCTTAAAGTGTAGAAGAATCTGCAAGATAAGGGGGTGAGCACTCAAATGCTCAAGTCAGTACAAGTCAAAATAAGAATAAAAATATTTTTGTCAAGATTCACTTACTTATCAATGAGTTTTATCCATCCCGTTTTTAGGTGGTGATGACCTGTAAGAATAAATACTGCCTAAAGAATTTTTCTCAAATCAAGGGATCCTTAAAAAATTGTGCTCGTAGTTAACGACATTAAATGCCCCATTTTCGAATTGTATGCATTGCTAAGATCACAAAGTGGAGACCAACCAGGTTGAAATGGAGATTGCACATTGCTAGCGTTTCCAGACTCCCTTATTCGCTCTAATAACGTCTTCGGACATTAGTTCATAAGTCTTTCGTCTTCCTACTTTGACGATGCATGCATGCATGGTGGTCGACTTGAGCCCATACAACAATTCCAAAGTCCAACATTTTCCATTAAGGGTATAATGGTCAAAATAAGAGTATTTTGGCTTTGTTTTTTTTAATTTATGGAAATCTTGGGCAATTCTATTAATATATACGAATATTCGCAAAGATCAGAGCCTTCTTGTTTGCGCGTTACAGTTGACATTTCCTGGGCTTTCAAAGATGAGAATTGAACAAGATTTCCATAAACGTCACTAGCAAATAACAATACTTTGAACAAAATTTCCAGATATATTTAATTTCAGATAATTTCAGTCTGTGCATCCGCCTGTTATCTCGAAGACTGCATCGCAGACGGATGTCCCCGTCCACTCAACCTTCGCTTCTCTGTACGATACAATATATAATTAATAAAAAATTACCTACAAATTTTTATTTTCCTTGTCTTTCTTGCTCTTTTGATTATACATTATCTTTTCTTATAATTTAATTATATTTTATTTTGAATAAACTAATATTAAATTATGTATATATAAAGTCGTTATTTTTTGTTTTACACTAACTTTTAGCATATGTACTATGCAAACTAATGGCTTTGTTTTTAAATATTACTTAATCTACGTGTTAAATATAATAAATATATTTAAAATTATATTAGGAAAAAAATCATTTTTATCCCTAAACATGGTAAGTAATATAAAAAATTTTCATAAGCTTTCAATTACAACAAATTGAAATCTAAAGTTTGATAATTATTGCAACTTTTATCCTCAATTCAAATTGATTTACCTATTAATCTAAAATACAAACAATGTTTAAAAAACTCCAAAAAAAAGTTATTAATGTAATGATAATCAACTTTACAAATTTTATTAATGCGCAAAATAAAAAAAGATATTAATCTAACTCTTCTAAAACTTAGAAATTATAGCAAAAAAAAATTAACATTGTTTTTTCTAAATCCTATTAATTTTTACCATTTATTTGACACAACCAATAATAATAACAAATTTTCAAATGCAAATCTAGGATTGGGTGAAAATTGAACCACTTTTTAAAGTTTAAAGTGAAGATTGCAACACTTATCAAAGTTTACGGTACAATGTGTCGTAATTAAAAGTTTATGGTAAAAAATTAATATATCTTGTAACGCTCAGGTTAAAATTCATTTATTTTCAATGATATTTATATGTAGTCGTGTCCCTCTTGAAATTAAATTTTGATTCGCCACTGTGAGGGTAAAATGGTAAAAAGAGAGCCGAGAGGGATTTTTTTTCTTTTTCTCCAGTTCAGCAGCTGGGTTTTAATCCAAAATTATTATGAACCCCAAATTCATAAAGCAACAAAACCGAACAAATGGAGGCAGTAAAATTATACAACTTCTATTGACCACTATTAAATATTCAGTCGAACTACTATTGTCGTCGTGCAGCAAGCAATAACGAGTATTCGAACCACGAGAAAGTTAAACATTTTTAGGTCCTTTATTGTGATTTTAAAAATGTTAGCGCCTTCGTGCGTCTGCATATGGAAGATAGAATTTTATTAGACACCAAATTCAGCATTACATATAAATCTTCTATTGAACATTATTATCTTTTGATAGGATAAAAGGAGGAAATTTTTATTTTTACAAAATAATATGTATAATTTTAGTGTTGGTATTCATGTTCGTTGTAGAAGGTAAGTATTATTTTTTTAAAACTGGCTGAATATGTTAGTTATATATTAGATACAAAATAAAAATATTAAAATATCTAAAAGAATAGCAAGAATTAGATATGTTTGAAAATTCTAAATGAAATATTAGATAAATTTGTTTAAAAAAAGCCACATAATTAAGTTTTGGAGAATTGTTTTTTCTTAGTGTATTTAATTACTTCTCTTATATTTCGTAGCAAATTTTCATAACACTATTGCTGTTTTGAAAATAATTGGATTCAATTTCAACGATATAACCATTTTGTTTTGTTTGTCTTCTTCTTTTTTGGTAGGGGAGACTCATCATTTCACAATAAATATAATTCAACTAATTAAAGATATTAATAAATTATATATCAAAATTTATACCCGATGATAACGAAAAAATGGGAAAAGAAAACTATACAACAACATTGTCATTGTACATTGTCAAATAAATAAATACATAATATATATATCACCATTTCACAATAACTACAATATCAAAATCTATAAAATTAGTAAATATTAACATGGTGCAACTAGCTGAAAAATATATTTAAAATTTTGAATCCGAGCCTCATATCTTGTACTAAAAAAATCCATAAAATATGATAAAAAATGTTAATATCTTTCATCCATCTATCCATAAATATTAATAACTACCATAGGTTCCATTCAATATCTTTTTCTATTTTTTTAAATAAAAAATATACACATTATTTCTACATATGTTTTTTTTGGTTATATTTTATTTTTTAAAATCAAGTTCACTTTTGTAAACTATAAAATATCTAAAACCTTGTAAATTTAACCCATAGATTGAGATGTGATTTTAAGAGTAAATATAAAATAAAATTTGTAACAAATAAAGCATGGCTTTTAACATGTAAAACTAAAAACAAATTTGGTAATCAAAATGAGCCTTAATTATAGTTAGTTGGATAATTTTAACGTTTACATTCATGAGTTTGAATTTCCATCCATATATTATACTGGAAAAAAATAGAAAAAATATCAACCAATACAAATCAAATTGAGACTAAAGACCCATAAATATAATTTACTTTACACCTCTCTTGAAATTAATTTTAAACATCCACATTATCTACAAAATCTATAACTATATCACTCCAACAATCATAGCGATAATAACAACATTATTACAAAACCATATGAGAATTGAAATTTCCTCGAAAGGGAGAGACAAAAAAAAAAATAAAATTACAGAGATGTAATTAGCAGATTTAAAAATAATAATAATAAAATAATTGTTTTTTGAGTTATAAAGCGGCGATTCAAGTTCGGGCGTTCGACGGCGACGGGGCAGCGGCAGGTGCGTGAAGCGTCCGAACCATGGTGGCCGGAATTATGAGATCTGGTTGTTCTTTTTCTTTAATCCTATACAGCGGCATTCCTACCTTAAAATTTTTATAATCCTCCGGCGAAGGTGCGACGGCGTTTTCGCCGGCGGCGACGACGGTCGACGGAGTTGAACACAGAATTATAAATACCAGTAGCAGCGCCGCCGCCCTCGTCTGAGATTTGTTGGAGAGATCCGCCATGGCCGGAAATCGATCGGATCGGTGAAATTTGTAAAGAGGATATGGTTAATTTGACGAGCTATTTGTGGTTTTATTGTTCTGATAATTAGGGCTTTATATTGGGGACTTCGGGATGGAATTGACGGTGGGAGAAATTTTGACATTTTTTTGTAACTGTTTCAAACTGGAGGGTTATTATTGTTATACATGTTTTTTTTTGTTTGTTTTATTTTTAGTACGAATTGGAGTTTTCAATTGGCGTGGGGAAGGGAAGCTCTAATCTTGTTTGTCAGCCAGTTATCTTTAGACACGTGCCCTTAACCCCCTAAATAAATTAGGCTAAATGAAAAAAAAACCTCCTAAATTTGCTCTAGGTTTAAAAAATACAGCTATGGTTACGATTTCAATACCATTTTTGGCCTTTCATATATATTTTAAAAATATAATAAGAATAAACATAGTGAATAATTAATGTGACAACTAACGTGACAATTTTACGCTAAAAGTCTTCTTCATCAATTATCAAGAGAATTAGCTTCTCTATTATCTATCTAATTTTTCATTAATTTCCTTTACTAAAGAATAGTTTCTTCCATTATTCCTCTTATACTTAATTGAAGTAATTTTTTAGGCTAATTGTCAAGCCCATTTAGATTCGGCCACATTAATATTCGTTAAAACATATTAAAAGATGCTTAAATGGTATTTAAAATTTTGAAATTATAAGGATATTTTTTAACCTGAGCAAAATTCATGGTTTTTTAGTCAATAAATAAATTAGCCACTAAAAGATTTTAAACCAATTCCCCTTACATACTATTACTTTTTTTTTTTTATAATTCAATTTCATGCTTTATGGCCTGAAAAAAAAATTTAATTTTGCCTCTAAAGTATTGAAAATTTTCCATCAATTCACTCGGCTGAATGAGGATGTCTAGATGTTTGGTTTTGATAGGAGAAAATGTATAAACGTCAAACCTTCATATTTTTGTCAGAGAATATTAAAATCGGTTTAATTACCATTTTGTATTTTATGTTATTAAAATTTAAGTTTATAGATATTATTTGTTATCTATATATTGATTTGTTTAATTATATAGTCATGATAAACATTCTCTAAATATAAGTCAAAGTTTTTATTTCTTTTTTTTTAATATTAGCTTTTATAAATTTGTTTTTGTTTTTTCAAATTTAACTATGAATTCAAATATATTTTCAAACATAGCGAAAAAGTTATCAATAAAATTGTACTAAAAAAATCTTACTAATGAAATTATTACTGGTTAAGATACGTATATCTGACTAAGAAGTTGTGAGTTTGAATTTTAATGACCACAAGTTATCGCAAAAGAGATCCATAATAAAAATAGTTAAAAAGAAAAAGAAAGAAAAAAAAGGAAAAATAGAAACAACAGGCAGTCTCTACGTAGGGGGACGAGTCAGACGACCGGGTCAATGCCAGTTGGGCCCGGTTCCAGACCAAAGCCCAACAAACAAACCGGTATAAAAACGGACCAGCCTTCCTCCGCGCGCATAATTCCTCAATCTCTCGATTCGGGTTTTCAGTTCACAATCTCCACCGTCTCTCCGTCACTGCTCCTCTGTAGACCTTCACTTTCCCTCCACTTTCCGGCGCAACTGTAACTACACAATCCGCTGCTGCTAAACCCTAATTCTCCACTCTTCCATTGTCGCCCTCTCTCTCAGCACCATCATTTGTGTCGCCCGCGGACTAACTTCACAGTTTTATCCTTGCGCGATCCCGGTGCCAAAGGTATGTGGTTCTTCTTCTTTTGTTTTTGGTAGAGGTTAGGTTTTGATCATGAATTAACTTCCCGTCGTGTTTTACGTCATTTTGGGTTTGTGATTACGGAATTGGACGACAGAAATGTTGTTATACTCGTGGGGTTTTTTTTTTTTTTGCAATACATTCGAGTGCATCGTTTTTTCGAGATCATTGATTTATTGATTAAGAGAATACGTCTTCCGTTTGACTTAATTTGATGGATGGAGCCTTGGTGGTCGTTTAATCCTCTGTTTCTTCCCGCTCATCAATCCCTTGAAATTTCACTCACCCTCAGCTCGCCTCTTCATTTCCTCCTCGACGTCAATCATTCTCTCTTTCACTGACGGCAGAATCGCTCCACCCTCTCTTGACTTCTCTCTCTCGATCGTCCCTCCCCTTCAATGTCACCCACTCTGGCTGCTTGCCTTCAAAGTTTGTTCGTGATTGAATGTGTATGTCGTTTTTCTTTAAATATTTTGCTGTTATGATTGCTGTTTAATGTTAAAATACAGTGCGAGTTTGTCACCAGTGTCTACTTTCTTCTAGTCGTAGCGTGTAATAAAAATAAGCTTCATATAAAGTACTAAATTTAGAGTTTATTAAATAAATATATATAAGAATGTCTGCTTGAGGCTCCTCTTGAGCCGCCCTTGTGACTCAAACTGCCGCGTATTGGGTCGTACTTCACTGCAAACGTTCACTTTCCCTGCACTTCCCGGTGTAACATTTAGTAGATAATCTGCTGCTGCTAAACCCTAACTGTTTACCCTTCTACTGTTGCCTTCTTTTTCTCGTGTAAGCACCATCATTCCTATCGCCCAAGGACTTATTCATAATCTTATCCTTGTGAGCTCTTGGTGCAATGGTGCGTAGTTCTTATTATCTTTCTTTTTGGTAGAGTTTTGGTTTTGATCATAAATTAACTTCCCATTATGTTTTAAGTTATGTTGATTTTCGATTACTAAATTGGACAGCACAAGTATTGTTTTTGTTTTGTTTTTTTTTTTTTTTTCTGATTACTATGTTGATTTTCAATTACTAAATTGGACAGCACAAGTATTGTTAAACATTGAATATTTCGGGTTTTGGTGGAATTCATTGAATTTGCCTTTACTATTAAAATGTCTTTATTGTCCATTGAACTTAAGAGAATACATCTCAGTTGAACTTAATTCAATGGATAGACGTGATGAGGTGGTGGGGTTGAGGGGAATAAACTACCCGAATTGGTGGATTGTGATCTTATTAGCCTTTACAGAACATCATTTTACCTTCCAATTCATACTATCCATTTTTCTTATCCAGCTCTTTCCAATGTTTTCTTTCAATTGGCTATGTTTTAATTTTGTCAGTAACAACTGAGCACTGGGCAGCTTTATATATTTATTAACTCATGAATGTGGTAGTTATTTATATCTATTAATTTTTTGCATGTACACTAAACAGGACATGGACCATCATGAAGATGATGGCCGCCTGGGGGGTGAAAGTCAACCCAAGAGAGATGATGAGGTGAGATCGATGTACAAGTACAACTGTTGTTATTTACTCCTATTAGCTTTTATTTCTTTCTTTCATTTACTATGGTTTTTTTCATAAATCATTGGATATGGTTATCTATGGTCTGAAAATTCATCCCCACAACCTTGCTATCTTTACAACATGATTAAGTCTCTGGCCCATTCTTTCACATACATAATTGCTTACTCATCTAATTATGTTCTTTTATCATTTTCTCTTGGTTTCTCATACTGGATGTTTATAGTTCTCCAAGAATGTGTAGGTAACTGTGTGCTGCTGGTTGTTTTTCTCATATTGTAGGAAACTGTTGCTCGTCAGGAAGAAATTAAAAAATCCTTTGAGGCTAAAATAGCTCTTCGTCAAAGTAATTTGAATCCCGAGAGGCCTGGTTAGTGAATTATCTTCAGCATTTCAACGATCGTGCATTTATTTATTGAGTTAGATGGTAGTTCCAACTTTTTTCTGGCTAGTGAAATGTCCAATATAACCTATATGATGAAAAAACAACAAATATTCTCATGCCACTATGAGACTGGCCTTTGAACTTGAATCTTTATGTTCAATAAAAACTTATGTTTCAAAAATTTGTTTATTTATTTTTAAAGATTTTGAAATAGGTATTTGTGAACTCTTGGTTATGTTCTGTCGGGCAAAAAAATTATTGTTGTAGCCTACTCAAGGACATTGAAGAAGTCATTTTGAGTTGAGATTGGGTATAGTAGTTATGTTCACTTGATGGGAGGGGCGACAAAAATCTCATATAAAATGTTTCAAGGCTTTCAAGGTATTAGCGTAGTTTTAGTTTAATAAATAGCAGAGTCCCGTCCAAAATCTTGAAAGCTTTGAACTGATTCTCAGCCTTGATCACTTTGTCCTGTTTAGCTAGGAAAGTAGTTAAATGAAGGGAAATAAATTATTTAATTGTTATGCTCTTATGAAAATTCAGATTTTTAAATCATTACTCCTTGTAAATGTTTCCTGACAATGTGTAATTTCCTTTTAGTTATTGTAGACTTTGAGGAAAGTGAAAAAACATATATATTTGATGTCGTGTATATATATGTATATTAATTTCACCAAAGTTCAGATGAATGTTAATCATTTGACACATATTTGAGACATATTTTAATGTTTGTTTTTGCCTGCAGACTCTGGATTCCTTAGAACTTTGGATTCTAGTATTAAACGCAACACAACAATTATTAAAAAATTAAAGCAGATAAATGAAGAACAACGAGAAGGGCTGATGGATGAGTTGCGAAATGTAAATATGAGCAAATTTGTTAGTGAGGCCGTTGCTGCTATTTGTGATGCTAAGCTTAGAGCTTCTGATATTCAAGCAGCTGTTCAGGTAACCTCCTTTCAGTTTTTTTTTTTATCGTTTTGTGGTTCAATTTTGTTGTTGTTGGGTGCTGGGGATAGGGGTGGGGTTTAGAATCTTAGTCACTTCAAATGATTTGAACAAAAGTTTTCTATTAATTCCACTTATCTATCTTTTCCTATACCCCTTCCTTGGATTGGTAAATATATTTTCTTCATTGTACGTTGTTATTTTACCTTTTAGCTCTATAATTGACTTAAAATTAAATTTACTCGTTGTTTAATGAGGAATGAAAATGGTAGCCAGGTTTCTTATGTTTTCTGTGGAATATTTATTTGGAGAGGAACAAATGGGTGCTCCCTTAAAATTCAATGCTCCCACACATCCTTTCGAATTCATTTTGAACACCCCCCCTACTTATCTTTTCGGGTAGCCCTTTTTGGTTGGTTTAGCTCATCTTCCGTGTGCCCTCTCCTTGTTCTTTTATCCATCTTAGTGAAAGTGATTTTCTCATTTAAATTAATGATTCACAGGACCAAAGTAATCTGTTAAGAATGTAGATTTGTGAGATTATTGGCATAGTATGATTACCAAACTTTCACATGCTGTGCTGAACAACAAGAAAAATAGTAAAAGTTCAGTCACTTATCTATATCTGATGTGTCTCCTTTCCCCTCCCCATAAAAAAAAAGATCTGTTCTCTTCTTCACCAAAGGTACAAAGACTTCTCACCATGCTTGATTCAAGGACTCTTGAAAGTATTTTTTCCTGGAAAGTCTGGGGACGAGTTGGATGCTGATAGGAACTTGAAGGCCATGAAGAAGCGCAGCACTCTCAAACTTCTTTTGGAACTTTTTTTTGTTGGAGTTATAGAAGACTGTGCAATTTTCAATAATATTATTAAGGATCTTACGAGTATTGAACATTTGAGGGATCGTGATGCTACTCTAACAAATTTGACACTCCTTGCTAGCTTTGCTCGGCAAGGGAGAATCCTCTTGGGGCTACCGCCTACAGGACAAGATCATGAAGAGGTACATATCTTCCTACAGACAGATGGTACTGTTTACGTAACTTCTGTATTTGTTTGGTGTGGATTTTTTGGACTATTTCTTTATGATTCTAGTTAGTTTATGGTTCTCATGAATAATGGATTTCTATATTTGGCAGTTGCTAGTCACGAGTTTCGACTTTCCATGTGCTTGTAATGTTGACATTTTTCTTGCTCTCAATATGGAATTTATGAAATTTACTCGTTCCCAGTTTTGCTTTACTCTAAATTTATCAGGTAACATTCCATTTCAGTTTTTTAAGAGCCTCAATATTACTGCCGACCAAAAGAAATTCTTCAGAAAGGTGTTCCATACATATTATGATGCTGCGTCTGAATTGCTTCAGTCTGAACATACGGTAAGAGATTCACTATCTTCTCAGAAGCTACTTGTTTGATTTATCACTTGCGCTCCTATCCTCTCTTGTCTTGCCCTTCTGAGCTAAAATTTGATGTTATGATTCATTTTTTTGTTGTTTGTCATTAATTCATTTGGATGCGTTTATTTATTTGGTCATTATGTTAAAAAAACAATCATGACTTCTTTTCCATGAATATTTTATACTTGTGATATTTTTTATTGGTAATCAACTTTCATCATGATAAATGAAAGAATATATTTTACACTCAGAAATGTAATGATGGTTCACTTATCATACTCTTTTAAATGGCAGTCACTTCGCCAAATGGAGCATGAAAATGCGAAGATCTTGAATGCAAAAGGGGAACTCAATGATGAAAATGTCTCTTCATATGAAAAGTTGCGAAAATCTTATGACCATTTATATCGAAATGTCTCATCGTAAGTTACATTACGTCCCTCATATGGCATTCGATAATCTATTGATGGCTGGATGAATATATGGAATGCTTTTATTGTCCACG
Source organism: Momordica charantia (assembly GCF_013281855.1). NCBI lineage: Eukaryota > Viridiplantae > Streptophyta > Magnoliopsida > Cucurbitales > Cucurbitaceae > Momordica > Momordica charantia. The sequence continues at coordinate 25,783,452 of NW_028275162.1, read as the reverse complement.
TCGAAATCTAATATTTACCACACAGTTTCCTAATTGATAAATGTTGATTCCTAATGACTTATTTCTTAACTCTGGTTTCGTTCCTATAATATATTTCTCAGTATCCTTGTAGTATTCTGCTGAAGTAGTTTCTCATTTAAAGAATATTGGAAGTATTTTTTACGTGAATGAGTGAAGTAATCCTTATAGATGAGTATCATGCACCATATTGAGATCAGAGGTAGTTGAGATGCATTAAAGAAAAATAAGACGGGCAGTCAATTTCTTCATAGAAATAAAGTTATGTAGATGTTGCGATGAAAATGTTATTTTTTGTTTAACTCACCACAAAGTCAAATGAATTCCATGAACTATTTTTCCTTGGCGAATTTATGAAATTATACGTTACACAGCTTAGCAGAAGCACTTGATATGCAACCCCCAGTGATGCCAGAGGATGGCCACACAACCAGGGTCTCTGCAGGAGAAGATGTTTCATCACCTGCTGCTGGAAAAGATTCTTCTGTGCTCGAAGCCATATGGGATGATGAAGACACTCGGGCCTTCTATGAATGCTTACCAGATCTCAGGTTTGGCTTGGTCAGATTATATAGTTTGATGAGAGCATCTAGGGTTCTTCTATTGATTACCTAGACTCAAAGATATTTCTGGCACATACATGTAAGAGTGTGTTATATGGATGAATATACTCGGTTTTTGAAAAAAGAAAAAAACCTTGTACAACATGCTCATGCATGTTGTAATTGCAAGTCTCATTAATGTTTTTTAATCGCTTAGTCCATTGTGTCCTTATAAGAGTTATATTTCTTAAAAACTGAAGTTCTTTGGTTCATTGAATCAACTTTTCAGAGCCTTTGTTCCGGCGGTACTGTTGGGAGAAGCGGAGCCTAAAGCAAATGATCAATCTACAAAGCCGGCAGAAAATATGGCTGTAATTTTCCAGGCTTGCAATTTTTTCTTTCAAACTTCTAGCTTTCCTCAACTGGTTTATATGAACCACTCTACTCTTTTACTTCTCTTACGTCTGGTCCTATTTAAAGATTAAGAAACAAAAAATCATCACATCTGTTTTCATTTTTGTTTTCAATTAATTAGATTGCTATAATATTAAAATATTGAACTGTTAATGTGAAGTTTAAAAGAGAGTTATATCTATTATTTATATTATAATTTTGCATACAATTTAAAACTAATAGGAAATAATGGTTTAAATTTAATTTCTATTGTATTTGAGTGGAATATTTTTTGAATTCAAATAAAAAATTATCATTATCGATAACATGTTATGGATATTAGATGTACTATGTTAATAATTAGACGAATTGGATATTTGTAATTTTTGATGGGGAAGTGAACAAAACGGCCCAAAAACAAATCCTCAAGTATTATCCCTTTTGAATATCATATTAAAGATAAAGATTTGATCCTTTGTGGTTCTTGTTAGCCTATTCTATGAAAATATATATTTTATGTAATGCTTGCTATTTGGTGAAGAATTTGTATGACTTCTATTTTAAAAGGAATCTGAAGCCGACCAAGGTCAGCAGACTTCCCTAGAGGCAGTTGAGATTTCTACTGACTGTTCGCTACAGGATGGCAAAATTAATGAAAAAGGGAAAGACAAGGAAGAAAAAGATAAAGAAAAGAGTAAGGATACAGACAAGGAGAAGGGGAAAGAAAAAGATGCAGATAGAAAGATGGAAAATGAAAAAGAGAAACTTAAAAATGTTGAAGGAACAAATTTGGATGCTTTGTTACAGAGACTCCCTGGTTGCGTCAGCCGTGACCTGATTGATCAGTTGACTGTAATCGCTTCTCTTTTTCTCAGTTTAATTGTGGACATCTTTTAGAGGGGATGGAAGGCTGAATATTCATTAAAAATATGATGTTAATATTCTTATATACTTGCAGGTAGAGTTCTGTTATTTGAATTCCAAGGCTAATCGAAAGAAGCTTGTAAGGGCTTTGTTTAACGTACCTAGGACATCTCTGGAGTTGCTGCCGTACTACTCACGCATGGTTGCGACATTGTCAACTTGTATGAAGGATGTATCTGTCATTCTCCTCCAGATGTTAGAGGAGGAGTTCAATTTTTTATTGAACAAAAAGGTTTCATTTTAATTCATGTACATTTGCTAGGAATGGAGTTATCAGTTTTATCTTCTATCAATTTCATTTTTGTTTGTTTGTTTCCGTTTTTCATCAAACTATTTTATTCTGCAGGACCAAATGAACATTGAAACGAAGATTAGAAATATTAGGTTTATTGGAGAGCTCTGCAAGTTCAAAATTTCTTCAGCTGGCCTTGTTTTTAGCTGTTTGAAGGTATGAGTGGAGGCGACATTTGTTTTTCCTTTGTTTTTGAAGACTCTTTTATTTTTTCCTAGTCATAAAAGCCAAAAGAAAGCTCTAACTGGAAGTTGAACGAGAAGTTAGCCCATGCAAGTTTATGAACTAGACGCGATGTTTCTGTTGTGGTTGGAAATTGATGGTTAATTGATGAACATATTTTCTCTTTTTGGCAGTCGTGTTTAGATGATTTCACTCACCACAACATTGATGTCGCTTGTAATCTTCTTGAGACTTGTGGACGTTTTCTTTATCGATCTCCTGAAACTACAGTGCGGATGGCTAACATGTTGGAGATATTGATGCGTTTGAAAAATGTAAAAAATTTGGATCCCCGACATAGCACCCTGGTAGAAAATGCATACTATCTTTGCAAGCCACCAGAGAGATCTGCACGAGTGTCAAAAGTTCGTCCACCATTGCATCAGGTATAGGTTGCATCCTGTGTTCACAAAATTTTCTCTACGTATAGTTTTATACTTTTCTTAAGTTTTTGTTATTCACTGTATCTTGCAGTATATTAGAAAGTTGCTCTTCTCAGATCTAGACAAGTCTGCCATTGAGAACGTGTTGAGGCAACTTCGGAAACTTCCATGGAGTGAATGTGAACAATACCTTTTAAAATGTTTTATGAAAGTTCACAAAGGGAAGTATGGCCAGATTCACTTGATTGCTTCTCTCACATCTGGTTTGAGTCGATATCATGATGAATTCTCGGTTGCTGTTGTTGACGAGGTATGTTCAATTCTTAGAGAACTTTTCAAAATTTTTAGATCATCTGATAATCTCATTATCTATAGAGCGTGCTTTAGTGATGTTAATTTCATATGATTTTACATTTTTATGCAAATAAAGGGATGTTCAGTGGTACTTTTAACCATTTAAATATGCTTTTCCGTGATTTGAAAAGTATACAGATTATATGTTAGTAGTACTTGTATTTTCTACAAATGTATTTTGGACACTTCGAGTGGTTTTTAGAACAGAAATTAATGATTATTATTTTTTTATTAATTGGTTGTCTCATATGTTTGTCATTATTTTCTGTGTATAACTACAATTTCTACTTCTCACTAGCCTCTCTATATCTATTTTCTCTTACTGACTTCTTTAGGCGTTATTTCTTACAGTATCTCTTTCATCCACTCTATCTTGCTCCTTTGCACGTTAAGGGGTCTTTTTATATGCACATTCTTTTTCTTAACCTCCTCCGGTGCACTTTCTCTCATAAGTATCTCTAAATACATAAGTAGCTATTCTATTCTATATGTATATACTTTATCCTATTAACTTCCTTGAACATCCTTTCTCTCATTTGATTATTGAACCGGTTAGTCTGGAAACATTACAGTTTTTAACACGTTCCCTTCAATCTGTCAGTGAGAAAAATACATTTTGGTCATTCCTAAGTATTTCTAATTAGATAAAAAGATATTTTAATAATAGTAGATAAAAATAATGAATGATTGATTTTTCAGTACTTCTGATCGAAGTACAATTGCGAAGGTATTCTTAATAAGAAAAAAAGATTTATCTTGAAAACTTTCCCCAGCATGGGACACTTAATTCCTCTTAAAGTGGTATCCCGAACTTCTATTGAAACTATATAGCCTGAAACTGATGTATTCCATTAATGACTGCTTCGAGTAATTTGTTTTGCTAATGCTAATTAGGGAGACTCACTTTTGTTTGTGGATTTGACATAAAACTTCTCATAACTAATAATCGTTGTTATTGAGCTGCATTCTTCACAAAAGGAACAGGGTATTATGGATAACTTGAATAACCATTTTACTATATTCTTGTTTGAGTGATTAAAATTTGATAATCTTAATGGTTCCAGAGTAGGATAACAACACAGATTTGTTCGTAATTGTTTCTTAAAAACCATAGCAAGATTAAAATGTCGAGGAGTCTCTTGGATATTTCTTGGAAAGGGGACATGTTAGGAGACTAGGGAGGGTGATGAAAACACAACTTTTCCCCTACAAGTAGGGTGGATAGGCAAAAAAGACATTTGATTTTTGATGTTTTGCCCGTGGAGATCCAACACCACTTCTCTCTATGTACACATCTAATTATTCTTTCCCTCTGTTTATAACAAAATACCCAGCCAACGACATAATTCTCTGTCAAACTAACTAACAACTCACGAATATAGTCTACCTACCAGGTATCTAATAGACAAAAGAGAAGCTTGGGAATTGATGGTTGAACACTTGAACCATAGAACTCAAAAAATAGAATTCGATTAGTATTAAGTTCTTAGTTTATCTACTGCATATTTTCCCCATTTGAATATGCAATAATTCAGCATACTTTTTTAGATTTGTTTGGTCTGATTATTCGAAATTTATTGAGTGAAAGTTATGTTGTACTACATTATGAATGTAGCTTGACCACGTTCTCTTGTTTATTTATGATTTCTCTATTTTATTCGCTTTGATTGTTGTTATTGATCTCTATGATTACTAGGTCTTGGAAGAAATTAGGCTTGGACTTGAAGTAAATGATTATGGGATGCAACAAAAACGCATTGCGCATATGCGGTTTTTGGGGGAGTTGTACAACTATGAACTTGTAGAGTCATCTGTTGTTTTTGATACGCTCTATTTGATTCTTGTCTTTGGCCATGGCACATCAGAGGTATGAAATTGTTTTGTTTCTTTTTTCTTGTTTGGTTTATTTTTATGCTCGGTGGTTGAGTGAAAATCTGGGGGTGAAGCAATTAATAGTAAGGACTTGAGCCTTGGTATATGCAATTTGTTTGTGTCCGATGAATGGAGTAGACCATCACCTGACGTACGTTCAGTGTTGTGGAGGATAGAGTCCTGGTTCATGTAGTACATGTTTGTTTCGTTCTGCTTGGCCAAGTGGATGTTTTTGTTTCAAGGCTTATGTGATTGATCTTTGTTGCTTTTAGCAAGATGTACTGGATCCACCCGAGGACACTTTCCGCATACGGATGATTATCACTCTTCTTCAAACCTGTGGTCACTACTTTGATCGAGGATCTTCAAAGAGGAAACTTGATCGGTTTTTTATACACTTCCAGAAATATATTCTCAGCAAAGGCGCACTTCCATTGGATGTTGAGTTCGACTTACAGGTCAGTTTGAAACGAGGTAGATGGTTCAAAAATTTTGCTGAATGCTTAATAGTGCGTGTTCACTTATTTTATCACCTTCCATTCCCACACGTCAAAGAAGCTGACAAAGTTGTTGCATTTGCAGGATTTATTTGCGGAATTGCAACCAAACATGACTAGATACTCATCCATTGAAGAAATAAATGCTGCTTTTGTAGAACTTGACGAGCATGAGCGTTCTGTCTCATCAAGTGATAAGCCCAATACCGAGAAACACCTTGATGCTGAAAAAACTCCCAGCAGAACTACTTCCAATACCACCTCAGCTAACGGAAGGGACACGGTCAATGGCTCTAGGGAAAATGGTGCAGCAGCTCATGAAGACGTTGCCGATAGTGACAGTGATACAGGAAGTGGCACTATTGAGGCAGAGGGACGTGATGATGAAGAGTCGGACTTGGAGAATCATGAAGATGGTGACAGCGAGGATGATGAAGACGACGAAGAAGGGGGTGGGCCTGCTTCGGATGAGGATGATGAGGTTCATGTTAGACAGAAAGTGGCTGAGGTAGACCCCCGAGAAGAAGCCAACTTCGAGCAGGAGCTGAGGGCTGTAATGCAGGCAAGAACTATTTTTGTACTTTAAAATCCGAGGTTTTATTTTGACTTGATGAATGCATCAGTGCGTTTAAATTTTTTGGAATTCTACTGCAGGAGAGTATGGATCAGCGCAGGCAAGAGATACGTGGCCGACCGACATTGAATATGATGATACCGATGAATTTGTTTGAGGGAACGAGGGACCACCATGGAAGGGGGGTAGGGGGAGAGAGTGGGGATGAGGCATTGGACGAGGATGCTGGTGGAACCAAAGAGGTTCAGGTGAAAGTTCTCGTGAAGCGTGGGAACAAGCAGCAAACGAAGAAGATGTTCATCCCTCGTGATTGCGCACTTTTACAGAGCACAAAACAGAAGGAAGCAGCAGAGCTAGAAGAGAAGCAAGATATTAAGAGGTTAATCTTAGAGTACAATGACCGGGAAGAGGAAGAGCTTAATGGCTTAGGCTCTCAAACAATGAATTGGATGCAGACAGGGGGTAATAGAGTCCCTACTCGGGGGAACAATTGGGAGGGGTCTGGTGGGAGGAGTGGTGGGCCACGTCATCCACATCATCGGTATATTGGCGGTGGCGTTCATTACAGTAGAAAAAAGTGAGTTTACTGCATCGTAAGTAGTAAGTACCCACCCTGATAGTTAAACGTCGATTTCAGTTGGCATGGTAAGTATACTGTCAGTGACTGTTCATTACGGCAGGAAGAAGAAGTGAGTTTACCTCGAACGTTTTAATTTACCACTCTCCAGTCCATTACAGGAGTTAGTTCATCACAATGTTTTGTCAACCATCATCGACTTGCATACAGATCCCGATCATCGATCTTTCCCCAGTGCTAAAAGAAATGGAAGCCAGGGATAATTTAACCATACCCTTATCTCTCAAGGATCTTCAGCAGATGAGGAAAACCATGGTGGATTTACCAGTTTTTAGCAAGTTTGACGAGTCGGGTCTGCAATGAAAAGAAGAAAGGAGGCTTTCTTCACTTTTCGGTATGCATATGGTGCAAGTGTGGATGGATCCCTGTCTGCTGGAACAGCATTGTTTCTAGTTATTGCATGAGAAGAATGATTTGTTTTGAACTAAAAGTTGCACGACACTTTTGTCTTGTACAGTTCTTGTGTTTGGGGATTCGGCAATTTGGGTCCAAAGGCATAACACAATCTTGGAGTGGAATGTAAATTGTATTTTTATCCAATACACAACTTTAGTGTGTGTTCTATAACATCTCTAGAAACGTTAAAGATGAGAATTTATTACTTCCAGTTTCACTCTAAGAAGTATGGATATGTGCATTATAACACGTTTTTTAAAAATCATTCAAAGCCAATAAGATTATACATTTTTATGTATGAAAAAATGAGTTTAGTGTATTTTACTTTTTAAAGTTTATTATTTTGTCCTATATTACTATCTAGATCTATTTCTGATGCTTAACAAGTGTTTGATATGCGTCTAACAAATGTCGAATCTATATTAACTTTTTACGAGTATAATTTGATAAAGGGCAAATACGAATAAACAATACAATTATAATGTTATAAATTTTAAATTGAGTATTATTGGCAACTAATTAATGTTACTACAGAATTTCAGTCAAAGTACGCTCTTTTAAAGATATTTAAATAGTTTAAAAGTTTATTAGATGAAAAAAATTAGAATGAAATATTAAAACCTAAATGACTTACTGGCACCGGCAGTAATTTATTTTAACTCTTCTAAAAAAATGACCCGACCCGACCGGTCGAGTCGGGCTATAAATCAATTTGTATTTAATTTGTACGATTCTTTTTCGTTATTATTCTCTTTAGGCATACATATGCACTAATACAATGATAAGTTATTTTAGGACTACAAGAGGTAGTCAAATATAAAAAGAGTTTGTTGATGGAATCTCTATGCCCGCAGATATTTAGGGTTGGGCTTCATTCCTTATCGGTGAATTTAAATTTTATCCTCACCACATGCTTAACAATTAAGAGGGAGAAATTAACGACTGTAAGGTGTAGCGAGTGAATTTTTATCTTTTTATTTTTTTCGAACTCACGACTTCTTGTCAGAAACAAATGTCAATTACCGCTGAGATAATCTTATGTTTGATATTATAGTAAGTGTTTAGGATCCCATATTAATAAAATAATGTTTATAATAAACATGAGCTACTTCTCTCATTGCCATTTGTTTTGATATGGATCAGAACCCCATGAATATTGATATGTTATCGGAGCCCAAAAGCTCAAACGAGAATCCGATCAGAAAATGGGATCCGGCCAAGTGTTTATAATATAAGCGGACTACTACTACCATTACCAATTGGTTTTAAGGTTGAACTTATGAATATTGAACCAAAGGTTTATAATATAAGTGAGTTACTCCTCTCATTGCAATTGGTTTTGAGATGAACCCCAAATTATTAAGCTTCTTCTGCACTGATTTTATAAGCCTTTGCTGTGATCTTGAAAATATATATTGTTAAATTATGGCAGAGGAGGAACATTGAACGACGTCGTTACGCTGGAGAAGCAGCCTCAAATAAAGAGAGCTGGCTTAGTAACTTATACAATTAAGCTTCTACCTATATGCGTGAAGGTGAGGTGTGACCATTATCAAGCATGAAGCATCAAATAACCACAACTTTCTTTCTCTCTTTTAGTGTCCCTTTTTTTTTTCTTATAACAAATATAGCAAATTTGTCTAACTTATATAATTTTAAATGTCAATTCAAGTGTATTAATTATTTTTCATTAAATAAAAAAAATTGAATCAATCACCACACCTTTCTTGAACTCGAAAAAAAATTTACTTATTTTTTACCAAAAGATCTTGAGTTTCAATCTCAAGCAAGCATTTCCCATTCAGTCGGGGATGAATCAATATGCATTGAAACTCTCTTCCATGAGAATGACTTGTTGTTCTCGAAAAAAGAAGAGAAAATTTTAAATGGGTCACATTTCTAATTGACTACTTTTAAGTTATTATTTTAATTATTGTAATTTGAGTTTTTACATAAATTTCACTTCCTATCCCTACCCCAAAATTTATATGGATCTGAAAAAATATCTATGTTTCTCCCTTTCTTTTGTATTCGTCAAAAAATGGTAAGAACCGATTAAAAAGAACAATGATAATCCTTTTCTAGTTTAACAGAAAAGAGGAAGATTAGAATCTCTAAATTTTAGAAAAGTAGTAATGTCTTAATCAGTCAACTTATGCAATTTAGTCGCCATAACACTATCATGGAAATAAGAACGTTGAAACATGCAATAGCAAACAAATAAAAAAAGTATATATACATATATGTTTTTCTTTTACATTAATATGTAACTCGTGATTTGCCCAAGCACATATTTTGAAAGGGAGGGACAACACTTTATATATATATATATATATATATATATATATATTCTATTTTTAAGTTCTCAAATTTAAAAGAGCAAATTATAGAGAAAATTTGTAAATAAAATTTTAGACATTATTTGCTTTGCCCAACCAACAGCCTCACTATAAACATCACTGAACTGAGGTTGGCAGTGGGCAGTGGCACCGAAATTAAAACACAATTTTTAATTTATTCCTTAAATATAAAAAGTAAAAACTATAATAATAATTAAAAAAAAAAACAGATTCTAAAACCTGCATTATGGTTTGATAGCATACATACATATATATATATATATATATATATATATATATATAATTCATTCGTCCAACGCACAAACGCCACGTATGATCAGATGGCCGGAGACTTTTAAGGTGCGGGCGGCGTCTGCGGCGGGAAGTTGAAAGGCCTAATCCCATCGAGCGGCGGAGACGGCGGCGGAGATGGCCGGAGCGGCGACGACCGTGAGTTGCTGTTTTTGCGGACATATTTTCGAGCCCAGACGTGCTTGCCGTTGATGGAAAACTTTGCCTTGGTTCTGGACTCGAGCACGATGTCTATTGATGGCTCGGTCTTCACCACGAGCCGCGCGTACAGCGGCTGCTCCGGCGGCTGCACCTCTTGCATGTGAATGCTCTCTATGAAATTCCCATATCTTCTGCTCCAAAACCAAACACACCATTAATTAACACACAACACATCAAATCTTTAAACTAAAATTTATCAAATCTATCTGTCTAAGTTTAAGAGTTGATTGATAATTTATTCATCTTTGACATTGTATCTCATATTCTCCATATCTAATAAGATTTCATGGTTTAACACAAATCTATTTTTTGTAATTATTTCACTTATTTCAATACCGGAACATGAGGGGATACATATTACACCACGATTTTAAATTAGAAGAGAGATTATCTATTTACTCTATCAATAATCGAGTTGGGTGCATGATCATAAGGAATTTACCTTTGAGAGATTATGTAAAGCATAGAGAAAATTATTTGGTACTATGATTTCACTTAACAAAACCATCAAAATACACTACCATTTTATATATAATATGCAGTAAAAAATTAAATTTGATCATGAGCAAAAGACACATAGTAAATTTCTATTGAAACCTAAGGGTTTCAATTAGTTAATTCCTTACCAACAAAACACTATTTACAAACTCCATTACAAATTAATTTTCGGACAAAACTTTTCTTTTGAAGATTTAGGAGTTCCTCCAGGATTCATGCATGGTCCAGTAGATTTTTTTTTTTATTTTATATAATTTATTCACTTATCTATATGATCTGGATTGATCCATTTAGAAAGAACTTTTGTTTCTAAATATTTAGGAGCGGAAGTTTTTTCTTTAATTTTTTACCACATTTTATGAGTGAAATCATGATAAAAGGCTAAAAGGTACGATACCAGATAATCGTGGGTGTACTTGTTTTGTGTGTTTGAAAATCTATGAATGGACTTAAATATTTGGGTTGATAATTAATAGTTATTTAAGTAGCTAGGGCACAGGAATCTAAAAAAAAATGACAAAATTTTGGACATGCAGAGGAATATAGAGACATTGGAAAGCGAAAACCTGGCAAAATAGTCTCTAACTTCGTCTTCTGAGATTGGGTATCCTTTGGAGAACGTAAGAAAAATTGTCCTCTCCTCCGCCGGAACCGATTCCTCTTCTTTTTCTCCTTCCTTCCCACTCTTCAGCTGTAAGCGCCTGAACACGTCACTCACTTCGCCGTTCAAGATCACGCGCCGGTGCTCCCCGCCCACGCTCCTAATCGCCGCCGACGGACCCACAAACCCAAAGCTCGGCACAACGAACTGACCCGCCGCCGGCGCCGCGCCGAAGTACAACGGGGCGCGTGGGAGCACGCGCTGGGTCTCGAGATTCTGGAGAATGTCGTGAAAGGCGCGGAGGCAAATATCGTTGATGATCTTGGAGACGCCACGTAGGATTCTGAGGCGGTTCTCGTGGAAGAACCGGAGGGAAACCGGGGTTTTCGAAACGTGCTGAATGAGCGGAATGTCGACCGACGGCGACGACTCCGGTTCGAAGGGGAATTTGTCGTTTTCTATGCACGCCAACGACATGACGGCCTCGTCCGACAGAGCGTCGACGAGCGCGTCAGGTAACGACAGCATTTTGTGGACCAAATTGAACTCTTCGCCGTTCTGCTCGAGCCAAAGCCAGAGCCCCATGACGCGAACCGACTCGTCGGAATCGCGCCCAAGTGTGTACACCATCCGAGAGAACAGGGTCCGGTCGATGGTGTGGAACGTGATGAATTCCTCCTGAGTTACGGTGTAAAACTCGGAGGACGAGAACGAGGACGAAGACGGAGACGGGGACGGGGAAGCCATTTTTTCGGAGTGTTGAATGAATTTTTTGGGATTAGGGTTTGGAAGAGAGGGTTTGTGAAAGAGTGGGGTTTGAAAGAAGGGTATTTAAGGAAGAGTGAAGGGACGCCATTGATGAAAAGCTTGGATTTGAATGAATAGACGCCTCACAGGGAAGCCAAAACTCCATTAACATGTTTCCAAACTGGGATTTGGAAAACTTGCCGCATGCTACCTGGGTTCGGTGTTTTGGCGAGTAAACTTTATGTGTTTTATGTGTTTTGGAATAATGTGGCTGACGATTTTACACTATTGGATATACGAGACTAGAGTGTTATTAGAGTGGGTGAAAATCGAGCCATGAGAAGAAAATTATTTTCTATTTATTATTATTTTTTAATTAAACAAGTAGAAATCTTCGTTTGAATGATTAAATCTTGTAAAGTTTTAATTTTTTTGAAAATATATTGTAAAACAATAAATAGTAAAATTTAAATTTCATAATTCAAATCTTAAATATAAATTTCAAAATTATAGAGATCAAATGATTGTCAAATTTGTAATATACTGGGATTATAGAGATTTGTAATTGAATGTCTTCTAATATTTAGGCGGGAAAGCTCAAATTTTGTTTTTCAATTCAAAAGATGATTTGGGCAAAATTAAAATACAAAATGAATTTCTGTCATAAAAAATGAAATACAAAGTGAATTAGTCTTTTTTTTATATAGATTAATCATTATTATTTGCCTTTTTTTAACTAATAAAAAGTTGCAAGTTCGAAAAGTAGTTATTAGCAAATATTAGTTGGTATGAAAAAGAAAAGAATTGGTTAAAATCGAGCTTTTTTTTAAGTAAAAAGGAAATTAAAAGAAAATTAAAAGATGAGTTACCATACAGTCATAATTTTAATTTACAGCGAGAAGTATTCACCCAATACCTTTCTTATTTTGACTATCGATACGTAGAGTAGAGATACAAGCATTCGATTGTTTGGTTGAGAATATATTCTTAATTAACAAAATCAATATATTGAATGAATAATATTACTATTTGAGGCAATCATAATTTGTTGTCGAAACAAATCGATACTTTCTAAATGGGTAAAGTGAAAGTTTAATTGAATACGTTTAATTTATTATAAAGGGATAGTAATGTGAAACAGACAATCTTTAGTATCGAGCATTTACGACTTGTTCATCTCTTCTTAAATAGTTGTGATCAAGAGATATTAGTAACGGTTTTATAGCCGCAATCTTAATCTTTCCTTGTATATCAAAACCAAGTAGTTTACTTTCTAAATTGATAAAGTGAAAATTTTAATTGAATATGATAGTTAGCGTTTAAGGATATTAACGTGAAAAAGACAACAATCAATTAACTATACCGAGTATTTACACTCGTTGACCTTGACCTCTTACTTAATAATGGTAGTCGGTTTTCATATCAAAAACATTTATCGGTTTACATACAATGATGACCTCTTACTTGAGTAAGATGCTCTCTGACTTGAACTAAAAGAAAATCTCCCCTTCTATGTTAAAGTCAATAGTTATTTTTTAAATTAGTAACTGTTCCGAAAAGTCTTCTTAACAAAAAGACCAAAATCGATTAGTGATGAACATTCTTAGATACACAACTTTGATCATCAATCTCTTGCTTTCATTTCTTCATCCTTGATAAATTAGTAACTGTTCCGAAAAGTCTCCTTAACAAAAAGACCAAAATCGATTAGCGATGAACATTCTTAGATACACAACTTTGATCATCAATCTCTTGCTTTCATTTCTTCATCCTTGATGCATGTTCCTTGAGAGATCAATCATGTACAAGTACGGTAGCTGATCTTTTAGAAAATAAATGGACTTTAGAACGCTCTTTCTAACATCTGCCTTATTAATTTTCCCTTTTGGCTTCAAAGCGTTATTAAGATACAAATCTCCTCCCCGCGTGGCATGCCTTTCTTAATAAAATCGTTCCCTTATTTTAAAATAACAATAAATAAATAATAATAATTGTTCGAGAGAAAAAATAATATATCGTTGTAAAGTTACAAGTAATCTAATATTTTGAAAGATGTAATAAAAGAAAGTAACATTTGAAAGATACATCAATAAAATAAACTATGGATTTTTTTTAATCTTTTTCTTACTTTATTTTTTTCCTTTTTTAATTATAGTACAAAATGAGAGTAAACATGTTGATCATGCCAGAAGGAACTATGGTAAAGATGCTTTAACCAATAACCGTTAAGTTATATTATTAGGTCAGACGTCAGTAGCGGGTAAAATTTTGAATAATTTGAAAATAAAAGATTTAAAAGAAAAATTTCAGTTACAAACTTAGAAGAGATGGCTCAATATTAAATGCCCAGATTTCTTTACATTAAATGCATTTCCATATTTGTAATTATTAATTAGCATATTAGGGTAGTAACAGTTCATTGCCATAATTTGGATGGTGCTCATCAGTTTGACTATTTATTATTTTAAAATATTATTTTTTATTTGAAACTTTTTAAAATATGCTAAAAAATTTGAAACACATATTAGAAATATTTCAAAGTAGATGCAGTAGTATGAGTATGACTCATAACTCAATAATTAAGGAAATTTGGAACCACGGTAAAATAAGTGATTTTGAAAAAAAATAAATTTAAATATAATGTATTTCTCGATTTTAAATCAATTTAAAGTGATTTTAAACTTTTCTAAAATTAATTTTTAATTTACGTGATCATCCATAAGAAAGTCATTTTTATAATGACAAAAGTAATTAATTTTGACCTTATCAAAATTACTCCCAAACACACTCCAAGTCTATTCATTTTTTAGATTAAAAATTTAAATCTCCATCTTTTTTTCTTTTCTCTTTTTCTTTGTAGTTTACGTCTTTACTTTCACATTCGTTATACTCGAAAAATAAAATTAATTAGATGCAACTATAAGTTTAGAGACTAAAACATGCCATTTAATCTTCTGTGTACTTTAGTCGAACGCATCTTTCTATTTTAAGATTAATTTTTTCTTCTTGTGCAATGTTTAACTTTAAAATATTAGGATATATTATTGAAAGTTAAATATCTCTATCTATATAAGGTCATATTTGTTAAAAAAAATCAAATAAAATTATAATTTTTTGACATATGATGCACAACTTAAACTCGTTTAAATGTAATTTATTAACTTAAAGATTAAAATCCAAAACAAACATAACTCAGCGACAATTGACATATACCTCCAATTATGATTTATAATTTTACCTATTAAAAACTGTGTGTATTTTTTAATGTAATATTTGAAAGTTTAAGCATGAAATTAAATTCACTCTAATTTATAATAAATTACAGGTTAAATTATATTTTTATCCCAAACTTTAAATGTAACTGATAGATTTTGAACTTTTGACCCTATCTAATCTCTTTTTATAACTTTTAATTTTGAAAAAGTTCCGATCTATTATACACTTTTATTTATTTAACACATAATTACAAGTTTATTTAACACATAATTAGATATATATTTTTTTAATTTAAAGATTTATTAAATACAATTATAATAATTTAGAGATCAAACCTGTAATTTAACGCTATTATAATTCAAAATATTCAAGTGTCCCGCTCCCGCCTCTGCGTAACTGCAGCCGTTTCGCTATTCAAACAGGGATTAGTGTTCTAATCAATTCATAACTTTCGTCATTTGCGTCTCCAAATTTTAAAAAATATTCTCTTCCTCCTTCAATCTCTCTCGGGATTCCTCGCCAAAAGATGAATCATGATGAATGAAAAGCTCAGATCCGTCGTTATGTCGTCTGAGAACGGTTTCCAAGAATCTCAATTATCAGGTACTTTGTTTACTGTTCTGTTTGCAGCTTTCTACTTTGATTTCTTTATTTTTCCTCATCTTTCGCATTTTTGATTATCATCGCTGCGTCTTAACTTTCAATTCAACAGTGATTTCATTATAATATTATTTCACTTTGATGAATAGTGGATTCTCTGACTCTGCTTTTTGTTTTCTTTTTTTTTTCTCTTAAAAGTTGCGGTGAATATGTATTGATACTTAGTTTCTGTAGATATCCTCTGGAATTCCATCTTCTCTTGTTCTTGTGTCCTAATTGTTACTGAATTTTGATTATTATGCATCGTAATTGGATGACACAAAAACTTGAATCTTGAACTGATTTTTCATTGATTATGAATTTATTATGCGACTTACAAGATCATAAATCTTGCTTCCATGAACATTTCTTTTGTGTGCGATCGTTTCAGTGTCGAGTTTCGTTATCACAGAAGTCAGATGGATGTTTGTTTGGAATTTCTCTTAAGAACGACGAATACATAGAAACTCGGATTTTCGTATAGACCGTCTGGAATTTCATTTTCACTTGCGTCCTAATCGTTATAGAACTTTGGTTATTGTATATCGTACTCGGATGACACAGATACTTGAATCTTGAATTTATTTTTCATTGATTGTGATGTGGCTTACAAGCTCCTCAATCTTCCTTCCCTGTTAATTTCCTTTTTGTGCAATTGTTTCATCGTTGAGCTTCGTTACGTCGGGGTATGATTGTTTTCTGTGGTTGTTTTCCTTTGCCTGAGAGGAATTATTCTGTGATGGTGGGTTAAATGATAGCCGAGTAAAGCTTATCTTCTGTAGTTTAAGGTTTCACCATAAATTAAAACCAATCTTTGTCCTGTAATTGATCCTTATCCACTTTTTTTGCCACTTTCACTGATCATGCATCTTTGGGAATTTTTTCATACTGGACAGCAAGCTCAAATATCCGAAGGAAAGTTGATGTTCTTAATGGGCGCGAAAATGAAGATTCCATTTCCAAGGAACAGGCGTTACTGGATTCCAAATACAACTTGCGCCTGAGTCTTGCCTGGGATAGCGCCTTTTTTACAAGCCCCGGTATGGCTTTATAGACTCATAGGCACTTGTTAAATTTACTTTCAGTTTACATTCTCTGTGCAAACCTATAGTTCATTTTGACTTCATATATCGACAGGAGTACTGGAACCGGAGGAACTGTTAACGGCCTTGAATTCAAGGAATTTCGATCATGTGGTAAACATTCTGGGGAGCGAAGAGTATCTCTTATTGTCTTCACAATCATTCGAACCAGACACTAATATCAAATCTGAAAACTTCAATTTCCGTAAGAGCTTAGCTTGGGATAATGGCTTCTTCACTAGTGAAGGTATAACGAGTTAATCTTTTCTGTCTTTAATATAAATGATGGCTAATGTTTTCGGTCAAATACTCTCCAGGAGTTTTGAACCCTTTGGAATTGGCCATTGTTAACAACGGTTTGAAGAAATCTGAAAGCCATCTACTTCCCGTAATGGAGGATGAAGTTTGGAGGTCTATGGAGTCGAACAGTACCTTAGAAAACGAAGGTTCCTCGTTAACTAGACTTGAGATGGATCTTTTTGAAGACATCAGACAATCTATCCCCAAACCAATTACTTCAAGATTTGAACTGGGAAGACCAGGTTTGGAATCCATCATGCAGTTACTAAGTAAATTTTTGTTTTTCTTGAAGTTGTCCTCGTTACTTCCATGAGCGTAGCATTTCTTAGTTATTAATAAAAATGTGAGATAAAGTTGTTTAAATTATAAATCTGGTTTTGTTTTTCCTTCATTACAGCTTCAGCCGAACAGGATGGTTCTCGAACTATGGTAATTTCTTGCCTCCATCGTAATTATCAGTCCATCTTAATTCTCCCAAATAATATTTTGCACTTGTATTTCAGATGAAGGCCATGCCAACTTGCAGGAGGCAAAGTATTAACAAGCATGGATCAAAGAAGATTACTAGAGATATGCCAAACGCCCCAAAAATACAGGTATGTCATACTTGATAGGTTCGATTTAACTGATTGGTAGATCATCATCATAACACACTCATCAAAAACAAAATTAGAAAATCTTTTGGATTTTAGCTCTGCCCATTTCTTCTGTGTATGATTAAACCGACGAGTGCCATCTCTACAGCTGAAACATACGGCTGAAAGTAGGGAGCATCATTCATCTTTTTCCCTCAAACCATCCAAGGCCTCAGAGCAGACCAACTGCGGTTCAAGAGTAAAAGTTTTGGGTAAAAATCATGTAAAACTGGGAAGCAGGTCCGGGATCGCGGCATCCGGTATGCATCAGCTCGAACAATGTAGCTCATAAAAAGCTTTGCTATCTTCACTGAGATGGAATTCATGATGTACTTGTGATGTTTTTTTGTTACCGCAGAATGTTTGGGGAAGTCAAAGAAACCATGTTTAAGGGACTCGTTCTCTTCCATCCATGGTTCCACTCAGTCACTTAGATCATCTTTGTCACACTGTTCCGCTTCAACAAATAAGTCAGTATCTTGTATAACATCCAATGGCTACCCCCGTCCTCCATCTGAGATTACCATTGGAAAATCTCCTCCAAGTTTGAGAAGGAAAGTAAACTCCATCAGTTCGAGTGCACTCGCAGCCAGTCCGGTTTCAACGACTCCATCGATGAAGACAAGGGCAAGGAAAGTGGAAGTGGACAGTTCTTGCCAGTCCACACCAGCATCGTCCTCATGGTATGGATCGCCTTCGAGCTCAGTTGACGAATGGCCTTCAGAATCATCTTCAACTTCTGCAGCTCAAAGATCTAATAGATCCAAGCCTAGTCCATATTCCAGTCTTCAAAGTTCTCGTTTGGAGAATCAAGCATGTGAAGAATCAAGAGAAGTGAAACCTTCAGGCCTACGAATGCCATCACCGAAGCTCGGTTTCTTTGACACGGTTGGGGCTCCATTCTATATATCTCCTTCATTTTTACCTTTATTTGAACCTATTTGCTGCAAATACATTTGTTTGGTTGACATTGAATCTATTTCTATGAACAGGAAAAAATGATGGAGTTAGCCACCATGAAAGGAGGGTTGGCAGAAACAAGTGCTATCGCGGACGCCAAGGGTGCTGCTGCACCTGCACATCGTACTCGAGGTACTAAGCTTCAATCTCCGGAAACAAAACTCGGTACCGGGTCTCGAAAGCTTGATCCTCGTAAAAATGGAGGAGCACCGGTGACTACCTCGGCCATGAAAGGTAACAGAAGTCCAACACCAAAGTCATATAACAGGATCCTCCAATGTTGCAATAACCAATCTTTGAAAGCAGAGAAAATCATGTCGCAGTACTCTGAATTAGACTTGCACCAAACATCTCATGATGGCAACAAAGAAAATGAGAACAGTTTCGTGGATCATAAAATCGAGCGCTTAGCTAAACAGGTAAACTCGATTGATTTAAACAGACAGAAACATTGACAAATCATAAGAGTTTTTTATTTGAATCTCTAAAATAATTTTTCTTTCATTTTCATTATCCGTGGAAGCTGTTTGTTTACTAGATTTATATAGAAAATATACCAGATGAAAATTTGATGTAGCGTAAAAGTAGTGGCTAAATTAATTAAATTACAAATTATAATTTTGAGGATAACAAAAACCAAATTATATATAGGTAATCTACATGTTACGATTGAGGACATGAATATGAAGTTCAATGGGGATATGAGGTATCCATGCTCGAGTCGAATTACGCATAGAAAGCAGTAAACAATAATATCCGAACATAGTACATGAGTTGTGAATTTTGGAGGGAGAATTCAACAACATTCTACTTTAATCTGAACATAACTCAACTAATTAAAGCATATTATTTCTAATAAAAAAGTCGTGGATTCACCCTTATTGTTGTTGTACTTAACAATAATAATCTAACAGCACACTTTCACATTATCACAAACTAGATTGCTGCCAAATTCACTTTCGAGAGTCCAAATAAGAGGAGAAATCACATAATATATAAAACCTTCTGATCTGCCCTTTGTTTCTTTCATTTAATTTGGGGAAGCTAGCAGCTAATCAAAGTGCTTATTCACCTTTTCTTAGGGGGAAAAACAAACAATTGAAAGAGATCACAAAGAGCTATCACAAATTTAAACCACCACAAGGCATCAGGATTCAGGGTTGATAAGCTTCAGGAAGTCTAAGCCCCACGCTTGCCGCAGACTTGCCTAATATTCTCTTCATTTCCTCTGATCTATCAATAGCAATGTTGTAAGAGAACAGCAAATCCTGCATGCCAACGAAAATTACAATTAATAATGAGCGCAAGCGACAAAGAGAAACAAAAGTTAGGAGCACAGATCCAGCAACTAGTTAGTAATTGATACACCACCTAATGAAATGAAACAGAATCAATAATATTCATCCATCTTACAAATAGCCCTCTACCATCTTAGAAAAAAGGAAAAATTCAATGAAAGAAGGCCTAACAAGTTCTTCATTTGTCAGATCAGATCCTCATTGAACAACAAATATTAATCTACACTGTGAGAGAAAATTATAAAATGACAGAACCAAACAAATATTAATCTACAAAAAGAAAGTGACTGCAAGGAGAGTAGTGAGTGTAAAACATACCTTTTGATGGTGCACACTGTTAAGTAGCAATGCGTAATCGTGCGCAAGCTTAATTTTCTGTTGTAGAGAATGGGGTTCGGAAAGCCCGCTTCTCTCCCTGAACTTTTGGGCCACATAGTCCACAAAATGCTTCTTGCTCTCTTCCTTTCCAATATGGTTCTTCACAGCTTTGAGAAGCTCCCGGTAGACCCGAGCTACCTGCAGGGCTTCTGAACTCATTTCCACAACTCTGAAGAAGTTTAATCCTCTTTTTGTCACTCAAAAACTCTTTGATTCCATTATGCAAGAGAATATGTATAGAAGTTGCAATGTTAATGGTACCAAAGCTTAGTAGATGAATTTGAAGGAACTATGCCCCCTGCTATTTTAACTTTCTTTCTTACATTTCGTTTTGAGTGTGGAAGGTTCAAAGGACAACATGAGAAAGATAATTTTCTACGCCTCTCAAATCTATAAGTAATGTAAGATATCAAATAATAAACGAGTTCGTAACATCTTTTATCACTGCCATAAATCTTCCCTTTTAACATCCTTGCAGCAACCAGCAAGATTAAATCAATTAGGGTATGTATGCTGAGAATCAGTAGAATAACTTCCAACAGCTTTGGACATGAAATCTACCCCTATCCCCCCTTTCTAGCTCTCTCTATTGTAAAAATGAAATGGGGTAGATTTCTTTATCAATTAGGGTATGAATTCATAGAAGAACTCAGATTCTACTAGTAGTTTGCATAGAAGAACATTGGTGCGGTGTAACCTAGAGAAATATATGAAGAGGAATGCAGGATGTAGCCCAACATTCAAAATCCAATTATTTACTATTACTAATACGGCAAAGCAAAATAGCATGAAAGCCCCCTAAAATGATAAAAGAGTGAAATTGAGCTGCCAAGGAAATCCCTAGATTCAAGAATGGAAAAATCAGACCCAAAAAAGAAGAAGGATAAGCCCGAGCGAAGGAGAAACTTGATGAAGAGAAGCGGAAAGCTATAATCAACAAACAAAAGAGGCCGGGGATCAGAAATGGCGCGCAGCTGCAAGCAAATTAGGGAAACGAGGTCCTTGAGAGCTGTTCATAATGAGCTCTAATTCCATTTGTTCATTTACAGAGAGATTCAAGAAAAATGGCAAATTCGTATTCAAAGAAATATAAATCGGATTTGAAATCTTGTTTTGGCTGAAAAAAGCAAATCGGATTTGGCATGATTTTATAATAATCTATTTCTAATTTTACCTTGTTTTACGGATTCGCCACAAAGAGAGGGGATTCCGTTGGGATTTCTGCGAGAGAGGGAAGAAATTGAGATTTCTTCTTCAATCGCTGTGATACTTCGCGTACCGCCAAAAGGAGTTCCGTCCCGTGCTACTGTCGGAGTCGCGCCGCCGGTGGGATTGTTGGGAGAGAGAAGACGGTGGTGGCCGGTGGGTTTGCTGAGAGAGAAGAGAGGAGACGGCGCAATATCATATCATAAATGAAAAGTAGAGTAACTTTTAAACCGGTTTTAGGAAATCGAACCGAACCGACCCAAATCGAATCATTTGATTTGGCAGTTCGGTTTGGCTTCTTACCCCTAGTAAAATGAGTGATTTTAGAAAAAGAAAGTTGAAAATCCATGTGATACATTGAAAACAAGGTATTAAATAATGGTCAAAGTGTTGGTGTATCATGAGTTCCACATGGAGGATAAATCAAACATTTTCGTAATATTAATATTAATCATTTTTAACATTTAAAAATGGTGAAACGATTATTGGTTAATTTAAATATATTTTTTCAAATTTTTATTTTTATTTATATAATTTTTTTAAAAATATCCATTGACATTGACATTTCCATGTAATTGAGACTTCAACATTTTTATCGACATCAACATTTAAAACTTTACTTAAAGTAATCTTAAGTTTTCTTAAAATCAATTTTTTTAATTTATCAAACATTATCAATATAAAAGAAAGTGATTTTAACGATTGCAATTAAGGTTGAAGTCAAAGATAATTTGTATCTGACATTCATTTTCTTAACTATTTTTCATTTTTTAGCGTCGAGAGTAGATCCATTAATTCTTTTATTTCATGAGATTTGAAAAATAGTACTAAATTATCCATAAAATTACTTAATTAATTAGTTGTCCAACGGATACATACTTGATCATTGAAATGGTTGAATTTGAAAATTATATTAACATTATATTATTTCTTTTGGAGATTGAACTATATGAGTCGCCTTCTTATTCTTCAGCTCCAGCAAGCATCGGTGGCACCACTGTCCCTACTAGCGCCCCAAAATCTTCACCCACAACAGTGCCAGTGAAGTTTGTTGAAGAAAAAAATAAAAAATAAAAGGAAAAAGAAGAGAAAAAAAAAAAAAAAGAAATGCAACCCAGAGTCTAATCACCAAAAATATTATAAAAACAAATACTCTTGTTGGATCATTCTTTTCGTTAGTTAACTAATGATCAAATGACTACGCCCGTCAGACCGATAACCTTTTAATTTTGAAAATTTAAATGGACAAAATAGAAAAAATTTTAAATGCTAAGTATTTTATATAATTTCCCTAATATAGGACTCAAGCAAACTTTATTTTCTCCGCCCTGTATGCAGTAATAGGACTGTGCAATATTAGTTTAATGTTCATGGAGGTGATCTCAGCATAAAGAATGACTATAAATTACTGTTTTCAACCCTCTTTAAGCCATTAAAATGGGTACAATAGAAGTATGCAATTGGAGTTAGCTGCGAATTGATTAACAAATAAGCAGTTTGCTCTTTCTCAAGAAAAAAGTGAAGGCAATGGTAAATAAGCAGTGTGTTTGTGGGTGTGAAAACTTGTGTAGTGAACAGATTTGAACTCCCAGCTTTAAAACTATCTCAGAAATTCTTGCAATACAGTGAAAGAGATCACCTACCACATAACACCATGGAATGCAGTCTGAAATTATGATGGCTGCTACTTCCTCCTTTGATTTCTTGGAGTAGAATGGAACCGTTGTGACCCGGGAACCACCTCAGCTGCAGCGATGACAGTGGCTATGGCAGCAGAGCGTCTGCTAGTTTCATCTCTCCAATAGGGAGAATGGAAACTTCCCATAGGGCTTGCTCAGGTGATGAGATGATGCCCCAAATTCTTGTGTCGTATGCGTCCTCATCTGAGTAAAATCAATCCAGGAACGGCTTCTCCTGCTCATCTAAACGAGCAAGCGGATAAAAAGGAAGAGTTCAACGGGACCTACGTGGCTGCTGGTGCATGATACATTACTCTTTGTCAAGAAGTTGCATCGGACCGAAACCTCACAACCCGATTTCCACGGGAGGAAAAGTCTTCCAAAAAGTAAAGTATGGTTGTTTTTATAAAATAAGGACAGCGCACTGCTCACTAAACAAAGATAGCAAGCAATAGTGCAGGAAGAGAAAGCAAAATAATCAACCGAAGCATGGCACATCAACGAATGAAGCCGAAAGAGAGGAGTGGAGCTGGAGAATCTCCCTCCCGCTAGTACGTTTTCTTGTTTGAAATTCCAGGCCTGGTCTCCGTTTTTATTTACTTTTTGCTCACCCTAACTTAAGTGGCCTACCAGCAAAACAACAAGTACTTGATCGCACGGGAGCAATTTCATATCCTAAAATTCAGAGCTGATTTTAGGGATCCGCTCTCCTGATATCCCTTGGACAATATTGAGGAGATGGCTGCATTCGCCATAATGCCAAGTTTTAACATATCGGCATGTAGCATCATCGCGTAGAGGATGTGTTTAACTTGGAAGTACCCTTGTAACATGACTACATAAATCACTTCGTCTGGCTGCAAACTGTAACATCTCATGTCTGAAAACAACTTAGATGCCTTGAAAAATTGTCCATCCTCGCACAATCCATGAATTAAAGCCGTATACACCACGTGATTAGTTAAATAAAACCCGCTTCCAACCTCATCAACTGCGAACCTGGCAGTCCCAAATCCGGCCTTCTTTGTGAAAAGTTTGAGTGCATCTGAGATTCTGCCATCTTTACAAAGTCCATCTAATAAGCAACTGATAGTGAAACGATTTGGGGTAAGGCCATTATCCAGCATATCTTTGTAGAGTTTAAGAGCCTCTTTCATGCTACCATGTTTGCAGTGCCCATCTATAATAGCTGTATAAGCAACTACATCAGGAGAAAGGCCTTTGATAACCATTTCCGAGTATATGCCCGTAGCAGCTACTATGTTCCATACCTTGCAATAACCATCAATCAGCATTGAGAAGGTGATCACGTTCGGTTTGATACCATTTTCGATCATTCGGGAGCAAATTTCCAACGCCTTCTTCATGTTGCCATCTTTGCAGTATCCATTAATTAGTGAATTATATGTAACAGAGTTAGCAGGGATTCCCTCTTTATTCATTTGCTGAAGTAAGTCATCTGCTTCTTCAATTCTACCCACAGAACAGAGACCTCTAACAAGTATACTGTAAGTAAAGACATCCGGCAAAATTTTAAATCTTTCCAGCTCCAAAAGCAAAGCCATTGCTTCAGAAATATCCCCTGCCTCGCAGTAACCATCGATCAAACAATTATATACAGTTATGCTTGGAGTAACACTAAACTTTACCATATTCACAAGAAAATTCCGCGCAGTCTTGACTTCACCAAATTTGCAGAGTCCATCAACTAATATGCCAAATGTAACAATGTCTGGCACTAGACCTTCACCCCGCATAACATGATACAATCTAAGAGCCTGTTTTACATTGCCCAACTTGCAGTATCCATCCATCAAAGTGTTGTAAGTGTACACATTTGGAAGCACCCCAGATTCCATCATCGTTCTGAGCATACTCTCCGCTTCCTCCATTTTGCTTTCTGAGCAGAGACCACGAATAAGAACGGTGTAGACAACAACGGTTGGCTCGATCCCTTTCACTCTCATTTCATAAAAAATCTCACGTGCCCTTAAAAGATCTCCCTGGCGACAGCAACCATCAATCAGAGTACCATAAGTTATGACATTAGGAGACAGTCCATTAGAAACCATTTCTCCAAAAATCCTCCACAACAATTCAAACCTGCTGGTTTTAACCAAGCCATCTAAAAGAGCATTACAAGCCTGAATTGCGAGCGACGCCCCAACCTTGCGGTACACCCACAAAGCTTCGTCTACATGACCCATCTTAGTTAAGACAATAATTAACTCTCCAAACACATTTGGAGTAAATTTTGAGGTTTTTAAGCGTCTCAGCGCATTGAATGCCAATTGACATACATGGTGGGGCTGGCGAGACTTTAGGAGGAGGTTTTCTAAGAGGTTTCTTAGCAGACATCTGGCTAGAGAAAATAACTTGAATCCAACTAAAACATGGATCATAGCCGAGTAAAGCTGAGTATTCTTTTGGGGTGCAGCATAGAATAACTCAAGTGCCTTTTGGGGGCTTTTGCAGTTAAGTACAGTGGTAGTAAGACCATTAGGGGTTGAAGATGATAGTAGAGAGACGGCTTGAAGCATGAACCCACGACATACAATATGAACAAGAGCACTTTTTAGTGGGACATTCATCGACATTCTCATATTTCTTTCTCGAACTGTCCATTGAAAAGGGCAGCTTGGCATTTAAAGTCACTCATAAGTGTCCCATTTGTTGCCAATTACCTGTAAGAACAAAACAATATTAAATATAATGAACATGGAGGTATTACTGTAAACTTGAAGTCAATCCATAGCTGCACCAACGGCAAATTAAATTAAGTGGCGATCACCAATCAAATACAATGATGTCATTGAAAGTCTACACGACATGAACACAGAGACACATATTTCAAGTACCTTAGTTATTCTCATATATATGATTACATTATGTATCCAACAAGATCACAAACCAACCAGTACATTGATATATACCTTATAGTTAAG
The DNA here is from genome assembly GCF_013281855.1 of Momordica charantia. Lineage (NCBI taxonomy): Eukaryota > Viridiplantae > Streptophyta > Magnoliopsida > Cucurbitales > Cucurbitaceae > Momordica > Momordica charantia. Next base: position 25,757,312 of record NW_028275162.1, on the reverse strand, counting down.
GTTGTTGTTGCCCAGAGAAATCTAGCTACTCGTAATCACACTTTCTACAAAGGAAGTTTTGAACTTTGTACTTCATACTTACACTATGTCATAAACCAAATGTTTTCTTTTCTGGCTACGAATATTAAAAGTTTGGAATATAAATGACCGAAAATTAAAATTTTCATACAATACATTGCAGAAGAGGGGTTCAAACTTAGGTTTATGAAGAGCTGTAACCTAACATATTGACCTGAGGCTAAATATCCCAAATATTAAATATTTGTGAATACTTAGTAAGTAACCCCATTTGAGGGTCGCGTGCAAACAACATGCTACAACACAATATTCACAATAACATGTTTGTCAACAACAACATGCAAAATACTTTAAAATAAACTCTAAACATATGCATCCTATATGTCACGTCCAACCTCACATCACCAATTCTACTAGATTCCAACTCTTTCAAACTCTCTCCTATTCCTTCAAGACTTACTTTTCGAGTCATATTGATAATTGACCATTTTTATCCAAGGCCTTGATGACTTCACAACATATTAGCCTTGACCATTTTCACCCACAGCACCAATAATTGCCTTCCGGTTAGACTCATCGCATCGATCTAGCCTACTACATACACAAAACATATATGCTTTAAACGGGTTCATGCCAACATACTAAATCACAACAACACCAGCATGTTGTACAATAAACATAGCCAACCAATATGTTTACTCAATCAAACATCAAGCATACATTTCCAATCTACCAAATTTCTCAACATTATTGGCATGCTTTTGCCATACAAGCATAATACCCATACATCATGCTTTGCCCTATAATCATCAAACATCATTCAACATATTTAAGCAATCATAATCAGCCATAACCAGCAATAACACATCCATCAACGCTACATAGCACATCAGAATCCTCTAAACCATTAACCTGATCCATGAAGAATTAATAAGAAACAATATCCAATATATATATATATATATATATATATATATATATCAAGAGGGATAATTAAAACATATGAAAAAAATTATAAAAAAAACAACAACAACAACAACAAACAATTCATACCATTCATACCATTCATACAAAATCATACAAGCATCCTCAAGTCAGAACTACTTACTACTCCTAACAGGTACCTAAACAACAGAGAGAACATTTTGGAATTAGAATCCAATTCGAAACACTTAAATTGAAACGAGAGGGGTCTAAACGAGCTGTTACCTACTGAAACAGCTTGGGTTTAGGCTGTATTAGCGTTGAAGGGAGTGGGTATCACAGATATGGCTCCGTTGGAATGCGGGTCACTGCCAAAAGTCTTCAGAAGGGATAGACCGCTGCGGCAAGCTGCCGGTGCTGCGAACTTGATTCGCCGGAGGTCTGGTCGTCACGCGTTCTCGGACCGACGCGGATCTCGGCGCCGCCGTGAGTCGCTGCGGGTCGTCGCCACGCCGCACGCGTCGCCGGAGATGCTGAGTTTGCGTGCTCGGTGGTTCAGTGCGTAGGTGAGCCGCCGGAGAAGGGGGAGAGTGGCGGCTGAGAGGGAAATAGAGTGAAAGGAAGGAAGCTGGGGTGTCTGAGGAGGAAGAGGGATGATGTCATGGATGGGTTAGAGAAAACAATTTTTCTTTTCAAAATGTAAATTCTAATTAATTTTGTTAATTTAATTTAAAAAGTACTTTTTCCAAAACTTTGGATTTAAGGTCTAACTAAAAAATCCTTTTCAAATTTCGAAATTTTAATTATAGATTATTTCAGTTTATTTTATAATTAAACAAAAATTAGAACTTAAAAAAAAAAGAATAATAATAATAATTATTATTATTATTATTATTGTGATACTATAAAATTAAAGGGACAATATATTTGCCTCAATTTCTTCCTTCTTCTGGACCTAGAATGAGAGGGAGGGGAGCTCTTCTCTTATTCCACGTCAAGAGCGATGTTGGTAAGAAAAGGGGGAAGAAGATAAGAGATTTCAAGTTAACATAAGTAATAGACATATATTCTTATTATCGAGGTTGGAGGTTCAATATTTCACATGTCTAAATTCTGTACTAAATAACAACAGAGAAGAAATTCCAAAACGACAATGGCATCAATCAAAATGACGCCACCGACAAAGGTTGCCAAAGAAAAGAAAGAGGAAATAAAAAACAACACACAAAGATGAACACATGTCCCTTGGGAATGGAGTAGTGGCAAATACCTTGACCTACCATTTAATTTACTTGAGGTTCCAAGTTCGAACCTTGCACTGATCACAAATTTATACTAACTATTCTATACTAATGAGCTGCAAGAGTCCTAAGTAATGACATCCATAATTTAGGTTTCAACCTTCTATTCTCCAAAAATATTTTTCAAACAAGAAAAAAGGAAAAAAAAAAACACTTCAGAATAAAAGAACCTGACGAATTATATATACTTCACAGATCTTAAAAACAAAAAAAGAAAAGAAAAGAAAAAGAAGTTGGCAGCCAAACAAAGTCCAATTCCATTTACAAGAACAGTAAGATTTTACCATCCACTTTTATTCGCCATTTTCCTGCCTTCAACAAAACTCGAAGCTAATAAAAAACTTAAAACGACGATCAAAATCACTACCAAATCCATCTTAACTATCTGCTCTCTCCGGTATAATCTTTCCCTTCAACTTTCTTAATCGGGCTAGCGTCTATTTTCGGCGGACCGGAGTGCCTCCGCGCCGTCGCCGTCGCCGGTGAGGCCGGGTAGGAGAGTCGCTTCTTTGCTCCACCCGCCGATCCCTTCTCCGGCGTCACCGCTGTCTTCTCCGTTCCCATCGGACTCGACAACCGGGACCTGGCCCTAGCTGCTTCTGTCGATGCCATGTAGCTTGGAACCGACGGCGAACTCGTGAAGCTTTCGTCGTCCCTCGCCGATGATCCCGCGATGCTGTGTCGCCGGTAACGCTCCGATTTGACACTCAATCCGCTTCTGGAGTCTTCGTCTCCGCCCCAGCCGATTCCTCTCGGACTCGCCGGCTTCAGTTTCCTCCCTGCAGATAGCGACGATTGCGCCTTCCTTGGAGTCGCCGGCGATTGGCGACTCGGCGGTCGGCTGGTTTTCTGGCTCGTAGGCGTCCTCGGAAAAGGCTTGATGTCGAGGTTGAGATCGCGACGGGCGTAAGCTTTAGCGATGTCTCCTATTGAGGTTGCATGGCTGATCGCGCTCTTGACGGAGGCACGATCGTGGTAATCGACGGTGCTTCTGGCCTCCCATGGACGAGCGGCCATCCATCGCTCCAACCAACTCCAGCCCCAGTGGGGATTGTTCGGGTCCATGAACGTAGGGTTTGCAGACTTCGAAGAATTCTTCCATGAATTCTGTTGGAAAAACGGCCATGAAAATGAGAATCAGTGATCTGGGTAGGGAGATAATAATCAAATCAGCGGGAAATGGAAATGAATTCAACCGAACCTGATGAGTGTAAGCATACGCCAACGCCCTTTCTCTTCTTGTTGCTGCTTCTTGCCTGTTCACTAATCTGGCTTCAACTTGCTCCTTTGATTTGGTACTATCATCCCATTCATTGTTTGCCTAATTGAAACATCAAAACTTAATTCCTCATTCATTTTTCGAACTAGGATTAGAAACACATGCAAATAACATATATCTAATTGGCTTTCACATTTTTTCTTTCCAATCTATGCAAGCCACATTCCTGTAACTTTTACACCTTAAGAAACTTCCTCACAATAAACATTTTAAAAACACTCATAAAAGAGACTGCAGTATTCTCATAACTCATTCTAAATATGTTAAGAGTCAAGCCATTGTATCATAAAATTGATTGAAATGTTCAATAGTCAACTATAACACTTCAAGGATTAAAAAAAATCCCATTACAAAGTAGCACTAGAAAGAGGAACAACTACATTGCTACCCACTCAGAATATTTAATATCCTAAAGTTTCCTAATATAAAATATCGCAAGGTCAGCTATGCCTTTATTACTCGGGTAAGGTCAAAGTTGTACAAAAACTAACTCAAACACTCAGGATCACTAAAAAAGAAAGGCTCATTGAGGACAATCTGACGCACAGAATTTGCAGAAGAGAATGAACACTTACAGAAGCAGTTAATCTCTCAAGCTCTCTTTCATGTTTGTGTTGGAGCTGCCTCTGAAGAGCCTGGTTCTCTTCTGACATTCTAATTCTTCTTGCACGAATCTGTGACTGCACACGAGCTAGAGTCTGCATGCATCTTAATGTGGTAGTTGCTTGTCTTTTAACAGATTGGCCTTGAATTAATGACTTCAGCCTCACCAACCCTCTTAATGCCCTCAGGGCCCTCCTTGCCTGAGCCAAAAAATACCCATTTCAAAATGAATCCTTAGTACCCTATTTAATTTCCTAAATCCCTAACTGGTCACTACACAGAAGAAAAGTCATCACTTTTAATTACTGTTTTTGAACACTCTGTAGGTTATTAAATGGCACATTCAAAGCTGCATTGAAGTTAGGTGTGTATGTTTGGCACGTAGTTGATGCGAAAAGGCACGCTCTTTCTTAGGAAAAGTATTCAAGTCAGTGGCAAGCAGGTAATTTGACTTGTAATTTTGTTGAATAGTTATGAACAGATTGTTTGTTTTAGTAGCTTAAACTTGGTTTCAAGTTGGTCCTTCATGATTTTAGAACTTTTAATATAGATCCTAAATTTGATTAATCTCCTAGAACGATACGTTGTCTCTGGATGTAACAGAGAAGATGACGAGCTACCCAACTGTATTAGATCGTATACAGGGTAGAAAATAGAGAAAATTGGTAGATTTTCAAGTAGAAATGAAGTGGGATGTGAAAAAAAGTGGGTCTTGTTTCACATTTTTAACTCTAATCTAAAAAATCCACTCTTTTTTTGCAGAACCCATTTTCTTATCCTACCCAAAACCACACTTGATTTCCTTTATTTTTTACCCAATTAAAGCTCTTTTTTTTTTTGTTTGGATTACGTACCCAATTAAAACTCTTATAATCAACTCAGTACACCTTTTACACGTACCTTATACAGTTATACTGAAAGCTCATTAAATCTTTTTGACACTTCCAAAGAGATATCTTGGGAGATGTGACCAAATCACAGGACAATCATTAGACTTTTAACACCGTAAGAACTAGACCGTAGGAGTTTAAATTGTACTTCAAACGGAAAGAAATTCTCTTGTTAATGGTCACTTCAAAAAGAATTTGATCCAAGAGTGGTGAAACCGTCTTAAAAGTAGTGAATAGTTTTTTAACAGCTCTAGCTTTCAAAATGGTGTCATCAATCTTATAAAAGAAATGTCATCAATTCTTGCAATAGTGAAAGAAATCACTAACCATATAGCCACGGAATGCAGTCTGGATCTTGATGGCTGCAATTTCCTCCTTTGATTTTCCGGAGTAACGAGGGATGGTGGTGAGCCGAACAACCTCGGCTGCAGCCTGAGCTGCTGCGACAGCAGCCTCAGCAGCAACGGCAGTGGCAATAGCGACAGAGTAAGCATGCTTGCTCTGTTCATTCTCTGCTTCTGTTAGTTTCACCTCTTCAATAGGTAGAACAGACACATCCAGTGGAGCTGGCTCCGCAGATGCCACTATCTCCAATTTCTTTGGCTTTCCGAACCATCTTTTCTTTGTTTTGTTGGATTTCTTGTAACGAAAATCAATTTATAAAAAACTCTCAGTTCAGGATCTAGAAAAACAAAACAGAGAGAAAAAAAACAAAATTTATAGAAATTAGAACCCAACCCAACCTGATCTTTCTTTTCCTTAGATTCAGGAGCAAATGCTTTCTTCACAGCAGAAAACCAGCCACCCCTCTTCCCCATTTCCTAACCAATCATCTGAATGTGAAAACAATAAGAAACAGATCAGAACTCAAACAATGCATCAAACAGCTCAAAATCCAAGGTCTTAGAAGACAGATCTAAAACAAAGAGCTCCCAAAACATCCAATTGACCACCATCTAATACCAACATTGTCTACAGAAAACTGCCAAGAAAGTGGCGAAACTGCAAGAACAACCCATGAAACGATTCCATAGGAAACAGGAAATTTAGAGGCAAAACCCAGAAAGAGACGGAGAAGAAGAAGAAGTACGAAAATGGACAGGTATGAGCAATCCACCATTCTAATACCAACCTCAGCAGCTTTGTCTCTCTTAGATCCTAGAGAAATTGATAGGCAGCTCACGCAGCAGCCTCCATGAGAGAGGGAGGGGCCAGATCTTGGGAGGGAGTGAGAGAGAGAGGGGCAAAAACAAAAAATAAGAAAAGAATTGGGGAACAAATGGGTAAAAGAAGAAAGGACAGAGGGGAGAGTGGAGGGCGTTGGGAAAAGAAAAGTAGACCCAGTGGGCTCTGTGATTCTTATTATTATTCTAACAGCATCAGCGGCAAGGCAATGGCAAGCAAACAAAAAGACAAAACCAAGTCGCTGTCGCCGCCGTGGTCGCCGTCGTAGTCCGGTGAAACTTGGGGAAAAAAACGGGGGAAGTGAAAGGTTGAAAGGAGATGGAAGTTTGTTAAAAATCAAGAGGGGAGATCATGATGTGGTCTTAACGTGTACACCAAGTAGAGTAGTTTTGATTCATGATCTGACCAATCATGAGTCGCCACGTTGCCTTTCGTTATCGGTTTCCGAAACTACCAAAAAGTTTTGTTACTTTGATATTAAATTATTGGCCGTCGCGCACAGAAAAAGGGTAAAATGGGAGGGGATACAGAGGTCATTATTTGATATCTTTATTGAGAGAAAGAGAAAAGTAAAACAATAATTTTGTTTTTTTAGTAAAACAAATTGAGAACTTCCGAACTTAAATCTATCTAATTACTGTTAAGCTATATTCAGTTAAAAATGATGATACTATGGTTGTTATCTACTACTCTACTTATTGTCCTTATCTAATCTTTTTTTTAAGCCATGGTCCTTATCTAACTTGTTACTTGATAAATAATTAAGATGCTTAATTGCTATTCCTATCTTTTATACTTCTTTATATAGTATGGTCTCTAGCCAATAAAAAAATATATTTTATTTTTTAGTGCCAAAACAAACATTTAGACTGGATTTTTTTTTAATTGACTATTTCTCGATTTTCAACTTAGCTTCTGCTTGTTTTTTAGAAGGTGTAAGTTTGGAATTTCATACGTCTATATCTTTAATGGTTATATATCATTGAAGTTTATTTCATATGCAAATGTAGTATATAAATATACTTAATTGCATAATATTGTTTATCAGTAGTGAGTACATTAATTTATTTAAATAATTTTGATGAAAGAAAATATATATTTATATATTTTATGTTATTATGTTGTTTTATTGACTTCTATATTTCTTTTAATCTTTTTTTTAATAACATTGCTATGTTTTCATATTTAGTCTATGGTTTTTTTTAAAAAAAAATTCAGAGACAATTTATTGTATTGTTGCATTCCAAAAATCGTACTGTTTTTTTAGATAAATGGCTGCAGGTTATATCACAGCTCGAAAGTGATCGCATTGATTACACGGCGGCGTTTCCGTTACAACTCTCCTCTAGAAGTGTAGTCTTTATTTCACATCCATCGAATGTATTTTATATATATTTTTGGATATTATTTCACATCAATATTCAATTATTTATAATACCTCACCCCCTAGCGTACTTAAAAATAATAATAATAATAAATGTACTAAAACATAATAAAAATAAAAATAAATAAATTATAAACAAATTGCAACTTGTCATTCACAGTCGCTTGACTTCCACTAGTTCTACCAAACTTAAAATAAAAAATAAAAAATTTGTATTTTCCTTTTCCTCTAGTTCCATCTAACCCAAAATTGCATTTTTTTTTCAATAAATAACACACAAAAGGGTAAAAATAGAATATGTAAAAATATTGAACCTTACCTGACTAGTTATTATATTAGTGACAGTCTTGAAATTTTTGTCTACATTTGTGAAGTTACGTTTAAAAGAAAGAGTCCGCACATGAAATAGTGTTTATTAACAAGTTCAATACTATCAAATATTTATGTCGGTTTGAGTATAATTCAATTGAAAATATATATCGTCGATCAAAATTCGAAGATTTACATTTCTATACCTACATGTTTACAAAAAAAAACTATCAAAACATTTATAGTTTAGAGTTTGTGAAGATAATTTGAAGGGTTACTTCACGTGATTAGAATAACCATAGATAAATTCAGAAAACAAATATTTCAACATGATTTTTAAATTTGTGTAACTTGTAATAATTAACAAATGCACGCTTAGGTTATCTTTACAAGCAAACGAGATAAGAGTATTTAAATATCAGAAGAATCCTCAAGTAAATACTTGATTCAACTTGAAGCACACGTAATTATGAAATATCAACAAAATAAGCACACGTAAGTAAATACGTGTGTTTGTGTTCGAAAGCTTAATTATGAAATCCATATTTTTACACTTTATATTCACATTTTAAAGTTGAAAATTAAACCAAGGACATTCAATTGTATCTAGTTGTCACACTCAAATTTCTCCATCCCCCTCCCACAGCGTGACATGTAGACTTATCAAACAAGATAAGACGCATTCATTGCAACAGTTTGGCACGAAAGACAACCGACCCCATCTTCAATTAATTTAATATCTTTAAGACATTCCCTTATTTTACAAGTTTGTTTTCATACATGGTATTAAATATCTGTTGACACGTGATATTTCTGTCGGCACATCCATATATTCATGAATTCGACATCGACATGAGATATGAATTGATATTTCTGTTATAGTACAAAAAAATCAACAAAATAGGAAAAATATCATTAATATATATATAATATTAATATTAATCATTTTAACTTATTTATAAATAGAAAAATGTTTAAATGTTTATGGGTTAATTTAAATATTTTTTATGATTTTTTAATTTCTCTATTTTTTACAAAAACATCTATGATATTTTCATGAAATTTAGACATCGATATTTCTATCGATATCGACATTTAAAACCTTTTATTTCATTCAAAGTTACAACTCTAATATATAAAATAAAAGCAACCCTTTTTACTTTTTTATTTTTTTATGGATTAGTGTTCGGGACAATTTACAACTATCTAATCCTACTATATTTAATTGTCATTCTCGTTGGTAGAATATTAAGTCATAAGCATAGGGAATGGTTTGCCAAATAGGGGTGGAGTGCTCTCCCTAGGCCCAATAGGCACAACAACGAGATGCTGTTTCCAACAGAAAATATTTGAGGTGTAACAGACCGAATCGACCCGGTTCAGAGCAAATCGGTCGAAATTAAGTGTGAATCGAACCGCACCGAATTTTTTCGGTTCGATTCTTTCGATTTTTGTTTTAAGCTACAAAACTATTGTTGTGCGCCGCCCCCTCCCCTTCATCACTCAGTCACTCACGGCACGAAGCCTGCAACCATCCCCCTTCTCTTTTGCGAAAATCGCGGCGACGGCGACGAGTCACGACCGGCGACGCTAGTGAGGGGTGGTATTGAACGAGCGGCCGCAGCAAGCCCGGGAAAGTGCGGCGACCGGCGACGCTCTACCTGCGAGGTCTGCGAATTGATTCCTTCCGCTTTAGTTTTGGCTCTTTTTTCGATATTTTTTTGCATTTCCAATGTCGAATCCTTTATCGGTTATTTCTGCTTTCGTGCGTTGCTCTCTGAAATGTCGAATTTTGGAGGATGGGTGTTTGATAAGTGCGTGGAGTGGTGAATGATTGTTTTTGTAATGCCGATAAGGTGTTTGATAATATTCTTCGTGTTTGATTCTATCCATCCTGATTCCAAATTAAGACGGCAATAACCAAATTAAAAAGTCTGAACAGTAGGCATGAGTACGGTTTAACTTTGATAAAGTCGGATTTTTTATTTTTCACGTTTGGTCTATTAAAGGTTTTTACTTTCTAATAGCCACTTGAACTTGTAAGGTTGCTTATAGTAGAAATCATTGTTTGAACTTATTTTCTCCTATTTTGAAACAGTATTATTACAATTATATATTCTTTTTAAGTTAAAATATAAATCAATTTGAACATAGTCCAAGAAATTAGGAAAGAGTAATTTTGTCAATTTTAGCATGACTTAATGGATAATACATCAACTATCTTACTTGAGCTCGAAGATTTAATCACCGACCACCACATTTGTTTTACTTTTTTTTTTTATAAAAAAGTAACCCTATTCAAAAATCAAATTTGAATTTTAAAAAATCCAGATAGTATTGATAATGACTGAAGTTATTATAATTTTTCTTTTCCAATTTACCAAAATAAAGAGCTTACATATAAAAATATTAAATGCTTAAGAAATTTATCTTGTTTATCCATATAGGATTAAAATGATGTTTCATTTGCTGCCAATCGTCAATTTTACTTTGTACACAAAAACTCTCCTTCCATGTGGTTAGTTTTTACTTTAAGACAGCGGTATAACTAATTAAAGATATATAAGAAATAAATAATTAAAAGGACTTACTGTAAATTGACCAATAATAAAAGAAGGTAAAAGTGAAAAACTGCCTATAAAGTGGGGGCAATTACGATAATTCACGTCTTGAGAATTTTTTTCGTTTCATGGAACTGTTCAAACAACCTAATGAACTTTGTGGGCCGTGTTCATTATGATAGGCCCCATTCATATTGGGCTCGAAAGTGTTGGGCCGATTCTAATCGGTTTTCAGGAAGCCCGATTTACTTTTCACCTCAGCCCAAGACTCAAGAACCCTTCCCTCCCGCCGGACTGACGAATTTTGCTTCCCCTTACTCTGAAAATTTCCCTCCCAGCCACCAACGCGCTTATCAGGAGCTCCAGCAAGAGGAACTGAATTTTGGTGCTGATCTTCTTTTGATACTTCGATAACGAAATGGGGAAGTTGGGGAAGAAAGCGAGGAAGTTCGCGAAGAAGAATCTTCAGTCTGTGCTCAAAAGGAAGCGGAAGCTGAAGTCTGTGTTCAAGAAGAAAGCTCCATCAAGTAAGATTTCTTCCACGACACACAAGCATGCTCATGTTCTAATCTGTAATTTCTGAAAGTTATTTTGTTCTTCAATATGTTTTTCCAGTTCAATCTCTCTCTGTTTACTCTTTTTGGTTATCGACTTGAGCTGCTTAAGAAATTTGTTTTCAGCTATTTTTATGATATGTTATGTACTGTTTGGAGTCTGTATTCTTATTTGGTTCTTCTTCAAATGTCGTAGGACAGGAGGAAGACAGCGTCGGAAATCAAAAGGACGATTTGTCGAAGTTCCCTAATCGAATGTAATGCTTGAATTCGGGCATATTTTGTTCATTTTTTCCTAGCGTCGTTTTTGTCTTAATCTCTCGCTTCACTTGATGGCATGCTAATGCCAACTTCATTCTGATCATTATCTTTCTGAACAATATTTTTGGCTGTGATTTCCAAGGTCATAGAAATATACGCATGAATGTATGTTGTTCTTTTTATTCTCCCTCTCTCGCACGCGCACATACAACGGATATGGTCTCTCATGTCTGGGACTTTCTTTTTCATCCCCAATTCATTAACATGCTATATCATCCATGTTATTTATTTAAACTTTATGGGTTCCTTTTGCAGGAATGGTGAAGCTGATGGAAACAACTATGTTTCCCTTGATGCAATTTTCAGTGAAGATGAATATGATATGCTTGAAGACGATTCAGACAGTGATGGATATATTTCGGAGGTTTTTACTATGTTTTTGCCTAGAGATTTTTAACAATTTTTTCAGATGTGAATTATGATTAATTTGGGTGGGTTTATCACATTTTTTATGTTGTTTGGAAATTAGGATTTGAGCTCTTTTAACACTGCTGGAAATGAAATTGAGAATAACGCTGAAGGTGGGACTGGTGAGTCGCCCATGCTATATCTAGGAAACATTCAGGAACTTCGTCCTGATACGTCCTTTGATCCCATCTTCTGTTTGTGGTATTCTTTTGCAGGCACGATCAATCCCAATGATTTATCAGCTCAGAACAAAGAAATTCACTCAGAACTCGCAAAGAAAATAGAGAAATTGAACAGGTTGAAAGAAAAGGTAACATTTTGCTTTATTTAACCTCCATCTCCACTAGATAAGAAAAATTAAGGCAACTGTATCACTTTCACGCTGACCTCAAAATGCTTGCCAATTGACTCCTAGTTTTTCATGAAATGTAGCATGTTCGAAAAGATTTCTTTTTACTTATCCAAACCATTGCATCGTGTTTTCGCATTTTCGATAATTATTAGGTTGCCCTAAACCTTGCTAGGGTTGTTAAATAATAGCAAGTTCTGTATACACACTCCTTGAAGAAGTTACGAACTATTGGTTTAAATTTTCTTATCTAAGAGATTATAAATCATTTGATTTTTCTCTCTGAATTATCATTACCAATTACTTGGATGTCATGCTTTGCATGGTGATTCAGAAAGCTATTTAAAGCAAGCACATGTTTTCATTCAAACACAAACATGTTCCCAAAAACTATATCAATGTGTTAGTGCTTTGCATCATTGCTGGACTTTAAATCTTTAATCGGTGGCTTATTTCCAGTACTGGGTGCTTGGCACCAATAACTATAAAGGTTAATGCTTTTCGTGAACGAATCAGTCATATCTCATGGTTTGGAACAAGAGTTTTGATTGATGTGTGTGATCTATAGAGGGTTAATATTTTATGAAACTGTTCGCTACTTTCCCTTACACTTTTTAATCATTTCAAGCTAGGGTGGTGTCTTTGTATATATCATCTTCTAATGATTCCCCAATTTTTACTCAATGACTGGATAATTTAATGTAGCACTTTACTTGGAAGATTTTCAGGATCCAGAATTCTTGAAGTTTCTGGAAACCAATGACAAGGCTGTTGAACGTTTCAGTGATGAAGACACTGTAAGTAATATTCTGTAGAGTGCTATGTTTCTTGCTGCTGATATAGATTTTGTTTATGGATACTTTCCCTTACCCTTTGTTCCTTGTCTATTAATATACTATTCTAAATGTTTCCTATAACGTATCATGATATGATTCATGGTCTTTCCATGGGGTTATTCCATAAGGAAATATTCCTATAAATAAAGAAGAAAAAATAGAATGAAGTAGATTAGAGCCTGTTTTAAGAAAATGGAGTGGGCATTCCAACATTTAATAGGAAGAAAGACAAATAAAGTTTAATCAGTTAAAGGGAAAATAGCTAATAATGTGTATTAATTAGCATTAATTACAATTTTTAATTATGTTATTGTGGAAACTAGCACTGTTAACTAATTGTGTTTTCATATGCCTTTTTCTTGTCTTTCCATCTAATTGGTTCCTCTTCTTCTTGAATAGAGTTCTGATGAGCAAACAATTGATAATGATGTATTAAAGCGAGAGGGACAGGGCATTAGTTCTAATAAAGGCTTGTTTCTGAGTAGCTCTCTCGTTGATTCCTGGTGTCATCAAGTTAAGCATACGCATGATTTGTCTATTCTTACCAGTCTAATTAATGGGTATCGAGCTGCATGTCACTATGGATCTGAATCTACAAGCAATGTTGATGCCATCTGGTCCTGTAGAATTGGAAAGGGTGAAACTTTCTCCAAGATACTACTTTTCATGTTGCGTGAGGCTGACAATTTATTTAGGGAGCGTTTAGGACTTTTGAGCTCCAGCTGTAAGAAGGAGATGATTCTAGAGTTGAGAAACACCACAAAATGGAAAACGCTTAAGCCTTTAATTAAGTCATATTTAAGAAGTAGCTTGTTTCTCTTGAACGAGGCTTCAGAAACTGAGATATTGAGCTTCTCCTTGGCTCGAATAAGAGCTTCCATAATATATTTTGCAGCTTTCCCATCTCTACAGCGCAGGCTCACCAAGGTATGTATATGATTTACATGAATATTCTTACCTTGCCAATCTTTTTGTTGTTGATGAATTAGAAGCAACTATTGACATATCTATTTTTCTTGCCCTTATCATTTAACTTCATTCAGAATTGATCTCATACTAAGTAATTATGAGTCTATATCATATTTTCTGACCATGTCTGAAGATGATCATATTTTGATCCTGCATGTTAGTCATTAATTACTACCAGTAGCCTAATATACCTATATACTTACTGTTCGTGTCTTATACCGCTTATGCAAAAAGTCCATCATTGTGTGATCTACAGAGTGGGTTTCATTTATGCAGATTGCAGTACATTTGTGGGCAACTGGTGAAGGAACAATATCATCCCTCTCATTTCTCATAATACGAGACTTGAGTTCTATGCTTGGGTCAAATTGCTTCGACTCCTGTTGGATTAAGATGTACAAGGCCTGCGTTGCTGACTGCCAATTTGCGGAGCCAAATTTGCATAAACATATGCAATTTTTGAGAGACTCCTTTGTTGAGTTATGCTCTCTTGATGTCCATAGATCTACTACTAAGGCTAGGGTTTCAATCCAGCAACTCACCAAGATACTCCGTCAGGGTTTACGAACAAAGAAGAAAGTAAGCTGTCAGGATGCCTTATCTTACTTCCTTGAGTCGTGAGATTTAAATGTAGTATTTGTTGTTCATGCTGAGAAGCCTATCTATGTTTAAATAACTTTCTCCATGCCTGTACTTTTCTTTGCAGGAAGCGATCAAGATGATATGCAGTTGGCAATATATCAATTGCATTGACCTCTGGGTTAAGTTCATTGCTGTAAACTTCCATGATTATGATCTCCAAGCACCACTTTATAACGTTATTCAGATTGTAAATGGAGTGGCTGTGTTGTTTCCTGGCCCTAGATATTTACCTTTAAGAATTAAATGCATTAAGTGGTTGAATCACCTTTCCAGTTCCAGTGGGATTTTTATCCCTGTTGTATCAATGGTGTTGGATATTTTGGAACATACAATCAGCAAGGAGGCCAAGAAACCTGGGGTTGTCTTCAATCACTTGTCCGTCCTACAGGTATCTTTATGCTATAGTTTTATATATATACGCGCGCGCGCACATACACACACATATATATTTGAACGTTCATGTATTCCATGATTCTGCAACATTACATTGTCTGTTTATGTGATTTAAAGTTAGATAATTGTTTGTCCAAATGAATGGTTTCTATTTTACTCTAAAGTCCATTATTCTACCTCATTTCAATGTATTTTGTTCAGTTGAGTAATTGTTGAAGTTATTCGTGCAGCTGCCGAAATATTGGTTAAAGTCACAGAACTTTGTGGAGGAGTGTGTTTTATCTTCCATTGAACTTCTTTCAGTTCACTTTTGTCAATGGAGCTACAATATATCCTTTCCTGAGCTAGCTACTATACCACTTATTCAACTTAAGAAGTTCCATGCGACAACAACAACAGAGAATCTCAAGCGCTTGGTAAAGCGTTTTATTGATCAGGTAGAGCTATCTTGCTTGGATCCACTGTTGTTTTTCAAATGTGAGTTTGTAATTTTTCTGAGACTGTACTTCAAAAAATAGTTGAAGTCCATAGATGCTTCTTGTGTGTTAGCTTTCATCCTATGTTCTACCATTTTAGGTTGGCTACTTGTAGATTGGTGTTGTCTAGAAAGATTTTTTTGTGGAAAAAGTTCATTTCCTGTAACATTTTTATCTGTTGGGTTCTCTGAAACTCTTGTCAAATGCAGTTGGCCGGTGTCGCTTAAGAAAGCTTGCTGGTTAGTGGTTTGTCAACATTTGCTAGAATGAAATTAGACTTATTAAATGTTTCTTAAACTTTTGAAAGTACAGAAACCCTTGGAGTTGTATGTCTCAAACATAGCTGGTTAGATAGTCAAACTTTGGCTTCAAATGTGTTTCTTCTTCAGTAATCATCAGTTAACTTGGCTAACTTACTGTAAATTAATTTCGTACTTAACACAACCTTCATTTAGTATAGAAATAATCCTTAGATGAATTGAAAACTTGAGATGGTGATTTCATTTGGTTGTATTTTGTGTTGGAACCAAATATTTTAATCTAACTACCATATTAATATTTTACAAGATTTCAATTGTGTCATCTTACGTGCCTCTGTATACATGCGTTACATTTCTTAGACCTTTTGTTTGACATTCAGGTTGAGCAGAATATTGACTTCGTGCAAAAAAAGAGAGATGAAGTATCATTTTCACCAAAAGATCAGCAAGCTATTGAATCATTTCTTCAGGTTTCCTTTCCTTTTTCTTGTTACCTTTTAATTGTTTCATTTCCACAGTTCTAGGAATTGACAAGTACCGTTTTTATTATATGGCGATTGCAGCTTGAGAAATGCAACAGCAACGTTCCATTTATACAATATTACAAAAGCATAATGGACAAAGCTGGATCCAGGAATCTGGTTTTGGATAAGAAGGTACTATCTGTTTTTTTCCTTTCTTTTTTTTTCCTATTTAAATCTAATTGTGTGTGTATATATATGTCTTTAAGGACAATATAAACAAAGAATACTCAACTAGGTTTTCATTTAGCTTACCAAAGTCCATCTTGTAGTTTCCTGGAGTGAACAAGAACAAGAAGAAAAAGCGGCAGCTTAAAAATAACCAAATCGAATCAACTGCTAATGGCAAAGGAGATTCAGAGAAGGGAAGAGCGAAAAAGAGGAAAACTTAAGAACGCATTTGCTGTTGTGCTCATTTTTGTGATCTGAGGAACAGGTTTATCAGTCCTCTCTCTCTCTTCTTTCCTTGAAAGTCTGTGCGTGCCCCAAACCCAGAAATTTTGATACTGTTTTTAGGCCTAGAAACTCTTGGGTTGTAAATTCAAAGGTCGAGGTTGATATATGACATAAATCACGAGCCTACGAGTTGGATAGATCCGATCCTAGAACCAAACTTTTAGCACCGGAAGAATACTATTAATGAGACGAATGCTGAGAAAATAGTCAGTCATCTTGATTGGTTACGGCATTGAAATTCAGTCTTTGGGGTAATTTCAATTCTTTTGGGTAACTGAAAATGCCAAATGTTCAAAAGTCTTTCTTCATATAGTACTCTTGCTTGTTCAGTTCTCCAAAGAGGAAGCAAGTTTCAATTTTGATTTTTTTTGTTCTTGTTTAATGTCAATGATATTCATGTATATGTTTATTAAGAGAAACAACCATATAAATTATAGTCAGAAAGCACAGCTGAGTTGGTGCTCTGCCATTGGTGGATATGGACTGCAGACTTCTCTTTGAATTTTATGAGCGGATTTCTTAATTACATATTGTTTCTTCATGTTTATCGTCTTAATTATAGATTTTTTGTTCTTTAGAGTTGTAATCAAGTAACATGTGAAGATTAATGTGTGAGGACGTGGGAAAATTTTAGTTTTCCATGAGAAGAAATTAAGAACTTACACCTGAACAAGTGGTTGTATGAACATATTTTTTTATTGGGTGTTTGCTTTAAATGACTCCTTAATTTTTTTTTATTATAAAATGTTTGTAGAATAAGTTGTTATATATTTGTATTATAATGCCAATGAACTATTGACGGTTTGACATTAAAATGTATTTAATGTTTTCGTGAAGATATGGAATTCTTTGGGTTGGATTATATATCTTGCTTCTATTTTCCTTTGTTTTCTTCTCTTGATTAATTTTTTTCCTTTCTCACTCCTATGCATTGGCATGATCGCAGACGGTTCCAAATATAATTAAATGAATAGTATTACTTTAAGGAGAATTTTATATTTTGTTATAGTAAAATGACAAAAATATATATATATTTTGTTCATTTTGGTCCTTATATTTTTAATTTTTGTTGATATTGGTTCATGTACTTTTAGTTTTTATTTATTTTGGTTTTTGTATATTTTGGTACGACAAATTGTCTCTATTTGTAAAATTTTATACCCAATAAAAATTGTTTAATATAAATTTATGTTACATTTCAAAAAATTAGTATGAGAGTGTCATACTAAAATTATGATAAAAATAAAAGAAAGATAAAAATAAAAATAAAAAGATTAAAATGGTCACTCTCTTGAAGTATAAAGGTTAAAATAGACATTTTAAAGTTGAGGATTAAAATGAAATAAATTTGGGAGTAGGATTAAAATGAAAATATAAAAGTAAAAAGGTATTAACTTTTTTACTTTTATAACTTTTTTTTTTCTAATTTCGAAAAATACATTTTTAATTAAATTTTATTATTGACTTGTCGTTTTTTACTCTTAATTGCTGTTATAGAGTGAAAACCTTGAATTAACTTCACTTTGAAAGTGTGATGAGGTACAAGTTCAACTCGGAAGTGTAATCTAGGTTGTCGGTCAAATTGGAAAATAGGCCTTTATTTGTGTTTTCAAAATTGTGATTGAATAAGTTGTAAATATTAATATTATTATGCACCTCAAAATTCGATTTAGGAAAGAGCAATTTTATATTTTATTATGAAAATAAATCCTATATGAGAAAATATCGATAAAAAATTAGAAAAAAGCCAAAAAAGATATATATATATATATGATTTCATGATTGACCCGTGACATTTAGGGTAGAATTTTCGAGAGGTACTAGACTTAAAAACTTAAATGGTGCTAAAAGGCTTAGATTGTCCTATTATTTTACTAAATAATTACATTTATTTTACAGACTTGTCCCTGAAAATAAAGTAAACTTTTTTCTACTTTTCTTGGAAAAAGAAAAGTTAATTTCTTCTTAATTGATTTTATTTATCGATTATATCCCAAATAAATATTTCATCTATACACGAACCTAGTTTTAAATTTCATGATTTACTTTTATATCTCAATTCGAGCTCCATCATATTAGGTATTATTATTATCCAATATTAATTTATTGAAATGAAAATTTTTTTAATTATATAATATTAATTAATTTAGGTAAAATAATTTAGTGGCACAACAAAAAATTAAAAGGAAAAAGTGGGTAAAGGGTAAATATGGTATAAGACGATACTCGTGTAAAAAACCGTCTACAAAAACTGACTTCCAGTTCCCTCACGCGACTGGAATGGGACTGAAGGAACCTTTTACGGCGACGTTTCGATCACTGCTCCTGCAGCCTATCAGAGCCCTCAGAAGCTTCCATAGCCCGTGAGCCGTCGTCTTCTTTCCGCCGCTTCCTCTGGCCACTTTCCTCTCCTCCGACGGCCGGAACATCGTCGGCGGACTGCTCCGCCGCTGCCTTGTCCTCATATCACTCAGTTCCATCTCCTTCGGGAACCTCGCGCTACCGAACAGAAACAAGAACCAGCGCGATTTCGTCGTCGACGATTCCAATATCATCGCTCTCTCCGCAGGGAAGTCATATTTGTCCAATTTCCGGCTTCTCTTCCGTTCGATGTACTCAGGATTCTTCGGCAGTGAAATGGAGAATGAATCGAAGCATTTACCTCCTCTCGTTCTCGCACCTCTTGCGTCAATTGCAGACGGTTTTTTGTTGTTGAACGAATGCGATTTCGTTCGGAACTGGCAATTCTTTGCTGAAATTTTGTCCGATGCGATTCTTCCTGTGTTCTGCGAATCGCTGGGCTGTTTGTAGGGAATGAGTTTCCCGCAGAAGATTATGTTATCAGATCCGGAATAAGCCGAATTAGAAACAGAGAAATCGTCGCTGGAAAACTCGAAGAAGTTATCCCCGTCGTTGTCGAATGAAGCGCTGTAATCCTGCTTGGAGTAATCATCGCGATTGGATTCATCGCTGTAAATCGGAAGGTCGCACAGAGAGAGAGTTTCTTCGGCTTCTGCATCGTGTGGACATGGATATTCCGAGAGATCGTCGGAGGCGTCTTCTCCTCTGTAAGATTCATCAGCCACTACCATTTTCTGAGTTCCGATAAAATGCAAATTGAAGCCGATTGATGAACTCTAAAGTTGAAAATCATCAATGACGAAAACTAGAGAGAAAAATTATTCAATCTGAAGATTGAGAGAAAAATATACGATCCGTAGATTGAATAAATTTGCTTCTCTGGTTTCTTATAGGGAATTGCTACAAAATTAGTCTAGAGAGAGAAAGAAGAGAGAGAATTTTATTTTATTGGTTGTGCGGGCCTTCTAGAAGAGCAGACGGAGAAGAAGATTTAAATATAATAAATGGCGGATTGCAGACCAAGTTCGCCTGATGGGACAATTTCTCTAGTTGGTATTTATTTTCCTTTTTTCACCTAATTTTTTTAAACCTTCTGATTATTTTGTTAGAAATTAGAATTCTTTATTGGGGTTGAATTTCTAATTTCCTTCTTACCGTTTAGTCCTCACTTTGAATAATACTTACTAGTGGTCCTTTCCTTACTACAAATTTCTTTAGAGCATCAAAGATATTTTAAATAGATATCAACTCACCGTTCCCCACCTGCCAACGAAGCCCTAAACTGCGTCGAATAAACCAAGTAGTCCAACCAAGTCGGGCATCCATAAACGAACTATTCTTGTAGCAACCTTTTAAAACCACCAAACTTTGTCTCGTCGACAACGGCTGATTATCCACCCAGACACTTGGGTTAACACATCTCCACCCAACTCGCTAAATATGTTGTTTTAATAGTTTTTTTTACACATATATCAATTATCGTTGAGCTATGCATCTGGTAGTTTTTAATACAATTTAAAAGACATTAATAATTTTTTATAGTTCGAAAATTCAAATATCTTGATTTATCATATCAAACAGAGGTTTGAGCAAAAAAAAGAACTAGTGATAAAAAAAAATACATACTTTTTTTTCATATTTTATAATTGTTTTTTCTTAAATTGTATACCTGGCTTTAAAATTGGCAGATTTTTCTCGTGAAAAGTGAAAAATTTATAATTTATCCCCCTTTATAAAACATATGGTTTTACCCATGTTATTGAACGTATGAAAAATATATAAACATATATAACTAAGGTTGATAGATTGATTGATCAAGAGGGAAAAAAAATACCGCATCTAAATTTTAATAAATTTATAATTTGTCAACAATATAGACATTATTAAAGAAAATATTGAAAATTAAAAAAAAAAATTGAAACTTTTGAAAATATTATAGATTTTTTTAATACTACAAATGAGGATGAATGACTAAATCTTCCATATCTAAAAAAAATAGCAATATATCTTAACTGCTGAGTCGTGCTCGTGTTCAGGATAAATATATGTGAGAGAATCATTCGAATATAAATACAATGTTTATCATTATTAAAAACTTTGGTTCTTGGAATCCATTTCATTTATGGCTTTGGCCACCATTCATTTGTTATTCCCTTTGTCGTTTCCTCATTATTATTAAGTATTAATTTGGTCCCATCTACATGGAAGGAAAAAAAGGAAAAAAAAATTAACATGAGATTGGCACGTACTCCTTTCCCAAAGTCGAGTTTTGATCTTCTATATCATAAATTGTTGTATTAAAAAACTATAAAATAAAATAAAAATTCTTATGCTTGTCCTTTCCTTATAAATAAAGTAGAAAAAGAAGAGAAAAAGTAATACTTACTCCTCCTTTATTCACACAAATTTCATTCTTGTATTCACACAAACTATATCGATGATTTATCAATATCAACTACCTTGTGAGAAATAGTTTAACTAAAATAGAGAAGAATTGGAATAAGGTTCAATATTTTTTATGGATCGAGTGGAAAAGATATATAGAAATTCGTTCGGTTATTTTATACATCTTTGTGATAGGTACATATCCATTACAAAATGGCAACTTTCTCGTAGCCTATTCTTATTCATATATATTGTAATGTATTACAAAAGAAAATTATTACACAACTTAAATTGGCTCTCTTGATCTTTAACAAGTGAAATATTTGTCATCGTCTAATTTGAAATATAATAATAATAATAATAAATGGGGTGCAAATTCAAACTTAAACCTTTTCGATCGAATTCGGAGATATATACCAATTACCGTTGAGTTATACTCGGTTTGACTTATTTTTTTAAGGTTTGATATATTTAAATAAGAACAAATTTATGAAATACGCTTATATGATCATGAGTATATTTACTTTTTTTATTAATGTTTTCTCAACTCTCTATTTTTCCCGTTGAGTTTCTAGAATTTTAATGTCCATTTGTAGAAGAAATTTTATCTATTTTATGCAACTCTATATCTAAATTTTATTTAACCCTATAATTTTTATAAACTCTTTATGTAAATTATTGAAAGAAGTAAGGTATAATTGAGAAATTTTAAAAAGTTAAAAATATCAAAATATGAATTTCATTCTTCACATTTTAAAAGTTGATCATAATGAAAGATTGATAAAAATTTTAAAAGTTAAAATAACGAAGCAATACCTATAATAATAATAATAATAATAATAAATATGTTAAAAATAAAATATTGTGTTCATATTGCAAATTTCAACCAAGATGGAGTTTAGTTGGAAGCATGCAAATAATTGATAAGTTGTGTTGTCATTTAAAATTAAATCAACAATTAAAAATAATAAAAAAAAATAAAAAATAAAAAGCAACAACAACTAGTCGTGCTTGTTTTGGGTATATTATATAATATATTTCAAAGTTTCCAATCATTATCTTTACTATGTACATTGATCAGGTGTACCATTGTTAAAAAATAATGATTATAATAGGTTATATATGACACTAAATTATTAATTAAAACTGTCAAAAAATTAATAATTAAAAGTGTTGGGAGTATAGAATAATATTGCCACATGGAGCATAGAGGAAGGTTAATCTTACTTGAAAATATCTCGAAC
Source organism: Momordica charantia (assembly GCF_013281855.1). Taxonomy (NCBI): domain Eukaryota; kingdom Viridiplantae; phylum Streptophyta; class Magnoliopsida; order Cucurbitales; family Cucurbitaceae; genus Momordica; species Momordica charantia. The sequence goes on along the minus strand of NW_028275162.1, from coordinate 25,734,683 downwards.
AAGATCATACTTAGGTGTAAAACAACTACAATAACACTTCCATGTAGTGTGCTTGTCTCTATGTTTGACATTGGACACCCAACACGCCCGACCTTCAAAACGACACAAATAACCAGTTGTTAAATCTCCAACCTAGCTATAAATAGAAGGTCTCACTTCAATATAAGGTATCGCATTTTATCTCGTATTCCATATTAAACCCGAGCTTCTTCTATTGACTTGAGCGGTTGAGTGTTTGTCTCTCTTGTGTATGTTTCTCTCTGCTAAAGGCGTTCGAGCTCTTCCTCTAATCATAACTTGACCTCATCGATGTTGCATAAACAAAAAGTATTATTGAAAAGACATTATTTTTAAACCTATATTGCAGGTTACACCTATAAGTAAGGGGAACAAGTATCAACTTAATAACAAAACTTTGTTCCCGAAGTCCTACTTTTGAATATATATATTACATCTGTGTCCATGGGTCTCAATTTTAAAAAATTTAGTATTTTTTTATACCATTACTGGTCGAGGCCTATGAGTATACTTATTGTGCCTTCCAACATCAATAAATCTCTAGCCAAGACAAATGAATACAGACAAAGATGATAAGAATTGGAGCCGACATAAGATGTCCCTGACTGACATCTTATCTCTTTGGAATCTACTTTATGAAAAGTAAAGATAAGACTGGCTCACAAGCGTGGTCGACGAGGTAACCTTATCTTTGGAAAAGTAAGAAAAAAAATAAAGTAAAGCTAAAGCTAAAAAGCTAGAAAAGCAGAAGAAAAAATTACAAACTGACAAACGACTTTACAATAGCAAAATAAAGATAGATTTTGCATTATCTTCAAGCATGTTTCTGCTTCAACTTCGGTAAAACAGCTTGATGATGTCACCCAACTTCTTCGAGGTATTTCGTATAGTCGTGACACAATAATTTCTAGGTAGATACTCTTCCGAGAATAAGGATGAAGAACTGCGAACTTACAAATGGCTAAAAAATTAAATGTTTAGTTTAAAATAAATAAATGATAGAATATAATATATATATTCAAATACTATATTTGATATGTTTTTCCAAGTAAATTTGGACCATGGGAAAAAGAAAAAGAATTGCAGTCAAATGTCAAAGATTTTGAAGTATAGTCACAACTAAAGAAATTGATTCATAGGAAATGGTCTTTTGGGTTAAGGTTGAATTTTGATGGCAAATGAAATTAATTCGTTATGCGTGTAGTCAACAACTCGATCTTTTGAATTTTTTTCATCCATAATTTCAGTTTCTAAGAGTTTGAATTACAATAAATTTTATTAGAAGATACAATGTTCTCCACCCCATCAAATTTAAATTATGTTCTAAACATAAACCAAAATAATAAAAGATGTTTACATTAAATTTAGATGAGTTCAAAATCCAATATGATAAAATATTTGTTTAAATTTCAAGAAGTTATTAGTTTATGGAAAATAATTATGTAAATTTTGTATTGATTTATGTGAAAAAAATCAAAATTATTAACCAATTTAAACTGGGTAGTATGTTTAATTCTTGGTTGGAGATATATGTTATTACCACTAAAATATGCTCCTTTGACTTTTTATCTGCCTATTTTCATATATATATATAGTTTATATCCGTGAGTGTCCGGGCCATAGAAATTACTAATTCTTAAGATAGGTGGTCATCATGGGATTTGAATTCATTCCCTCTTAAATACCCTAGACCATTTGCACCAATGAGCTACCCATGATGGTTTGCCTATTACCATATATAGAATGAAATTTTTTAACAATTCATCATTTAGATTTATTCGATTCTTTATCTTTCAAAATTTTTAGAAATAGGGCATGTTGACGTAGGAAATTGGCTTAGTCTCCAACGTTATAGCTCCGACAAACACTTACACATCGACATTAGTGTGATGCTAAGTCCAACACATTTGAATATGTAAGTTAGTAAAATGTTTCGTTAATAATAATAATAGTGGAGTTATGAGAGCATCTCTCGCGTCCCAATCTCTCCTTTTATTTCTAGAGGGAGTATTCTTAAGTTGGTTCAGGCGAATCGACTCGATCAGATTCAGTCGACTCTAGTCTCACCTAGTTGGGTGCTTCGACTTGGGTAATTTTATAGTGTAATGTAACCCATAACATGATTCATCCAATTTTGAGTAATTATGCATACCAACGTGATTTTTACTATTATTATTCTAATTGACTATAATAGTAAAATCGAAATTATGATCGATTGTGGCATTTGATACATCATTATTTAGACATCTAAAATTTTGAGAAAAAAATAAATAATAAAAAGAAAATGACCTTACAAAGACTTATGTCAATTTGCTTTGAGATTGAACTCCATGAAATTTTAAAATGGTATCAGAATCCAAAAAAAAAACCTCTGAAGATTTGACCAAAAAAATGAAATCCGATCGAAGGGACAAAGAGGTCAAATAAATAAAATATTGTATATTAAATTACAAGTTTAGTCCATTAATTTAAAAAATGGTGTCTAAGAAGTCATTAACATTCAAATGTATATGATAACCGATAAGTCAATCAACTTTAAGAGATGTGAACTAATCAACAAAATTTAAAGTTGTTTAATAAGTCCTTAAATTTACAATTTGTTGTTCGGTAAGTCTCTTACCCATTCATTATTTTATAAATTCAAAGACTTAAAAAAGTTTGTGTCTAATATAACTTTGGCCTTTCAAAAAACTATAAAACAACTCTCTTTCTCTCATTTTCTATAACAACCACGGATGTATATTTTCTTTTATCCGTTGAAAAAAAAGTTAAAGATTTCTAATAATAATGTTATTATTTTGTGAAGCTTATTATTTTATAATCCAATAATACTATTTGGTAAATTAAATTAAGTAATGTATTATATTTGGATCCAAATAACAACTTTATTAAAAGTAAAAATATGAAAATGTCAATTTTTATTTTTTAATTTAACAAAATAAAATTAGCTTTGAAGTACAAGCAATAAACAAACAGATAAACAATTGCTTACACCAAACATGTGGCAACATTAAAATATATAAATAAATAAATATTATAGATTTATAATTAATTTTGCTCTGATAATATCATCCGACCTTAGCTCAGTTGGTAGAGCGGAGGACTGTAGTTGCTGTGCTTTCAGATATCCTTAGGTCGCTGGTTCGAATCCGGCAGGTCGGAATTTTTTCCTTTTCATTTTTCTTAAAACTTATTTATTTTAATAAATAAAATTGTATACTCATGATATCATCCTTTCACTTTTTACACATTTTGTTGCGATATTTAAACTTCCAAATAATATGTTTTTAGTCATCAGGTTTATATATAATAATAACAATTAAACAAAAAAATTATTTTTATTTTTTTTCATTTATTATGTTATTAAGAGGTCAACTAAATAAAATATAGTATTTTAAAAGTACAAGATTACAAGTTTAGTTAGTTAAACTTGAAAGTTCTCCTACAATTTAAAGTTATGCCTACAAGTTTTTTTTTTTCTCCTTCTGAAATAACTGTCTAAAAGATTCTTGGACGTTATTAAATATATCTAATAAATATATAAAGCATAATTGGTTAACTTATGAAATGAGCTTATATTATTTTTATTTTATTGTCTAGTAAGTCGTTAATTTCTAAAAAAAAATATCATTAACTTAAATTTTGTGTCCAACGTAATTCCAGCCAACCTTTCAATTTAATATCTAACAAATATGTGAATTAAAAAAAAATAAATGTTTATCATAAACAACAAAGCTTAAATTAGATAGAAATATACAAATATATGTACTAAACTTGTAACATAATTAATATATCTTCTAAGAAAAAGTTAACATATCTCCCTCATTCGACTGGCTCGCTTTTTTATTGAACTGACCTACCTTTTTCATCTTCCAATTCTTGGCTAAAGTTTGAGCATACTTCAATATTATCTAATTCCTCTATTATAAAATTGTAGCCTTTTAATTGTTTACAAATTTGTAAAATGTACCATCGGTGACCTCCTAATATTCTAAAAGAAAAAAGAAAACAAAAAACAAACAATTGCTGCAAAATTTTAAAGTGGCAACAAATTAATAAATAAAATATGGTTAATATAATAAATTGAAAACAAGATTCATCAACCGACCTTAGCTCAGTTGGTAGAGCGGAGGACTGTAGTTGGCTAAGCTTCCAGGAATCCTTAGGTCGCTGGTTCGAATCCGGCAGGTCGGAGTTTTATTTTTTCCCTTTCATTTAACTCTCTTGAATTGATTCTAATAAATAAAATATATACTTATTTTATTAGGCAATAAAATATATATTTACTTTCATATAATCCCATGACTTTCAAAAATCATTTAAATTTTTTACTTTTTTTTAAGCAATATACATATCTATTTTTAAATGCGAATATACATGACCAACTATTATATCTAACTTTTCCTAAAAAAAAAAAAATAGATATAACTTATATATATATATATATATATATATATATATTAACTTTAAAATATTTGAACTGAAAAGAGAAAACATAATTAAATGCTAAATTTTTTTGGACTTTTTTTTCTTTATTTTTGTTAGCTCTCTTCAACATATTACCTCAAAAAAAAAAAAAATCTTCACCAAATTCCTAAAATCATGACATTTGAAAAGATAATTGTCAAAATAAAATAACCACAACATTTAGGTAATTTAATATCCGTTTAATAATATACATTTTATTTTTTACTATATATTTTAAACATTACTTTGTGTTTATTTATTTTGTTATATAATTTTTTAAAAATAATTTCAAATTTTAAGCCAAATTAAAAAAAACAATTTTAAAAATTTTGTTTTTTTTTAAATTTGACTATAATTTTAAATATGTTTTTCCATAAAATTAAAATAGTTTTATTAATAAAAGTGTACAGAAAAAAAACAAACATAATTTAAAAAAATAGTAAATTAAAATCAAAATAATTATCAAACTGCCCACCCAGATATCTTCCTGTAGGTCGCAGGTTCAATATTCAATTTACATATTGTCCACATTTGTTATGCCCCTGCCTGGTTTTTTTATATACATCATTGATGGGAAACTTGTATACCTACTTAATAGGTATATCAATTTATTTTGCTATTGATTTCTATACAGTAACGTATTTCTTAATTTATAACTAATTTATTCTTTTTTTTTTCATTTTATCATCAAAATGATTCACAACTATTCACAACTGTCAAAACGAGCATAACTTAGTGGTGATTGACATACATCTCCAACTAAGAGGTTGTAACTTCGATCTCACATATTGTACTAAAAAAAACAATAATAAATAAATTCTTCATAGCTTTTGGCTTGTTGACTCGTTTAGATCGGATGTCAACTGAGTTCTTTGTTTGTTATATTTATTCCTTGGAATAGTTAGAAATCTTTTTCCAATTGAAATGGATGGAATTTTCTGCATTCTATACATTTAAGATTAGTTATTAATCTTTTTTTTTCGGATAAAAAAAAACTTTGTTATGTTTTAACTTTTAGTTGTAATTAAAAGAGTGATTAAGAAGTTATATTGTTAAATTCTATTTTGTTTTCATTTTTAGCAACATTTAAACATTTTAATTACATATATTATAATTTATATAATATTGCAAAATAATAATTCTACAAATTTAGAATAAAAGTGTTAATGGATTAATTTGTATTATTTGAGATTTAACTAAATATTTAGTTGTTAACTATCTCATATATTAATATTTACAAATCTACTCTCAAATACATCTAAACACACAAACAAATAATACATTTTATATAACCAACCAAACAAATCCTTAGTTCAATCTCATATGATTTATGATTAGTTAGGAAATAATGATGTGATCCTTTCTATTATTTATTATATATTCTAATAAATTTTTGCCACCAGTAAATCAACCGATTTGTAAAATGAATTGTTAATTAACTCAACGTAATATACCATTTTTTTTTATAAAAAACGTAATATATCATTGATTATCTATGCAATTAACCACCTTCTTTCATGATCTTTTAGTGCAAAATACTTCATACGCCCTACATAAATATTTTTTTGATATATGTGTGTAAATTCGAACTCACGATCTTTTGATTGGATATAAATGTATTTAATATAATAGGAAAAGAAATTATTTTAATGGGTAAAACCATCATGCAGTAAATATTTAACATTTATAAAATATAAACTCATTTGAAAATGTAATTTAAAATCAGAGGTCAGTGATTTCTTATTAAATTTTTTAATGTCATCAAATTGTATATTTTTATTTTTTAAATATTCTATTTAAAAGCTAAAAATATAAATTTAGAAATATTATAATATTAAATTTTATATTATTTTCATGTGTTAACATCTATATTTTCATAAATAATTTTGCTAAAAAGGTATTTTTTCCATTTTTCATATATATATATATATATATATATATATAAACTATCAAATTTTGTAGCTGTGATTTGAAAATCAACGCTTTATTTTTTTATTCGTATATGTTTCGGAATTCGGAGGATCCAATATATTTTTTTTCTCTTTTTTCTCGCCGATATCGTAACATTTTTTTTTATAATAATGATGTTTTTCTTTCTTTCTTTTTTTTTTTTTTGAGTACTGAAAAAAAATCATTTTTGTAAAGGCAAAGATAAAGACACGCACCCACCGACCTCGGAGATTTTTTAATTTCAACGAACTTTCAAATTAGGGCCGCCATTGGGGATTTAGAATTACATTAGGGGTAGTTTCGTCAACTTAAAATTTAGACACCCTATTTATTGATCCTCAAACCCTATTAGCCCCGCCAATCTAGTTTCCATTCTACAATCTCTCGCCGCAAGGGTTTAAGAGCCAGTTCCTTCATTAGGTTCGGATTTCCATCCGTCTTCCTTCGCTTTTCCATTTATTTGTCTTGTTTTTTCTCTTAATTCTGTTGGTTTCTACAGCTTTTATTGCTTTTTTCGTGAAGATCGCGATATCAAATGTTGTTTGTTTTGAGATTTCGAGTTGGACTTTTGCATCGGAGTATTTTTTTTTCATCTGTTGTTGTTGTATTCTTCCTGTCGATCTGTTTGATAATAGATATGTATTCGTAGCCGATCCTTGTTATTTACATGTAAATATTAGGTTTTTGTTTTCCAGGTCTTATAATCACGTAGATCGGATTTATATCATGTTTAATTGATGGATTGGTCGTTCTTTATTGTGCTTGTTCGTTTTATCTGTTCCGTCTTATTCCGAGAATCTTTGTTTTCATAATTAGCAAGTCTTTCAACTATTAGACTTCGATTGTGGTGGATGTTTGAACTCAGTCCTTGGTGCAGATATGTTTAATTTAATTTTAATTTTTAAGGTAGGCATTTAATAACGAAAATTTGGTGTTTAACTCAAAGTAGTGATTTTTCTTGTGTCTGCTATTTGTTTGTGTTATTTGCCTATCCTTGTGCTGTATTGAACTTTTAATTTTTTGGCAGTTCTTTTTCGTGAGATTCAAGAATGGGTAAGGAGAAGGTTCACATTAACATTGTGGTAATTGGCCATGTCGACTCTGGCAAGTCGACCACCACTGGCCATTTGATTTACAAGCTTGGAGGCATTGACAAGCGTGTTATTGAGAGGTTTGAGAAGGAAGCTGCCGAGATGAACAAGAGATCGTTCAAGTATGCCTGGGTGTTGGACAAACTGAAGGCTGAACGTGAGCGTGGTATCACTATTGACATTGCCTTGTGGAAGTTCGAGACCACCAAGTACTACTGCACTGTTATTGATGCTCCAGGACATCGTGACTTCATCAAGAACATGATCACTGGTACTTCCCAGGCTGACTGTGCTGTTCTTATCATCGACTCCACAACTGGAGGTTTTGAAGCTGGTATTTCCAAGGATGGGCAGACCCGTGAACATGCCCTTCTTGCCTTTACCCTTGGTGTCAGGCAAATGATTTGCTGCTGCAACAAGGTAATTTTGACCATTATCATTCTTTTTCTACTATTTGTGTTCCACAACACTCATTGTTTCTTTGATGGCGTATTATGAATATTCAGTTCAATTTAGTGCTTAATACTGGATTTATTCAATTATCTTGTTTTTGGTTCGAATGAACTTTGATGACTCAGTCAGTGCTTTTGAATTTTGATAACAGATGGATGCCACTACCCCCAAGTACTCCAAAGCTAGGTACGATGAAATTGTCAAGGAAGTCTCCTCGTACCTTAAGAAGGTTGGGTACAACCCAGAAAAAATTCCCTTCGTCCCCATCTCTGGATTTGAGGGCGACAACATGATTCAAAGATCCACCAACCTCGACTGGTACAAGGGTCCGACCCTTCTTGAGGCCCTTGACCTGATCCATGAGCCTAAGAGACCGTCTGACAAGCCCCTTCGCCTTCCACTTCAGGACGTGTACAAGATTGGAGGTATTGGAACCGTCCCCGTGGGTCGTGTGGAAACCGGCATTCTAAAGCCTGGTATGGTCGTCACCTTTGCCCCATCTGGACTGACAACTGAAGTTAAGTCCGTTGAGATGCATCATGAGGCTCTCCAAGAAGCTCTCCCTGGTGACAATGTGGGGTTCAACGTGAAGAACGTTGCCGTGAAGGATCTCAAGCGTGGGTATGTTGCCTCAAATTCCAAGGATGATCCCGCCAAGGAAGCTGCCAATTTCACTGCCCAAGTTATCATCATGAACCATCCAGGTCAAATCGGAAATGGTTATGCCCCAGTTCTCGACTGCCACACCTCTCACATCGCTGTCAAGTTTTCTGAGATTTTGACGAAGATCGACAGGCGATCTGGTAAAGAACTGGAGAAAGAGCCCAAGTTCTTGAAGAATGGTGATGCAGGGTTTGTTAAGATGGTTCCCACAAAGCCCATGGTGGTGGAAACCTTCTCTGAGTACCCGCCACTTGGACGATTTGCGGTGAGGGACATGCGTCAGACCGTGGCCGTTGGTGTCATCAAAGCCGTGGAGAAGAAGGATCCATCAGGCGCCAAGGTCACCAAGTCTGCTGCCAAGAAGTCTGGCAAGTGAATGGTGCGGACAGCCGAGGTTGGCTCCAGTGAATGCGGTCATGTCCATGATATTCACAGTGATGGCTGGATTCTGATTGATATATCATCTTCTTGTTTTTGTGTTCGTCTTTTCGGTCGTGTCTTCAAATTTTCTCCATCGTCGCTGAGCGACTTTTTGCAGAACTGGGTGCTTGATCGTCGGTGGCAAGGCTTCTTCTATCCTTTAAAGTTTGGAACCTATATTTATGCGTGTTTTTGTTTTATCAAACTCATTTTCTGTTACTTTACTGGTTAGTTTCTCATTTCATAATTTAGCGTTTGTGTTATATTATTATTAAATCTCCTGGTTCAGTTGATTACTCGCATAGTAAGCTGTTGGAACTATACATTCTAATGGTGTTGTGGTTTTTAGAAGTTTATTCTCAGTTTTCGTTGCTGCATCATGTCTTTATCTAATTGTGAATTTACCCTTAAATACCCCCATCACATTTGATATCGTCTATAATTCTGAAACTACTTTTACTGCAAGTGTTTTTTTTTTGGTATATAAAATTCGAGTTATATTTCATAATGTATCGTCTATAAGTGTGCCTTGTACTGATTTAATTTCATAATGTAGTTCTTTTTTACTCTGTTTTTTTAAAGAATCGATATAAGTTATGGTCTTTTCAATAGAAACGCTTTACACTCATTATTGATGTAAGTTATAGTCTTTTCAACTGATACGCTTTACACATTCATTCTAACTTATTCTAAGTCTTCATTTTAGTAACTACATTTTTTCAATTAAAAAAAGGTTATTTTCACCATGGATTTTTCTTTACAAATATATATATATTTTTTAATGTTGTTAGACTTTACATTGTACTTATATCAATGGTAGAAATCCTCGTAACTATCTCGACTCAATTAAGCATATTTTCGACCAAAAGGTCGTCTACCACTAGGGATGGCTATTTACTTTGGAGACTTGTTTTAATAGTTGGAGAATCTTCATTTAGATTCTCCTTGGAGGGGGGAGAATTTTTTCCCACCACCTAAAGAGGGATGGGTTCATTTTTTAATATATATATATACAATTCTTCTCTATTCACCCCGTAATACATTTTTGGAATAATTAGGCCTTGTAAATGATATTTTATTTTTAGAAATTAAGCAATTATATTAAAAAAATCTTTAAGAAAAATATTTATTAAAAAATAATAAAAAAAGAGGGAAAATTCCTCTGCAAGGAACTCAATCCCCACAAATTCTCCACAAGAAAACGTGGCCTTGATCCCCTCAAAATTACATTGAAGAACAAGGAATTAAGGGCAGGGATGGGTAGGAAAGCCTTCCCCACGAAAATTTTCCCACCATTTATATATATAATTAAAAAGTTCAGAGGTCAATTGCCAGAACTCAACTGACAACCTTTGATGGGATCTTGACGTGATCGTGGATTGATGGTATAAACACATACTAAGGATAACTCAACTTTTTTTATTAAGCAAATAAATTGGCTCTTCTATCCTCAACAGATCTGGCAAAAATTCACAATCACCCATTGTGAAAGTACATGATTTTTATGACAAAAATGGTCTCATAACCAAAATGTAAAGCAATTTATCCATTGTGAAAGTACATGATTTTTATGACCTCATCGTTCAGCCATATCATTGGCTATCATCAACTCGGTGAAAATACAAAAAGCTCTCAGAAAATCACAAGTTTCTAAAAGCAGACTCGTGCTGCGGAGGAGTCAGTCTGGCCAACAAAGCCTTGTTATGACAGTGCTCTGTGTCAACGAAATAGAAGCTTCCATTGGCCTTGAACGTCACAAAGGGACGATTTGTTTCTGGTGGTCGAATATCTGCAAACCGAATGGTTCGAGGAATGTAAGTTGCCAGCCACGACATAATCTCGACCTCAAAAGTGTCTGAACCTGGTTTCCATCTAATTCTATGGACATAGGGGCTCACAAACCAGTGAAGTGCTGCAGTAGTAGTAGCGCTTAAGAATATCACAGAAGATGCAACAGCACCCTTCAGGATCACATTCATGTCGGGGGACGTCATGAAGGTTATGACCGGGCCAAGCGATACCGAGAGGCAGCATGTGGATAAAGAGAGAAGCTTCACTTTCTTGATGGTGGACGAGATTGGTCCCACATAAGCAATGTTTTTTTCATCTTCCTCAGCTTCTTGGTCTCTGCGCGGTCCAATGCTGATCTTGCTTTCATCTTCTCTTCTTGTAGCTTGAGATGCCCATCTTTTCTGAACTGCACTGAGCTGGGAGACGGAGTTGCTGGTGGGTCCACATTTTTCATTGGTCCATGCTGATGACCTTTGGAGATGATAACCTGAGGCAAAAGAAAACTTACTAATGAAGAGGGTGGTAGAACACTAATATATATATTATCATAGCTTCTAATTTCTTGTTTTTGATATTAAGTCGAGGAACCTTGCACCACAACAGGTGAGTTCAGCAAATCCAAAATAGTTAATCGAGAAGGGACGGACTCATAAAGGATAGTGACATCAGGTAATGATCCTAAAGAGATGGGGTAACAAACTAGAATCCCTGTGGCCTGTGCTTGGTTACCGTTGTAAATAGGCAATATGATCTTGAAGAGACGATAATAAAACGTACCTCAAGATTTTTTTGCTACCTCCTAAAAAAGGGAAGAAAAAGACAAGACATCAATAGGCTGCTCATAAAACCTTTTTTTTTTAATTAAAATTCAGTGGAAACATCTTATTACGAAAGGAGGGAAGGAAAACCCATTGAAGACTTTTGAACGCTTCCAACAGTAGGAAGAGTACTTATGTTGTAGTAACGAAAGGATCATAAGTTCACCCTTCGTTGGAGCCACAAAATAGAGAGTAAAACTTCTTTACAGATAATATAAAATACATTTATTATTTGTTATGCCATATGTAGTTTCAACACATTTTCTCCAATAAGTATCTTTTTTAAGGTGAAATCTCCAAATCCACTTACATCTAACAAGATGAGAGCAGCTTCTACTTTTAAGGTAATGGTAACCAATCCCGAGCTCCTGAAATCAATGGGAAGTTAAACACTAAACTTACCAAGTGGCAGCCCCCGTCACTTGTAGCTCCTTCCCATGTACTAGAGCTTGTGAATTGAGTTTGCAATCTTAACTTCCATGAGCAAAAAGATTGATTCTACCTTCTTTAGTTAGGGAGCTAGGGAGAGAGATTCTTCGTTGGAGTTCGCTTTTTACTCTTTCAGTGACGAGGTCCAAAAGGAAAAAGACCAACGGTCAAGGTTTTAAAAGGCTTGAGGCGGGCTTGAGGCTTTTTCTCAAGGAGAGACGAGGCGTAAGCCTTGAGGCGGTATGAGGCGTAAGCCTCATTTTAAATAGAAAGATAAAAAGAATAAAATTCATAAAAGATAAAACATTAAATTTTGTATTCCTAATATTATAATGTTCCTATAAAAGCATAAAACACACATAATAATGATAAAAAGAAAAATCTTGATAGTCTATCCAACTTTCTTGAGATAAAAATCTAAAGCTCGTCTACGACATCATTATCACTGTCACTAATAGGATCTTCCATAGAGTCATCGTCATATCTAATTGCTCCATCCTCATTTTCATTGTCACTTTCAATATCCACCCATTCCTCTTCATCCAATGTCATCGGCATCTTCCCTTTATCTGTTTACGAAATAAATTTTGGAAATTTAAAAGTTAGAACCTAAGTTAATATATGTAACTTATAAGTTAACATTGAAATTTAAAATTAAAATAATTTCCCATAAGTCACATACCTTTACTTCTAGATTTTGGTTGTTTTGTCTTATCACTAACGTCTCTCTGTTGAGTACTACTTCCTTCTCCAAGCTCAAAAATATTGATGTTAGGATCATCATCATGCTCAATAAAGGCATCAACTCCAAATTCACCATCCCTAGTGTTCTCAACAATCCACTCATCATCAGACGCCAAATCATCTAGTACCAATGGATCTTCTTCCTCTTTGAGAGCCTTTCACTTCAAGTGCTTATCCTTTAATCTTTTATTGTACATGATATAAACTAAGTTATTTAACTTAGTTGTACCACAAAGGCCGGTCAAAATAAAATTCATCCGGTCAAAATAAAAGGCTTACGCCTGTCAAGCCTTAAAGGCATACGAATAGAGGCTTACGCCTCTCTCATGAAAGGCGTAAGCCTCTTTTTATTTATATAAGGCGTAGGTATCGAGGCCTTTTTTCCCCGCCTCGCCTCAAGGCGCGCCCTCAAGGCGCACGCCTCGTTCGCCTTTTGAAACATTGCCAACGGTTACAACATTTAAGAGATTGAGAGAAATTCTTCGTTGGAGTTTGCTTTTTACTCTTTCAGTGACGAGGTCCAAAAGGAAAAAGACCAAGGGTTACAACATTTAAGAGATTGTCAATATTTGAGTTAATAAACAAGCAATACTCGAGTTGACATCAAATCCTAAAGGGCAACATTCTTTTCTCGTCTCATTTACTAAAACCCGACACTATTTACTTGCAATAGCATCAAGTTTTTGGCATCGTTGCGACTTGTGAGGGATGGACAATTTCCATTTACTTGGTTCTAATTAAGAATTTTTTCACATTATTTTAATTGTTTGCTTATTGGTTTCAGCTTCTCGAATTTACTTGCTGTTTCTTTTGATTGCAGTTCGTTAGGTGGCTATGCAAAAATACAGTCTTTTCCTATGCAATTGATTGAGATGTCTCACAACCTCCCCTGAGCTATACCCATTAACAAGCAGAGAATAACTTCCCTAACCTTGTTGGAGCTTCTATTACAGAATCTAAAAAATAATGCGCGTAAGATATATCATTGTTAGTTAAAATCTAGAGGCTTAATTGGATCAAATAGTTACCACTCTGTATAATATGCACAAAGGAAAATCCCCTAATGATACTAACATGAACTCGAGAAAGCATTGCAGAAAATCATATTGAAGGCGTGAAGGAACTATACAAGCTAGCGAGGACCAAGCATTCAATAGAGAATAGACCAAATGCATACTGCTGGTGTAAATATTAATTAAAAAAATAAAAAGCATACAAACAAAACCTACTTTCTCAAGAATCCCCACATTCGATTCCTAACAACTGAACATGGAAATGGTGGTGATTGTTATTCCTAGCCATAGAAAAACCAAACATGATTGCGCCCAAAAGGTTCAACTCCCAGCATACAGATTTCTCCAAGTAAAATTTATCCCTATTCGAAGATCTAAGATGAGATTATTCGAGATCCCTGATCTTCGTTAATAGACAAGCTAACAGTCAAGCAGGCTTAAGCATAGAATTTCATGAAGGGATCTTCTAACCTAAGTTGAGATCATTTCCGGAAACTAAAGATTAACCGTTGAACTTTTTTTTCAGCGAAGCAACAACCAATACATTCTCTTACTACACAGAAAGCGCGAAAATTCCAGAATCTAAAGCTTGAGAAAGTAAATATCTCTCCTGTTCTTGGAGAGGGGGATTGAGAAAGGGAATCGGAAAGGAGAATCAAACCTGAATTGAAGTTTGTTTGTGAGAGACGTTTGGATTGTGAGCGTAGCAAATGGAAGAGAGCCGCTCTCGTCATTCTGCAGAAGCAAAAACCTCTTCCCCTACCACCGCGGAGTCTGCTTCGAAGCTGCAAATTAAAATGGTAATATGCGCTTTCGTTTGCTGACATTCTACGATGGGCCACTGGGCCCAACACAGCCCAGTCAAGCCCAAATGAGTCTACAAATTCCAGCCCAACCATAATAAGTGAGGTAGAAATTAGAACCGATCACTTTTTATTTATCATATCTTAACCAGTTGAACTATGTTGAGATTGACATATATTTGATTTGACTTATTTAAATAGTAATAATAAATGTGTCGGAATTAAAGAACATAATTCTTAACCAGTTGAACTATGTTGAGATTGACATATATTTGATTTGACTTATTTAAATAGTAATAATAAATGTGTCGGAATTAAAGAACATAATTCTAGCTCCATTGCTGTGTCATTTTATGTTTCTTTTTCTTTTCCATATAACTTCCATCATTGGATATTGAGATAGATTTGAAATGAATATAATTGAATTATCTATAGATAAAAGCTTTCGATCATTTATGAAAAAGAAGGTGAGATAAGATTAGATTAAGATAGTATATACTTTGCTTAAAATAGGATTTGGTATATTATATTTTAAGGTATAACAAATATCAAAACTCATTTATATTTTAAAACTTTCAAGATCCCAAATTTGCCCTAAATTCTTTGTATAAGTTACAATCTTGTCACTCTTTCTTATTTGTTACTTCAATCTTCCAATTCTAGTGAAATAATTGAGGAAAGCTTGCACCCTAGACAAATAATCTAAGGCAAATCTAGGACAAAGTAGAGGCTACTTAGTTCATATTTTTTTAAGTACAACATAAGGATGTCTTAACCACTTGAGCTATGCTCGATTTGACAGAAATATGAATACATTAAGAATCTATTATATAGATTTGACACTTTTAAAATTCAAAGACCTACTACACAAAATTAAAAGTTAAACTTGTAATTTAACTATCAATTATTTCAATTAATAAGTAGTTCGTGGTTTTTAAATATGTTATAGGTCTTATTAACATTTATCCACGATCTCGAAGTGATTCATATTCTTTTAAGGATAAATTTTAGATTTGATAGAGATTGGACTATTTACTAATGAAGTTTTACATGTAGCGTCATCGTTGAAGATCCAGCGCAAAGATGGAGTTCCCTGTACCCTAACTGGCCGCTTGCCTCTTTGATTTTGACGTCATTGTCTTTTAATTTTTGTTTTATTCCTAAATTAAATAATTAAAATATCTCAATATATTTTATTAACTGATTAAAGCTACATAAATGGTAATAAACTATGGATTCTAGAAGGCGAAATATCCAGTTTGTTGAAAATTACAGGCATTGGAAAAATTACAATATATTAATATAGTTTATTAAGAGATTCTTTTATTTTCTCACTCGACAACTATATGTTATTAAGAGTTAAAAGACCGATTTAACCTTGTTTTATTATTCTTCTCAAAATAATAGTAAAAAAAAAAAATTTATTATCGGATGAAAATATTGTAAAATGAACCGCCAATTATTTATTGTTTTTATTTCTTTAGTACAACATGTAAAGGTGGAGGATCGAACTCACAATCTCTTGATTTGATAAATATCTCAATTACCACTAAGCTATAATCGCTTTAATTATATAAACTAATTATTATTACTGTTTGAAAGGTCCATTGACCATATCCATTTATTTTTATCTCAATTCTTTTCATCATACTATCTATTATCATTCTATCCTCGATAGTAATTGATAAACTTTCTTAAAAAAATATTACTTTTTTTAGTGCAAATTAATCGAGAGTATGAAAATTTTAACCTCCAACCTCGAAAGAGTAAATATTAATTATCACATGAATTTATATTTGGTTCCTTACCAATAATGATCAAATATGTTTCTCTCGCAGTTAAAAAATAGAAAATAGTTGCTAAGAGGAATCTTGTCGCTAAAGCATGACTCGGCTATATTTGAAACCGCTAAATTAATCTGAGACACTCTCTTACCAATGTTTCTAGAAAGTCTTCGGTTTGGAAACTTTTGCCATACACGGTTAGTTCCAAGTTCATGACGTGGCCAAACTAAATTAAAAAACCATGGCGGATCAAATCCAATCTTCAGCCTTCCAGAAGCTCCCCGGAGGAAGCATCCTCCTCATTCCCTCTTTCTCCGCTATCTATTTAATGGATCTCCGCCCGCTACGGCAACGCAACGCCATGATCTTCATCTCATCTACCTTAATTTCACTCTAATTTTCTTCTCCGAAAGAATTTTGTACTTCAATGGCGGCAGTGGAGCACGATCCAGATGTTTTGAGCCTCGTGGACGACGACGACGAAGACGCTCTCTCTTTCCGCGGTTTTCCGATTCACGATTCAGAGCCGGATCAGGCCGGTGATGATGATCGGCCGTCTCGATCTCCGTCGACCTTGCACGGATTGTTCGAGTTTCGTACCGATTCGAAGCAGCAAACAAGTTCATCGCCTGGTGGAATTTTGTTCTGCGGGAAGATTATGGACGCCGTAACGCTCGATTCCAATTCGAAATCGTTTGTGCGAAATCAGAGCATTCGGTTCGGGAATGAATCGAAATTATCGTTTTCGTCGCCCGCAGTCGGAGGTTTAGGTTTCGGAGGTCAGCGGAATAATTCGAGGAGGCCGAAGGCGTTAATAGGATTAACGAGAACTCCGTCGAGAATGGAACTGAGCGAGATTCGGAAGAGGCAGGCTCGGCTGGCACCGGTGCCGATGTTCCATGTGGTTCCGGCGGAGGACATGGCGGCGGTAACTGTTGCCGCCGATGGCTCCGGCGGAGGAATCAGCCCGTGGAGTTTGATTAGGCCTCTCAGGTATAGGTCCGTCCTGGTTAGAGTGTTGGCTAAGGCAGCTTCTAGTTGTATAACTCATGTTTGAGTTCTGCCTTTCAGTTTCTGCTGATTGCTTTCACCTTCCGATTCGATTTCCTTTCTTTTCTTTTGTTTTAGTTTTAGACTTTTCTGTAATCTTTATATTCTTTTTATTATTTATTTACCTTTTTTTTTTTAATTCTTAATCCGTTTGTATATAGACTCTTTTGCATCCCTATATAATACGTGTATACTATATTTAACAGAAATCCCAGTGCCAAGATATAGATTTCTAATTTAGATTATTCGGTACGTATGCGGTAAAATATGAAATGACTTGCAGTTTTGAAAGTACATGGATTAAAATGAACCGAAGTTAGAAGTATAGGAATCAATATAGATGTTCTAAAAACACTCGAACTAAACTAAAATTAAAAGTATCAAAATGAAAAATAGTATTGAAACCTTAAATATAATATAAAAATAGAGTATCTATACCTATTTTTATTGGAACCTTAAATATAATGTAAAAATAGAGTATCTATACATATTTTTACCAGCATAGCAATGCAATCGAGTCCTCTAGGTAATTACAATAAGGTATATTATTTCATGGAAAGTAGAACTCCCACTTTCACTCAAATTACAAGCGACTGAATTACTCTCTTTTTTTAAGCACAAATGTGGGGTGGAAGATAGAACTCTTAACTTTTTTTTTAAGATATATGCTAATTATCGTTGAGTTATACTCGCTTTGACAACTAAATTACTCTTCTTATTTGAAAAGTTTATTGTCGTTTTATACGGAATAGGATATAATTGTTTCTGTTTTCTAAGCCAATGATCTGAAATACGAGAAAGAGATATATGAAAGAGAGAACTCAACTTTTCAAAATAAGTTTTTTTTTACCTGATGTTGATGTCACCATGCCTGAAAGTTACCATCTTGCCCTTATTGGTGAAGACACATGAAACCTTGTTGAAAGAGAAGCAAAAGAGATCTAGCAGAAAAAGTATGTCGTCTTCTCCATTTTTCCAATGATAAAAAATCATATACTTTGAGAGAGTTTTAGGAACAAAAAATAAATGAAAACGACTTCTGCCTTCTAGATCCATTTGCTTACGCCTGTCTTCACTTTAAGATGGCAAATCACAATCATATGACACCAGCAACAAGTCAAAGAAAACTAATTTGCTTAGATTTCCCCACTAGATTTTAGGTCATTTACTCAAAAAGCCCAATACAATTCCAAATTCTATTCTCCACCCAATATATAAAACTTATGGTTATGGTTTATCTTTTAGGTCTTCATTAATTAAGTGTTCAAAATTGAAATTTTACTCTAAATAGGACTCCCTATTATGGCTGCGTAAGATGTCCTACCAGCAAAATATTCACGAGTAGGTCTCCTCCCTCGTAATACTAACTAATCCTTGCCAACATGAACTTAAGTCAGGGATTAAAGGTACCTAACTCCTTCCTTCATAGTCAACATAAACTTAAGTAAGAGTTAAAGACACCAAACTCCTTCCTTCATAGTCGAAGGTTTGATCTCCCAACTAATCCTTAATGAATGAAACAATAACAAATGGAGAGAGAGAAGTCGTTACTCTAAACCAATAAATTTTATCAAGAAGTTCAGTTTCTAGTGCTCATCAACTCATTATTAAAAAAGAAACTCGCCCAATGAATTACCTTCAATTACTCAGTGTTGCTTGGAATAGTGACTATTCCAAACAACAAAGGAAAAATGTGAGAGAGTACAGGATGAATTGCATTGTTGTAGAGACTTTCTGAAACTTTGAATCAAACATCTATTGAACCCAATTGCCCAAACTCTTGTAGGCATATCCCATATTATCTGCTTCATTTGCCAATCTTTGAATATACAAGCTCCATTGTTTGTCTATCAACATCAGAGAGAACCCAAGAAGAGCCTTATACACGGATCAAATCTGAAATATTTCCACCATTCCAGAGCTTTATGGATCTACCCTGAATAACAGTATTTGAAAGCACAAGTAGAACCTTGGCTTTTGTGGGGAATGGAAATTCTATATTTGAATTTGAACTGTGGCTAACCAGTAACCATCATTGCTTTTTTATCAGCCTTCCCTCTTACGTTTCCCAGTCCGCTTTGTGCTATCCCCTTCACTAGGCGAGTCGGCATATTTTTCGGTCCAACTTTTATGCACCATAGTTTTCACATTATTAAATAACTTGCGATCCTCGCGATCCATCCCGTTTGTGGAGATTGAGTTTACTATCTTCACAACTTCATGCATAGCCTTGATTGTTTGCCTAAATCTAGACTCCCATGACTCGGCCCGTCCAACAAATTTCCGAGTGATCTTTTCGTACCATTGCAGATATTCACTTTCACCTACACTATCAATGCTGTTCTCAATAAGTTCATACCGGTCTGACCATTCTTTGAGCTCTGATGGTAATTCCTCCTTGTTATCCATTAAAGAAACTTTCCGCTTCCAATCCTCGACGTCCTTTGGAATAGGTTGAGGCAGGCCGAACTGTCTCAAACATCGGTCTGGAAGATGTCTCTCAGCCTTATCGAAACAAATTAGCATCGTTCTTGATGCACGCAAGACCAAACTATTCTTGATATCTTCTGGTACAACAGAAAAGTCCATGTCCTTGTAGGGAAGCCATTGTACCTGTACATCAAATGCACAAAAAAGTCATGCAATCTTCAAGTTTATGCAAGGGGAAAACATAAAAAGTCGTACAGGCAACTCACATCAGAGGGATGAAGGGAATCCAGGGCCTTACGATATGTGGGCAAATTTATTCCCATTCTGGAACCACTTCTATTTTCTGTCCATTTAAGTAGAAATGGGAAACAATTCTCTGGCTCCTTTTTTAATTTGGGTCGGCCAATATTCAAGTGATAATAACTCCAACACTGTTATGTAGGTGAGGAAAAAAATCCAGACAGGATGTCAGCATTTACAGAGATGCTATATTATCTTAGTTGCATTGAACTCTAAGTTACCGACATTCTCCAATACTAAAAGAAAAGAGAGACGAGCTTACATGCCTGCAGTAATGTTAGCGAACCACTGATCGTGCGCTGAGATTTAAGAGAAGCATTGCCTAGAGCTCGATACAAGAAAGCCAAAGCTGCAGCACCCCAAGCATACTTTCCAGCTTCATCAAAATCCTTGAATAATGAAAGGTACATGACACTAACTTTGTTCCCACTCGTCGAGGCAAATACGGTACTGCCTAACAGGTATAAGAGGTAGGCACGAGTAGAATACTCTATTTGTTCAATCGCTGCATCTTCGGGACATTCAGAGAAAACCTCCTTCAACCATGTTAGCTTCACAGCACCCTTGAAATCTGTTGGTGCTTTCCCCAGTAAGTTTTCACATAGCGACTTGGGGTCAACATCCACATCTGTAACAGGTTTTCCGTCGATTGATAGTCCAAGTAAAAGGGCAACATCTTCGAGTGTTATGGTCATTTCTCCAACAGAAAAATGGAAGGTATTCGTTTCCTTTCTCCATCTCTCTACTAGTGCTGAGATGAGTGCACAGTCAAGGGTTACTGCTGGCATCAATCTCAAGTACCCAAATCCAGCCTTTCCAACCAGCTCAATCTGTTTTCCTGTAAGTTTCCATCTTTCAAGAATGGAAGTATGCTCTAGACATCTAAGTACACCTCTTTCCTGCAAGTATTTTTCAGTATACAACAGTCAGACTGTACTTGACACAAACAAATGAACCAAACAAAGCAAGAGCCAACGTCTCATCGGTATATTTACTGGGTAATAAAATGGATACGATATCACTGACCAAACCTCCAAGAAGACTAAAATCCATTACCTTTCCATCCCAAATGTCTGATGATATGTGATTATCTTGCTCTTTGAGAATCAAGGGATCATCTGGTCCAGGAGTTGCACTGGAGTCCATTCTCTTAGTTAAAGATTGCAAAAAAATAAGTTATACCAAATTTAAGCTTCGGCCGTAAAAGAAAACCTCACATAGTCATCAGCCAATGCAAAGCAAGATCATTCCACAGATTGATCGCCTGTAATTCAAAGAAAATAACCTTAGTTCAGAAAAGTTCTTGAGGTTGGACTTTCAAATTCTTCAACCGGCTGAAGCATTCAGGGTTAAGTTCCAAAACAAGGAGATTAAGTTTAGTTGATACAATCCCAATTTGGGTACACGGCCAAAGTTCCAAACGACAATCCATTGTGCCTCTCTCTACAAGTATAATCAAGAAGTACAAACATGATGTGGCAAGTGGATTCAAACACTTCAAAATCAACAATTAAAATATGCAAACACCTAATTCTCAATTGTCCCATATTGATATTATGAGATTGTGACAAATTTTTTTTTCCGTCCAAACAATACAGCTCAATGGGGAGTAAAGACTATTGAGTAAACTCGTATAAAGCACCTTTTTGGCCACCCAAAGATCTAATTATACAGAAATCAGAACAACGAATTTCCCTGTATTTTCGAGGCCGTTCAAACGACGGCAAATTAATCCGAAAAGTAAAACAAAAATAAATGGAACGCTATATAAATTGTAAACCAATTCAAGCTACCAGAAACATCTCGCCGGAGAAAGAAACCAATATGGCTCACAGATTCCGATATAACATGGGGAAACCACAAATTACAGCAAAAGCAAAGCTGGAGGATGAAGAGACAATGTAAGACTTACGGAAGAGCTGGAGAGTGATGGCGTTGAGAAATTTGAGGGGCTTCTGCCCTAATTGTTTGTTGTTCTCTATTTCAGCTTTGGTTCTGTGGTTCTTTCATCTTTGATGGCAATGGCAGTGTGGACTGTGCACCATGAAAACAGTCCAAAATTAGGCGATGAACCGACGTCGTTTTGATAGCTGTACTGTTTCGTATTTGTATTGGACTCTTTTTTTAATGTTATTATTATTATTTTTCTCTGATACGTACTTGAAATTTGGTTACTTATTTTAGTTGTCATAATTAGTTTGAAAGTTTTGATCTTACGAAATTTAAAATTTAAACTAATAGTCCTTGGGAAAAAAAATATCAATATGAATTAGTTTTGTTATTATTAAACTTTCAATTTTATATCCTCGCTAATTTTAATTAAAATAATAACATAAAGAAGAAGACCCACCTTGAGAAAATAAAGTAAGGTGGGAAGTTAAATTTTCTCAAAATTCACAAATTATTTATATTTATATATAAATTAATTTTGGTGTCATATTTATCTGAAATTATAATTTTGTACTAAATCTCTATTTGTAATAATTAAAAGCACTTGATAATTTATCAACCACGATAGCTTATGATAAGGTAAAAATTCTAATACTTGTTCAATAACATTTGTCGAAGCCTATATGTTATTGAAGGTGTGGAATTACGAGTATATTTATAGAAGAATGAAATACTCCGTAATAAAATTACGATACTAATCGGACATGACGTCTGACTGACATATCTTATCTCTTTGAAATCTACTTTTTAAAAAAATAATGATAAAATAAGACCGACGAGATAGAAAATGACTCGACCATTGAGCTAAGCTCGCGCTTGAAATTAGTGATTTTTTACACTGCCTCCGGTTAAAATGAGTGATTGAATTAGGCTTTATTCCCATAAAATTGTTAATTAGGGTAATAGACAAAATTCTCCCTTCCGACCCAGCGCCCGGTTTTTGAGAGCTGACAGACGGTTCAAACACTGAGCTCGGCGTCCTCTTCTTCCTCCAATCCACAGGTAATTCTCAAACTCTGAGCTCCAAGAACTTTGTTATTCCATGTTTCATTAAATATTTCTGACACCACTTCAAAATCTCTATCAAATGGAACTCTCTGGATTTTTGGATTCTGGGAAAGCTAGGATTAAACTTTGGAACTTCTTCTCCTGGTTTATTGCGTTGATGATAAGATGAGATTCTGTTTCTGAAATGCTTCAATTAGGCTAATATTTTTACTTTTGTAGTTACTGATAGAATAGAAGTGAGATTACATAGAAGTAGCTCACCGTCTTACTGGGGGGACTTCTTTGCGTGGTTGTTTAATGGAGTAAAATTGGTGCCACGGGAGTGGAACTAGAGAAGCCAGTTTCTCCATTAATTTATTATCAGGTGGGTTGTCCTGTTTTCGTAAACTGCATGTAATATTTACGGTGTCTGATGCTTCTTACTTAGTTGGCTCATTCATTCATTGTGCGCATGAGTTTCAGAAAGGGCGCCTAGGGTTCTATTTGCAGCGAGGGCTCCTTGTGAAATTTTGTATAATTTATTTATTTGAAAATAAATTGTGTAATATCCCATATCTTAAAACAATCTATTTAAGAAAGTTACATTTTGTTGAACTTTCATGGTATTATATTTTTCCATATATAAAGAATTTATATTGTGTGTTTGATAAGAAAGGTTTCTCTTATTTTTCTTTATCTTATTTTCGGCTTAAGTCTCTGAGAAGAGAACTATCACGTTTCAGTGCATTTCACATTTTAAAGAACATGGTGTATTTTATTTATTTTTAATTCTTTAGCAATTTCCAGAGCAGGATTCATGCTACATAGTTCATAATCAATATTGTTGTACAGAATCAGATAGATCCCATGGATGCGGCAGTTGCAGATGTCAGAAATTTTGTTGTGGGAGATACTGATGGTGCAGAAGTGGATGGCTTTCGGCATCAAGTTGATGAGATTTTTCTGACGGTTGACAAGGTAGAACACTGTGATATATTGATAACCTCATTGCTTTGCACTTTTTTCCTTTTTGCTAGTTCTATTTCGCTTTTTTTCTTTTTGTTGGAGCGTATAGTTGGCTTGGCAGACCTAGTATTCTCTGGCTGGGTGAGGGTGAGGTGACCTAATTATGAAGTATTACCGTTTGCTATCCATTATGTACTTAAAAATAGCTAAAATCAGGGGGAAATACTAAGTACTTATATATAATTGTCTTCTTGTTTGAAATGCAACAATTTAGTCTTTGCAGTGGATATGGTTTTAAGTAGTCTGTCAAGCCTGTTTATTCTTAATAATTGGAATGAAAACATGAAACAACGTTTTAAGAGATGGTTTGGCAACCTATGCAATCTGACATGTATTGCAACTGAAGCCATTGGGACAACTAAGTGGATGAAAACTACTGTTTATCATGGCAGTAAAATTAACCACATATGAGTGGATATCATCTCTTAATTTTGTCATCTCATATCTTTATCAAATTATTAAGGTGGGGGCTCACTAGTTCTTTGGAAGGTGGGGGATCACTCATCCCCTGGCCTTTAGCTGTTCTTTTAAATCAATACAGTTCTTCGTTTCCTAAATAAAAAACAACGACAACAACAACAAAATAACTTGAGAGACCATCTAAAAATTAAAATATTGTTCCCGTCAAACTGTTAGTTTGTTAAACTTGATCCCCTTAAATCTTATCTTTGCAGCTTGAGCAAAGAGTGAATGAGATAGAACAGTTCTATTTGACATTGAAAAAAAAGCAGCCAAGTGGTAGTAAAGGTAGCTCTATTGTAAAAGACAAAGATAAGGACAGACATGTTCCAAGTCTTAAGAAGCAGCAACAAGATGCATCTCGTAGAGAAGCTGCAGCTGCAAAGAGAATGCAAGAGCTCATGCGGCAGTTTGGGACAATACTGCGTCAGGTTACCAACTCGCTGGCTTTTTGTTCTATTATATTGCTAATCGTCTGTGTTATTTTCCCTCTGCATGTCATCCTATTATTGGTGCCTTGCTGATATTGAACTTTCCCAGTTGCTTCTTAGTTCACACGTACACAACACATTATTCACACAGGGGATTGACTTATTACTGGACAAACATGTCATTGCAAGAAATTTAGTGATCCAAGACTAATTTCTTTAGCAGCATAAACAATTAAACATGTCTCTGGCTCTTGTATGCATTCTGAATTAAGCAACATTGTTTATCTTTTACCAAACTTCAATGACATATTTTTACCTCCTCCTTCCTTGGAGTGGAGTTATTGATAAAAATGTAAAGCTACAGCTCCCACATCTGGACATATGGTCTTGGTTGAGTGCATAATATTTTTTTTCGTGTCTTTTCATGAGGCTAATATATTGTTATATTCTGCATCGACTTTCAGATCACGCAACATAAGTGGGCCTGGCCTTTTATGCAGCCAGTGGATGTGGAAGGTCTTGGATTACACGACTACTATGAGGTAAGGTCTATATCTCTATCAAATATACATGAATATTGAATGCTGTACATATTACATTTTCAGCTATCTTATGCCTTGAATCTTGAATGTATATGTTGCTTTTTAATTGATATATTAGATGCATTTGATACAAGACTTGCAATCAGGCATTTTGATTTACATCACCAATGTTTTTGGCTGGAGTCCCCAATCTTTGAAAATGGAACGCGTTTATGGGCCCAATTTCTAGTTATTTTCTTAATACTTTTTATATGAATAAAAGGATTTTGTTTAGGTCTTGTTTACGTATGTGAATAGGGCAATGAATCCTTGATTATTTTCATACTATGGATCATTCCTGTTGGAAAGACAAATGTGATCCCCTTACCATTGCAACACCCCCCCACTTTTGCTGTACATACCACAATGGTAATTGGGTCTTCAAGAGGGAAAACTGTGATTACATTAGCTCTGAGCATTTTCCATCATCTCCTTGGTATGCACTCAGGTTTTATAATCATTCAGGTAACATATGTACTGCATTTATTAGGTTATTGACAAGCCAATGGACTTCAGTACAATTAAAAATCAGATGGAGGCTAAGGATAGTATTGGATATAAGAATGTGAGAGAGATATGTGCCGATGTGAGATTAGTCTTCAAGAATGCAATGAAATATAATGATGAGAGAAGCGATGTTCACGTTATGGCGAAGACTTTGCTCGCGAAGTTTGAGGAGAAATGGCTTCAACTTCTGCCTAAAGTCACCGAAGAGGTAAATTGTTAACTTTGAGAACAGTTCTTGAACGGATGAAAATTCCTTAATCAATTCATGGTGCCTCAGAGTTCTGGATCTTCAGAAAGATGGTTTCATTTGGTTGAATGATATGCTAAAATATGGTTGAAGTTCTAAAAAGACTTCACCTTCCAGGAAAAGAGACGAGAAGATGAGGAAGCAGAAGCGCTGTTGGATATGCAACTCGCTCAGGAGGCTGCTCAAGCAAAAATGGCTAGGGACATAAGTAATGAGGTTTGCTGTCCACCTTGTTCCAAGGATCTAGCTATCTTGGGAAAGTTTGTCTGGAGATGGCCTACTTCCTTTTGCTCTTCCTATTACCTTATATCGGAAATACAATAAACTGTTTAAACATGGACACTGAACTGTTTACAGATTTATGAGGTAGATATGCAACTGGAAGAGCTCCGAGAAATGGTCGTGCAAAACTGCAGGTCCATTCTCAACTCTGGCTTTCGATGTTGTATTTTGGTTCTGTCAATTGATATAAATGGATGATTGTATTATTATTGAAGACTAATCTATATGTTCTAATATGCGTTTTTTAAGTCATTTATAATACGAACCGAATGAAAGTACACACCTTGAAAAACTTAAAATCCATATAAATAAGAGCCAAACTTATTTTCTTTTTAATTTTAGATACACAAATAAAAGCACTGGCATTCCAAATACAATGTAGAGTGTTGTATGTCCCAAATAAAACCTTACCATTAGTATGCCGGTGGAGGCTTGGTAATTAAAATTTATGGGTAGTTTAGGTCTGGTAATGGTCGGTCGATGTGCTTGTGACATCAGAAAATGACTTGCACTCCATAGACAGAGTGGACTAATTCTACAATTATGTGGTTTAGAAAAATATCAACTGAAGAAAAGAGAAAGCTTGGAGTAGCCCTCACCAAATTGTCTCCAGAAGATCTCAGCAAAGCATTAGAGATTGTAGCTGAAAATAACCCAAGTTTTCAGGCTACTGCCGAGGAAGTGGATCTCGATATCGATGCTCAGGTTGCAATTTATATATTATCACAAAGAACTATATCCTTCCCCGCCCCCACCCCCACCCCCAATGTGACATAGTGATTAATTGAGTTTATTGCTGCATCATGTAGAGTGAATCTACGTTATGGAGGTTAAAGTTTTTTGTTAAAGATGCCCTTGAAGTTCAAGCTAAGAGCTCGGCAAGCACGGGCGGTGGCAACAACCATAACCATACAAGCAGCAATAATATCAACGGTAACAACAAAAGAAAAAAGGAGATTTGTGATGCTATAGCCAGAACAGCCAAGAAAAAAGCCAAAAAGGCCTCTTCTTGAGATGCAGTGGATATGGAAGAGACCATAGTTTCACCCTTTTTGTAGCTGAAGCATCACAAGATTTTGTCCTTATTTCTGCACATACTTAGATCTTGGATCTTAGTTGCCTTTAGTTGCTGCTTGTTTCTGTAACGCGTTATAAACGGTATTTCGGAAGAGATCGGTGTCTATGTGAAGAATTATTATTAACAAGCTAACCTATGAATATCGTTTTTTTTCTCTCCTCCTGTAGTTATAATGTATGGTCTGTTGCGGGTCGAAAGGCAATCTTGTTGACTTGCTAAATTGTCGAATAATTGTTACTTCAAGCAGGAACTTTCTGAAGACTGAAGATCAAATATCAAATTGATGATAATATGTCTGTAATCCGAAACCAAATGTCACTAAAACCACACCCCTGCAGAGCACAGCCGTATGATGAGACCCAGACGTGTGTTTTGGTGTAGCAGAGACGGGAGGAAAGAGGAAAGAGATCACATATGGGCAAAAACTTACAATAGTTTTGAACCTTTTTTTTCTTTTTTTTTAATCTTTTTTTGTATGGATTTTTAACCATCTCGATTTTTTAGATGTGTCGTATTTACTTGAGTTATACTTTGATTGATGAAGTCATATATTAAAAAAAAATCATGAAGTTATTTTTTAGCACAACAAATTGGGGTACGAGGCTTCGAAATTCCAATCTCGATAAGTTGGCTTACAAGTTAAAAATAATACATAGATTAAAATTTTTAAGGTTTAAAAGCAAAACTTGAAAATTTGAACAAATATACAAAAAAAAACCTTCTCGAATTGGGAAAAAAATAATAAAGAAAGAAATCGAGAGAAGATTATGTTTTTATTTACATTCACGAAATTATGTTTTTTTTTTATTATTATTTGTTGAGTTAACAAAAAGTGGGGTGTGTTCAAGATTTTAAATGTTGATGTATTTTTTTTTTGTAAATATAAATGTTGATGTCTGTTATCGATAAAATATCAACGTCAATAGATATTTAGGTAAGAGTTAGAGAAATTAAACATTTTTCTACTCCTAAAAAAGTTAGAGATAATTAGTATTAATAATATATATTAATGATATTTTTAATATTTTGTCGATTTTTTTTTTACTAGGATGGAAATGTTGATTTACTTCTTGTCAACCCATAAATACATGTACAAATCGATAGCAAAGTTGATATGTCCACGGATATCTAATACCATGAGTGATTTATCTTCGAATTAGGGAAAAAAAAGGAATGTTTTACTTTAACACGAGCAATTATTATTATTTAAGAAACTTTTATAAATAAACAATTTCGGTAATTAAAAATGGGGAAAAACTAAAAGAAAATAGTCAATCGTCATTCGTCAGACACTATTGAAATCGGTTCGGGGCAGCTTCACTGACTGGACTGAGTCACTGAACCGACACCGTAGATCGCTCCGCCGGTGCCAATTTCACCACCCTGAAAACGACCTGGTAATTCTCTCATTTTCTTCCTCTTTTCTTCTTCTGCTTTTCGAGCGTCTGAATTCCAGTGAAGCTGCGTGGATTCGGTTTTGCAAGATTTGGATTGCTTTTGCGTTTTGCCGTTTGATTACTCGGAGAATGTAGGAAACCGCACATGGCGGATAGTTCTAGAAAGGAAATGGCTCCTTTTAGGGAACTCTTGTGTTTTGCGAGCGTTTTTAGGATGTAAACGCCGTGCAATCCTGTAAGTTTTCGGCATACCATTTCTCAGCCAGAATTTGAAAATTGAGCTGAAGTTTTCTTGCTTGTTTCTGCAATCTAAGGTTTTGGTTGACTCTTTGACATGATTCAGCCAACATATTGCATTCGCCATTTGCTTCCTTCCTGGAGAGGTTTGTTTAGCCAAGGCCTCCTTTTAGTTGTTTAGCTTTATCAGTGGAGGTCGGATTAAATAATAGGAAGGTTTATTTAATTGTTCATAGCAGTTGCGGTGTTAAGAAAATGCTAAAATAAGAGGAGCTTAGGCCTCTTATTGTTCTGAGACAGAAGATCATCCAGCACAAGATGATGATGAACGGCATTTTGAATATCTGACATTTCAAAGTTGTAATATCAGTATAATGCCCTTACCAAAAATTGTGTAGTGGTTTCAATATAACGGGGAAATATCTAGACCGGTTGTTTAGATAAGGTTCCGTTATTCTCAGGCAGATACATCTTAAAAGTAAGAGTTTAGAACCAAGTTCCTGATGTTTCTAGAGAAGTACAGTTAAAATGGTACCTGGTTTAAATCAAAATTGATAGCAATCTCTTGATTTAATTTTCAATTTTTACCAACAGTATGGTGATACTCCCATACTGTGCCGCCCAAAAATTCTTACCATGAATGTTGAAAATGTAGGTAATATGGAGAGCCCAGGTCCAAACCACCCTCCTGAAGTAGATTCGTTGTCAGATGGCTTTGTTGAGAGCTCTGCTGAAACTCAAACACCTTCGACTCAAATTTGTGAACAAGCAAAGCCATTAGATTGCAAAGACAAAACTCTACAAGAATCTGATTCTTCCAATGAGCAAAGCCGTGACATTGTGGAAGATTTTCAAACTGAGCAGGGCAATACAGAGAAGACTCAAAAGTTGGAAACTTTTCCTGTTGCTTTATCTGAAACAGAGAATTGTTGTACTTCGGAAAGTGTGGAAAAGGTGGCTGACAAGGGCTGTACGGAACAAGCAGAAACTGCCGTTCTTAATGTGGAAGAAACTTTTACCGAATCTTCAGTTGATGAGTCTGGATGCAGCATAAGAGGACAAGCTCAAGAGGAATCTCAAAGTTCAGAGAAGGGTTAGTTTATTTACCTTGCAGGGTGCCTTTTTTGTTCTTATTATTATTTATCTTAATCAGGATACCAATGAATTAACTGGGTACATGAGCTTCCTTTATTTCATCTAAAAGAATTTCATTCAAGGCATGCGTGGGATGCTAAAAATGGTTGGCAGGTTGGGGGAACAGGACGTCCATGCTAGTGAGACCAAAAGAGAAGTATAGATAACAGAAAATGTTTTTGATATGCAGCTATGCTGACATCGGGAATTGGGACAATAAAAATGAAAAGGATGCAAAAAGAGATTTTGTCCTTCATGTAGTATGAGTTGGTTATCAAGTTGCAAATGTTAGTAAATTTAGTTCTGATTTCCCAATGACATGGATCATCTACATTCATCCCCCCACAATATTTTTTTGTTAGTTTGAGTGACAAAAATAAGTGGAGTCTGTCGTTTCAAATACAAGAAACACAGACCCTGTAAAGTGTAATCTAATAACTAATGTGTTTAATTTTGTTTGTTGCAACTACTGTGGGTTCCCAGTCAAAGGAACAAGGTATAAATGTTGTGCTTGAGGTTATGAGTTAAAACTAAAGAAGTCACCTACCTAGAATTTCAAATGTCCTACAAGTTTTCTGATGCCAAATATAGTAGGATGAGGTGGTTATCTTGTGAGATTGTTTGAGATTAGCTCGGAGCTTCACAGTTTTGATGCATGTGTTTCTCAAATCTATTTATTAATATCTCCTATCACTTTGTTTCAGTCACTGATGGACATATAGAAGCATCAACGGCACATGAGAGGGAAATATCTTCGGCAGAGGTTGTTCAAACTGTGAAAAGCATAAAATTCGTAAGTAATTGCACATTGCATTGTTTAGTTACATTACAGTTTAGCATTGCTATATTTATTTTGATATTTTTTTCTGCATTTGTTAGCTTTCTGCTAGATCCAGGGAATTATTATGTCCTGGTCACTTTTTTTATCTGTACTATCAGAATTATGGACTTTATGTGTAATCCAAATTACTAGTAAATATTTCCAATTGTTAACTCTTCGAAATTCTCTAGAAATTTGTTCAAGTAAGGTCATAAATGTTACCTCTTGGACTTGTTGTCAGAGGTTGCCTTTTTTTACCCCTCTCTCTCTCTCTCTCTCTCTCTCTTTGTTTTTTTTTTTTTTTGTTTTTTTGCTGATTATTACATATGGAAACATATCTATCTCCCCTCTCCCATCCCCACCTATTTTATTTTGAGCATGTCTTTTCATGTTCATCTGTGAGGACATCCTGTCAATGGATTTACTTGGACGGCAATAAGAAAATATGGTCAATAATTTTATTTTATTAGTTCACAATGTCCTTTTTGTTTGATTTAATGTGGATCCCCTTTCCATTATACTATACTAGATAAGTTATTAACACTGCATTATAGCAATGAATGCTGCATTGAAAGTCTTGTTAAATTTTTAACTTGGGATAGAAGACGTAACTTCAATGAACTTTGGCATTGCAGTGATGTACTGCTGACTGAATTTGGTTGGAAGACATCTGTGTTTTTCTCCCCATGTCTTCAGCATTATATTTAAAGACTAACGTGCAATATGTTTCAGGAAAGTACTGAAGTCAAACGCAAGAATCCAAAGCGTACATTTAAGTCAGAAAAGGAGTTTCTTGAATTTACGTTAAAGTATCAGCAAGTTACTGCAGAAAGAGATGCAGGCAAGTAGAGATGTGAACAAAAATCCTGGAGAAGTTTCACTTTTTCAATTTTGTCTGATTTTCAAGTTCTTTAGGTTTATATTTCATTGTTCATATTTATTCCAGATGATGATGTATGTAGGCTATTCATTGTTCTGCAAAAGGTTGGTGTATAACAACAAATAAAACTCTTTACCGACAAGAGTAGTATGAAGTTAGAAGTACGAAATTTGTAGATTGCAATTAGATTGTTTTGATGTTTGTTGACCGTTTGAAAACATCAACAAGGGTTTCTCAATTTCAATGCAAATTCTAAGCTGAAT
This sequence comes from Momordica charantia, assembly GCF_013281855.1. Taxonomy (NCBI): domain Eukaryota; kingdom Viridiplantae; phylum Streptophyta; class Magnoliopsida; order Cucurbitales; family Cucurbitaceae; genus Momordica; species Momordica charantia. Next base: position 25,702,180 of record NW_028275162.1, on the reverse strand, counting down.
GATCTTTCTTTCATGTTTTTCCTTTATTTTCTGCAGTTTGACTAAAGCATTCTGTTGGAAATGAAAATTTTGTTTCTTAGTCGACCTATGGGCTATGGATGGACTTCTTTATTTTCTTTGAGAATGTTCACCAGTTTGTTAACTCGTTGTAGTATTAGAATGTGAAGATAATCCACAATGCTGCAATATATATATATATTTTGATGCAGAAGAGTTATTTGTTCATGTTTGCAGATGTTATATTGCAGTATAAGAATTCTTATGTTCAATTGTTTGAAGATGGATCTAATAATTCTCTATTTTATTGTAATTATTTTTTGGTGAAAGATTTAGATATGCTGATAGCCTGATGATATTAGCTGCCATCTTTCTTTCTCTCTCTGCAAGAATTATTCTTCTGTCCTTGCATGTTGCATGTTTGAATTGGTTGCATTCTCAATAATGCTTAATTTTTTGAATTGCATGCTATGGACTTATAATGTCATCATCTTCTATGCATAGCTATTGTTGTTCGAGACAAGCTCGAGTCGCTATGCAGGGAGTTGCAACGTCAAAACAAAATGCTGATGGTATGATCTGCATATTTAATCCATATAAAAGTAAATTAGTTAAATTACACTTATAACCTCGGCTTTTTTTGTGATTTTTAACGTTTTGGTCACTGTACTTGTTTATTTCAATTTAGTTTTTGTACTTTTATGGACGTATATTTGGTCTCCAATGTTAATTATTAGTTTATTCAGTTAAATAGTTATGAAAAGTTAATATGGCACTATGTGGAAGTTGATGGTACTTTGATGTATCATATAGTTGCTATATACATAAATTGAGGTTATTCAGTTGAAGTGTAAGGTATTACCAGGCATGTATGTGGGAGTATGCTTGTTGCATGCGTTGCTTTTAGCGGCCAACAGGCAATAGGAAACAGAACAGTATTTCGTTGTTTACTCATGTTTTCTTTGATGTTATCTCAGTTGATTGTTATTAAGTTGTAGAAGAAAGAAATGAAAATACGATATCAAAAAAGATACTTCCGAATAGTTTTTAAATTAAACATAAAATTAACAATTTTAAAAGATTAATCTGCATAGCAGTTTTAATAAACAAAATTGGAATATACACCCAAACAGCGCCTGGATCTCTCTGCTTTTTGCTCTCTCCAATTTTCTCTGAATTTCTATCATATTCCTATTTTTCTTCTCCCTAATTTTTCGGTTTACATCTCTATGATTACTTTTCTCTAGTTCAGTTACCTTCTAATAAATAATAATAACTATGAAAATGGAACAGGATGAATGCAAACGGGTCTCAACTGAGGGACAAAGCCTGAGAACAGAATTATCAGTTAGGTTTCAAGATGCAATCAAGGTATGAGTAACTTGATTAGCAACTCTGTAAAATAATTGAAGATCTAATGGGTTCTTAAATTATATTTCCTCCCGTAGGGGAGAATTGTCTGATGAATTCGTGGCAACAATTGCAAGTCCTGATTTTCTAAATGTGTAAATAATCCTAAATGTAACTCGTCGCATATAGTGCACAGACTCTTTGCATTGGTTACTATTTTTTCTCGTCCATAAGAATTTCAAAAATTTGTGAAAAGATTGACATGTTTGTGTAGTATGGTATTCGTCGAATATCTTGAGAACTGTCTCTTTGATTTATTTTGATATTAGTTTTTGTTACTAATTGTTTATACATTAACCAGCCCTCCTATTTATTATTAGAAGGCAGGCTTCAATATGGGAAGATTTCTTAATATAAAATAAAATAGAACAAAAATCCTAAACTTAAAATTATTTTTGTGCTCCATGTGTATCTGTTTCTCGAATTTCTAGAGGTTCAAGTGTAAGTATCAAGTTAAGATTATTGGGATGAGTAGAGGTTTATCAGCATTACGGAGATTTGGAAGGAGAGGAACAAATTAATATCTGGAGGCAAATGAGTGATAAACTGATAATAGTATTGAGGTTATTTGGGATAGCATGCCTTGTTTCCTAATTTAAGGTTGGACCTGCTGTTTGCCTTTTATTCTTTACAATTAATCTATTGGTAGAACTGATGGAATTTCTTATCAAAAAGAATAATAATGACAAAACAAAATTGAAGTGTGCACGTAAGTTGATATTGATGAAACTTGACAGGTCATTCTAAATTAGGGTTGAGCGAATCGTGACTTCTCTTTCTCTGCTTGTTATTATTTATTGTCATATTCCTCGCGGATATTAAATTTCTAAGCATTCCTTCACCAGGATGTTAGCAATAAGCTAGAAGAGCAAAAGGATGAATGCCTCGCACAGCTGAAAGAGAATGAGACGTAAGATGAAGTACATTGTTAAGAATGTATTTTATGCTGAAATAGTCAAAATAATTGTGTCATTTTGTTTCTTTTTATTCTGTTTTGCTTCTTACTTGCATGAAGGATAACCTAGAATAAAGTGTACACAGGCATAATCTACTATTACAGTATGTGTCATGTTACCATTAGCTTAAAGTAAAATTGGTGTTCTATGTTCTCTTTCCATATTGGCAGAAAGTAGCACTCCCTTGATACTTTTTTCTTGTTCTGGATAAGGAGTCACTACACTCCCATAATACTGAGAAGTATATGATAATTGTTGTTGTAAAGGTGTCTAATTGGGGCATGTTCTATACTTTTATAAAATTATAAATATTAATAGAGAAAAAAGATGTAGAAAAGTTTGACAGCAAATTGATTTATTCTCTTAGAGAAAAGAACCAGGTATACAATGACGGACTTTCAAGGATTTCTTTGAGGGCCAGTAGACTCCCATATTTGCATCTCAACCATATTTGAGCGATGCCCAAACTTGCGAACAATGATCTTGTGCCACAATGGCTCAGGTTGTAGTGAGAACTGTCAGAACCATATGGTCAGACAAGAAGCATTCTTGTAGTCCTTTTGATGCGAAATATCTCCTCCCTTGGCTTCCATTTTTACGTTCTTTCATCCTTATCATCGGACCTCCCTTTGTAGTTATCTTTGAGCATCTAGTATAATATAGTTTCTGAAGAAAACAATATCTATATTTTAGATTCTTCTATTCAAAAAATTATTTTAGTAATTAAGAATGACTTGAATTGTTAAATATGACGTTTCTTTCTCTTGGTTTTCCATAATTTTTACATATGATGTTCAGCTTAAGGAATAAACTGAAGCAGCTTATCGATCAGTTTGCTCTTTCCGAACAACAATTTTCTAAGAAGGTAAAGTTTACACTTCTGCTGCTGAAGTCAGTACGCCTTGGATGATTATTTATTTATTTTGTGGGGCTGAATTGATTCAAGATGCTTTGTACATGAAAACACAGTTGAAGCAGAAAACACTAGAACTTCAGATTGCTGATCTGAAAACTAAGCAATGTGAGGAGAAATTGAACCAGGAACAATCCCAAATTAAATCATATGCAGAGCAAATTTCACAATTATTGTCAACAGAAAAGAATCTGCGTTTACAACTAACAGCTGATGGAGAAAAATTCCAACAATTCCAAGTAGGGCTTGAGTTTGGTGGTAGTCTTTTAAATTTATTTAGAAACACATTTCATGTGCGCCTCAGAATTTTTGTGGCAACTTGAGGAGATTATCTTGCATGTTTTATATCATTTATGGAATGGTCTACCAAGTTGGCCTAATCTTAGTTTGTGTCTTGATTAATGTTACAGGACGCATTATTAAAAAGCAACGAGGTATTTGAAACCTTCAAACAAGAAATTGATAAGGTAAGCTCTACTCTTTCTTCTTTTTAAGATTTCATTTCACGGCACAGTTCTCGAAATGCTTTCTGTGTTGCTGCATTGCATGATACACTTTGATTAAACTGATATTCTACTTTGTGTTCTTGTCCCCTCAAAAAATTTTAAAAATTTATGTAGATGACGAAATCAATCAAGGAACTGAAGAAGGAAAATTCATTCTTGAAGAGCAAATGTGAGAAATCAGATGTTACTCTTATTGAGCTTCTTGATGAGGTAAACTTGCACCTACTACAATTTTACTATACATTTCTTTGGCAACATCAAACTGTAATGTCTTCTTTGGAAAATAGTTCTTTATTTTTATTGTCAAAAATATTTTAAAGAATTGTGGTGCAACCAAACTCTAGGAATCCTATTTCTTCATCATATCCTCATTCTTTTTTCTGCTTTTAAGTCATGCAAACATACTCATACCACTAAATGCATGTGCCCTATTGAGTGGGCATGTTACCATTTATGGAAACTGCATGCTGCTATCTTATTTCTTCCCACTATAAATCACTTGTGTCGACTTAAACTTAGCTCAAAGATTAAGGCAGGAGTAACATTCTTCGGTTAGAAGTTCCAATCCCCAGCTCCACCACTTGGTTGAACTAACAAAATTGTCATTTGTAATTGACTTTCACGGTTCATTAGTCGAATAATGTGCTTCATCTAACTGCCAGCAGACCAAGTCGGATTTATGCAAACTGAATCACTGCGTAGGCTAGAGTTCTCCTGTCCTGAGTTTTAAATGTATAATAAAGTTTTAACGGTCTTTACATTACCATGGCTTTTGAGTAACTTCTGGTTGAGCAGCGAGAACGCTTGAAGAAACAGCTGGAGAAAACAAAGAATCAGAAAGAAAAGCTCGAATCCTTGTGCCGATCGCTTCAGGCAGAAAGGAAACAAAGTTCCATGGGCATGGGAAGCAACAGCTCAGATTCAGCTTCAGTGTGAATTCTAATTCATTCTGTTAAATATGAAATGCTTGGGAGGATTTCAATACACTAACAACTCTTATAATGCAATAGGATTGTCTTCAAGCTGTGGAAATATTTATATTTTGATCTTAAGATTTCCATATCAATTGCTGCCAGCTTTTCTAGGATTGAAATTTATTTTTGTTATAGGAAAGAAAAAAAAACTTGGTTCCTATGAACAGAGTTATGAACCTATATTGAGTTGAAGCAGAGGAAAGGAAGTTGAAAGTAACAGTTATGAGAATGTCTTAACACTGTTACATTTGTAAATTGTAGTTTGAAGTTTGATATGTTGAGCTCCTCTCTCTCTCTCTCTCTCCATATTTTTTATTATTTTTTTTAGTACATGTGGTGGGTGAGATCATAAATTTGATATTTTAAAATTAGGGTTCACTTAGCGTACTCGATCCTTGTTTCTCGTTTTTAGTTTTTTAGAAAAATAAGTATTTGTTTACCATTCATATTTCTCACTTTTTATTTTTAAGAAATATTTCAAAAATTGTCTAGACAATCACAATTTGAAAACAACATAATCAAGTTTCTCATTTTTTTTCAAAATATAAATAAAGCATTATTTTTATCATTTTTATTTAAATGCATAATAAAAATTAAAAGTTATATATATAATATAAAAATTAAATATAATTTTTAAAAAAATGTTTTTTATATAAAAAATTATTTTTTTATTTTAAACTTTTTTAATAAAGAATAAATAACGAGAAATAATTACCAAACGTTTTTTTTAATTACACATATAGGGATGGAAAATTCGAACTTAACCATTTCATTGTAGTTACCTTAACTGGTTGGCTTGTAATTTTATTTTTATTTATTAAAAAAAACAAGAGTAAAAAAATAGAAACGTTGCTACAGAAGGCTTGTAATTTGTTGTCTTTTTGGTTCCTAAATGGCGTCGAGTGGTTTTCTTTTTACTATTTAGTATCAAGATGAATGCCTTAAACAGAAATCCACTCTATATTTGTACCTAGTTTTAAAACTGCAAATTACCAAATTGTCCAATTAAAAACTTTATAATTTGGTATTACAAATTGGTCCTGCTTGGATTTTTTTTTTTACCAACTTGATAAAATGGTATCGATTTTCACCCTAAACTTTCAATTTCATCACATCAAAAACTTTAAAATTTAGATAGATGTTGTACTTCGTACTCTCTTACTCAATTTTTGATAATTCACTAACTAATTTTCACAAAAAGTAAAGTAAAAATGCTTAAAAAAAAAAACTCATAATTTAATGAATTTTTTTCAAAAAATAAGTTTGATTAATGCATTAAATTAACTATTAAATAACTACATCAAAACCTACACATTAAAATAAAAAGACGCTCTAATGTCATTTTTATTTGAATCATATCAATTTTGTTCTAAATATGTATTTTTATACTTCGTTATACACGTATGTGAGAATACCTTTTCAAACGTAATTAAAAACCAAAATATTGGTATTTTCAAACATAATTAAAAACGAAAAATATTGGGAGGTAAAAATTACCATACTTTTCAAGTTAAGGGTGGAGATCACGGCTTAAAGCGAAATTTAATTAAATTAAAAATTTATATAAAAGTCGATACACGTAGTCAAGTTCAAGATTGGAAATGATATTATGCAAATATATATATATATGAAAAACTATCTTAAGTGACTCATTGGTTAAAAGAAGTTAAAGTAAAATAAGAAGTTTAAACTTCACTATTGTCATCTACCTTAAAAATTAATTCTGTTTTCCGATACCAAATTCTAGGATCATGCAATCCAATCTAGACACTCACGAATAAAATAATAATAATAATAATATATATATATATACATATTATATATACACACATTATGTGTGTATATATATTGAAGTGGCCCCCTACAGAAGCCGGGCAACTTGCGGATTCGTCTGTATAATCCAAATCTTTGCGAGTTTCGACCCAGCCTGAGCCTGAGGTTGGTTACGGAAAATGCCTTTCTAACAAATACCGTTTGTTTCATTCCTTTTCAATTTTCCCACCTCCATAGACGCACCACCATTGCTCTCTTCTTCTTCTTCTTCGTCTTCATTCTTCGTCTTCTCCTCTCTCTCTCCACATTCTGCAATGGACGTCGACGACAAACCCATCGACCGTTGCAGTTCCAGAAAACTCCAAACCAATAACAACTCCGTCTCCGGAACCGGAACCGACTTCTTGGAGACCAACAAGGCCGACAGAGCAATGTGGCTCTTGAAATGCCCCCAGGCCGTTACTCGCGCCCTTTCTAATTCGCCGGATGGCCCTTCTCGTCCGGTCGCCAAGGTCATCGTCTCCGTCGACCCTCTGCAATCCAATGACGACGACGATTCTTCATCTACTGAGGTATACAATACACCTCCTGCTATGCGGTTTTGGATTTTCATTTATTGCATTGTATGATTTCTTGTTTTTCTCACTCGCTTCTGCATGCTTCCGGTCTTAGGTTGGCCTGTTCCTGTATTCTTCGATTCCCATTGTCGTTATCTTAGGGCTTTGTGTTTGTTTCTGTGCATGCATTCGTCGTTCTTGGAGTTTATGATCTGTTTCCATTGGAGTTATTGATTGATTACTCAGTCTACGACTCTACATTTTATCGTTTTGTTCTTTTCTTGTTTCACTGGTAACCGAGATTTGTAGTATTTGTTGGAAGTTTTAATGACGTGCAGTTAGCCTAAATTGCCTTTTCACGATTTGGTTCTCGTGATGCTTTTCTATGAAAAAGACCCTTCTGGTTTACATGCTTGGTTTCCTAACTAACTATCAAATTTATTTGGGTAGGACCGCGGTTTTCACAACACGGGAGATCTGGAATTTACGGAGATTGAAAAAAAAACAAAGTAATTTAATGGTAGTGTTTTATCACTATCCGCTTACTAAAGGATATGCACAAGGCTGTTGTTAGTTATCCCCATCTGTCTTCATATTCGGATTGAACGAATAACTGGGTCATAAAATTGATTTTTCATTAAAGAAAAAAAAATATGAGGGATGAAAACTGAAAGGAGTAATAACCAGTCTGGGTTGGTCTAGTAGTCAAAGGATAAGTTAAAAAAATAAAGTGGCTTTAGGGTTAAGGGTTCAAATCCACCTACCTCGGATGTTAAAGTTCCTATGAATTTTCTTACAATCAAATATTTTTGGGTCATGTGATTGTCTGGTGAAATCAGTCATTGTAAGTTGGCTTGGTTGCTGCCTTGATACTCACATGAGGAAAAAAAATGAAAGGGTTAACAATAGAGTGTTTACATTGTGAAGTGCTATATGTTCCCAAACTATGCAACTATTTAGAGTTTATTCAGAGCTTTGAAATAGTTTAAGAATTTCTTCCAATCATCTGAAAGGAAACAAATTGTGGTCCTCTCTGGTTTAGTACCACGTTAAATAAGATGCTCTGTGTAATAGTTATGACTTGTAAATGGTTTTAGTTTTAGTTAAGAATTACAAGACTGTTGGCCATGTGCAAGGAGGGTCAGAAACCTTGTAGTTGAAAAACGTATTTGTCATCATAAAGTGATTAATATAACCACAATATTGTGGTTGATTGTCAATTTGTAATACTAGGTGTATCATGTTAACGATCTTACTTTTGCTTCTTAATTAATTTCAACTACATTTTAGGCAAATTTCCAAGATAGTACATCGTCATTCTCCTGTTATAAACAATGGAGTTCTTTGTTCCTTTTTTACCCTACCAATATACACAATAATTGTGGGAATTTGAACGGGTGAACAAGTTGTGGAAACCAGAAAGATGCTGATAGAAAATTAAGTTGATGTTCAGAATCTTATGTCATAGAAGATGAAAAGATTTATCCATGAAGTGAGAACAGATCCATGTGTTGTCCAGAGCATAAAAATAATTTTTGACAATTTGATTAAATAAATATTAAGGTCTTCCCTGTATTTGGGATATTTGTATGACGTGAGATGAGTTTAAACATGAGCCTCTTAGCGTGTAATCTTCAAGCCAAAATTTTCACTGACAATTTCATCATACCAGAACTTTAGCCTTCCAATTCTGATGCTATCTCTTGCTATTCCAATTATCTCGTCTGGATCTTCTTAAGAATGTTTCCTCATAACTCTTGTATTCGTTTATTACTCTGAGTTTATGTTGCAAAATATGACTCATAAAAGTAGTTCGGGTTCAAATTCCATAGATAATGTGGATTCTTTTTTCATTGGAATTCCTGTGCGCCCCTCCTTGAATTATTTGGTCATGCTTATGTTTTTTCAATTTACTTACCTTCTCAACCATGTGTGTTTATTTTCTTTCTTACTTGCAAATGCAAGAAGCGTTATCATTCTCGTTGGGCCTTATATTTTTTCAAACTTGGCTACTTACATTGCATTATTTATAGTAAAAGGGCAAATTAAAGATTGATTATGTCAACATCCATTTGCTTGGTTTCCTCAGCTAACAATGGCTCTATGATTTTAGTTCACTATGGAATTGGCTGGCACTGATTCTGGAAATTCATTAAGGTCCTACTCATTGAATATGTCGACAGACTTCATTCCAATGTCGGTATTTTCCGAGTCACCACCAGGTTGGTTTATGTCACTCTAGCCTGCTCATTAAAAAATGACCCATGAATATGAAGCTGGGAAATGTTTACTTGTAAGCTGGATGAACTATTACTCTGATTGTGATTGTTATACGAGATCCACTTTATAGTTTATAGTATGCTTTCAACTGGTATCAACGTACAATTTTTACGTTGTCAATATTTTTTATTTATTTATTTATTTATTTTAGAACATTTACATTAGTTTGATCGTCAATAACACTTGGTTTGTTGCTGTTATCCCTTTCTTATAATCCTCTTTAATTCCTTCTCTGTTCAACATCTGTTGTGTTGAAACTCAGTCAGGTACCCAGTAATTTTCGTGAGTCTTTCATGAACTTGTTATATCTGAAAGTTGTCATGTCAATGTGGAGTACGACTATTTGATCACATACTGATGAAAACTAGAACATCTTATCAGTAAGAGTCTTGAGGAGATTCATATTTGCACACTAACATGGGTTTTTGTACTGAGGTTATCTAATGTTACTGGAGGGATTTTCCATTGGTTTAGTTATAGTAGAGAGCACTCTTTCTTTTTTTTGGGATTTTCGTGATTTTCCGAGCTAGCTTACGTGCACCTTGACTAATATCTTAGGACACGTCTGACCCTACTACATTTGGTTACTAAATAAACTCGTAGGATATTAGGTACTTGAACACCATAGTTTGAACTTGTTCTCTCTATCTATGCTATTTACATTGGCCTTTATTGACCATTAGGCCAACTCATGATGTTTACAGTAGAGAGTACTAGGTATTCGAAATCCACCGGCTTGATCTTAAAAATTTCTAATTACTTTCAGGACAGTGACAAACAGATAAAAGTGGTGTGTTCTGTGGGTGTACTAGAGAGATTTCAAGAGATATAGTGCAGCTAGAACTTCTTTTCTTCTTCCAACTCCTCAAACATTCTTTTAGATCATTACAGCAGCATATCTGGTTGATGGAATCAATTCTTTTTCCATTTTAGGGAAGTTTACAGTTGAGGGGAAAATACTGAACAAATTTGACATGAAGCCCCATGATCAAAATCTTGAGAGGTATGGGAAACTCTGTCGTGAAAGAACTCACAAGTCTATGACCAAAAGCAGACAGATTCAGGTCTGCTTTGTAACTTTCTATGCAGCATACTTGACCGTTTGGTTATTTTTTTTCTTTCTTGGTTCAAATTTCCAACTATTCCATACAGGTGATTGATCATGTCACAGGAGGACATATGAGGCCTATGCCAGGGATGGATGTGACGTCTTTTGGAGCTGCAGTAATTATACTACCTTCTTTTCTACATGCTTTGATGTATTCTATTATATTCATTCCTGCATATATCAAGTAAAATATCGATTTCTCTTGCTGTTTAGGTTTAAGCCAGTGCTATATTTATTTACCCTTGTAGTCGGTCAGAAGCTTGTCCAACTGATTTCAATAATTATCTTTTACTATTGTGAACATATGAGCTGCTAAACTTGGTTCAGGAGAAGAAGAAAGTGGTGAGCAAGGGATCGGAAACAAAGAGGTTGAGAAAGGAGCGTGGCGAATTGGAGAAGATTATTTTTAGGCTCTTTGAAAGACAACCATATTGGACGTCGAAACAATTGATTCAAGAGACTGACCAACCTGAAGTAAGATTTATCTTGAATTTGCACACATATTGAATACTAAGTTTGCACGTATAGTTAGTTTATCATCTGATGTTTCCATGTGGATCAGTTTCCAGAAGTTTATAGAGAAGTAAAACCATATCACTGCACAGGATACATACAAATATAGATAAATCTTAAAGTTAGGTGAATGTACAAGTTCTCGTTAAACAGAATGGCATTTTATCAATTAATGCAACTATGGTATTATGCACATTAGCTCTTAGGCTTGCGATTGGAGTTTTACGTGGTGATCGACATGACATTATCCTGAACTCTGAGAACAAATTGTACTTTCCTATTTTTCATTTTTAAAAAGGTCACACGTCTCTCTGACATCCACATCCTTTAGGGAAGGAGCAAATGAACTGCTCACTTGAAACACTGCAGTTCTAGTTGATGGCTCGATTCTGCTTGTTGGTTAGGCTACCACTTGGATTATAATCTTATTTGAATAGGGTTGTTCTATTGGTTGTAGCTCACGTTGATTGGTTTAAGACTGAAACAAATATTAAACAAAAATAATGTGGTCATGGTTTGATTACTATTTTGTTTTTATTTTTTCTATTTTGTGTAGTAGCTTATAAACACTGCACCTCTCCATGTTTTTTTTTACTTTTTTTTATCTACTTTTTAAAAACGTTTTCAAAATCTAAGCCAAGATTTAAAGTAATTTTTAAAAACTTTCTTTTTATTTTTATTTTTTTAATTTTTAAATTTGGTTAAGAATTCAAATGTACTTGTAAGAATCGTGAATAACGTACTAAAGAAATTGAGAGAAAATACACCTAACTTCTGAAACAGAAAACTCGAGACAAAATCATTATCAAACATGGTCGTCTCTTTATGTTTTCTGTGAATATGCTGCTGTTATGTCCAGAGTCTGTTGTAAAAATGCTTCCTTCTTGCAGCAATATATGAAAGAAATACTTAAAGACCTTTGTGTCTACAACAACAAAGGTGTTCACCAAGGAACATATGAGCTGAAGCCAGAATACAAGGAGTCGGGTGATGAAACGAAATCGCGGTAGGTTTGTTCCAAGTACTGGGAAATGACTATGGTACTGGCTAACCATTTAGTGCAAGGTGTGTCTGTGAAGGGAGAGGGCTCCTTTCTTTGCTTTTTAGTCTAGGCTTTGGATTTCCTCATTGTGCATCATCATCTCCAATTTCTCGACTCACTAGTAACCACTGAAATTTTGTAGAAATGTGGAACCGTCATCGGTTTCCTTGCAACTGTATATTGTACATAGTGATCACGGTTGGTTGCTTGTGATCATATATCTGCTGTTCTGCTGTTACAAGTTCTTTTGTAATTTGTAAGTATTGATTGGATATGGCCTGAATTAAGGTTCTGTTGTTTGCAGGCTCTTGTATGCATTTCCTATCATATTTTATTTATACTGTCTTATTACTCTTTGGAGTGCCTTTTTTTTCTTTTCTTATTCATCTTCCTTCCTTCCTTTCTTTCTTCCTTTCTTTCAATTTTAGGGTGCAAGTTCCCTTCTTATAAGGCGGGGAGAGTGAGGTTTGACATTACATTTTTATTTTTTCAAAAAATTTGATAAGGTGTGAAATGAGTCGATTGAATGATATCAACATCATCTGTATCGATAAGGTCTAAATAGATAGTTAACTAAGGAAACCAATTAATTTTGCGTTTTTTTTAGTATTATAAATGTGGGACGAAAATTTAAACCTCTAACATCAAGAAAATGAATATATACTTTTTAACTATTGGGCTGATCTTGAGGCAATGTCGAAATATATAATAATGTTGTTAATATTCAAAATCATAAAAGTATGAATTTAGTTTATAGTCTATGTGGCTTAGACTAGACTAGAAATAAGTGGATAAAGTCATTAAATAAATGCATTAAAAAGATATATGGTATGAAATATGCATTTTTGTTCAGAAAGGAAGATGAAATCTGAATTCTATTTCTTGTATAATTGATTATAACTTATGAGTACAACAATTATTAATATCTAAAAGGTATAATTTATCTATATCATAAGAAATGTAAAAGTGTTTTGAAAACTAAATGAAGGGTATGTTTGGGAGTTATTTTGTTTTTGTCTTTTGTTTGTTTGTGTTTTTTTTTTGTTTGACATAGGAGTATTTTGTTTTGAAAACTAAACTAACATTTAAAAGTGGTTATGATATGGATAAAATTATTTTTTCAAATATTGATGTTTGACAATTAAATAAAAATTGATGAAACATTATTTAGAATGTCAAAATTGCACCTCACCCCTTTCTCTACTATGCTCTTTCAATATTGGAAGAAATATTTTGTCCCGATTAATTACATTGTTTCTTTATAATTACATGATACTCCTTTTCTCATTTTCTTAGGAAACTAAAAATCGGGTCCCATGTCCATTTAGAAAAAAAAAAAAAAAAAGAATTCAATCAAATATTATTTGGGAATCTCTATCTAAATGGTTAAACTCTCGTGAATCTCAATCTAAATGGTTAAACTCTCGTGAGAAATCTCCATAACAAAAAAAAAAATCTTTAATTTATTTAAAATATCTCCCAATTTACAAAACAACAAATCCTAAAACTTAAATTTTAAGTTAAATTATTAATATAAATTAAGTTTTAAAACGTAAACATCACACCAATACCTTATAACTTAAGAGTTTATATATATATTAAAATAATATCCCTAGTCAAAAATAAATAATAATAATAAATTTTAAAATTTTAAAATTTTAAAATTTTAAAATTTTAAAAAAGAAAGACTAAATCGAAAATTATCTAACAAATTAGAATTTATCTAATAAATAAAGAGAAAAGTTTTTTTTTTTTTTTTTGGAGAACAATAAAGAGAAAAGTTAAAGAAATGGCAAGTGAGAGAGAGAGCTGACTCAGATTGAGGAAGATTTCCATTCAAAGAGCGCGTGGCGTGGGCCCACAATCATCCAGCCAAAGCCCATTTTGGCAGCAGGAGGCCGAGCGCTGCGAAGCGTTGACCAAATTAGGTCGCCCGCCACAAACAACCACAAGCCATTCCAAAATTTATTTGATTAAATTAAATACTAATTTTCCTTTACAGAAGCACAACTCCAACGAAGGCGTGTGTCCTGCACGGTGTCGTTTCATCTCTCAAGCATCTCCTCTTCTTACTCCCCCTCTGCCTGCACCTACCCTCTCCCCCATAATTCCTCCTCCCACGATCGTCTCCCAGATCTCCAGGTATCAATTTGATCCTCCGTTTTTCCTTTCTTCCTTTTAATTTCTCTTCTCTGGATTCCGATCTGACTTTGCCCTGCATTTCCAGTTCTCATTTCTATCCGTTTGTTTTCTGGCTCTACGAATTGTTTCGGATTAGGTGTTTTGGTTTTGTATTTTGTGATTCTTCAGCTAAGCATTCAGTTCAAACTTTATTATTATTTTGAAATTTGTTTACATGTAGCCTTCGTTGAATTACAAATTTACTCGTCAGTATTGATCGAGTTGCGATAGTTGACTAAATAGACAACCGGGTTTTTTCTCTTGTGTAAATTTGATCTTGAATCTGTTATTTATGTCTATGATTACTTGCTTGTGCTGAACTTTGAAGTGGGTATAGTAATTTGGGCTTCAAGATGAATTTGCCAGGGTGAAAACTGTCTTTAAGCGGTTGTCTGGGCTTTTGGCCTTTTATGCCGAGTTGAAAGAAAAACCTTCATACTATCGATGTTGTTTCTTTGCGTACTTGATCATAGTTCTTTGATTCTTAGAATTTATAACCTTATGGAGACCAATTCATCTTCGTGTAGGTTAGGTTGTTCGAGGTACAGATGGATAATTTCCTTGGAGGCTTTACAGAGGACTCTACAGCTTTTAATCAGGATATCCTAAGATGTCCATTCTTGAGGAATATTAATGAGCCAACCAATTTCTCATTTTCCTCGTCCATGGCATTCCCAATGCCTGTAAGTTCCTTCTCTCTTTAAGTTCATATTTGAATGTACCTGTCTCATCAAAGATATCAAAATGAAAATTTAGTTTATTGTGTTCGTTCTGTTAATGATTACATTGGTCAGTGTTCAAAAACACATGGAAAAATAGACATGTGTCAGAATTTCCTTAATATTATATGCCCCTAAATTTTGATGCTTCTTCTTCCTAAGTTACAAAAAGTAAAAGTTCACTTCGTTGCTTGTTTTATGCCCCCCTTGTTTTATCACATTTAGTTTTTTGGTATACCTTACAATCTTCAAATATAGGCTGTTGTGAGTAAGGTCTCCCTTGATGCTCATTTTTTCAATATGATTCTTTCGTTTTTCTGATTTCTAGTTTATCTAATGGCTGTTTCTACTCTTGTTATAGGTACGTGGAGCTAAAGGGCCAATTTTTGAAGATGGTCCCAATTTTGATATGGCATTTAGGCTTTTTCATGGTCGAGATGGAGTGGTTCCACTCTCTGGAAGATCAATGCATCCAGAGAGTGTAGAACTAAAACTAGCCTCATCACAGTTCAATCCTTTAGCTGCAAGGGCAGCCACTATTAGTCTCTCATCCTTCGGAGCTGGAGGGCCTTTCAGCTTTGATTCTTTTGCTGATAAGTGGAAAAATCAGAAGAAGAAATTTGAATCATCCAAGAAAGATTCTTCTCAGGTGACCAATTATTAATCTTCTACAGGTTATAAGATAACCATTGAATTTTTTAGTTGCTGAATACTCTACATAAAATCATTTGTTATCCGACTTGGTGAAAATCTAGGATGAATGCTATCGTCTCTGGGCTTATCATTGCGTTCAATTTCAGGGTGGGAAATCGCAGCATGAAGCAGTGGGCAATGAGTGGCTGCAAATGGGGAACTGCCCAATTGCGAAGTCATACCGTGCAGTTAGCAGTGTCATACCGCTTGTTGCAAAAGCACTTCAGCCTCCACCAGGCATGAAATTTAAATGCCCGCCCGCAGTAGTTGCAGCAAGAGCAGCTTTAGCAAAGACTGCATTTGCGAAGAATCTCCGCCCTCAACCGTTGCCAGCAAAAGTACTCGCAATCGGTCTTCTAGGCATGGCAGCTAATGTACCGTTAGGAATATGGCGAGAACACACTGAAAAATTCTCACCCTCTTGGTTTGCTGCTGTTCATGCAGCTGTTCCATTCATAGCTATGCTGAGGAAGTCTATCCTAATGCCCAAGTCAGCCATGGCGTTTACCATTGCAGCATCAGTTTTGGGACAAGTTATCGGTTCTCGGGCAGAGCGACTCCGGCTCAAGGCAGTGGCTTCGAAAAAACTAACCCTCCAGGACTCTCTCAGCAAAACCAACCTTTTGCCGGTGGTTACTGTGAAGAATGGTCATTGTGGCGATATAGAGAGCTGGAATCCTGTTACTGCTCTTCATGTAGCAGGCCCTCCATCACCAACCAACGTGCCCTGCTGATCTCTTCCTCACCATTTATTGTGAGTTCTCTAATCTGTATCCTATTGAGTGTAATTCTTCAATTATACATCAGTCTGTTCATTTGTTTGGCAGCATTTTGACAATTCAAAATATAAATTGATGAAATAAAAAGTATGTGTGTGTGTGAATTCTGAATCTTGGTGGGAATGTAAATGTTGTTCCATTTTGCTGTGTGATATTTTGTGCTGCAAGGAAGATGGAGAGAATTGTGAGACTTTGTGATAAAATTGAATTCAATATAGTCGGCTAAAGCATTCATTATTTTAGTTTGACTTAGAAAAGTAATACGAGTACGACTTTGGAAAACGCATGGCTAGTGCAGTTCAATTTCTGTTTTGCATGCCTTTGTGTCGTTTACAAAGGCGAAGTAAAATTGTGGCGTGTGTTCGTGTTATTCTCTAAGAAAGTTTTGGTTAAATTACAAATTTGATCATATAGTTTAGTCTTTGGTGTTTCTATTTCGTCGCTCTAATTTAGGTTTAGTGTTGGTTTTAAAAGTTCCTACCCTATGATTTTAAAGGTTTCTGTTTCGTCGCTCTAGTTTAGGTTTAGTTTTGGTTTTGGTTTTAAAAGTTTCGATCGGGTTAATCTATTTGGTTAAACATCACAAGTTGTTCATCTATTTCCTTCAATTTCTTATTTCCCCTGAACCCTAATACAATCAAATAACACATAGTAATTCAGATATAAAGCATTAGCTTATTAATGATTTGCAAGGTTTGGCTAAACGATAGAAACTACATTTTAAAATTATCAAAAAAATAAAAAAATTATCAATAAAAACTTGATAGTAAGACCGGACCATTTTTTATAACAAACTTAGGGCTGTGGGATCGAATTCACAATCTCTTAATTGGAGACTCACTTGTGGGATTGGAAAATCAACGCAGGGGTTCGTATGGATTCTAACAATTACCACGACTAAAATCATGTAAAGTTATAATTACTTATATATTTCATACGTACTTCAACCTTTCATATTTATTACAAGAAGAGGATTTTTTTTTCTTTCGGATATTACAACAGGACAGATTAAAAACTTGGCTACACCACTGCTCAATATCTATTGGTGGATGGATAGATAATTTCTGAAATAGCTATTTATGATACAATGCACAGACAACATTAAATCATTTATTGTTCTTGTTTGATAGACCCTCTAATAGTTTCAAAGCTTTTAAAAGTATTTTTAATCTTTACGAGTTGTCTTGTTTGATGTTTTAATATTTAATTTTAAATTTTTCTCTATATTTGCATAAATATATGTTTTTTGCTAAGCAGTTTCTAGAAAGATGAATAAAAAAAGACAAACAGACTTTAATTAAAAAAATTCAGAATATTAAAAAAATACACAAATTAATATAATATAAACATTAAAATAAATAGTTTGATAAAATACATTTTTGATTGAATTAGATATCTATTAATTTCATAAAATTTCGAAAGAAATACTTTTGTTTGAAAAATGATTGTAGATGGTTAACTAAAGGAAAGATTTTTCAATGGGTTGGTAAGAGAGTGCAACAACTTCGCGTGGCAAGCACTGTCCGAGGAGAAGAAGAAAATAAATAAATAGAGGAAGGATAAAGGTTTGAGAAGAAATAGAAAAAAAAATGCCACTTAACCTAAAACGAAATTATAAAAACATCTTAAAAGAAATTACACACAAAATAAATTAAAAAATATCTTTATTATTATTATTTTTTAAATGTCACCAATTGGTTTCAATTCCTATAAGTTCGCAATTTATGTATTTTTGTAAAATTTTAAATATAACATTATATATATAACTACATATTTCTTTTTATGTTATTTGTGTAATTCCCTCAAAAATATATTTATGCAAATATCATTAGTAAGCCAACTGTTGTGTTATTCTTTCATCAGTAACTAATAATAAAGAAGCTATTTAGAATAAATTTTTAAATTCCAAAAAAGTGTCGATTTTAAAATAAATAGAGACAACTAAAATGTTTTAAATTTACCCTAACATTTTTAAAGTTCTGAAATAAACTGCGGATATGCTATAAAATTGTTGAATTAAAAAAAAAAAAGAAAAAAGAAGAAAGGAAATAGGAAATAGGATATATTTGTTTTTACCAATTTTTTGCATATAAATACAACAATTCATACCGATTTGACTGAGTCAAGAAATTGTTGAAATTATTTTTTCCCTCTAGTCTCCTCTTCAAGACAACGCTACTTCCCGCTCTCGATTTTCGCACTGAATTTCAAGGACCAGTGGCCCGGAATCCATTGTTGTCCGCAATAGTTTCTCGGTTTTCACATTCAAGATCAATCCGTACAATGCTCGGAACGTCTTCTCCAGTTATCGGAGTTCCATGGCCCGATCTCAACGACGGTTTGTTCTACAACGATGTCGTTAAACCCTCCGACTCCGGTCCTCTTTCTTTCTATTCAACTTCCTCTCTTCTCACAAGAAATTGCCATTTCATGTTTGTTGATTTGTTCTTCCCCGCGCGATAATTTGCACAGGGAAGGCTTTGATCGAGTTCTATTCTAGCAAATATAAGAGCTCGGCTCCATTGGAGGGGTAGGTCTACTCAAAGTCTGTTAAGATTACCGGATTTTCTCGTGTTGGATATTTCTGAGGTTGTTAATGATCATTACTGAAACTTGTTTTACATCGACTAATGTGCAGCTGGTTGCAGCGAATTCAGAACGAACAGGTACGACGGTCGTTAATTTAGGTAATTGATGACATTTGTGAAAGAGGTTTCAGTGAGGGACATTCTTCGGATTTGTGTGCGTGCCTGTTTATTGCATTTGTCATTGTATTTTAATTTTTAAATATTTTGAAACAAAATCAATTTGGAAAGTGTAGATAACAATCGATGGTCAAATTATCACAGATCCTGAAACAATTCTCAGGTTCTTCGCTCTGGTCTATTTACTTCCAAATGTTATTGGTATAATGTTCAAAGGTTTGCATGACACCATGCGGTATTTTCACATGTTACAAAATCTGTAGGATTGGTTCAGAAGTAGTCTATCGTCGACTTCCGTGGAAAGAACCGGATACTCCATATTTACTGGAGGTTTTATACGAGGACGATGAAATGGTAAATGCATAGTAGCTGGTATTTATTTATTTATTTTGTTATCTGTGTATTGATTGCTTCCAGTTGCCATGAAGTTGTAAACTACCAACTATTCTACAGATTGCTTTAAATAAACCGTCTGGCTTGCAAGTATTACCTGGCGGTGTTTTCCAGCAACGGACAATTCTGACGCAGCTTCAATGGTGGTCAAGAAAGCAGAGTTCCTCCGTCTCAGAAGGGTCGCATCCAGTTCCTGTTCATCGCCTAGGAAGGGGGACCTCAGGTTAGGTTACATAAACTTGATGCTGAACAATATTTCCATTTAATGTGCGGAATCTTTGTTGATATGTATTATTGTGGTTGGATATCTGATTGCTTGTTTGCCTATAAAGCCAATATCAAGTGGATATTGTTGAAATCCTGATATACATATACCATTTAATGCACAGGGCAGTAGTGATTAGTGTTGAAACGAAACCACTAATAGTGACTGCAATGGAATGTAGAAGATATTAATCTTGTAGTGATGACTAATTGGGAAGTACGATCAGTGCTTCTATCAACGTTAGACGTCTCCTTTTTCCTATGTGGTCTGCCATTGCAGTAAGAATTTTTCTTGCCCCCATAATTTTGTGGAGGATAAAATACGTCTCAGTTTATCAGTCCTTCAACCTCATTCCCTGGTCAAAATGAAACACTATTACCTAGATTGCTGTGGAAGTTCATATTTCCAGAAAAGGAATCCGTTATTTCACTGCTTCTTCTACTCTTTGGTTTGATACATATGTGTTGAAACATGATACACTAATCCTATATTGTCCTTCTACAAGATTCCATATATCTTTTTGCCTGTGACTATTGTCAGCTCCTTGCCACTAGGATTTTTCTTCTCTTTTCATGATAGATCAATCCACTATTTAGGAAATGTATTTCATTTGTGTGTTTAAAATGCCTCACCATTATGCTTATTTACTCATCTTTGGACCTTAGGAATATTGCTATGTGCAAAAACAAGGCTCGCTAGAACACAACTTGCTGCATATTTTGCTGATGGAGCCTTTTGTATCGGGAGAAACAGGTAACACCACATCTATTCAGAGAATGTCTAGTTTGTTTGTAATTTCTATTATCCGATGATTTTATTGGCTCCAACCATTTCTAAATAGCTTTACTGGTTCATCATCTTGATAGTAATATTTAACTTTTTTCCATGGTGGAAATTTATGAAAATTTTTCTTTGTTCTTATGCTACATAGAGGTTTATTCTTATAATACTTGGAGTTATGTAATTTGGTGATAAGTTTTTCGTTATGATGCAACTACTACATTTTATAATATAACATGAAGATTCTTCTCAAACATCTGTTAGATGCACCAGCCAGGGTGAAGACGGTTCTTGATCCTGATGTCTACTACATTGCTTTTTTTTTTTTAATAAATAAACCATATTGCTAGATTGCCTAAAGAATGTGAAGTCTGTACAGCAAACAAATAATTATACTGCCCCCACCCCACACCACTACTAAATAACTAAAGGGTCGATGGGGACATTTTTCCCAACTGAGAGTAGTTTCCAAGTTTGATGGTGTCAAGATTCAAAAAGGTTGTTGATGACCATTAACACGACTGTTAAATGATGCTGCTTTCCTGTTTTTTGGTAGAAAAGAAAAAAAAAAAGAATGAATGACTAATGGTAGGAAGTGGCTAGGCTAGTGACCAAGTAAAAACATATAACAGTGGTAGGTGGGTAATTATTTCAGTTAAGTCCAAAAAATAAGCTAGAGAAAGTGCATCATCTTAGGAAAGTATTGAAAATTCATACATCGATAGGATTCCTTGGTGGGGAAAAACCATTCCAAGGGAAACAAGCATTCATATGGATCCAGTTATTAAATTGACGTTTTGTCACCTTAACTGCTCGTCATTTCTAAAAATCTGGATGTTGTCGTTGCCACTTAGAACACAAGTTGCTAGTTCTCAGCTGTTTAGTAAAATTTCAATACTAGCTAAAGTATGATGGTTAAATCAAATTTTGTTGTACAATGAGATAGCTCATGTTGTTATTTATAATTCTTTGGCCTAATATTATTTTAAGGACTTTCTAAGCTTTATATCAATGATTGATTCCAATCAAATGATTAACTTTCGAGCTCCATTTCAGAAACACCAGTATGGTGGAAGGTACGAAGAGGAAAATTTCAAAGATATACCGTGCACTTGTAACTGGAATAGTTCATGATGATGAGGTATATCTACTGATATTTTGTGCATACATTCTTATGGTTGAACTTTCTTCATTTCATCCTCGAAATTTTTTATTGTTCTAAAAGTAGGTTTTATGAATTTGCACCATTTGCTGAGATAGTAATATTAATACTACCATGTTACATGTTAGATTAAATTTCTTGGGGATTCTATTAGCAAGAGTCATTTGTTTTTCTGAAATTACGTAAAAATGAAAATCCGTGAACATATATGACAATTTAAATTTGCTGCAAATAGTTTCAGCACTTTCTTTCTGAATTAGGGTGTATAATTTATTGGGGGTATGATTCAATAAGTGGTTGATGCATGACTGGACTGAATGCTAGTTCTGTTTCCTGTCAAAGAGAAGTTTTTGTTAATTGCTTATGTATGATTATTTTTCTTTATAGGTGAGCATTGACCAGCCAATTGGAAGGATCCATTATCCAGGGGTTGCTCAGGGCTTGTATGTTGCCACTTCCTCAGGTTTTTGGTTGCATCTTATATGCTGATCCAACGAGTTTCATGTTTTTTTGACAAGACGCTTTAACTACCAATAAAATTGTACGAGATAGGGAATGCATAAGTTTTTTGGTGGTTTTTCTTTGAAAGAGGATTGTCATCATTCATGGAGTTCTTGATAAATTTAAGAGGCCCATCATAGTTCTTCTACCGTTCTTGTTTATTTCCATTGTCTAATCTGATTTTTGCTTCAGTAGTTACTATCTTCAACAATCAACCACGTTTACTCCTTTGAATTAATAACTTGAGCAGGGAAACCAGCTTTCAGTAAAGTCGATGTTCTTGAGAGAGATGAACAAGGCAATAACACTTTGGTCCAGGTATCGTATGTTAATGAAAGGATTTCATAACTGCACTTCTCCGCACCTATTATCTTTTATCTTTATTTAAAAGTATTTTGCTGCAGTTATTCACATTTTTGTTTGTATTTATGGTCACCAAAGCACGTGAGTGTTTTACACGTTGAAGTATATCTTGGGCATGGGTATATCTTTTGGTAACCCTCAAGGATGTGTGTTACGTGAAACACTCTAGGGGATGTAGATCTCCTTTTTATCATTGCTATTTTTTCTAATTCCTTTAAAACAGGTTGCTACGGACTTCTTCCGTTTTTTGACTCATCCCTCTCTTCCTTCCTCACTCACTAACCCGACCTAAAAATGTATTTTTACATAACTGTCATTTCTCCATCAGGCATATATTCAAATCATGTTCATATTTTCCTTACCCTCAAATGTATACAGGCGACAGTAAAGAAAGGTTAATAAACAAAGAAAGTTAGGAAGATCAAAGGACTATTGTACTGCGGATCATAACAGGCACAATGCGAAACTTTTATGTTCTCTGCATTTTCTGCTCGATCTTATAACCATGAATTAATTTCCTGGTGCGATGGGATTTATTGCCAAGGTCTCCATTTTTATATTTATTATATATATATATATTTTCTAGAACACCAAGGTTTCAATTCTTGACTTTGTTTTCAAGCATCAGTTAATATTGATTCAGATGCTATTAATTGTTGTTGGAAATCTTTCAAAGAGAGTTTGCCGCTAGTCTAATAATATATAGGTCAAAATTTTCTGAACAAGGAGAGTGAATCGTTTGATGCACCAGAGTTCAAAGAGTTTAAATTATGTCATACATTTTACAGGTAGAAATTCAGTCTGGACGACCCCACCAAATCCGCATACACCTTTCTTCAATAGGACATCCTCTATTGGGTAATGCTTCTTTGAACTTATTAATTCTTTAACTTGTAAATGTTTTGGGGGTTCTTGTTTTGTAGATGAGCTTCTAAATATCTGGCAAATGTGGTCTGATAATAACAGTTAGTTGACTTGCATCTTTGTGAATTCTCAATTCCATTATCTCTTGAGTGCTGGAATTTTGCTTTGCTAAATATTCTTTTCGTTTTCTACCCTCTGGAAGGTGATCCTCTCTATGTTGCTGGCGGGCAACCAAACTGTCTTCATTCTGACTCAGTAAATCAGAGTTTTGCAGAAGACGGGTATGAAAATTTTAGCAATTCTGCTTTTAATAAGGATCATTATTCTTTTTGTTTGGGGAGAATTACGGTATATCAGAAAATATGATGTTTGGTAAATTGACGAGAAGATATAAAACTAAGAACTGGATAAAAACAAGGTTGACTGGTTTCGGAGTAAAAAGTTTGGAATGGAAATGGCATGCATGAAGAGAGATCTGTTCAAACAACAGTGTCAATAATTATGCATTAGTATGCATTTCTTCTGTAAAATATATATTAGTAAAATATTGTCTACCAAAAAGTTGGATTTGGGAATTTCTGTGAATTTGAATATTGATTTCTATTTCTTTTTCCAACAAAACTATAATATACTGTGTCCAGAGGATACCAGAGGCCTACGAAACCTGTGCCTGGAGATTGTGGCTACTACTTGCATGCACATCAGTTGGTCCTTGATCACCCGAGAACCAATGAGGTGAGCTTTGAATTTAGTAATACATATGTGAAGTACTTTCATTGGCTTGTTAAGATATTTGTGTCCTTGGAAAATTGTGTCAATTGTGTCTAGATCTTCTGTTGCATATGCATGGGGAACGGGAAGAGACTGATATTTCATATTATCAAACAACTTCTTTTGTTTTACTGAGTGTTTCCTCTGTTGACGAAGGCTGTCAAAATCATCGCGCCACTTCCTCCGATCCTCCGGACACATGGAGAGGCTGAAGAGTGAAGATGCCAGAAATAGGGTGGATGGATGGATTAGACCCAGAACCATACCCATAACCAGGACCAGGATGGATGTTAGAAAAGAAATTAAGCTTCTTTTTGGAAATTAGAATAAAAATATAATTTAGTCGTGTAATTAAAAAAGAAAAAGGTCATTTGAAGAAGTGCTTGGTTATTCGCATGCTGGATTTTGATTTTGATCCAAACCATAGACCAACTAGCAGTGGTGTATGAAACTGGTGGAAAAATAATTTTTTTTTTTTTTTTTTAATCTTCCTACAAGAGACGGCAATGAGAACCGTCAAATTCTACTATCATTCATTTGACATCAACGAAACTATGATACATGGGGTGCAGCAAAACAAAGCATTTGCTGCTGAGAGCCTCACTCCCTGTTGAAATGATCTCTAAACATTATATCTACTACCACCTAAATCTCTCTTCTATGGGCCACCACCACCCTCTGCTCTGCGTTATTGCATTCGTCATCCTCGTTACAATTCTCTCCTACCATAATTCCTCCAACTGCCTCCTTACCACTACTTACCTCCGACATCTGGGAATAGCCATTTGATTTCTGTTCCTTGCTGATCGGGGAGGAGGCGGATCTAGAGTAATGATTGAATGTAGGATAGCTCGACAGTAGGTTGGTGGGATCGGGCAACGATGAAAGCCCAGTGCGTAATCTGTTTCCATCCCAAATTCCATAACTTCTGGAAGGAGCATCCTCCTGATTGAACTTGGCAGCACTCAAGTTTCCATGGCTACCGACTTTCAATCTTCGCTTGAACTTGTGAAGCTGCGTCCGGTGGTTTCCATTCTCACTGGTTCCAGATTTTGAGTTTGGCGAGGATGAGGGATGGCTGAGTATCTGACCGAATAGTCTCACGTCACCGTTTCTGGATGATGGCTCGGAATCAGACAAACTGCGTGAATGCACTCTGACATGATGATACCCTTGTCCATGTTTCGGCAACGAGTTGACACGAGAATTTATGGGTGTTGAAGAACTATCTACTGCATGAGAATCGACTTTTTCACGTCGATCCTTGCTAGTATCTACATTGCCCCTCTCCAGTTGCTCCTTGGTTCCCGGGTCTGAAACTTTCGAAGTAGAAAAAACTTTCAAATTCGGTACCCCATAGTTGTCAATTGCAGCATTTCCGAATCCAACTGATGTTGTAGTTGGAGCAGAAGCACCTTGTTCTTTAGCAATTTCGTCTGCAGCCATGGACACGACTGCATGATGCTGATTACGTACCAAATCCTTCTTGTCATTGGCAGAATTCATAGACTGGCAGTTGTCATCGAAAGCTGAATCCGAGCTGTCTTTTTTATTGCATGCATCAGACACCACAGCATTCCCAGCAATATTACTAGGACAAATCTTTGATGATGGATTACTTTCTTTGACTTCCTGATGGGCAGACTGTCGATTCATGGACTCTGCTTCCCCACCATTTATACTCGTCACAAACTTCGGCAAGTCTTCCACCATCCGAGAGCCAGCCTCGTGGCAACCTCCGTTAGCATCGCACTCGTGTCCCTTTGCTTTATCATCACTATCTGGAGGCATTTTCTTTGCAGTACATATCAAATCCAACCCAAGGCACTTCCGTGCTTTGCTGAAGAAGATCTTGCACTGATCTGTGGATTTTGTTCCTACATGTGTAGAGATCATTGAGAAATTCTTTCCATAAGCTCTCACTGCTTCTATGAAAAGCGACTTCTCCCCATCAGTCCAATAAGAAGGATCCATTTCTCCACAGCTCTCGTCTGAAAAAATCTCATCATCAATAAACCGTGGAATATTCGCTGTCATTCGCCGTCTTAATACAGTTGTCGCACCCTTTTTGCACTTCAAATCCTGAGAACCGTCTCTTCGGTCAAAATTACTAGTGATACATGAACCCATGGCTTCTGAAGACAGGGAACCACATATACCAGCTAGCACATCAGCAGCAACTTTCTCTCTTTCATTTCCAAACATATGAAAACTCTTGGCCCTTTCCGATAGACCATCATCACATTGAGTTGTGTGATATGCGGTTCTTCCGCTCGACCTGCTGCTTGAATACTTATGAGCACAAGCTGTCATCGCTGAAGCAGCACCCAACAGTTCAAGAGAAGCAGCATTTGTTTCAGGATTCCATTTCTTCCCTGTTGTCACCAAATAGGTACTGGTTGAGGACTTCGCCTTCTTCCCAAACTCCAGCTTCTTTGTTTTCTCAAAGCAATCAGATTTGTGGTTCTTGTAGTAGAACTCAATACAGTCTGCTGTCGTCTTGTGATCAAGAAATGTGGCAATTTTCCCAAAATCTTTCCCGAAACATGCCAACTTCTCCATGAAAACATCTTTCTCTTCGGAGGTCCATGGGTTGATCATCATCCTCTCCTTCTCAACAGCGCACGGGTCCTCAACTAACCCATTATTAGAGACGAATCTTGAAGCCATCTTACCCTTCTGGTCCAAAACTAATGCGGGCATCTTCAAGGTCCTCCGGTACTGCTTAACCAGGGAATTAGAAAGCTGCTTGCTCACATGCCTAAGAATCGCCGTGTTAGAAACGGGGTTCGGATTTCCTGCTGCAAGGCCAGTTTTAAAATTCAAAATGATAATATCAATTGTATCACAATAGGAGATTCTCCAAAGATGTACGCCTCTCCTGATTTAAAGAGGAAAAAAAATTTACATGAATGCTAACTAAAGATGTAACTGAAAGGGGGAAAATCCACAAACTGATATGTAGAATAACACAAGTGAGCGTTGAAAATTACAAAATTAGTTTGAACATCAAAGATAACAAAGCATGCAGTAGAACCCTATCGAGTTTGAACATCAAAGATTGGAGGAACAATAACATATCGCATTAACATCGGCAGCATGCTTAAATTAAAAGTAACATAAGGATATCACTCAAACGTAGCAATTTGATCAATCATCTGTCATCATATGTTTACATCATATAGCTATATGTCATAAGTCCTGTTAATAAAGACATCCATAATATTCAACACCATGTAATTATCTTTTTATTCAAGATGTAAAAGATGCATACACAAGATTTTTACGACAGCCATCCATCAGTAGGTAACAATAAATTGCATGGAAACTCAAACGAGACTTCAGATGAAAGATTGGATACTTTAGAAATTAAACAGTAAAGCATGACAAATATCATCAGAACATCCATCATGTTATAGACCCACGTACAAATCCTCCTCCCACTTCCAAATAAGTCTTATTCCATAAGAAACAGAAAGTGAAGGAACTTATTTAACATCTCAAGTGCATAACCGCACATATGGTTCAGCATTCCAAAACTAGAATATGAGAATCAGGGCAGATATGAAGTTTATCATACAGGGTTTGACGTTTGTGGTAGAGACACAAAAATGAACACAGATATGAAGTTTATGCATTAAAAAACACCAGTTAGAGTTTCAGATATTATACGGAAACCGATACCCATTACTGAGAAAAGTAGGACCAAATTGTACAAAATGGAAAACAGAGGCAAAATCTCAGATAAATAAGTCATAAACGTGGGGTAAGAAGAAGCAAATCATCAGAGCAAAAATCTTTTTAAAATATTCTTGAACGTAAGAAAATAGATTAGATGTCTCCGTACCAGATGAAGGAATACGGACTCGAATGGAAGAGCGGTTCTTCTGATAACCACTGTAATTGGTCCACAAACTCAACTGATATTTTTTCTGAGATTTTGCACGTAACTTCCTTACAGGTGGCACATGCAAACTCTCCTTCCACAAGGACTGGTAGGCTCTATACTTAAGGGTTATTACTCTCTCCTTAAATCTTAATAACCTCTTCTTCTTTGCATATCTCTCTCTCATTAAACATTGATTCTGTGAGCAAGAGACATTTGTGCTCCAAATGTCAATTTTATGTTCATTAGCAGGCAACATGCTGATTAAAGCTTCAGACGCCCTGCATGCAGATTCTTTATTGGATGCCAGAATTAAATTGAACAGGCTATCTCCCCCATCATCAGATTCATTTATATCACTAGAAATGGGTTCTAATGTGACAGCTTCCCTCTTAATAAGAATGCTATTGTCAACAGATGGCACAACATTATCTCTAACACTGCAACCAGATATTGTTAGCTTCTCTCCGGTGATGACAGATTCCATTGCATCCGACCTCCCAAACCTACCGACAGCCTTTTCGTTGACATCCGTATGCACTTCTTCCGAGTCACTTGTGGAAAGTAACGTCTTTTTTGAAATATTATTCTCGGAAGTAACAACTGGCAGGGTAGCAGCTGGAGGGATCATATTAGAGAAATCACTGTGTTCCTCAAAGTTTTTATCCCCAGTCATCAAAGAACTGGATGCTAAAGGAAAAGAAAAGGAGCCCTTACTTTCAGATCTCAACCTCTTCAGTTCATTTTCCAGTAAATCAATTTCAGACTCAGTCGTCTCCAACACTTTAGAAATTTCATTTTTATATATAAGTAACTTACTCATGGCAGTGCAACTCATAATACCAGGATCCACAGAAATCGAATCATTAGATTGCAGCAGTTGAATGAGTGGAGAGCCCAAATCATCAATTGAAAAGTTATCCAACTTCTCTAAATTAAAGGATGGTTCCTCGCACTGGTTCTGAAAACCAGAACCAGGTGAACCATGCATGTTACTGACATCGTTATCACTAGCTGCCTTTCCGGATGATTTTTCATCCCCACCTGAACAGTTTAACACAGATGAAGAAGTTGGATTTCAGTAAAATATACAACACACTTCACTTGATAAAAAGAAAGAAAATAGACTGGCATAATTACGACATGGCAGTATTTAAAAGCACGGAAATTTTCAAAATGAAATCCTTTTCTATAGATGCCTTAGCATAACAAGAAAATTTCCGAAAATAATCACTAATGGAAGGTGTATGCCATTGTTATGGATATTACAGAAATAGTAAATGTTAGGCACACAACAAAACCCAAGGACAAATTAGCCGGACAAGTATCACTCTGGTTTCTCTTCATTCTCCATTAACTATAAAAGAGAGTTGTGAAAATAAAACTATTAAAAGTGTATTAAATAAAGGGAAACAACAATACAACAATCATTATATGGAATTGTCAACCATCAAATCATTGTTGACCTTTATTGTGATCTCGTCTTCAGTTCAAGTATTTGTATCTCGCAATAAATATATATCATCCAAAATAATCTCCTGCTTCGAAAATGCCCATCTAAGTTTATACATTCCTATTTCTATTCTCTTTTATTAATCTGTCCCTTTTTGAATAAATAAAGAGAACCATACGACAATCATTAGAAGGAATTCTTAACCATCAAACCATTGTTGACCTTTCTTGTGATCTTGTTTTCAGTTCAAGTCTCTCTCTCTACATACATATCTTCTGAAAAGCCTCCTACCCTTGATGCCTATTTCTGTTTCCTGTTTTATAATCCGTCGCTCATAGTTTATTAGCATCTTCTTACTCATTTATCCCACACCACCGCAAGAAACTTTTTGTTTTCCTTCTCCTAACATAGCCCTTAGGACAAAATAAAAAACTTGATTGTGAGTCTTCTCCTCCCCTTTTGTCCTCCTAACGCTATGAATTTCTTTCTTACCGCATCTCTCAAAGTCACCCACCCTTCCCTCACTAATGCCTCTCTAATTTTAGTTATTCTTGCTTCAAGTTATGGTACTTGACAAAAATGCAATCATGATTTCTTACACATTATGGTCTCCTCTCCCACAATAAATACACTTAATATTCATCAATTGCTTCTTTCAACACTGCAACCAGTAGCATGTGTGAAACATTGAAATATTATCACTTGATAAACACCATAATGAAGTGAAAAAGAGCCCCACAAAAGCAAAAACACAAGATCTCTGGCTTACCTGGAGAGGAACCACAAACGACAGAAGAAGGGGTCGCAGGTGAGGTACAATCCGAAAACCCTGAACCTCTAGGGCCTTTTTCAATCAAGCTGGAATTAAGAGAATGGGTAGATTCTGCATTAACATTTGTAAAGGCAGTACCATCAGGAACTTCAACCTTCTTTTTTTCATACTTGGCAAGCCCCTCGCCCCATCCTAGCCGTGGCTTCTTCCTGACAGTTGTCTCATCACATGGCATAGAAGACATTGCACACTCAGCAGGATCAGCAGAAGGAGATAGATTTTGTGACTCATTTTTCAACACTGTCTCAGACTTTGTCTCATTAGAATCTAAAGCATCAATACTCTTTGTGCTACTGGAATGACCTGATGTTGAAGTGCGTGAAGATAAGCCACCACCACGTGTCCATTTAAGAGGCTTCCACCCTGAGGAACTCACTGAATACTCCCGATCACGTCTCTGGTTTGTGCCTAACCCATTGACATCATCGATCTTATCATGCTGGCCTTTTACCTTATCTCGTGGGTTTACAAAGTCAGAATGAGAATGAGAGGGATATATCAGCATATCGTGAACTGACCTCTGATCATAATTTAGATCATGCTGCAGCCTACCACAATTGTTTGTAGACCCGTTACTTGTTGCCCAGGAATGACCTTTCCATTCTCTTTGACTAAAAGATCTGTTTTCCCTACCATTCCTAGCGTACTTCCCATCACCATGTGAAACAGATGGCCGGCTACTAACATTTTCCAGCATCTTGTTACTGAATGACATGGAAGGCCCATATCCATGACCATATTCGTCAGAGAACACATGCCAACCACCCTGCCTACCATGACCTTCAGAAATATTTCAAAAAAGACAAAGAAAATGCAAAAGAAAACACAATTAATACAGTCAACGGACGCCCATAACATTAGCTGCGAAAGGTTAAACAAAATTATCTGAGCAGAGCAAGTTATGCAGCCAAGCCTACGTTTCTAGTTGAGACTAATACAGGACAATAAACCTCGGATCTAAGCAAAAAATTCACTATTATATGATAAATACTTCATAAATCATGATAATTATATGATGAACACTTCGTCACCAGATTTATCAGGAAGATAGGATCCCAGTTAACAAATGTACAGAAGGAAGACTTCTCTTTGGTTTCAATCAAGCAACATCATAGTACATGATTGGAACTACGAGCCTCTATAAAGAGCCCGCAGGGGATGAGATGTAGATATCTTGAATCGTTGAAGGCTTAAAAACTCAAAGAGAAATCAGAAAGGAAACCTGCGACTCTATAGCTCACCTGGCGGTCTGCGAAAATCGCCTGATCCCCACCTACTAAACTCACGGGATCCGTGACTAGATGAGTCTCTCCATCTAGGTACAGGTCCGAGAAACTCTGACCTCTCGTGTTTCCTCTCCTTGAAGAAGTCCTTCCGATCCCAGGGCAATGGTTCAGGCGGCATGAAAATGAGGCCAATAGCATGGGCACCCTCAAAAGAACAACCGTTTTCAACGCACAGCACAGGGAGCGCGCCGAATAGCACCGCCGGAAATCAATTCAACTAATCCGGCAACCATGACAAATA
This sequence comes from Momordica charantia, assembly GCF_013281855.1. Taxonomy (NCBI): domain Eukaryota; kingdom Viridiplantae; phylum Streptophyta; class Magnoliopsida; order Cucurbitales; family Cucurbitaceae; genus Momordica; species Momordica charantia. The sequence continues at coordinate 25,670,277 of NW_028275162.1, read as the reverse complement.
ACACGTCTCATGAACCGAAACTTCTTCACATTAAAGATCCTAAACCATATCGTGCTAAGACATACGCCAAAGAGAAAACAAAAACAAAAACAACTCAAGAAACTCGATCGCCTCTGCCTTCTCTCACTGGGACGCGTAACAACGAGTATATGCCGATATGGCAGTCACAACGAGCCACACGGATGCCCCCGGACCAAATCCTTGAACAGAAACCACCAAAATGATGAAGAAAACAGAACACAAACCAATACAGGCGTATGCGATAAAGACTGAAACGGCTGAATTCAAAGGGTTTGGAATTAGATGGAACCGACAATGCCGATTGAGAAGCCCTGCGGCATCCACATGCAAAACCTCAATTTCAGTTCAAGTTCGCCATCTCCGCCCTCCGAATCTCCCCGGCGACCGTCAATCTCCGAACTCTCTCTCTCTTGGCTGGCGGAAAATTTTGCCTCCGGAGCGAGAAAGTGAGAAATCGAGCCGATAAGGGACAAAAGAGAACCCTGACAGAGAAGAGAAAGGGGGGAGATTGGTTCTCCGGATCTCAACGCCACTCTCAACCCTATTCGATTATTTCTTTTCGCGTCCGCCAATTTTCGTAATTATTTTTTTCCCAAATTTCGTCATTATTCTTTTTTCCTTTTTTTTTACTTCGGCCCCTCTTTGTGCTTCCGTTTTCTCTTCATTAGTTCTAAAGTTTCGCCTGCTTTCGGAGCATAATTACGGAACTGGCCCCATCAGCTCTCTGTTGAAATTACTACATTGCCCTTGACTCTCTATTTAACTCGGAGCCTCCGTGTCGCTCTGGTGAATATCGGCCTTCCGACGTCGTTTTGGGCCATGTCACTTCTAATTTTGAAAATTCACAAAAATTATGTTAGTTTAAATTTTCCTAAAATTGTGGCCAATCCTAAATTTGTGCCTTGATTTTCAAATATAACAATCAGTTTGAATTTCGATTTTTCCTTTTTCTTTTTCTTTCAGAATTTTGAATTTCGAAATGTGTTTTAAGAGATTTGTTCGTTTGAACTTTATAGAATTTCCAACTTTTCATGTAATGTGAAGGAATTCAACTATAAAAACTAAAAAATATGTTATATTAAATTATTAGTATCGATGAATGTTTCAATAAAATGTTTTTTTCTTTTTGTTCCTTAAAAGAATAATAAAAAGAAAGTTGGATCAATTTTTTCCACAGTAAATGTAATTGGTTTGTGTTGATGCTGAAATCTAATCGAGTTGAAGAGTTGAGTTGGGGAAGCTTCGTTATAGCAATAATCAATATTGCCTCTAAAGTTACTTGCAACATTGGATTTAACATGTGTGTGGTCCTCAACCTTAACATCCTCACCTTGGTGAAAAGTTTTTGTTCTCCTTTTATCAGAGGGGATACTCAAAGGCACATCCCCCAATATCCAATTCATACTATCGAGTCGTCTAACGACCCTCGAAGATCGTCTGTCAAGAAAATCCTTCCATTGCTGCTAGCCAATGATCGATCTAGAACTTCATGTTCGAGGCCCTGTGGGTCGATCGTGATTGTACAGAGCCCAAGGCCTACGTGGTCTCTTGGGGATGACCACGTGGAAGGTACAATTATATCCATAACAGTTTGTCTTTACACTTGTATTTAGTTAAAAATTGTGAAATGGAGATCGAAACATTCACCTTTAGATGATAATAGATATATTATCTACCAAGATATATATATGTTTTATGCCTATGTATAGTTATTCTCTATTAACCTTTTTTTTTCAACAATGATCGTTGAGATTTGAACCCTACCTTTAGGATGTAAGTAATATATCTGAATGATTAAATTATTATGCCATTGTTTAACCATAAAATCCTAAGGGACACGTCATACGATTTCGACCCATGTAGCGCGAGGTCGGGTAATGGCCGAACTGAACACAACCGAATAAGGCTTCGAGATAAACAACTTACTCCTTGTGAGTTTGCGGCACTTGAAGTCTCCAGCAACAGGGGTCTCAAAACAATTCAAGCGAAATTTGTATTGAGCCTTTTTAAATACTTGATGGGAGACGATATCAACTCGGAAGAGAGGGGAAAAATGAGTTTTGCATTGCACTTTGTAGTCTGATGGTAAACGCTACTTCGAGAAAGTTCGAATGGACTGTTAGAATTTTCTCAAAGTAGGGGGCTAATGTTTAACCATAAAATCCTAAGGGACACGTCATTCGGTTTCGAACCATGTAGCGCGAGGTCGGGTAATGGCCGAACTGAACACGTAACCGAATAAGGCGTAGAGATAAACAACTTACTCCTCTTTTTACGCCACGACAGCCAAACCACTCTCCCAATGCAGTTTTCTATTTTCATGGAAAACTAACTGCATAATTCAAAAAGGGAGTCAAACTCATCAACGGTCATTTGACCACTACCCATCTATAAATACCACATGGTTAAATGAAGTCGGTATGTGAAAACTAGTTATGATACTCTTTAATTAATTTATTTGGCATAGAGACTAACTAGATCGTCGGAGTGCTTACTTGTTTTTGCAGGTTCAAATCCACTAGTGTTCTCAGGATTCTATTTTGATTGCCGGTTAATTTTTTGTAAGAACGGCCACCATAATAATAATATGTATTTTTAAATGTTAGAGGTTTGAAATCCTTATCATCGCTCCCTTTATTTAGATTGAAAATGTTGATTAAATGATAATGTGACATGATTATCTCATTTACTAATTTGACACAATGTGACAAACAAATTGTAAGAAAATGAATAATTTAATATTGCACAATTGCAACCTATAAACTCGGCATCACGATAACTATAGAACCTAGATTATTAAAATACTATCGCTTTTCTAATAGATGAGAGGAGATAACAAAATGATATGGAAGGACTACATACATAAATAAAGTTACAGGAAATAATGTATATTTGTTGCATGTTCGTATAAAAATTTATATGTTCAATCGTTCAATTGTGATGTTTCGCAAATCAGTGATTCTAATCGTATTCCCTACCTACACTTCAATGGTTACTTTTAACGTATAGTCTAACCTTCTTTAAATAGAACCGATTAAAGTCGACGAATATTAACCCAATTTTGCAATAATATAAATACATGTATGCACGTATGTAAACCGACGCATCACAAATATTTAATGGTTCTTTGGGTGCTCATACTTGTGGAAGTAATGCATTCAATACTATCACATAACTACGTAAGCTTTTAAATTATATCTTAGGTACCTTATCTTATCAACATAAAATAGTAATATATTTATTGAAATTCTAAATACTATTTATTTATTGAACATCAAAGCTTAATGATTAAATGTTCTTAAAAATAACATTATCTTAATATATATATATATATATATATATATATAATTACAATATTTAAAACGCAAGGGGCTGTTGGTCCGTTTGTTTTGTAGAAATCTAAGATATTCATCGGACAATCTAGATTGTCGAGTGCATCAACTCGTTACATTTTTGCCTTTCATTTTTTCGCTCCATATATTTTATCAATTTTCTTTACTTTATTTTTAAATTTATAATTTAAATAAGTTAATATACTCATCGTCTAATTAACAATGCAATTAAGTATTTATTTCGAGTATATTTGTATATTAGATTACATGTAAAATAAGATGCAATAAATTTTTCTACGAAACAAACGTGTCTATTTAAAGATATTGAATATCTATTTTAGACATTTGTAAATATGGGACATCTACATCCTAAAAAACAAACAGGAAGAAAACTTTAAAACCCCTAGCATTTTCATGTAATTGTTTAAAAATACAAACCAAAATGCGGCCCCTCCATTCTTCTTCTTCCACCCTTATCATATCCATCTTATAGATCGTAATAAATAACTAATATTATAAAGACATAATCAATAATTTATTATTGTCAAAGTGAGCATAGCTCAGCGGTAATTGGCATATACTTGGCTGTGAGTTCGAATCTTCTCCCCAACACGTTGTACTCAAACAAAAAAAAAATCTATAATTTATTATTTGATATACTAATCATATTTATGTGGTATGATTAACTAAAAAAACGTGATGTAATTCAAACAAAAAAAACCCTTCGAAACAGGACTGAATGGAGAAGAACTACGGAGACGTAAAGCACGTACGAACGGCACGTGCGAAGTCACAGAATTATCTAAAGACGTGCGCGCCACGCATGCTAAAGGTCGAGTTGGGCGCGTGAGGGAGGGCGTAAGTTATGCCGTCGCGACGAATCTTTCCGGCATCTTCATTATCTGTCGGCGATATCCGGTTCTCCCGAGCCCTAATCCAGCAAGTGCAAGAACCACAAGCCGCCACGTGTTTTATTACTTTTTCATCGAACTGACGATACTACCCCCGAGGCTTTTGTTGTGGGACGTGGCTTTGACCGTAATTTCGTGAGTGAAGGTGAACGTTCCCAATTTAATGTAAAATTAAATGCCTTCGCAAGGAAACAGAAATGAAATGAAATTCTGCAAATTAGTTTTTAATATTATATTTTCTTTGAGGCAAATGAATGCTGCGGGAGTATCAGTCATTAATGCCGCACCGGTGGATTTGGAGCGTGCTGTTAAATGCTTACGGCTAGGGTTTATTTATTTTTATTTTTTTATTCTCCTTCTTTCTTTGTTTTTTTCAAAGTTTTAAAATTTTTTATAATCATATTTTGATATACTCATCTTTACAATTTTCTTTTAATAAAACTCATATCTACCTTTTTTGTAATAAGAAAAGAGACAAAAAAAAAAAAAAGAAGTAATCTCTAAACTAATTATATTGAGTTAGAATTACAATTTACAAGTAAAAATAGAAAATACTAATCGAATTAATTTGTTTATTTGATTTAGGATTGAGATTGAGTCAGAGTTCAATTCATTTAGTCAACTTTCAAGTGTGACGAGCAACTTCTAAGTGTTTTCAACCTTATCTGACTTGGTTAGTTTGATTTCTCAAATGCAACACGTGGTGGCTGTTAAACTAAACTCAGGTTAATAATTTGATTTTTTTTAATGATTAATTTGATCTTTAAATAAATTATATATGAGCACAACAAATCGGATATATGGAAGTTTGAACTTACAATATCAAATAAATGAATAAGTGTTAATTACTGCTGAACTAACTTATGTTGGCGTGTATATACATACACACTAACTTCACACGCAAGTATTTTTATATAATTTTTGCAAACTATTCTAATTTAATAAATTATGACTACTTCATACGCATTCATCCTTGGTTGCCATTTACAATTTTTCATTTGATTCAAAGTATAAGCTTCTAGATAGAAAAATAAGTAAAGAACATCCTCCACTTCAACAACAATCATTCATATCTAGAGCCAACATTTTATTTATATGAAAAAAACCAATTAATAATTATTTAAAGATACATATATGTCTTTTTCCTAAACAATAATAATATATTAACTCTTATATATTGGAGGAAGAAGATTATGAGAATCCTGTGTTAGAAATAAAACAATGAAAGAAATATATATGACTTGTTTTGACAAGTTTAATTTTTAATCTATTCATCTCGTACCTTTCAAAAAAAAAAATATATACATTATCTCGTATCAAAATTCTAAAGTTCTATAGTACTAAAAGGAAATTATAAAGTTACCAAAAGTGAATATAGTTTTGTGATAATTGACATGTATCTCGAACCAAAAAATTATGGGTTCGATCTCCAACTCCCACATGTCATACTATAAAAAAAATTTTATAAAATTCTATAGAAAACATTAACTTGGTAAAATTTTCATTTGATATGAGTTATAATTTAAACTGCTCAAGTAAAGAAAAACAAAAGAGAGCATTTTATAGTGGTATATTGTATTTGTAATGGAGTAGGCATAAAAATCACTGGAATAAAAGGCTTCAACATTCATTATTATGAGTCAAAACGAGCGTAGCTCAACAATAATTGGCATTTCGATCTCCCATACACACATGTTGTACTAAAAGAAAAATCATTCATAATTCAACTCGACAGCAGCTTAAAATAGATGTTAACTTTAACTTTAGAGCGTATGTAGCTATTTACAGATCGTAATCTGACTTATACACGATACATTTGAAAGGAGATAATCAAACCAGAATATAATTTCCACTTCCAATAATGAAAGACATCAACAATACGACGGAGAGGCCCAATAAGAAAAATGGGCCTTTTTGGGTCCAACAAGCATGAAGTAGAGTTAAGAATAACTTAGTTGTGTATGAGATAAAACTTAAAACCATATTTAATTCAGCTTTTAAATCCCAGTTCCTAATTATTAAGGTAAATAGAATTAACTTGTTAATTGTGGACCACACTATCTCCTAAAAAGAGAAATTATGCAACAGGGTTGGAGCAATTTTATATTATATTATTGATAAACTGAACTTACATTGAACAATTATTAAGGAGCAACTACGACGGTTGTGGTTACTACATTATATAATTTTTGTTCCTAAGATAAAACTTAAAAGCATATTTAATTCCTAATTATTAAACTAAATAAATCTAACTTATTAATAGTGGACCAAACCTCTCCTAAAAAGATAAATTATTCAAGACAGGTTGAGGCAAAATGACTAGTGATTCTATGTTATATTATTGGAGGTGAGACAGGGAATTTAAAAATTATATTTTGAGTTACATCAAACGGTCAGTGAAGACAAACAAATTTTGAACTTACCCTCAACAATTATTAAAGACCGCCACAACTCGCGACTGCATTATATAATTTTGCTCCCCCATTTTCTACCGCAGCATTCCATTCCTTTCCTACTACTGAAATAGAAAGAATATGCTATGACCAAATTACGGAAATTCAAAGTTCTTTGCGTGCCTTTAGAAATTTGATAAAGAATAGATGCCTCTTCTTTAGACTGGCTTCATAATGGCACTTTCGTAATTATATATATTAATGTAATTGCTCGAATATGGGACCCGATTTCTCTCACTAGGGGAACCGACTTCAAGTTCGAACTCATAACCTCTTGTTGGTTGGAAGTATATGCCAATTACCGCTGAACTATGATCGCTTTGACTATTAATGATTAATTTTATTCATGTATTGGTTGTTTCTTTCATGATTTTAGGCTACAAATTTTTCGTTCGTGGTTATTTGTAAAGTTCTGGAGGAAAAAGAAAACTGTCATTTGTTATGAAAATATTTGCCCAAAAAAACTATTTAAAAAAAAAGTCATTTATGAAGACACGGGTGGAACCATAAGTATATAATATCAACACTAACAATTTCAGGGTGGCAAACTAACGTAAAAATTTTGGTCACTATGTGAATAGAACTTCATAAACTTTAAAACTTTTAAAGTCTAGAGTTTTAAAAATATTTAATAAGCCGTCGAACTTTCAATTTTATATTTAATAATTAATAGATAATTTTTCAATTTTCTAAAATATAATTTATGAGACACTTATCAGTACATTCATATACTTTTTAAATTTTAGGGATTTATTATTTTAGGGATTTATTAGAAGAAACTTTCTTCCTTCCATGCTCCGCCATCCATGCCAAGACAGCTAAAAAGAAGGAAAAAAAAAGTGATTTTGGAAAATTATTTTCTAACCAATCCCCCGAAACCCATTAGAAAAAAAAAAAAAAAAAGTAGACAGACTAAAAATTGTAATTTAACATATCCATGACATATTATTTAAAGCTAGGAAGAATATAATACTTTTAAGGCATAAATTTCAGACGCTAAGTATGGGGGAAAATAAACTAATGAATATTGGGAAAAAAAAGTTGGCAGCAAACAAAAGCGGAGCACAAGTTACAGAGACATTTTCCAGCGGGCTCTTTCCCTTTGAGCAGCATCGAAAACCCAAAAAAACAAAAGTAAAACAACAACAAAAGAAAAGCAAACAATCAAATCAAATTTGCCTCCATTTCCCTCTCTCACTCACAGCCACCTCACAAACAAAACAAGCAGTGCCAATCCAGAGAAGAAACAAGAGAAAACAGAGAGATGAACAAATTCAGTAACACAGTGATCGGGCTACTCAACTTGTTAACTCTAATAGCCTCCATTCCCATAATTGGGGGAGCGCTGTGGATGGCGAGGAACAGCACGACGTGCGAGGGGTTCCTGCAGACGCCGCTGCTCGTGCTCGGGTTCGTCGTGCTGCTGATATCGCTGACGGGGTTCGTGGGGGCCTGTTTCAACGTCGCCTGGGCGCTGTGGCTCTATTTGTTTGTCATGTTGCTGCTCATTGCCACGCTGTTGGGGCTCACGCTTTTCGGCCTCGTCGTGGCGAGTAAGGGCGGGGGCAGCGGCGGAGAACATGGGCTGGGGGATTATTCAGAGTGGCTCAGGCATAGAGTTGATGATCCTCGGAATTGGATGGCTATTAGGAGCTGCATTTTGGGGTCTAATACTTGTAACAAGCTTTCCTCTTGGACTCCTCTTAATTATTTGCAGAGAGATATCACTCCCATTCAGGTAGTCTCTAACATTTTCTGTTCTAAAATTTACTTAACAAGGCAAGCATTAAAAATTTTCATAACAAAAGTGAGCTGCTAAGAGGAAATAATAAAGCTCGAGTAAAATTTGGGTGCAGTCGGGTTGCTGCAGGCCACCAGCTTCATGCAGCGAGAACGCGCAAGACCCCGATTGCTACCGGTGGAACGGTGCGCCCAACGTGCTGTGCTACGAGTGTGATTCATGCAAGGCTGGAGTGCTTGAGACTGCCAGAGGGGACTGGCGTAAGCTCTCTGTTCTCAATGTTGTGATGCTCATTTTCCTCATTGGCGTTTATTCCATCGGTTGCTGCGCATTCCGAAACACCAAACGAGCCGGAGCAGATTACTCATATGGCGAGAATCGAATGACCAAAATCCAACCCAGATGGGACTACAAGATGTAAGTAATCTATTGCTTTGTCTAAACATCTTACATATATTGAAGTGATATGAAATGTACCAATAAATAACTTACAGATTATTAGTTAGGATTGATTATCAGTGTCTTAACAAATTAAGCTACGTTTAAGTTGGAGACTTGTTTTAGTTCAAATTCAACGGCTAAAGTTTGACGATACAACTTTTGTTCTGGCAGGTGGAGATGGTTGGAGGATAGGAAAGAGCAGCTTTACTAACTGTGTACATGCCTGTGTTCTTTGGTATCCTAAAGTTGGGAAAATGAAGTTCAGTTTTTCGATTCCAGTGAAACAGGGAATGGGTATTTCCAGGGCTTTCTTTTCATGCAGTGATCTTATGCTACTTTAAGTACATGATGAAGTTTACTTTTTTATCCTATTGTCACACCACTACTTTATTTTTTGCCTTACTGACTTTGAAAATTATCCAACATTCAATACCAACAGGTGTAAAGTTGCTAATCTACTTTGTTAGATCATTATGGTGCAAGAAAACCGTCTAAAACACACATTGATTACCTTAAATTTTGCAAATTACTTTATCTGGTAAGAGTCAAAGTTTCAGATTCCCAATAAAGAATTCAAGTTAAAATTAACCCCTGGGTCAAAAAAAAAAGTGTTTCAGACACATATTTAGCAGAGCAAAGAGTTTCGAGGCAGTGGGAGAAACTTATGTAGAAATTCTACTCTATATATTTGGTGCTGTATACAGATAAATCCCAAATGCTGCAAAGCACAAAAGAAGCAACATTTTTGTAACCCAAGGAGTAGGGACCACACTAGGAATGTGCAAAACAAAATTGCATCTCAGAATAAAGAAAAGAGGGCCTCTTGATATACTGCACAATCCCCAAATTAATCGACAAACGTAGACTCTATCAGATGACCACAATATAATCAATCAGACGTTATCGGTCGCATCTCTTCCCGACTCTTGAGCACTTCTGGCTGCAGCCAATCTCTCTGCTGCCAGTCTTTCTTCCAAAGCTCTAGCTCCCCTTTCTCTGCAATGAGTAGAATATTCAAATTCCATGAGTATTCTCCTCTCCACTAAGTTTTTGTTATATTTATTACACAGATTTCCTTCAAGTTTATATTCATTGCTATAGTTCGTGGCCAACAAGTAGCAAGTAGTGACTAGTTTCACTTCCAATGAACAGAGCAATTGTAGAATTTTTTTCTGTTTCTATTTTGTACCTTTCAATCTAAACACCCTTGAAAAGTTATGATTAGTGCACAAACAAATGTAATAACCGTTTGTTCAACAATCTTCTTCTTGGGGCACTTAATACTAAGCCCTTTTAAAATTATCCTAGCCTTGTGATTTCGTCTAGCTTCCCTGTGGGTTGACACCCTGTCACCCCCCTTTCTACGGTTTTTCCTTTTAGAAGAAGTTTGCCAACAATGTTCGTCAAGGTGGGTGGTTAATAGGGCAACATCTTGTGCAGACATAGAGCATAGATGATGAAAAGAAGCATATTTAAAGTGGGGAGAGAGGCAATCAATACTTGAAATTGAAAATTATACACAAAAATATTTAATTTGAAAACATTCCCCTAATTTGCACCAACTTTTTGTTAAAAGGAAATTTCGAAATGATGTGTTTAAATTTTAAATTTAGAATTCTTGCCATCTTGCTCGCCATTTAAAACAAAAATAGCTACTTATATCAGTTCCTTCCGTTTTCCCCTCTTTGTCTCTCCATTTACAGCATTATACTTTCACGTTCTTGATATTGCCTCTATTTCCAGATAGAATTAGAAACCTTAAGAGCTTCCATAAGAAAAAAATAATTAGAAAAAGGTGCACAGTAACCTTCTTAACCTTGTGCCACTAACTACAATAGAGAACTACTCAGATTCAGTTCCGCTGTTCTCTCCTTCCTCTATTTACACTACTTCTATTTTCACCACCTTAATATTGCTTCTCTATTTCCAGATAGGATTAGAAATCTAAAGAGCTTACACAGGAACCTTTTTGTGCCACATTCTACAAATTAGAGAAGGTGCTAAAAGTGGATAACATTTGTAGTATTTCAAGATGGAGTATGATCAAGTTTACAAGCCAGAAGAGAAGCATAAAAAAATTACCTCCTCCGAGATGCCTCAATGGGGTCTGAACCAGGCAACGGGGCGCCTCCAACAGTATAATCGTCAGCATTGTTAGAAGATTCAGATCTTCCACAAAGCAGACGATGAAATATTGATGCAACTGGATCAATGACTGGCCTGCACAGAACCATCAAGAGTCACAATACACTATGATTATGGAGTATGGAGAGGGAGAACGCAGAATATTCCTGAAAATATGGGAAAGAGAAGCTTGAAAGGTAGAAAAAGCTTAATGATAAAACAATATACCGTAAAAGTTCTGGGAAGAATGTAGAGAATGCAAAATCATCACTTGGATCGCCTTTCAGTTTAGCTTCAGGTTTCCTCTGCCAGTATCTCAGATAAATCCAGCTTATGTATGTTCCAAATATTATTGTTGGGAGATATGTTGCTGCCCCTACTGTCCAAAAGCTTACGGCAATGGATACTAATAAAGCAAGAGATGGCAACCACTGCATAAAATTGCAGACAAAGCCCAGAAGGAGGGTCAAGTAAAATTCTGAAAAAATATTATTCCGAAATTTGAATGTGCCTATTATCAACATTTTTCATACCTTAGCTCTTAGTTTCAATAATGGTAACTCTTGATCAGGTATGATTTGTTTGATCCCAACCAAGAACCCAGCTAGAATCCCATAGAAACCAGATATGGGCATATAGCTAAGACCACAAAACGATGTAAAATAAGATGACTGGGTAAACTAAGAGGCAAAACAGAAATGAAACACGTTTAAAGAGGAGTTGATAAAATGAGACTGTAAATACTTAGATGGGAATGAATCAGACAAAATTTACTCAAATGAAATTTCGAATGGATTAAACAGTCTTAGTGACAAAATCCACAGAGAGCTCTATCAGTTAAAGACATGTACACAAGTATGCCTAAAAATTGTCCTGATGCACGAGGACTCAGTAGCACTTACAGATAACTTTCCTCCTGCGTGATATAGTACAGGGCAATCGCTGTGATAAAGACACATAAAGAAGTTAGAAAATTGACTACAAAGATGAATTTCAAAAATTCCCTAGAGCCCCATATGGGTTCAAGCAGCTTCCCAACAAAAAGGAGACCAATTGTGCTGGCAACCACCTGCAATATATGGCTCTTGATGAGTCTAACTTCCAGTGGAGACTGACTAAATAATAATGAGAAAAGTTCAAAATTATTGTCCTGTAGCTGGGAAATAGTAGTGTATGACAATGCAAGTGCATACCCCATATACTGACTGTTCAACATAACCAGCAGTTAAGAGGTTCCAGGCAAAAGGAATTGTCCTACAAAATAGAAGTTCAAAGGAATGAATGACCCAGCTATATGTAGTTATAGTTTATGCACTTGCCATTTAAATTTAACAACTCGAAAGTATGTCACATACTAAGGCCATCTCTGTACTTAATCAATTCCTATACTAAAGGGGGAATACTCCCACATCAAAGAAATAAAATTAATAAATAGATGAAAAGGGGCATGAATTTCTGCGTTGCGATGAATAGTTTTATAGTTATAGTTATAGAGCCAGAGATTCAATATGACCTTGATAACTCTATATATGTGAAAATGAGCAGTGAAAAATGTTGGTAGATAACTGAAAGATAATGATAATTTTGGTATTTTGATGAACAGAATATCTAATAGAATGGCAATGGGAAAGAAAAAGAAATGTATCATGCCAAAATTCAAACTCCTTATGAGGAAAATTACTCACGTGGCATGCATTCATGTTTACTGCATCGCAACTGGATAAGCAAGTATCTTCTACTAATCTATTAATCTATCAAGTGTGAATGATATGTCCACTTTAGACAAAAACTCATGAGTCCCTAACTTACAGTTGATCGAGGTTCCATTACCTATGTTATCACATCCGTCATCATGTTTTGCATAAATTAATGGGTCTTCGGTAAGTGATATTTTCTCCATTTCGATTGCTATAATTATGGGTATTAAGATACTTTTAAACTTAACGTCTGTTAGGTCTCCCTAGAAAGTGTGGATTCTCTATCTAATTAGAATATGTTTAGAAGATGGCTAGTAAAAAATTGAGGCCATACTGGATATATCAGTTTCAACTCATCGTTGGGTAGTTAGGTTGGAAAAGAAGGTCTTATTTATTTTTTACTTCTTGCTGGTCCAAGAGTGCAAACATTTAGATTTTGGGATAATTTTTGCATATTTGTACCTTAGATGGCTTGATTTTTTTCCATAATTTCCTTCTCTAGCAGATTTTCTGTTTTTCTACTCTTGTAATAAAATTTTGTTTTCTATCAGGAAAAAGAACTGTAGTTAAATATCTAAAGCCAATTAAGAATAATAAGGGATTCACATTTTACACCCATGAGAGGATGCTTCCTCTATTTATTTAGCAGAATTAATAATTCGGATTGATTTGCAGTTAAATCATCTGGTTACATGCTGGATTCTTCACCATTAAAAAAATGAGAGAGTTTCTGTATATCAAAACAGTACACCCTTGCCCCTTGAACGCAACCATTGGTATCCTAAAGCAGTGGATTGTGTAGCATGAAATAAGATTTTAAAGCTTGCTCGGAAGATCTGTTGCTACTTGCTATCAAATAAATATTTTATTGTGAAGAAGGGCAGAACACTACCCGGATGATATAGCCAATAAATTAAATATAGGGATCAACAGAGTCATTGCAATTTTCAATTACTACTGAATTTCTAAGCATGGCAACTAAACTACCGACTGGCTTTCATCAATCCCACAACTAAGCTACATTCAAAACTTGTAACAAATACCTTCCCACCTCAAATCCTAGCAGACACAAGAATTCAAGTAATTTCTATCAGTGATCACAAGTTTCTCGATTCTTTCCTAACTAACTCTCAACTAGACAAGACATCTATATTTCTAACCAGCAACCCACAGGCATTACTTCAACAACGTACGTTTCGTACCGATTCCACCATGAAACTACATCAGCTTTATATAGTTTCTACTACCGTTAATTCATAAACCAAAATCGCTAAAGCTTGAAAAACATAGGTACCAAAACTACCTGGTTGGAATGAGAGCGAGGTAGTTAACAACTGCAGGAAAAAACTGAACCAAGATATGCCCGCCAACCAGCACAACGGCTAAGCCCTTGCATAGCTTGGTGAATCCAGTAAACAACCCAGACCCCTGCCACACAAGAAATAAAAAAACACCAATCTAAATGTCACCGAATTGTGAGAAAATGCCAAGATCTGGCATACACATTCGAAGATAGAAAAGACGAACTACGAGATCTGAATGCGACTTGTGGACAACCAATTTGAAGAGATCAAAAGAAATAATAGAAACGGAGCTCACCCCCGGAACTGCTGGAGTACTCATGGGCGGAGACGGTGGATGGTGGCCGTCAATTTGGACAGAGCACGGCGGTGATCGGAATTCTGTGCTAAATATGGACTATTTTGCGTTGCCGGAGACTTTGGGGTTAAAGGGGGGAAGCTGGGAAGATCGTAACGTAAAAAGTGGGTTATTGGGTGCGGTGAGGCGTAGCGTACTATGCTGCAGACCATGTGGAGACGGCAGATCATGTTTACTTCTGAGTTTGCTTTGACCATGATTTGGTTGCGGGAAGCACACGTCATCAAGTTCCTCTTCCCATGCTTGTTTCTTAAGAAATTGTATATTTGCAAATTACACCTTCATCTCTTTGTATTTTAAAAATAGGGTTAAAAGTTAAAACATGGTTTTTTTAAGTAAAATAAACATACCAGAATTCAACCTCTTTAGGGGAACATTAACACTGACCTATACTCGTTTTGACGAACTATACCCACGTTGACAATTAAAATACAAGTTTTTATCTCTATGATTGGGTTCTCATGAGTTAAAACATCTCAATTTTTATATCTTCTTTATAATAATTTTATCTTAATTTTGACATAAGTTTCAACTGTACTTAGATCAATAAATTAATTTTGTTCCAGTGTTTTTTTTCTTTTTTAAAATTTGACACATTTATATTTATATAAAAAAAATCCTTTTATAAATTTTGTAAATAAATAAAAATAATTATTTTTATTTGTTTTTAAGGACAATGATAGTAGTAAATCTTTTTAAAATGATATGGGTATAATTGAAACTAGTCTTAATATTTTAAAAATGTAGCCTAACAAATATGATCGGAGTCATTTATATTACAAATCTTACTATAATTGAGTCCATTTGAACATGACTAGGTGGATAAATCACCTAATACCATCTCAAAATAGTTGAACTAAAAAAAAGTCTTATTATAATATTTTTTTAGTACAACATGTGAGATGAATATTTCAATTTATGACCGTTTGAATTGATTATGGATAATCAATCTATCTTTTAATTTTTTGTTCATAAAATTCTTTGATTCATTGTTACGTTTCTAAAAGTTTATTATAAATAGTATTGAAAATGTTTATTATAAAACAAAAACATCAAACACTACAAATGTCAAAAGTACCATAACCACATAAGTTACAAACCTTTTTTTTTTTCATTTTTTGCATGTATACTCTATATTCATGACATAATTAGTGTACGTGACATGCCTAGAATATGGCACATATTCTAATTATTTATTTATTTTTTAATGCACAATTTTTTAGAGTGAGTGGATAACTACTTCAAATCCTTGTAAAAAATAAAAAAAATAAAATAATAGAGATACTTCAATGATTGAGTTACGCATGTATCTTAATTCTGTCTAAAAGAGAAACACGTGTCTTTACCAGATATAAATCAAAATTAAAATTTGATACGAAATATTTTAGCATAGGTAACATATTGAGTAGATAATTAAAATGACATATTTTATCTATCCACTTGATACGACAAACTCGTCATCAAACCAATTTTTTAGACGACAACATCTCAAATCACAATTCTTAATAATAACACACATTATAGGTTGGTCAACTTAATTTAGATAAACTATTATGTTAGACTTTGCTTAGTCATGTTTAGCTCAAAAAATCTTTTAGCTTGCAAGCATTGACACACCCATTTCTCATCGGTGCTCATTTGACTCAAATTTATCACATAACCTGACCTAAAAAGAATCACGACATCTCTTAATGCTCAATATTAGTTATCATCACCAATTTAAGTATTGATCAATTTATATGCTGTCGGTTAAAATGGTTTGAAAATTCAGATCTCCACTCTAAATATATTGTTGAGCTAACAGGAAAAAAAAAACAAATTTGTGATCATTTGAGGCAACACGTTGTTAATTAAAATCTCGATAATTTATATTCCATTGTTCAGTAGATAATTGTCATTTTTGGATTACTTCCAAAAACGTATCGGTTAGATATTCTATAAATGATTAAATACATCATAATCAATCAGCTTAAGTATTTAAATTTATTAGTGATTTAATCATAACATAGTTTTAGTTTTTTTTAAACAACATAAATATTAGTGTTTTTTTTTATTATTATTATTTTTTTTTTTTGTGATGGTGAGACATTACCCAATTGTTCTTTTAAAATAGATTTAGGATATTTTATTTCTTCTCCTGTTATATCCAATATCAGATTTATCACTGCTATTTCCGAATGAAGCAATCTCCACCACGCAATCCTACGATCCAGATTCCCAACCCAACTGGATATGCCACGTCACCAAATAAATGGATTGACAAAGTTCGACGTGGCCCAATGAGAGCGAAAAACCAACCCACAGTTAGCCAATGAAACCCAAGCTTTAGATTCCCCAATCTCTCTATTGCAGCTGCTTTTAGTCCCCCTTCTCCCCCTTCTTCTTCCTCCATTCCCACTCCCTCAATCTCTCTCCTTCTTCTCAATCTCTCCCACCGCTTTTCAATGGCTTCCAACACCTTGATGAGCTGCGGCATTGCCACCACCGCCTTCCCCTCCGTCCTCTCCTCCTCCAAGTCTAAGTTCGCCGCCGCAGTCCCAATTTCCGGCGTTGGCGCCAATGCCTCCTCGCGCTTCTCCATGTCCGCCGAATGGATGCCCGGCCAGCCCCGCCCGCCGTACCTCGACGGCTCAGCCCCCGGGTATTGGAAATTCTTTCTGTTTCGTGAAATCTGGTGATTTTTGTTGATGTTGGATGATTGCTGTATAGGTGTTTGATGAAATGTCCCTGCGAATCCAGACAGTGTTTTGGGTTCTGTGATTTATAGATTACTATGTTAAGACTGTTATAGAACTTAATAAAAGATTAAATTTATCGTAACCTAACAGTTTAGACAGACTCTTGGATTAAGTGCTGATCTTTTGCTAAGTTTCAAACAGAGGGGAGTGTTAAATTTACTATGACCCATCAGCTTAAATTAGATGTTTGAGATGTGTGGTTATGTTTAACAGTGATTTTGGCTTTGACCCTCTTCGGTTGGGAGAAGTGCCAGAGAATCTCGAGAGGTTCAAGGAGTCTGAGCTGATTCACTGCAGATGGGCCATGCTTGCTGTTGTAAGTTTCCCGAATTCAGTTGCTTCGGAGATGATGGGGATTCTCCTTTTTCTCCACAAGTGATGAATTTTTATGATCTTTGTTCTGTTTTTCCAGCCAGGGATTTTGGTACCAGAGGCGTTGGGTTTGGGCAACTGGGTGAAAGCTCAGGAATGGGCAGCAGTTCCAGGAGGCCAAGCTACCTACTTGGGGCAGCCAGTTCCATGGGGAACTTTGCCCACCATTCTGGTCATTGAGTTCCTTGCCATTGCCTTTGTAGAGCACCAGCGCAGCATGGAGAAAGACCCTGAGAAGAAGAAGTACCCTGGTGGTGCTTTCGACCCATTGGGCTACTCAAAGGACCCTGAAAAGTTGAAGGAATACAAAGTCAAAGAGATAAAAAATGGTATATTTAACTCTGCACAAATTCAATCTTATAAAGAAGATTTAGGCTAAAACACTCCCACTTAAGTTTATCATATCTAGAAGTGCTTTTAAATTTAAAAAGCACTTATTTTAGTCTTGGCTGCGGAGTTGATATGATTGTTTGGTGTGTAGGACGGCTAGCGCTGTTGGCTTTTGTTGGGTTCTGTGTGCAACAATCGGCATACCCAGGAACAGGGCCATTGGAGAACTTGGCAACTCACTTGGCTGACCCATGGCACAACAACATTGGCGACATTATCATCCCCAGAAATATTTCGCCTTGAATTTTGTACTAAATCATACCAATTTGTAATTAAATTTCTGTGTACTCAATCTAAATCTAAACTCAAGGGTTTCCCTCTCTATATGGCTTGGTATTTGCTGTGTAGCTTGATATTCACCTTCATTTTTGTGCTTGGAGTTCCATCGGAAGAGGAGGAAAAAAAAAAAAGAAGCATCATTTAGTTTAAAGTTCCATTATTTGTGTTAATCTATTTTGCTGCAGCCTGAAGAAAGTATAAGCAAGGATTTAACCATGTAATTTCTCGGACACGGTTATATTATTTTGCCTCGAATGAATGATTTCTAAAGCTGGACTTAAGATAGATTCAGCCTCCAAATTTTAGTATGTAACAATTTAGCCAAAGTATTTCGAATAAATAGATGTTTAGTCCTAACTCACGAGGTAGAACTAATCTTCAAGTATAATTTCAAGAAAAAAATCAAGTATATTGAGAAAGATATTGCTACTTCGAGATCATATTAATACCAATCTAGAGCACAAAAGAACATGGCTATTATTGACTACTTATTGATTGAAAATGACGATCTCCAGCCCTCTTCATCTTTCTATAATGGGATACTGGTGGGCTTTGGCCCAATCTAATTGCCCAAGTAAGTGGTACAAGTGAGCCCCAAAAGATCATTTCGGACCATTGGGCTAAAGGCCCATAAACCTGAACAAGAAGCCCAGATGAATGGGCCGCTTTAGACGATGAAAACTGGAACATAGGCCCAGATAAAGTGACCCAACAGGATCACAAACATAAGCAAACCAATTCATTTCCATTTTCTGATGACTCAGTTTATAAAGTCAGTGGAAGAAAAAAAAAAACAAAGAACGAACACCAGTTTTTGTATTATTTTTGTTTTTATATTTTTGAGAAAAAAAATTACAAGTACAACTGTTTAATTAAGTAATAAATTAAATTAACTTAAATTAAATCATCACCACAAAGTTGTGAGAGAGACGATTTTATATCATATCATATATATATATATATATATATATATATATATATAAAAGTTAAAAGAGACAAAAACAAAAGAGAGAAAAAAAAGATGTTGTAAAAAGAGTGGCATCCAACGTTCAATTTTTTGAAAGAAAAATTTGACTCAAAAACAAAACTTGAGGGGAAAATGTATTATTATTATATTTTAATTTTGACATAAATATAATTACTGAACCATAAGAAGAAATAGCAATAATAAAAGTATTTTATATTACTACTATAAAAAGCATATTATAAAAGAAAAGAAAAAAATTGATTTATTATTGTTTGTGGAAGTAATTAAATAAAATAAGGCTGGAAGGAGGGTATGAAGGTGAGGGTAATAATGATGTCCAGGGTTGCATAAGGGGAAAGCTGGGGTTTCACGTTCTTTTATAAAATGTGAAAGAAAAAGAGAATAATAAGGTACACTTTGCTCTGCTCCACCTTTTCTGTTTCTTTGAATTTCTTTTTCTTTTTCTTTTTTTTCATTTTCTCCCCAAACTTCCCAGCTATTTATTTATAAAAGAAAAAAAAAAACTATAAGTTTGTTTCCTAAATTTTTAGAGTTTTAATAGGTCGCTTAAAAGCTTGTTTGATTGGCAATTTTGGATTATGTATTTTGTAGAAAATTCTTAAAACAACCTTTGTTTTTCAGATTTTGAATTTAAAATTTTAAAATGCAAAATTATATTAAATAAAAAGATAAAAACTTTTATAAATATATTATTTCAGATTATAAATTTATTTTATTTTTTTAACATGTAAACTTATAATATATTATAAATTTTTTAAAAATGAGATTTAATTTCCAAATTTGCTACCAAACACATACCTGAAAACACTAAAAACAAAGAACAAAACTTTGTTTTTCATTGAAATCACCAACCAAACGCATCCTAAGTTTTCTATTGTCTAATATGAAATTCATATTATATCGGTTCAACCAAACACATCATAAGTTTTTCATTGTCTAATAAGAAATTCATATCATATCTGGTTCGATCTCTCGAAACCCATTTGGGTTTTCATAGATAAACCTAGAATTTAAGCAAAACTATCTCGTATACGTACAACTTAGAAAATAGACCCGGTTCGATCTCTCGAAAACCCATTTGGTTTTGTTTGAAGAGGTAGGGTAAAAATGAATATTGGGAATGAGTATTTTTTTTTATTTTTTTTTTGGTATAATAATATAGGGTTTAGGGGAGTAAAATTTTGTTTGGGTTATAAAAATGTTGGTTGGCATGAAAAGGAGAGATGAGGGGATTATTTGGGAAGAGTGAAGAGAGAGTAAAAGAAAAGGAAGTAAGAAGAAAGAAGTAAGAAGTAAGAAGTAAGAAGAAGAGAGAGTGGGAGATGGAGTAGAATCT
Source organism: Momordica charantia (assembly GCF_013281855.1). Taxonomy (NCBI): domain Eukaryota; kingdom Viridiplantae; phylum Streptophyta; class Magnoliopsida; order Cucurbitales; family Cucurbitaceae; genus Momordica; species Momordica charantia. Next base: position 25,649,795 of record NW_028275162.1, on the reverse strand, counting down.
AACCGTGAGACACATTTTGGGTACAAACAACAAACAGAAGGGGGACAAAAAAAATGCATCAGTTTGGCACAAAACCAAGTAAAGGGGACTTTCAATATCATTCAATTTCTGACACCATGATTCCCCCACACTTGTCTTTCTTTTCTTTCCTGACCCTCATTTTCTTAATTAGCTCGGGTGTGGATTTGAATCTTTGATCGATCGAATGATTACTTTAATCATGTTAAAATTCAAGGACTAAAAACTATGCCATGGGAGTACGGTAGCTAAACACAAATAGATCTTGTTTTAATTAGAAGCCTTGTATATGGGTTGAGGAACGCACAATGTCCTTCTATTTGCATTGAATCATGTGTGTAGCTAAGCTTTTTTACGGATGATTTATTAGATAATCGAAAACAGAGAATCTTGAAAACAATTCAAAGTTCAGAAGAACTCTACGAGAGAGCAATAATTGAATAGCTGGAAAAGCTCAGTCCTACTTACAGAAAGTCGAAATAGAAGCAGATCGGTTTCGAGTGAATGGATACTCTGAGAAGAACGAGAAAAATTGCGGCCAGTAGTTGCTTTTCCTTCTGTTACTTCGAAAGTAGCTGTTTAGCTTCAGCTTCAGTTACTTGAATTTTCAATATTCTCATTTGACTCAATGAAAAGGAAAGTGTTAGAATCAAACTTAAGTTTAAGCTTTTGGATTAAGTAGTGGTTTATTAATTCTTAAGAGGAAGAAAGAGAGAAATAACTCAAAATTCTACTCTTGAGCTGATCTTACCGATTATAAAAATAACTAATTAAATAACTCAAAATTCTATTTATCTCACGTTTATACCTTAACCAGTTGAACTATGTAATCACAATCAAATATAATCCATCTGTCCATTCTTTTTGGTTTTGGTTTTTGTTTTTGCCATTTTTAATTACCATTCTTCTGAGGTCCCTTTTTGACCATTTTCCAATTTCCAAATGCTGCTGCCAACCCAAAAAGCATCATAACTATTTTCCCTTGCTACCAACCATTTTCTTAACTCTCTCTCTCTCTCTCTCTCTAAAAAAATAGTACAATTGGTGTATATGTTTCTCTGTTGAATTCCCATCTTCCCAAGTGGGCAAATGGCTGTTCTCTAACTGCAACATTTGAATATTCTTCTCTCTCTCTCTCTTTCCATCTTTTTTTAATGTTAAGATATGCATTTTCTTAGTCTTTGCACTTTTACTTTTCTAATGCCTTTCTTCTTTTAAATTATTTTAGTCCTTGTGTAATTCAAAATTTGAGAATTTTTAATGGATACCAACAACTTCTTTTTTATTTTTATTTATTTATTTTTGACTAGAATCGATGTCGTGTGTGTTACGCTATATGACCTAATTAATGATGGGTGATATCATAAGGTCCAAGGTCCTTGCTACTACGCCATCCACACAGGACAATATAGCAAAAGCTTTTGAATTAGGTAAATATATATGACAAAATGTTTGAAATTTTTATTTTTGATATTTTAGTTATTTTGATTTTACCATCCCGATGAGATATATCAAATCGGGCATATATAAGACATACCATTGATATATTAACATTCATATTAGGTATATCAAGTATATCCTTGACGTATCGAAACTCATAATTAAGTATATCAAACCATCGCTATGTGTTATTATTTGCGCTTCGTGTTCATCAAAGATATATTCGACTTTTGCTTTCTTCTATGTCAGATTTTACTATTTTGCAAAATTGAAAAGTAGATACTACTTTTACGAATTTCTATTAACTTTTTGCTACTTTAGCAAGCGCCCCTTAAAATTATAACAAATGAGTTTGTAGAGTAATAGGTATTGTTATAATCGGGACATATAAAAAAAGAGAAATAATTGAAAAACATGAAAATTTAACTAAAAGATTTATTCTTTATATATTTGTCAAAAAATAAAATTTAAAGGAGTACAAATGAAAGTACAAGGGCAAAAACAACATAAGAGTCAAACTACATGGATTAATGGGTGTATTTTAAATGTTTATAATTTCTTTCTATATTAGTTAATTTTCTAATTAAAGTCTAATAGTTTAATATTAGGGTTCATATTGTTCTCCATATCTCATAGGACCAGTTTGCTTGCATAGGGGTTTAGGGTTTGAATTTTAGAATGATTTGATAAAATTAAGGAAAAAAAGAAAGACAAACCAATCTGTCGTTTAGATAATTGGGTTGAAAAACCCTCAACAATCTATAATATCTAGAATATAGTTTTTTGTTTGCTCAATGAATAAAAACAAAAACCTAATTAGAAAAAATGATATTTATTTAATTTTGTTTTCTCATACAATTTTTTGAAGTAATTATTTTCACACGTATTAATTATGAACCTACTTTAATGCTCATTGGACTATAATCTAAGTATGACATGATTTTCTTGTAATAGAATTGAAGACTAATAAAAGAAATTCTAAACCAAGTTGTTAAAAATTTTAAAATACAATATACAAAAATTAGTTTCCTCTTTTATAGTATTTTCTGTAGAATAATACTATTTTTTCCTAGGATAAAACTGATGTATTTAGTAATCGGTAGGTCTCCCTATTTGCCACAATTACAAAATTAACAAACTAAAAAGATATGGATATGAATGCATAAAAAAATAGGGAGGAAATAGAATAAATAGCTATAAATTTTTTTTTTTTATAATGGTGGTATAATTAGGAAGGTACCTACTTACAGTAAGTATTTAAGTTTTTTTTTTTATCTTTCTTTATTTCTAATTGTCAAATTCTTAATAGTGATAAGTAGGACGATACATATTTACTCGTAAGCACCATAAATATTACTCTTTTATGTATTAGATTGCTAATTAATAGTTTAATGATTAATATTCTATATGCCAAAGTGAGCATAGCTCAGCGATATACCTCAAACCAAGAGATTATGAGTTTGAATCCCCTCCCCAACTGCCTGTTATTCTAAAAAAAATATCAATATTCTATACAGAACATATATACATGCACACATACGATTTATAAATAAATATAAAATAAATGAAAGTCAAAAAGAAAAAAAAGACCATGAGAGGGGATTGAGAGATATATTGGACAAATTAGATGAACATGAGGATAAAGGAATTTAAAGTAAATAATGACAGTAGGACCAATATTTTCCCCTCCTTTTTCTTTTAGTCAAATGGCCTTTTTGGCCTAAAAGAACTCAAAAGGCATGAAGTGGCCATTTGCAAACCCAAATAAAGGGATAAAGCATAAGTGAATTAGGTGAAGTGGGGTTGGATTAGTTTATCTTAATTAACACTAAAGCAACTAGCTTTTTAATGTCTACAACCTGTTTTTTTTCCAATCATCCAAAGAAAAAAAGCAATTAACCAGAGAAATATTAGCCCAAAGTAATCGCATTAGCAATATACTTGATCTCTTTTTCAAACCGTCCCAATTAATACCGTAATGTTAGATATCTTACAAGATCATACATGTGTAATAATCACGAATCGAAATCAGATCCATTAACTATTCGAAATACATCCCTTGAATCCTCCCTCGAATCTCCAACAAAGCAAATTTGTTAGTACACACAAAATTTTCCATACCCCTCCCATTAATCATGAGGAGGAGCAAAAATACCCGCAGTATTAGAAATATTTTTCCATTGTTGGAGACCGGGATTATGCTCGAGATACATATCGATCCTGAGACGAGAATGTGCATACATACAAAATAATAAACATTAATTTAACAATATTATGTTTATTTTCTTGTTTGCTTTTCTTTTTTTAAAAAAAGAAAAGTGGGAAAAGAAATATAATGGTATTATTATATAAAAAGATATAAAAAGGAAATAAAAAAGAGAGGAGATGGGAGAGATGGGGGGATGAGGAATCCATGTGTTTCCAAACACTCCAGACAAAATGAGTTTCAGAATAGAGAAAAGTGAGGTTTGCTTTATGACCCAGAAAAGGAGATTTCAAACACCATAAACCCCTAACTTGGGGAATTGCAGTGCCCTCTGCTTACCCCTCTAATTAAACACACCATTTTTTTTCCTTTTTTTTCTTTATATGAAGACTAAGAGGGAAACCCCTCTGCAATTCCCCATCCCCCCATGGCTTTTAAAAAATATATATATATATATATAATTATGTCTTTCCAAAAGTGCCATCTCTCTTGCCCTTTGTCTTTGTGGGGCTTTGAATTCCCCATTTCTGATTTTGACCCCCAAATCTCTCCCCCTCCCCCCCTTCACTTCTCTCCTTATATACTCCATCCTTTTCCTCTCCTCCCTTCACTCCATGGCCATTTTTCAACCCCCTCTAATTCTTTGCTTCTCTCCATCTATTTTGTTCTTTCATATATCAATCATCATATATATATATATGCCTGGCTCCCTGTATGCCATTTGTAGAGCTCACCGTCATAGCCGATGGCCTCCGCGGATGGCGTATGAGGAGCCAAGCATATCCATATATATATATACACATATATTATATGTTATATTATATATATGGTGGTTGAAATTCGAATCTCTAATTTTTAGACAGGTTACTGGTAGTATGGGTAGCAGTAGTGGTGGTTTAATTAGTCGAGTTATGTAAAGAATTTTCATCCCCTTTATGTGTGTGTTTTGTTTTTAAACGGGCTTTTATTTACAGTAGTGTGTAGGGTTTTTATTTTTATTTTTTGGTGTAATTTAAATTGCAGCTACAGCCTAAAAGCCCCTGAAGGAAAGCCTAACCTCAAAGATGCAGCATAAAGAAAAAACTGACATTGGACGGGTAGGTATGCTATTCGGGGTGCGAAGAATGTCTGACGTCTCAAAAAAAATGTGGAAGATCTACGGTATATAAATAAGGACGAAATCTCTCTCAACGGGAGATTTTTGTTCTAGTTTAGGCTGAAATCAGACAACATCGTATCATCGTTTGGAATGGCGAGGTCCCTCGTGGTCCTGTGACTGGTAAATTTTTTGAGTTTACCTTATGCTTCTTCTTCTTCCTCAAGAAATCTAGGGTTTTTTTTTTTTCTTTTTCATATTTTTCTTGTTTGCTTTGATATGATGTTTTTGCAGATCAGGGAATATCACAGACTCACAGGCGTACGTCTATTTTTCTTTTTGGTTTCACCGTGATTTCCCTTACAATTAAGGTTTCTGTGTTTGGAAATTGGATTTAATATTTGTTGCTTATTACAAACTATTTTCCCTGTTTGGCAGTGGTGAAAAATTTATCCCATGTTCGAGATTTGTTCTTAGCTTTAACCAGGTTATTAATATCCATTTTTCTTGTGTTTTAAATCTTCATTTATTGCATGCTTCTCACAATGGGATCCGATCCATTTCTTTCACCATATTTAACGGATTAATTAATTAATTACTTTCTTTTTTTCCATTATCAAAATCCAAAACCATATTATTACACACACACACACACACACACACACACACACACATATATATATATATATTTCCTTCTATATCTTAAAACATTAATGTACTTTCTCATATGTATTGATCCAATATCATCTGCTTCACAATAACTTATTATATGATTTTTTTTAAACTTTGTTATTAAAATGTGACTAATTTAAACGCAGTCAAATACATATATATTATTTATCAATTTTATGCTATTTTCTCTCTATATATGTCTGTGGTAATTATATAATATATGTAACATTAATCTATCTCATTGGGAAAACGCATTGGAATCTGGATTAAAATACGAAGGGGCTGGAAGCAAACGTGTGGAAAAGGAAGCTGCGGCCAAGATCTGATCTGATGGGTTAAATTAAATCTGATCATGCGGTGATGCGTGGTTCCAGAAGGAGAAAGTAAGATAGATCTGATCACAGGGAATCAAAAATAGGGTTTTCATTTTTTGAAGAAGAAAAAAAAAGTGACGAAATAGAGAAGAAATAGGGGTTTTGTTCCACTTGTTAGAGAATAACAGTTGTGTTTTATATATAACTGTGAAAATTAAGGATATCTTAGTAGAGAGAGAGAGCTACTGATTCTCTCTTAGGCTTAGGGTTATTTGCATAGAATCTTAGCCAAACATGGTCACCCATATTGTACAATTTGTAATGTAAATTATCTCTCTATAAACTCGTATCGTTTTCTTTTGGTTTTACTCGAACTGTCTTGTGTCAGTCGATAAATTGTTGGCCCTTTCGTCACTTATTATTTATCTGGGTTTCTTTTTCTTGTCTAGTTGACGATGTGTGATTTTGGCCCGTGTGTTGTGGGTGGTGGGTGACATGGCGGGATATGGAAGGGCATACAAAAGATGGAAGCTTTTGAATGTCGGGTGGGAGCTAGGATTATTGGAGGAGGCCAGAACAATTATTAGTCGGTAGTTGTACACACTGTTTGACGTATAAGAGAGAAGTTAATTATGGAATGCATTTCTAACTTATATCAAAGAGTTCGTAAGTGGTATTGTATATAGATTTCAAATTTGCATCCAAGAGATATTACAGAATCTCGTTAGGAAGGAGGTGGGGGCCACCCGGGAGAGGGATTTTGGTATGTGATTGGTTTGAAATGGCAGGGAAAAATATATGGTATTGTACTATTGTATTGTATTGTGTACTTGTATAGGGTCTCAAAATAGGTCAAAAGAAAGACACTTTAAATTCATTAGACAAAAGGAAATTAAAGATATGAAGAACAACAAAAACCCCAATCTAAGGTTATAAATATAACTACTCTCCCTTTATATCTTTAACAATATCCAATCTCTAGAGATCTCTTCTCTCACTTTTTTTTTAATCACATTTTCCTCTTTACCACAGAGATTGAATTTTAGGGTTTCACTACTTTGAATAGGGATTCTAAGTTATTATTGAATATAATACCCTCGTACATTTTCTTAGAGTAAGTATCCACAATTGACATCTTATATTGAAACCTTTCGAACTGAATTATATATATCGTTGTTGATATTTCTCATTAAACCAAAAATTTGTTCAACGAAAACCCTTTAATATCAAACGATTTTTGTTAGTTGATTAATACAACTAAAATCATATAGGATAGATAGAACTATGTTAAATTCTTGGCATAATTTGAACCGTGTTGACGTTTTTAAGAAATTTATACCAAAACCTATATTTCATCAAATAGTATTCTTTGAGAGATATTTTTTTTTATGTATTGACGTTAGATTCAATATTAATAAAAAGGTAAATTGAACATAGTTCAACTGGTTAAGACATATAATATATTCCGTAACCAAAAGTAGAAGGTTCGAATTCCCACTTCCATACATTATTGAACTAAAAAAAATATATAATATATATAAAAGGTGGATCGAGAGAGAAAACTGCGTTGTTTCTAGCGTGCCTTGGCAAAAATAGGGTTAGCATATTTTTTAGGTTATGCATTTTTAATTAAGTACCCTCGGCAGAAGTTCTTTCACTTATGTATGAAACTTTGTTGCACATATGGGTAGTATTTATTTTAGTTTAATAATATGTGAGGATGAGGATTCGAATCACCGATATTTCAATCGAGTTTAAAAGATTTCTTGAAATTTAACCTTGTACAGCTAATCTGCTAAATATAATCCAATAATGATTTCATCTACAATGGAAATTATCAAGCCCATGTAATTAAGTTGGAAAAGAAGCTTCTTTTGTGAAGAGAGAGAAATCTCTATATCTCTATTTCTATGGGATAATTAAGTTTAATATAATTAATATTAATGAGAGAGGAGATCAATATCATAAACAGTAGTATTAAATAAAGACAACAAGTAGTGGAATAGAACATAAAATTTTGAAGTTCTTTGTCTGACAAATAGTTTTGTTTCATTACTAATTATTATCATACAAACAATTTCCTCCACAGCATCATCATATAAAATGATTAATTTGTTATTCGAGAAGTTTAAAGATGTTTTTGGTCAAATTAACGAATAATGTTTGGCTTATTGGGAGCATATAAGACTTAATTTTTCTAAAGATATATTTAGATAACTAAATATATTTATATTATATATATAAGCTATTAATATTCATGGGTTTCATCTTCGAAAAGAAAATAAAATGTAACCCCGACCCTACAACATTTAGTTCTAATTCCTATAGTAAGGTGGTCATTATGAGGTTTGAATTCATTTCCTCCCAATTAACTCCTTTGAATCAATGAACCATGTACGATGGTTGAAACGATTGATAATTAAAATTCTTTTCTTTTTTTGGTAATTGTAGGAAGAGTGTAAAAAAAAACATATTCTAATACATTTTTAATGAAAATATTTATTTTGTGAACACATTCAAAGATTTAAAAAAAAAAGAACACATATATAAAATTTAGGCTTATCATCCAGATTCTAATTCTGAATCAAAGGTTGAATTCAATGAATATGTGTTTGGCATATTTAGTGGAAATTTTGGGAACAAATTATTATGTTTTTCATTATTTTAAGATTTTGAATTTCAAACTTCAAAATGTAGTTTTTTTAATATGCTATTTCGTGTTATAAATTCATTTCGTTTTTATTAAAATTAAAACGTGTAAATATATTATTGTAAAATAATTATTTTACAAAATATATAACATTGATAAATTAATTAATATATGTTGAACTAAATCTTAGTGGGTAACAATGAGTAAATTTTAAAAAAAATTACATTGAGATTCAATTTCCAGATCTACCACCAAACACATATATGAAAACATAGAAAATACAGCTCTATTTTTTCCTTGAATCATTTGTTTTCATTTTTTTTTTCAGACCATCGATCAAACCTATACTTAGGGATTCAATTTCTATATCCACGGCTCAAAATACACATTCGAAAACATCGAAAATGTGGAATAATAACTCTGTTTTCTTTTGAATCACTTGTTTTTAAATCTCTATTTTCACAACCTCAACCAAACCCAACCTTAATTACTGGAAAGAAATCTAATTTTGAGAAGGGTTTGAAGTTCAAACATGCATTAATTTTTGTTTTTAAAAGAAAAGATTGGTAGCTTTTTTGTGGAGCAACATAATTATAATTGAAAATAGAAAAGAAGTGTTAGGTTTGTCCAATGATTCACATGGAATAAGTCCAAAACTAGATATAGCTACTAACTTTCAAATCTCCCCCCCAAAAAAGGACTTAAAATTAAAATTGAAATTGTTTCCTCTCCTTTTATTTGCAAGCCAAAAGCTGCATGCGACATAATTTGACTCGTGTCAATCTTCTTTTTTCACATCAATCATATGCATTATATAATTTCTTGACCCCCATTCTCAATCCCATCCTACCCTACCTCTATCTATAAATCCTCAACTTTTATGTCTACCTTCATTTTTATTCTAAAGTAAAATAAAAAGTTACTAAAAGAAATTCTCAAATCAACCAAACATTTGAATTCCTTCTTGTGGTTAAAAAAACCAACATCGTTATCCAACCAGTCATAATCGATATCTAAGATAACTTTACCATATCAGTTATAAGTTGCTTTGAACTAGATCGGATTCTTATACGCAAGTCAAGCAGATAAATAACATATCTGTTGATTAGAAAAAGAAATCAATGAAGTTTTGAATCCAACAAGTCTTTATCAATCATGGTTTTGCTATGGGTAGAGCTTAAAGTTATTTAGAATAATATATTTCTTTAATATCATGTTAAATTGGGTTAAAGATCTAAAAATTTAAGCTATTAGTTAAAGTGAAGTGAATTTTTTAAAGCTGAATTACAAGTTCAATTATCCTGCTGAATTTTCAAAATTTGTGCTTAATAGGATCGTGATTTTTCAATTTGTGTCTAACCAAATCTATAATCTATTAAACATAAATCCAAAGTTGTAGATCAGATCTCTATTAGACACAACCTTAAAAATTTATGGACTAAATTTTCATGACGTTGATAGCAAAATATTTAAAATAAAAATTATAGTATATTAATTTCCTAATAACCTTATAGAGGGAGATGGAAAATAAATAGACCTTTCTTTTTTTCTCTTTAGGGACAAATTACATGGATAATTATGAAAGTCTAAGAATTGAAGAAGGTTAGGTTATATATATATATATATATATATATAAGATTCCAAAAAGTGGGATAGATTATATTTGAGTAATTTTTCAAAAATGAAAAAAGAAAGATTATATTCGAGTCGCTCTTCAAAAATAAAATTGAAAGCTGCATCTACAATTGCATGCGACATTATTTGAGACAACATTTAGCCTAAAAAAAGATATAATGATAATAATAATAATGAAAAAACGACATCATTTGACACACGTCTTTCTTCCCCTTTTTTTTTTCTTTTTTCACATCAATCATCATCATTTTCATAATTTCCATTTTCCCGCATGCTCTCTCTCCCTATCATTTCTCCTAACCCTAAATTTCATCGAAGTCTTCTATCAAACCACTATATATACATCTTATTTACGTTATTCATGTCTATAGTTCTTATTTTTCTTTTTTCTTTTTAAATAAATAAAAACATAACTGTGATTTGTTGATGATTGATCATTCATTTTTCTTATATCTGTGAGTATACAGGTCAAATTACACGCACTCCAACTAATATCACAGGACAACCGCCTGATCCTATATAATATTTGATGTCGAGAAACATATAAGAATTGATTCATACTTAGGTAGTTGGACCAATTAGCCATCTATAATGGTTATTGTTTTTTTTCACCCTTTTTTAAAATTTTAAAATAAATTTTCTTTATACAAATTAATTTTTAAATTAAATATTTAATTTTTTTTAATGTTATATTGATTTTTAATATTTGTTATACATTTTATAAGTCACGGATGGACAAATAATAAATTTATTTATGAAGAAATTTGATTTTGTTATGCTTCTAAATTTTTTACACAATTTTGAAGACGTTTCTTAAATCGAGAAACAAGAAACATGAATATTATCTAAACGGGTCTCAAATGACTTACTCCCTAACCTTCTTTTTCTTTATACCATACTCTAAATTGCATATTTTCGTCTTTCTACTTCGATGACATCCTCATTTCACGATACATGTTCTTATCATTAACCGTCAATGTTAATATTTCATTGGCCTTTTGCTTTCGATTTTCTCTCTATTTTTACTTTCATTTAAAAAATACCGAAAACCAACTCTATGTTTATCGCTCTCTACCCGTTTCATATTTCTAATTTGTATTTGTTCACCTATCAAGTCATAAAAAAGAAACATCCAACTCACTATATATTAGAAATTTGCCATCATATCCACAAAGTTCGTTACATATCCATTAGCAAGTAGGATTAGAAAGAAGAATAAATTACGAAAAAATGATGTAATAGGTAAAGAATTACAGTAAGAAACTTGTAATGTAATTTAAACTCATTTAGATCTTACCTATAAGAGATAACTAATTTTAATCGCATGGTAGGAGTAAAAAATTTGTCTTTTCATGGGAAAGATAGGTCAATAATATTCCTTTTTTAAAAAAAAAATATAGGTCAATAATACATTAAAATATTCGAAAAACACGTTTCAAGATTATAGGCGTGCACCTTTACTTTTTATTTTACTATTTATGACTTTTTAATTAAATATTAATTCTACGATAACGATAGGTAAATAGTTTAGTTGACTAGTCAATGCAAAGAGAATTTGTGATATATTTTTTTAAATAATATTATGTATTAAAATATAAATTATTTTGATACCTTTTACGACAAAAATAGATGGACCATAACATAGTTTAATAGTTTTATAATATTTTGTTTTTGATATTATAATATTGGATGTTGCGTATGAATTGACAACGAATTTCCTTGCTTCGAAGAAATGAATTCTAAAAGTTACCAATAATTTTATATAAAGTTGGCCTCCTATTCTAATATTTTGGACAATTAAGCATGTCACTTGTCACATTAGTGATGTCCATGTTTGCAAGCCATCAAAATTGACCTAATAACGAAACAATTTCTAAAGAAATATTTACTCTTGATCATTTAAGATAGATATTCTATAAACGATTAAATGTGCTATAATCCGTTAACTTAAACTTTTTGACTTGTTGGTAATTTAATCATATTTAAAATGATATCTGAACAAGAGGCTTTATGTTCGAACTCATGAACTATCATTTATCATCTCATTAAATTTGGTATGTTCCGTGCTTATTCATCAATGAAATGATTTTTATTTATTAAAAAAATATATTGAACTCTGATTAATTAATTTTTTTTCAATTTTAACTTGGGTAAAAACTATTTATTAATCGGAAAAAATATTCTTTTATTTATAATATAATCATAGGCTGTTAATAACTCAACTCATAAATATTTGAGAAGATAAACGAAGTTTACTGATAAATGATAACAAATAAGAGTGAGGTCAATGATGAATGGCATCTATTGTTTTCTTTGAGATTCAAAGCTCAAAATTTGGTTCTTTCTTTTATTTTTTTTTTATCTTTTTAAATCTCATATCCCCATTTTGTTCTTAAAAAAAGAACTCATAAATACCTCTACTAAATATAACTATAATCAAGTTATCTAGATTGACAACATGAACTTAATTTAGTGGTAATTGACACTTAATACTTGAGTTCGAATTTCCCGCCCCGGTACTTAAAAAAAAAGTAATTAACTATAAATAGATAATCTCAATTAGTATTAATGTGTTTCGAGGCCGAAGCCCATGGGACTAATCAGATCAGACGTCAAAGAGGGAGAAGAAGAAGAACGCAACTTAGCCCATGAGGCCCTAGAAGGCCTTCACGTTTGAAGCCCATTTGACTGAAAATTTCCTGGTCCAAAGCCCATGGACCTAATGAGATCAAATTCCGAGGAGGGAGCCCGTGAAATCCACTTGGGCCCATTCGAAGCCCAACTTTAATCACAATCACAACGAGAGTGAAGAAATCGACATGTCGTTTCAACGGTCAAATTCGTCGAACGCCAGGAATTCCACCAACCAAAATTCACAGCCCACCTTCCCCCGCCCGCCACAATACCCACCAAACAAACAGAACCAGAGAGAGAGCAGTGGAGAATTGGAGGGTAGGTGGGCATGGTGGGTGGGTGGGAAATGATTTTCTATAACTAAAAATTGTCCCCCAGAAATTTTTTTTGCGATTCTCAATTTCACTATCTCGTCAACCCTTCGTCCTGATTCTTCTCTCATGGCGTCGTCTCTCTCCTCTAAACCATTTTTTGGTTCCTCGAGAATCGAAGGCTTCTCTGGGTTGAGTTCTCTCTCTTCAGATCTCTCGAAACTCTCCTTTTCGGCTGTTAAAATCTCAGTCGGGTCCCGGAGCGCGAAGAAGCTGCGTAAGTTTGCTTTTATCTACTTCTCTGTTACATTTTCAGTAATGAGTTTGCGGATTGCTTCTTCTGTATATGTATCGTTTTTTGGTTTCTCGAGGGTATGGTTTTGTTCCTCTGTTTTTGCAGTACCTTTTATGTTGGGATGCGATGCGGAATTCGTTTACTAATTGGTTTTGGTAGCTACTGTTTTGGAAAGAGCGATTTTTTTGCTTGATTTCCAGCTCGGCACTGTGGAGAATTTCGAAACCTCGGGTTTTATTAAATTGCTTTTGTTATTCTGGTTATACTTATTGCCGAGGGCTTGAATCAAGCTCATTTGAAAGTTGTATTTAAGTTATTTTTGTTGAACTGTTTGAGTTCTGATAGTGCAATGTGGTGCATGTGATTTACAATTGAAGTCCATGAATCCTAAGATTCGGATGGCTGACAAGAGTTGAATTGGGGGTTTGGAGAACGTTGTTTTTTAAAACTTAACTAAAGGACTTGCAGCCAATAGCTTCGGACTTTTGAAGTTCTTACATTTTGTTCGGCTAATTACAGAGATAAAAGCTGCTGGAAGTACATTTGGAAACTATTTTCGCGTTACAACATATGGAGAATCTCATGGAGGTGGAGTTGGCTGTGTGATTGATGGATGCCCTCCACGCCGCCCGCTTGCAGAAGCTGATTTGCAAGTGGAGCTTGACAGAAGGTACGTGCAAGGAACTTCATAGTCTTTCCTCTCTCACATTCTGTCAATTTATGCAAGCGTAAATAGAAGGATGAAAATATTGGGAATGTCCTTAGAGTTTCTATGGTGCTGGTGTTGGTAAATTCCTGTAACAAAGAATTTTCTTGAGTATTAACTGGTAGAGTCTCTTTAAATATCCAGGAGACCAGGTCAGAGTAGAATTACCACTCCAAGGAAAGAGACTGATACATGTCGGATACTTTCAGGAGTCACTAATGGTATGGTACTAAACCATTTAGCATTCTTGGGAATTTTCTTCACCTTTAAAAGTTTAAATCTTTCGATCACTACTCCCTTAAATGAATTATTTATGATACTTCAATGGCAGGAATTACTACTGGAACACCAATTCATGTATTTGTACCAAATACCGATCAGAGAGGACATGTGAGTTGCTTAGTTTACAGAGAAATCTTTTAAATAAGCAAGTTTCTTTTCTTTTTATTTTGCTTGACTGAAAATAATATATTTCTCTCTCGTAAATCATATTTGATTGGATTGAATATGAAATTTATTTTGCTTGACTGAACATATAGATCCTCAATAGCAATAATCCTAATGATTACATCCAAAGTGAACACTTGTGGCTTGATATGGAGTCTGTAACCGGGGCATTCTTTTCACCCACATTGTGAATGATTTAGTGCATAGACGGTTTGATCTATTATGGTGAAAACAATCTTTTTTGTTTTTATTTTCTTCTTTTGGTCTTTTGGTTTAAGATTCTCTTTAAGCCCTGACACTGTTTCTCTCACAATGGAAATGTTAAAAGATAGCACACATGATGGTTTTATGATGAATATGGTGCATGGATCTTGTATTCATGGTTTCCATTTATATCTAGCATAAGTTCATATGAGACATATGCACTAGCCACATATTTGCTTTATTCCTGTTTATGTTGGTAGGTCTAACAGTTTTGTCATTTTATTTCAGGATTATAGTGAAATGTCAGTAGCCTATAGGCCTTCTCATGCCGATGCTACTTATGACATGAAATATGGAATTCGAGCTGTTGAGGTAGTGCCTTTTGTTTTGTACTATAATATCATGCTGATACCGGTAAGAATTTTGGTAATATTATATATGTCCTTCGTGTTGTTCTTGTAGGGTGGTGGCAGATCCTCGGCTAGGGAAACCATTGGGAGGGTTGCTGCTGGAGCTGTTGCTAAGAAAATTCTCAAGGAACTAGCAGGAACTGAGGTGCGTTCATAATTTAACTTGGTAATGAAATTTATGTTCCTTTTCAATATTGTCATTATTTTCTTGCTGAATCTTAGTTATTATCCATATTTCATAACACAGTGTATACTTACACACACGTCCTTTCTATTTCTCAATCTGAGGTGTGGCTTATCTCCTGAATGCCTGACTTGTTATTGTCATGTCTTTAGGTACTTGCTTATGTATCTCAAGTGTACAAGGTTGTACTGCCAGAGGGTTTGGTCGATCATGAAACTTTGTCAATGGAGCAGGTAAATTAGAGATGCAGAGAGTTAAAGCTGTTGTACAGTTGCTACATTAGCATTTTGAATCTTGGTACTAGGATCCGATGCTTCTTGTTGCAATCTTGATATTTTAATTTCGGCTTTCTGTAATTCATGAATAGTCACCAATACTGAATTAATACTGAAAATTAACATTGAAGTTGCCATCTAAAAGCTGAACATATATTGAAAGTCTCATTCATTTCAAGAATTCTCAACACCCTTAACATGTAATGAAGTCGGATGCAATTCTCTTTAACCATCCTTCTATCTTTGATATTGGACAATGGGAGTCTCTTACTGTAAAACTGGTTTTATTATTGAAAAAGGGTCTCTCATTAATTATTTGTCCACTGACATAATGATTTGTATATCCATTTGAGAAACTCTCTATGATTGATGGCTATTCTATGCTTTGGGAAAGTTTCTGATGCTTGATCCAACTTATCGTAGTATTGATACTCCTTATATACTGAGTGTCTTTGCTGTTAATAACCTGATAGTCATTCCTATGAACATTACCAGATTGAGAGCAACATAGTGAGGTGCCCAGATCCTGAATATGCTGAGAAAATGATTGCTGCCATTGATGAAGTCCGTGTGAAGGGAGAATCAATTGGTGGTGTTGTCACGTGCATCGTGAAGAACTGTCCACCTGTACATCTCTCTCCCTCTCTTTCCTCTATTAAACATGCTTTAGGCATATGAATACCACTAAATGTCTAAAACCCTTACTTTGATATACCAAGACATTTTAAATAACAAGGTTTACAAATTTCGTCAGGGGCTTGGTTCACCAGTGTTTGACAAACTTGAAGCAGAGTTTGCTAAAGCTGTCCTGTCATTACCTGCATCAAAGGGCTTTGAGATCGGCAGCGGGTTTTCAGGTTGAAATTTAGTCTGGTACTTCGGAGCACGATAGTGTTGTATTGATTACATTTTAAACTAGTGGTTATAGAATTACTTCATACTTTGCAGTTGCTTCAGTTTTCTTTTTTACCCAGTACTCAAAATCTACAAAACAAAAACCCATGCAGGTACCTTTTTAACTGGCAGTGAGCATAACGATCCGTTCTTTGTTGATGAAAATGGAAGAATTAGAACAGTTACAAACCGATCTGGCGGAATACAGGTATTCAGTCATGCCCATGAGAAGTGCGTAGACTTGATCTACAGAAATTGGGTCCTTCTCTTTTTGTGAGTTTGTTCTGAATGCTGATAACTTGTAATGATGATGCTTAGGGAGGTATATCTAATGGAGAAACCATAAGCATGCGGGTTGCTTTCAAGCCAACAGCTACCATTGGGGTAAAACTTCTCTTCTCTATCATAACCATACTTGTACATCTGATAAAATATTGCAAACTCCACTGGAATGCCACCAAAGCACTCGTACCAATTTTCTTTTCTTTAATGCTGCCCGACATTATTTGGATGGGATGTCCATTTCATTCGCATTTGGTGAAAACCAAAAGTGAATCTCATGTTGCTTCAGTTCATCTTGGTCATATGTTTGTGTCTATCTTTGGTTCTCCACATAAAAATACTTTGTGCTTGATTCAGAAAAAGCAACACACAGTGACCAGAGAGAAGAAAGAGGTTGAGCTGATCGCACGTGGTCGCCATGATCCTTGTGTCGTCCCGAGAGGTACTTCTTTTAATGATTTTTAAAAATCTATCTATCCTTTGCAATTGCAGCCATTCTTGATAAGAAATGACAGAAATAAACTTGAGATATTGCAGAGTCTCCAATCGGTTGTAAATTTTATATCAAATTTGACTGCCTGATGTCTGTTTAGTAATCTCTTGTAGATATATGAGATTTTACCTCTCTTGTTTCTAAATTATCATTAGAAAACTTGTTACCATGAATATATACTGCATAGAACTGGAGAATTCAGGCTATAAACAAATTGCCTTTGGTTGCATGGTGATGCAGCTGTACCAATGGTTGAAGCTATGGTATCTCTAGTGCTCATGGACCAGTTGATGGCACAATATGGACAATGCAATCTATTCCCAATCAACTCAGATCTGCAATCATCCATTGAACCAAGGCCTGAGGCTTTGAAGACGCCCATTTGAACCGAAACTAGTGTAACATAAATCTCCTATATGTGCTCTGCGCTCGGAATACAATATTTGTCTGTACACTTGTGCTAATTTTTTCCTTCTACCAATCTTCCTGTAATCTGTTGAGATCTTGGAACAAAGTAAGTTATATTAAGTTTGTTTCATGCTTACCCTTGAAATGTGTGGTACTTGTCAAAATTTTGCTCAATTGTATTGAAGGGAATAAAGAATTTGAATAATGAAGATCTCTCTAAGTATTCAGTTCATTGCTTCTCAGTTGTGTTATTAGATGGAAATTGCCTAAAGTCTGTCTCCCTCGATTCTTCTCTCTTTTCTGGGCTAAACAAACTGTTGTCAAAGGGTTACAACGGGCTCCAATCGAACATGGTCGCCAAAAGAGGGGAAAGAAGACGAGTATGATTCTCGACTCCATTGCAGATACTCTCCTTGAAATCTTCCCAAACACCCTATACCCTTACATATTCTCTGGTTGAGTTCTTTATTTTTATCCAAAGTCTTATTTAGTCATGATCAGTTGTCAAAATTCAAAGAAACATCCACAGATGACTTGGGAGAATGTTAGATTAACTATAAAGTATCCCTCTGCTCCTCTCATCTTCTGAAAATGGTCCAAGGTTAATGCATGTCTTTGTCTAATTCCATCATCAGGTTCTCAGCCAACCATAGTTAGCTAGGTGTATTCTGAGTTTAAATACTATTTTTGTCCTTTTTATTTCTATTTTGATCTATTTTGGTCCCTATTTACAAATTTTAATACAAACTTTATATACAATGAAAATCATTTAATACAAATTTAATACGAAAAAAATAGACTATAGAAACTAGGCACTAAAATATTATATAAACCTATTATTTATTATTGTTTTAAAAAAGGGGTATGAATGTTATTCTTAAGAAAGCTTCATGTCTCCATCTTCATGAGCTTTTTTTTTTTTTTTTTTTTTTTTTAAGTCATGAGTTCTATCTTATTGGGAAGGTGGATGCCTCACCTGTCATAATTTCCATCATTATTAAGGCTTTGGTTGCGTGTTTTGGCGCTTTTGGGCCCTCCTAAAAGAGCATATTCCATGATCCAAAATACCAATACCAAACACAATTTGCATAGTGACAACATAAAATTGATAAATAAAGGGATTATATGGACTTTGAGGATAAGCATTTTCTTGTCAATGACAAGATGTCCTAAAAGTAGATTCCTTTTAATATAAGTTGATTGGTCATCCATCATCATACCCCTAAAGAATAATATATAGTTTAAGGTCATCTTTGGCGACCAAATACAATTATATTATCATGGAAAGAAAGTGAAGTTATTATTGGATCAATTAATCATTAATGGAGTTTTTAAAAAATTGTCCTAGAAAACAAAAAGGTGGGTTAGAGAATCATGTTGATGGGATTTCTTTAAGTAGGCTTTAGAAAATAAAATCAAAGACAAGGGTTTAATTATCTATAGAAAAATGGCTTTTCTTAGTGGTGTTATGCATCTTGGAGTTGGTATAATTGACTTATTTGTCACATTCAAACCTAAAGTTGAGCGCTTTATAATAACTCTAGTATAACAAAGGAAATTAGGTTTGAAAGCTTTATAATATAATAACTCTAGTATAACAAAGGAAATTAGGTTTGAAAGCTTTATAATAACTCTAGTATAACGAAGGAAATTCATGCTTTCAACGTGAGCATGAGTTATGATTGGTCGACTATGTTCACCACTCTCACATAAACGAATAACATTTAAGTACTTGTTGATAAGTAGGTATTTTCTACTCACCACCATCAAAAACTGAGAAAATAGATTTTAAAACAAAAAACAAATAGATGTCAACTTTTTTCTCTCTCCCTTCTTTTAGTACAACAACAACGAGGAATCGAACATTCAACCTTAAAGGGAAGGAGTGTATGTCAATTACCACTGAGTTATTTTCATATTGGCAGATGTCAATTTTTTAACAGCACATGAGTAAGAAGATATCTATTTACCGGTAAGCACCTAAATATTATTTTTCATCAAAAGAATAATAAAACTTTTGGGGTCATTTTGCTAAATAAAAAGGTTAATGAAAACTTTTGAAACCCATCTACCTAACCTGGCATAGTCCAAATATTAAATATAAATCACAAATTAAAAATCAATGAAGAAAGGAAATAAAAGAAATTAGTTCATGTGACATAAAACAGTTGCAATATTTTATACTATAGTTTGGCCAAAATCCATGCTAAACCAACATATTGGTTCAATTAAGAATAAGAAAACCTGCTCCAAAACCAACATTACAATATAAAACCACTAATATCAACAAAACCAACTAAAGAAGGGACTAGAACCCAATTGAATTACACATTTAACTACTGCATAAATTGTCAGCTACAATTACAAATGGCCACATTCAAATATTTTGCACTATAGTATATGTTTTTGATGAAAGGGAACCAAAAAAATGACAAATAGAGATCAATACTCAAATCACAGGGGCAGACCTCCACCTAGACTCAAGTTTCTTGAGGTTAGGATGCAATAAACCCTTGTAAACAATAAAATATATGTTGGGGTTGTTTTACTTACTTTTACCACACTGAACTCTTCAATTTAAAAGCAAAGAAATTCATGCACTTTTTTCCTTGTTGTTTTTCTTGTCCATGTACCTGGGTAGAGAAGACAAGACTGTCTGTCCTCTGCTGGGCAAAGAGTATCTCACACAGATTACCAATCTTTTGTACTGTACATTTGTCTTTTTTCTCTTTCAGGTCCTTCCTCCTGGCCTCTCCTGTTCTCTTTCTTACATCCTACTCCAAAACAACATCCTTTATATGAACTATCTTCTTTTCCTGTGGAAATTACGGTTTTTATGTAAAAGAACATGAGATTAAAAGATCCACTACTTGATTATTGTGTCAGTAATTCAGGGAAAGGAGAGTTAATTAGAGGGCTGTGGTAGAGTACTGTTAAAAAGTTGTCCTCAAGTTTTTAATACAAAATTTTGTTTTTGTTTTTCCTAAATAAATGTGTTTTTGAAGTTGTTATTTTAGTAGTTTTCCAGGTAACTTTTAACCTGAGAATTATAATTTTAACCTGTGATCACTAATACTATTCAACAGAAAACATACCTTACAAAATAAGGAGGCTGTTTTAGGAGTTGTTTAAATAAGGTAACTTTTTAATTATTTTTTTAAAAAATAAAACTTTTAGGTGTCCTGGAGTTGAAGAGTAAAACACACAATCAATTGTTTTAAAAATAAGCCACGTAAAAAAGGAAAAGATAAAAAAAAACTAAAAAGATGTTGAGAATCTTCTACAGTTCTGCTTCTTGTCTTTTTAGAAGTTAGCTAGAAAGTGCAAGAAATTTTCTTGTCTTTTTCCATTTACCAGTTTTCATAACCACACCTTTGACTCTAGTGAGCATATTAGTTACTACTTTTTATTAGAGTTTAGGTTTCTCTGTAATTTTTTAGTTATTCTACAACATGTTACCTCTCTTGGTCAATAGAATTTTTTTTTTCTTTTTTGAGTTCGACAATATAAAGTTTCTACCCTTCGATCGATGACAGATGTCATACTCAATTGAACTAGACTCAAGTAGACTCAAGTTGGTCAATAGTATTTGATTCCGTATTAATTTGAGAATTTCAAGTTATTGAGTTATTTTCAGCGGTTTCCTGGAATTTACCAAACTAACAGTAAAATAGAAATTAAAATCAAGTTGGGCCCTTCTTCCAACGCCATCTACAACTCTCTTGTTCGACCTAGACAACTCATTGTTGATTTTTTTATCCTCCAGTGAAACATTTACAATTGAAAGATGATCAAGTTTACTTTTCATTGATATCCAGTTATCAGACCACTGTACCGCAAAAACTAAAATTTTGGGAATAGGTGGGGCCTTACAATTTATTTTCTTCTTAGCTATGTAGTATAAGCAAACAATAAGAAGGATACAGCAAATTAAACAAGTTGAAAACAGAGAGATTATATGAAAATAGCAGAGGATAGAGTGAGCTTGCTGACCTTTCTTTATTATGAACGCTCCTTAGCACTGTCCTGGGTGGTAGCTTGCTTGAAAGCCACAGTGGGAGCTATTCTGAAACTCCGCCTCTGATGTTCAAGCACTAATTCTCCAGCAAACCAGTCAAGCTTCTCGAAGTTGGTTTGCTCTGCAATCCGCTTCCCTCCAAAGAGCACAGATTCAACATTCTTCTGCTTGAGAACCTCATCTGCCAATTCAACCAGCATTTTTACATTGACACCACTGGAGTTGCTAGAATCAGCTTGGCCTAATAAGCTCGATCCAAGCGCCTGAAGTACCAATAATGATTGGTTGAGCATCATGTCAATAAAGCTAAGGTC
Organism: Momordica charantia; assembly: GCF_013281855.1. Taxonomy (NCBI): domain Eukaryota; kingdom Viridiplantae; phylum Streptophyta; class Magnoliopsida; order Cucurbitales; family Cucurbitaceae; genus Momordica; species Momordica charantia. Next base: position 25,627,889 of record NW_028275162.1, on the reverse strand, counting down.
TTTCATTTCACTCAATAACAGTGTGGGTTCCATAAAAAAATGAAATTACTATCAAAGTAAATTTTTTTTACCGATAACAGTTTGTATGAGAGAGATGGGGGAATGATGCAATCTTGCACAATGATTTTATGAAACTAACTCAATAGCCATTCATTAAAGAGGTTGAAACCTATTTATAGAGGTTTCTCACTTAAACTCTACAACTGTAACTACTGTTACTGCAGTAAATGTAAAGCCAACTAAACAAATGCTGCAGCTAAGGTATTTACACGGTAACGGCTATTTTAACAGCCTATCTACATCAGGGAATATTCTCCAATTTACAACGGAACCAGAAAACTTCCCCTAATTCCGGAGAAGAAGGCACAATAATAGCCCATCAAAGTATTATTCTCACAGGCTTTAAGGTGTTTATAGTAAGATAGCTTGGTTGGAGCGGTGGACCAATTCCTGCTACATCACACATGGACCCCAACAAAGAGTAAAGTACCGTTTTGTATTGTGCACCACTGTCCCTTAACAAACTTGTGGTCAGCTTTCCATCAAACCCATACCCTTCCCCCTCCAGCATTTACACCCCTTACCCGCACACGTACAGCTATATTTCCTCCTTTTGAGGAAACTTGCAAAAAGATTATTGCAAGTTCAGCTACAGGCCTTGGTTAGGCAAATGGGCTTCGTTATCACATTACTGTTCTCGTAGAAACAAACTCTTATAGAGAAAATTAATGGATTAGAATCTTTCTGTTTATGCCTCAAAGTGGGCGTTGATTATACAGAATGAAAGAGCCAAAATAGCAAACTTGCCCACAGGGTCCCCATATGCCATCTAATCAGTAACCAGTAATCCCCATATGCCAAAACCACACAGGTGTTCTTGTGGCTTTTCACTAGCAGAAGGCCAACTCGACGAAAGAAACACCTAAATTTTGTCCCAACTCCCACCTACTTTTTTTTTTTCTATGCTTTATCCACTTAAACAATCTTCAGATTAGCCCAACTGTGTAATAACTAATAACCCCACGACTTTACTATAACGACAATATTTAATTCCCGACTGGTATTCTATTAAAATAATATGATGCAGACTTTATGGTAAAATTTATGCATTTGTTGTTGGTATCAATTATCGTTGTTTTAAAGAAGGAATGTTATCATTTAAAAATGAGAGGCATGACAATTGACAAATAAAGAAAAGAAAGCTCTTGGAAATGGGAATAGGATTCAGTCGTGTGCACGTGGCAGATTGTCGTACCTGAATCCGCACGTAATTAGAGCTCCTGGACTGACCGAATGCCATGGCGATGGCCTGGTCCACCATGTCGGCTGAGGCCTCACCAGAGATTTGAGTCATGGGCCGAACCCACTCCTTCTCCTTCCACCTTCTGACCTGACGGTAATCGCGGCGGGCCTCGAATGGCTGGCCGGTTCCTAAGGACAGAACCAGAAGGTCCTCCACTCCTCGCACGAACGGAAACTCTTGTTTGTTGTGCAGAACATGCGTGATTGCAGCCGCCGTCGGGTTGCTCATCGCCAATCCGCCGTCGATTGCAAGGCATTGGGTTTGATTGTCCATAGACCTCAACGCCACCGGTTCAAATATGGCCGGTTCCGCCGATGTTGCTCTGCAGACCTCCCACAGCCGGAAGTTGTAGCCCTCCGTTTCAAGGGCGTCGGCTCGAGAGAACAAAAATGGCGCCGTAGTTGACAGGTCGTAGCAAGGTACCAAAACTGGTTTTAGAGTATCTTTTAGGGTTAAACTCCGTCCTCCCTTGTCAGTGAATGCTTCTTTCAGCGCTTTTTCTAAAACGGCGGTGGCTGAACTGGTGGAATTGGTTCGGTTGATTTTGAAAAACCGCCCGATCACTCCTCCGCCGGAACTGGAATTTGAGCGGTACAACCGCTTGCCTTGATCGGCTAAGAACCGCCAGGTTTCCTCTGCCTTGTACACCGGCCGACTATGGTCCTTAGTTGCGAAAAGCATCGCAGTGAAAATGCCTCCCACGCCGGCTCCGGCGGCAACGTCGAAATAATCGGCGATTCTGGCGTCAGGATTTCCCGATTTCGACTTCAGCGCTTGTTCGAGATAAGCCAGAGCCTTACCTGAGAGAATCCCTCCCATACCGCCGCCATCGATGCTTAGAATGCAGACCTTGCCCCTCTGGTTTCTTATCGACGAAGCGCCCCGAGTTGCTTCCGGTTGAGCGTGCGCTTGAGTTTCTGAGTCGGATATCGTCTTGCCTTCTACAGCTGGAGATACCTGCTTAGGAATCCATAGCTTCTGATCGTCGTAGCCAAAGAGAAAATTGCTCTCAAGAATCGAGAAGATTTCATAACTTAGCTTATCGGTATCTATACTCGGCTCTTGCATTTCCTAACGAATTCGACTCCACAGTTCAAATCAATTAACAGCCAGCAAATTCGTGCGTCCAGATGCAAACAACAACAAGAAAAACAGCGTTTACAGCGTTCCGTATTTCGTTTCCTTTCCAAAGATTATACTAGTCTCATTCCTCGCATGCCTAGCTCCGAAGAACAAAACTCCGTTACGGAACCCCACCGAGCCAAGAATCGTTCTCGCAGCTCAACCAGAACGAGTCAAATTCAACTTCCACACCAGCAAAACAAGATTTGACTTTCACTTTTAAATTTCCAATCGATAAAACACTACAAACTCTCTTCAAGACGAAAGCAAAACAATATAACCGCGAAATTGCAAAAGAATCAAAAGAAAAAGAAAAAAAGAAAAGTCACGTCGTCTTGACAAGAATGCTCAACCAACCGATTGATATTTCAAATCACTCTGTTAGCGAAAACAGGCGTTTGGATCATCCGTATCCGGAAATTGATTGTCCTTTCTGAAACGTGACGTTCGTTCGCAACTCCGAAAAAGGAGTAGAAATTGAAAAGCCCCTTTCTCTGACTTTTTTCACTTCCTAAAGAGATGAGGGATCGGTCCAAATCATCTGTTTGCATAAAAACGAAAGAAACGAGCATGAATCACAAGGAGGAAGAATCAAGAAAGAACAAAAAGGAAAGAAAAAGAAAAAAGAAGAAACCGAACGGAAACAGAGCCAGAGGAAGAAGACGGAAGATGCAAGAAGAAACCTGCTGCAGTTGCAGGCCACTGACTCTTTCCATTTGTAAGCGAGAACTAATAATCTCCACGCATGACACGGCGCCGTTTCGCTCGTTCGTGACTTTTCTGACTTTGTTTTTACCGTTCTGGCAGCATCGACGGTAGCTGTCATGTCTGAGTCATGATCGGACGGTCCACACTGGCCGTTTCTTGTTTGTCCGTGATGAACGGCGAAATTACAAAAAAGTCCGTTATTTTTGTGGTTTTTTTTTCCTTTGCCGCGGTTTTTTTCTTCCGTTACGTGTGGGTCCGGTTCAAACTATCAACGCCGTCGGCGGAGGAGAGTAGAGTGGGCGCGCACTAAGCTAATCTTGGTCTTGTATTCATCCGAAACTCGAATTTCCATAATGACGAAACTGCCCTCCATTTCATTGCATGACCGTTGTTATTTTACTCTATTTCTCTGTCATACGATAGTGTTATGTCAATTTGATGTACTGTCACCTCAATGTTTTATTATTATAAATTTGGTTAACTTTGAAAAGTTTCAATTTAATCGATATAATTTAGGGTTAATTTCAATTGAATTTTTATAATTTTAAAAATTTCGATTTGAAAGATTCCAATCTCCACTCCCACGTGTTATTAGAATTTGAAAAAAGAAAAAGAAAATCAATTTGGTTTATATAAGTGTTGTGAAACCTATAAATCAACCATAAAAAAATTATTTATCCACCTGAAAATCTACCATTTTTTTCTATTTTTACTCTAATCTAGAATCTAATATAGCTAGGGTAGTTAATCAAATAAGAAAATATAGATTCTCATTATCTGAAAACATGGACTCTGAGGTTTGATTAAACTACATGAACCAAATTGAAATTAAACCCTAACCATAAAGAAAAATTAAAAATTTTAAAACTATAGGGACTAAATTGAAAATCTTATAAGATCAAAACTTTCAATTGTGTCTAAACTTTGTAATTATAATTTTACTCAATTTTATTTGTATTGTAGTGTTTTCTTCTTCTTCTTCTCTCTCTTTTTTTTAATTCAACTATATGTATATTACAAAATAATCAGTTTGTTATTTATTCCGTTAATATTTGTTATTCCGTCATTGGTATTTTCTGTATTGAGGGTTTTTACTGTAAATAAGGTTGTTATTGTGTAAATTGAAAATAAGAGAAATAATATCAAATTAATCCCGTCATGTGAATTCAAAGTTTGTTAAATGTTTCAACAATATGAAGGTGAGAATTCAAAGTTTCAACATTCTAATCGATAAAATAGTTGAGCCTGTAGACAAATTAATGTATTGAATAAAGGCATATGGATTAGGAATAAAAGCATAGATGTTAAATTGGAATCATTAAACATTAGAAACCAAATTATCAACTTAACCCAAATGCCACGAAGTCATTATCATGCTCTTGAGTTTGTGATTGTTGAAAAGCAAGTTTAATGATGCCTTCAACTGAATTGAAATTAGTGAAGGTCATTTTGAGGAGTTGTTGGAATCTCAAAGAGAATCATAATATAATATTTGGGTTGGCTTTGAATGTCACTTAGAAGTTACTAATTTTGATGATTGAAATCCTCCAAATTGACTGTCATTTCCCATTCTGTTCGGCCTTTCATTAATCATTTTATTAGCCCTAATGGTTTGATTAGCCAACGCTCCACTATCCATGTCTCATGCTGACCTAAAGCTTAAGAGACAAATATCATCTTTTATTTGATAAATACATCTTCCATATATGAGTGCTACTTGTACTTCGGTTAAACTAATAATTTAGTCCCTGCACTTTCAGATTGGTAACAATTTAGTCCTTGAACATTAATATGTAACAATTTAGTCATTACAATTTAAAGTTGCTAACAATTTTGTCCTTATCGTGAAATATTTTTGTTAAATTTCTCATATATATAGATTGACAAACTAAACAGGGACCAAATATGTTTATAATTACAAAGATAAAATTGTTATACAATAAAATTTGACACTTAATTTTAATAAAATTTTTTACAATATGGACTAAATTGTTATAAATTTTAAATGACAAACACTAAATCGTTACAAGTTAAAGTTCAATGACTAAATTGTTACAGGAACTAAATCGTTACAAACTAATGATCATGGACTAAATTGTTACTTTAGTAAACGTATAGGGACAAAATATGTTTTTTAACCAAAAATTTTCAAGAGTACGTATTTCCTTTATTCACAGTATTTTATAATTTTTATTAATAATTCTTTATAATTAGTGGACTTCGTGTCTTTAATATGATATTTAATATGATATTGATGTAACAGATAACTAATGGAAATGGTATCCAGATCCCGAAATACTAGAAAATTCTCCATGTGTTAGTGATAGTTTTAGCGTGGTAGTTACCAACTTTGTGTTTGTTTCTTGAGAAAAGTTGATGGAAATGAAATGAATAATTTATTGTGGTCCTCTGTACATAATTTATTGCTTATGTTGATCCATTACTAGTAGATTTTAATATTGTCTTTTCATTTAGTTGTTTCAAATCTAACTTTTAGTTCTTTTAAGACAATGTATAATAAAGCGAATTTGTTAAAATATCGAAGAGTGAAAATTTTAAAGGTGATATTTGATAGAATTTTTTCATACAAAAAGTTTAACGAGATAGTATAATTATAAAAGAATGTTTACAAAAAATTCTTCTAATAGATTTGATGTGGATGGTGAGGATTTGAACCTCCAACCTAATTAGATGTCTTTGCTGAATTACGCTAATATTGTCCAAGTATGAATATTAATTTTTGCATTAGAAAGGGAAGAAAAAGAGAGGAAGAACTTGATAGTTCGTTAAGAATGAGGTGTTGAACCTTGACCGAGGAAACATTTGGGTTGGGCCTTGAGAAATGTTACAGGCCCAACTAATGGCCCAATTAAGGCAGCTGAAATACTGTAAATCATTACAAAGGCCCATCTGGGCACTCCAAGCCCAATTAATGGCCCAGTTGAGGTGTAGCTTAATATTCCGTGGATCACGACAAAAGCCCATGTCTGATTCTGATCCGGGTACAGAACCCTCCAACATATTTGGAACTGGAATGAATTCGAATCTTTTGAAATTGGACCCCATGGAATCTTCCCCAACATGCTTGGAAACTTCAGTTTTCCAATGGATTTCATTTCCAGCCACTACTTTCAATCACTCTCTTCGCCTCTGAATTTTGCTTCCATGGTTATGGGATTACACTCCATCATCATCTCGTCCGCCTTATTCTGCCCCAAAAGCCACGAACGACGCCTGCAAACTTTTCCACGATCGCCATCTCCATGTTCAAGGATCATTCGACGAATCTTCGACAGATCGAAGAAGTAACGTTCCTTACTTATGGTGTTTCATTTTTATACCTTTAATCCGTCGATTTTGCCATGTTTCCGAGCGCTGTTTGGTATGAATTTTGAATTTCGCTCGCTTTGATCTTACCAGCAGCTCCAACCGTCGCTTACTCTGCTTCAAGCAGAAAGAGGAAAGCCTACAATCAAGAGAAGAGCTACAGCCTGTTAGGGCTTCTGAGAAGAAAGGAACTGTAGCAGGAGCCATGGCTCTCGTAATTGGTACCAGCATTGGATCAGGGATTCTTGCACTTCCAGAGAAAGCATCTCCGGCTGTAACTCTCTCTCCCTCCCTTTCTCTCTTTTGTCTTTAGCACTTTATTCAAAAGATGTAGAAAACGGAGGTTCCGACAGATTATTCTCTTGTAATTCTGTGGCAGGGATTTTTTCCCAGTTCGATTACTATAATACTATGTTGGGGCTTTCTTCTATTAGAAGCGCTCCTGCTGATTGAAATTAATGTGGTTCTGTGGAGGAGGAGGAAGAAGAAGAAGAAGGAAGAGGGAGAGACGGGGATGGAGGTGATCTCCGTAAGGACTATGGTGCAGGAGACGCTAGGGGACTGCGGTGGAACCCTGGCCAGTGTTGCCTATGTTTTCTTGGGCTACACTTCCATGGTTGCCTATATTTCCAAGTCCGGAGAGATTCTTCTCCATTCTTTCAATCTTCCAACTCCACTTTCAGGCTTCCTCTTCACTTTAACTTTTACTATGCTCATTTCCGTTGGTAGGACCATAGCCATTGATCAAGTCAACCAATGGCTTACCGCCTGTATGATAGGTAACTTCAGGCTCGACAAGTTTTATTCCCTTTCAAGTCGATCAAACTCAAGGATTAAAATATCAATGTCAAAATATAAAAAAAAAAGATATAAATACTTTTTATGATATTTATACAAGATATAGATTGGTAATTAATATTGATATTGGGCCTCCGATTTATGGATATATCAACATGTAGACAGATATTTTAATCATTGATTGAACTACATTAAGGATATTCCGTTTTTAAGTGCTGTTCTTACTTTCTTGGAACAAAAATTCAATGCAAACATATCTGGATAATCATTTTCTAAAAATTCTCTCTCACTTTCCTTTTAGTTTGTTCTCGGATTGTTTTTGAGAAGAAGGGGAGTTGTTATTACTTCTAAATTATGGACCTGTACATTATGGTTTTCATTTTTAAATTTACAATAATCTTCAGTCTTCACCTTTATACACTACTTGAAAATGGTGTTTGATAACAGTTTTATAGACAAAACTGTCTATATATCTTCATATCTTCCCTGTTGCAAAAGCAAGCGGTTGACTCTGGCATTCTTGAATGTCTTTGGTGAACAGGTTTATTACTTGGAATTGAGGTGTTAGCTGTTCAAAGTGGAGGATGGTTTGCAATGGAAGGTGGAGGAGACTGGGGAAAGGCCCCAACCACAATACCTGTTATTATCTTTGCTTTGGTATACCACGATGTAATACCAGGTAAAATTATGTAAGAGATTTGTTTTAATTAATATCATTACTTTGCTATTGTTTACATGATTTGTGAAAGCGTGAAGCTGTAGCCCCCATTAGGTTGATAAAACCTTATATACCTTGGCAGTTCTTTGTGCTTATTTGGAAGGTGACCTTCACCGCCTAAGAGTTTCAGTTTTGCTTGGTAGCTTCATTCCATTGCTAGCATTGCTCATCTGGGATGCGATTGCGCTTGGCTTGTCAGCGCAAGCTGATCAAGTAGTTGACCCTGTTGAATTGCTCCTAAGGTAGTTCATTCAAATCTTCAAGATTTTGTAGAGTAGCTTTATTAATGATATGCCAAATTATCATCTCCTCAAGTTTCTGAAAGAGTTTTATGGTTTGACATCCAGAGTGAGATGGAGTGGAGTTTCTTACATGGTAGAATGGTTCTCACTTCTTGCTGTTGGAACATCCATGCTTGGAACTTTGCTAAGCTTCTCTGAGTTTTTCAAGGAGCAACTCAGCAATATTTCATTGAATTTCTCTATAACAAAGACTGTGCAAGTAATTTCTTCAGTCCCTGATTCAATGTTGTCTCCAAACATATCTGCTATATATTTACATGTTGAAGCACAAAACTAATGTGGCTACCATATATGTTCTTGTCTACGACAGGAACCATTCAAGTTCTGCTTAACAAGGAAATGGTGGGAAATGAATAAAGTTAGTCTCACTGCCATGGCAATTGCTGTTGGTCCTTCTCTCCTTGTGTCCACTGCTAATCCAGATTCATTCTCTGCTGCCACGGATATTGCAGTAAGTAACATAAGCAGGTGCTTGCTGTTCTGTAAACAATGAATATGCATTGTAAGGGCATCAACTATAATTCAAGCTTAGGTACTTGCACATTCTAAAGTAGAAATCTTAAGTGTGATTTTTGTTTCATTATGAATTTATTTTTCAATAGATTTTCTCTTGATAGTTAAGATTGCAGTCAGCTTCTAATTCCTATAAACTTTATACTACATTTAACTAAGTGAACTTAGGAAGTGTGGATCTGCATTTACCCTTCAGTACACCATAAGCAATATAATTCCATTTCCATGCCATGGTTGTCTCATGAAACATTTTTGCCATGTGAAGAGGAAATGGTTCTTCTTCATATTTAAGTGGCAGTATGACTAGGCAAACTTTCAATGGAACCATATAGGATTGCTTGCAACAGATGCATATACATACATATTATACGTACATACATATCATATATATATGTCTGAACGCTCACCCCATTTCCTTTTGGTTTATACTCGCGAGACATATAAACTGATGCAGATGTACTCTATTTACTCATCAACATTACTAAAATAAAATATGCCTATGTTGGAAAATTGTTACAAAAGTAAAAAAGGAAGATTGTTGTTTTTGTGGTTTTTTGGTATAACATTTAGCTTATCTTTTTGTTATTAAATTGCCAGTATCTATGTTTCATTAGATAGATCACGTATAAATACCAACCAACCCCATGATTTTTATTAAAAAGTATCAAAGCTATGTTAGTAAGAATTATTTGTGGATACCCCTTTTTTATGTAACAGAAATTCAATGCTTGGTTTTTCTGTTTCTCTGATACTCTGAATCAAACAGGGAGGATACTGCATGACACTGTTGTATGGAGTTCTCCCCCCAGCAATGGCATGGGCAATGCACAATGGGCAACCTGAGGACACCAACTCCAAGGCAATATTGTGGGAGAGGCCGGCACTTCTTGGGCTAGGTTTATTTGCCTGTGGTATAATGGTGGAGCAAGTTCTTCAGGATATTCTGAAATTGCAATCCTAGCAAGGTAAAAGCATGTTTTATCTGAATTTGTTTTATTTTTCTTTTTTTGTGGACAAGTTTTCAAAGTCGCATCTTGTTTTGTTATCCTTTTGGAGCCCCCCATTGTCAGACCAGAGTGAGATTTTGTTCTCTATTCTGTCCCTTGTTGCATAATAATTGAAAAAATATGCTGTAATTTAAACAAATTGGTTAAACTGAAATTTCATAAATTTTATAACGTTGGAAGATGCTTGATTGAGATCAACTTGACGTCTTGCTTCCTAGAATATGCAGTCTACTGTCTTCAGACAACACTGCTCTGACTCTGATGAAATAAAACTGCTTGTGGTAATGATAAACTTAGTAAGTCTTACAAAAAGAACTGTGAGAAGGGAGAAAACAAAGGAAGAAGAGATAACCAAAGTCAGTGTGTAAAAGGGGTGGGAGGAGTCTCCCTTATAGTTTGGAGAATGAAGTTGTTATATAACTTTTCATATGGAAGCTTTGCAATCCCTTTCATTCATCAATTTTGTGGGCTATTAGTTCCCCTCCCATATATGTGTTCATACTTCTAAAGTATCGAATTCGTTCAATGGTCTCTCATCTTAAATTAGAATGCTCTTCTTGTTAACTATTTCCCTTATTTTGTCCTTTCTTTACGTTGTTGGACGAAATTAGAATCAAGCAACATATATGCTTAAATAATTGGAAAACATGGACATCTTTTTTGGCAATTCAACTTTCTCTATCTTTCCAGCGTCACAATTGCATGCTTTTGTTCAGCGCCTGTAAACAAATTTCATACAAGGAAAAAAGGCTATATCATAGAATTATAACTATAAAGTTTGAGCTGATTATATTACAATACAATCTTTGCATCTCTAATGTTGGTAGTTTCGGTAATTTGGCCGTACTCTGTGAAATATTTGTCAAAGAGATGATTTTTTTTTTCTTTTTTGTCCGAGGTTTTGATCTACTCCTGCAACAAACAATGAAAGTCTTTTTTCCTTAGAGTCTTGACAGAAGAAAGCCTAGAAATACCATTACTTGTGTAACAGTCTTCATCTTCAACAGAAAAGGTTACAGATACGTGCAGACTGAAGTTGAACTAAACTTGCTGCAAACGTTGAAGAAGACGAGTAACTTGGTTGGTTTGCAGACAATCTTGTTATTATTACATGATTGAAGTATCTGCAGGAAAAATAGCGTACCCGAGGAGCGAAAGCTGTGCCGAGTTTTCGACAGCGAGACCATAGTATGCCTCAGGCCAAGGATCAGATAAAAAGGAGAGAGAAGAGAAGAGAAGGGATAAGATGGTGGAGATGGGTGCCATTTCTTTTCAAGTGGAGTAAGGTACACTTATTCTTTATACTTCGTTGAAGTGGGTGAGTTTATATAGAGCTGAAAAAGCTTGAAACTCACTGAAATGTTTGGCCATAAGGCTGCCTCTGTGAGGTTACTTTAATTTGGTTTCTGGGTCCAATGTGTTTACGAATATGATGTAATGCAATTATGGGGGCGTGCCTTAGAATTCTAAACTCAAGTGAAACAGAATCTGTCATGGTTGCTTATAGTTGAATATTTTGGGATTTGCGAGAAAAAGAAAAAGAAAAAGAGAAAGCAGAAGAAGAATCACAACAAACAAGAAATGAAAAGAATATTGGTCTGGGGGACCAGTCATGTCAGAGATATTTGGACTCCTGTTGTTCATTGTTGAGTGAAAGAAAGGCTTTACGAAGAATCAAAAACAGGAGGTTATGACTGATGGGATGATGAGCCAATTTGAAGGTAATCTTTGTTTTTAAGCCTAAATTATGCATTTTTCTCTTCTGTATTATACTACAGGTGATCTGTCATACTCGTTTATTTAATAATTAATGTGTCTTTTGTGAATGAATTTGTGCTCTGAAGTGTGCTGTTGTCTTTTAACTTTTAACAAGAAATAGGAAAAAGCTTCAAAGATGGAAAAAAGAATGGCGTATGATTTGAAGACGTGGTGTGTCATTTAAAGTAAAGAAGGCGTTGAAGAAATTATTTCGTGTGTGATAAGAAGATCATGATAACGGATGATCATATTCTGAATCTTCTTTAAGGTTAAATGAGTAGTTTGGTCCTTCTAGTTAAAGTGTTACAAATGATTTAATTTATGATAACTCATTAGTTTATATTTTTGGGTTTAGTGGTTATTTAACGCTCGTAAAGATAAGGTTTTGAACTTAAATTACATTTTGAAAATTTCAAGACTCATTCTTATTAAAAGTTCGAGAATTTATTAGACAATTTTAGGGTGTGTTTGAGAGTGATGGTAGAAAGAGGAATTTAAAAAAAAAACAGATTTATTACTATTATTATTTTTTAGTACAGTACGTGGGTGAGGATTAAATTCACAACCTTTTGATTTGAAATGATATATACTAATTACTGTTGAGCTGTATTTGCTTTGGCTTATTAAAATCAAAATTTTTTGTTGTAGAGAAGAGATTTTAATAATGACCAGATTTTAACAATGGTAAAAGTGATTTTGAACCTGCTAAAATCGCACCCTTAAAATTTAAGGATTTGTTAAATACTTTTGGATTAAATTTATTAGAAAATATCTTTTTTATTATTTAAAATACAGAAAGTGGGACAAAATGATGTAAATAACCCTGCACACATCTTCAAGCTCCTAGTTAGATTTGTGTTTGTTTATCATTTTTAATTGTACTTTTTTTTTTCCTTTAACCAACTAACCATTGAGTTTCACTCATTCGAACAAGTAAATGCAATTAAACTATTTCCCTTTCGGCATATAATTAATAGATTAATTAATTTCATTATGCATCAAAGATTAAAGATATTGGATTTCCATTCATCTTATGATGTTCACTCGTGCTATGTACAGAGAACTCACTTATGCCATATGACGTCAGAGGATGCGGTGGAGGAAGAATCTATATTGTTTTTTTGTTTCTCATTTCTTATTTTTTAATAAATAGAAACATACCTGTATTTGGTGATTGTTCGTTGTTTTTCTTTCTTCTTTCTTTTGTTAAAAGAAGACATAGATAATCATTTTTAAATTTTAAATTAAAAAATTAAAATTTTTATATGAAAATTAAATTTTTAGTTAGATCCTAAAACTTTTTATCTTATATTTATTAGACATTTTATAAGTAAAAAATGATAAACTAATGTTTTAGGAAAGAAGAAACAATAATAATTATCAAATGCTTATGTTTGTCAAAAGTTAGAATCGAGAAACAAGAAACAATTTATGAAGATGTTACCAAGCAAGTCCTATATATATTTTTTCTTTTTTTTTTAGTACATTTAGGATAAATTCACTCTCTCCTCTAGTATATTCTAGAGTAAATTCACTTTTTTCTAACAGATGACCATCAAAATTCTAAAGGGATAGAAAGCCCCACATCAATTAAGACCAGAAAAGAAATAACAATATCAAACCTTGCCACTCCTAGAAAATGACCCTTGTACCCCTTTGGAGTTATCTGAAATCAAATAACCAGACCATTTTAACCACTCCAATTATAGCAAAAGAAATTAAATAGCCATTAGATTCATGAAAGTCACAAGCAAACATGGGAATTGAAAACTCAAAATAAGCAGAAATGGTAGTGTTAATTTTGCTGTTCATGTCTCCAAAAAGCTCAGCAGCTAATAGCTTTAAACATGGGGGTTGCTTCTGAATGAGCCAAGGGCTTTTACAGCTCCTGCCCTCAAGATGAATTGGTGGTAGAAAGCTGCAATGGCTGCCCCTATGAAGGGTCCAACCCAAAATATCCACTGCAAAACAAAAAGCAAACACCACGAAAACATCATACGAAATAAAGAATTTCAAATGTAGTTTCAGTGATATCTGCAATTTCGATGTATTGATCAGAAATTTGAGTCATCATCGTTGACGTTCATGTTTGCTCTCTTTGAAAACAAAAAGATGTTGCAATCATCACGTTGTAAATTATTCATAAACTAACGTTATGGTTTTTCTCTCTTTGAAATGTCGAAAATTTAAAACTTTGAGTGTAAGAGATGAGGGCTAACATGGTCATTCCAAGTCTTTTGGTCATTGAGAATAACAGCAGATCCCAAGCTTCTTGCTGGGTTGATGCCAGTGCCAGTGATTGGAATGGTGGCCAAATGAACCATCAACACTGCAAACCCAATTGGAAGTGGAGCCAAAACCTACAACCAAATAAACATATGTATGAATCATTAGTCTAAAAAAAGATGGGTTGAATTACAAATTTGGTTTCTAGAGTTGTTTTTATAATTTTAAAAGTTTCGATCTAGTCTCTAATTGGTTTATCTATAAATTACACTGGTAAAAACTCTACTTATTTCGTTTTATTTTAGTCGTAATTCCAAAATTTAACTAACACAATTGGTTGAATGAAAAACATCTTCTCGTTATCACGTAAAAAAAAGTGTCAATTTGGTTACCGTAAAGGATCGGTGAGATTTAACTAAATCATAGAGGCTAAATTAAAATCTTAAAACTACAGAGACTCCACTCAAACTACAAAGATTAAATTGAAACTTTTAAAATCACGGGAAACAAATTGAAGTTATGTTCATACCATAGGAACCTAATTTACAATTTAAACAAATATTTTATTATGAACCCAAAATTTCACACAACTAATGAAAATAGAAGAGAAAAAAAAATCATGTTTTTCAAATTAAGGAAGTTATGAACAAAAGCTTTGCATGTGAAACAGAATAAACCAAAGTTAGTAACTTTTATATAAGAAGTCAAGGTGACCAAAAAGATAGAGGGAAATTTTATTTTTTTCTCTCATAAAAGTAAAGTTCTGAAATAAGAATCTAGAGGTTTAGAAGTTGGTGCCTAACACATGAGCCCACTTTCACTTTGTAATTCTTTCAATAAAAAGGAAAACTAAGAGACCATTAAAAGAAGAAAATAAATGCCATCTTTTTGTGACCATTTACAACTCTTGGAAGACCATTATGAAATGTGTATATATATATATACTAATATTCTTTTTTTTTCCAAAGTTTGTAAAACAAATATGATATATCTATACTAAATTAGCATTGTACTTAACTTATTCATGAAATTTTTTTTTTATCAAACTATGCCACAACTAAATTTGATTGGTCTAGTCTAAGAAGTTTTAATTTAATCTAATTTCACAAATCATCCGTATCATTACCTCATTACATTACCATATTTAGTACGTAAAATATTTTATTAGTGGTGCGATGAGTTAATTTTTTCTGTTTTACTAGATTGATTAGGCTAATGGAGTATGTTAAGGTTTAGAATTAAGCAAAAAATTGCAAATATGAGCTACAGTAATTGGCACTTGTATTTGATCGAGAAGTCATGAGTTTGAATTTCCACCGTCACTTTTTGTACTTATTATGAAAAGGTAAAAAAAAAAGACTAAGTAAAAAAATAAAAGAAAATTGATAGGTTTTTTTTGTGGGTAAAAAAAATTGAAAATTTATTCGTCAAGTTTAAGTAAAACATAAAGATTAAATTGAAGCTAGGCTGAGACATTCAAAATTATAAGGATTAATAAATTGAAATTAAGCTCGATTTAAGATCAAATTCATAATTTAACATAAAATTGAGAAATTTTTTTAATATGCATACCGGAACATGGGAATCTCTGGCGTTTCTTTTGGGATCGGTGGCAGAGAACACGGTGTACACCAACACGAATGTACCCACGATCTCCGCCGCCAATCCGACGCCGGTGGTGTAGCCGTCGGCGAGCCCATTGGCCCCGCCGCCGTACTTCTGGAAGTGGGCCTTCTGGAAGGCCTTGACGAGCCCAACTCCGCTAATGGCCCCTAAGCATTGGGCCACCATGTACATAACGGCCCGCACCAGTGACACCTTACGGGCCAACAGCAGTCCAAATGTCACTGCTGGGTTTATGTGACCCCCTGCAAATAAACTCAAAAGTTGGTTTTCCTTTTCTTTTTCTTTTTTTTCTCTTCTTCTTTTTATTTTTCTTTTGAACAAGCTCAAAAGTTGAATTTTAGATACACATTGAGGTAAATCAATGTTTTTACTTTTAAATAATATTTATTTACTAGTTTTTATGGCAATTGTCTCGTAGTATAAAAATTAAAATTTAAGAATATTATATATATATATACATTAAATTTTTATAGGAATGGAAGAAATTTTATTACCTAAATTTTCAAGAGGGAAAAATTAGAGAGAAAATTTTAAAATCTTACTTTTAGCATGAAATAAACTAGAGGCAATTCCCTCCATTTTTACTCCATCTTACATTTGACTAATAAATTAAACTTAGGTCAACACTAAATAAATATTTAATAAGCACATGAATTCTTTTTTTTTTTTTTAAGTTTGAGCGCCAAATCGAGTAAAATAATAAATTATAAGATAAAAACACATATCCGTTGTGTTTGGCAGCTGAGAAAATGAAAGAAAACGAAAGAAAATACATTACGTGGGAAAAAGAAAAACAAGTTCAACTTTAAGCTGAAGCAACGCAGAAGAAAGACGAACCTGAAATCCCAGCAGTGCAGTAAACGAGAACGAAGATCATTCCTCCGAAAGCCCAAGCAATGCCGAGAATCCCCACTCCACCACATGGATCCACATTCTTGTTTGCGGTATGATCGGTCTGCGATTTGTAGCCGATTACAGTCAACACGGTGATGTAGAGGAACAGCATTGTGGCTATGAACTCCGCAATCAGAGCTCTGTAGAACGACCACTTCGTGATCTCCACGGCGTCGATCAGCGGCGCCGGAGGCGGATCGTGATAGTCCTTGCCCGAGAACGACCCACGCTCCGCCGCATTTTTGGCCATGAAGAGATAAATCGAGAAATCGAAATCGAAACCGAAACCCTAGGCGAGAGAAAAAGAAATTTCCGGCGAGGGACTGAGAATGAGCGCGGTTTGAAATCGGAAGGCGAATAGCGGCATTTAATGAGAGGAGATTGGAAGGGAAGAGAAGAGGAGCAGTGATATTCAGCTTCTCCGGCTGAGTTGGGCAGGCCATCGCCCACCCACTTGCCATTGCTCTGCTCCGTACCTTGTCCTTCTGACCCACTCAGAACAGTGGCTTCACTGTGCATTCCACTTACTACAGTAACGACAAATTCCTTTTTATGCTTTCAAATAAATAATCAATCTGAATCTATGGCTTCCCCTCTGTATGTATTTTCACAGTTTAATACAAGGACGTAGCTTAGAAGTGATAGCATCTGCAATTGCATCTTTACTCTTACGGCCATTGCCATGTCTGAAACTGGAAGATAAAATCATGGATATCATATCATTAATCTTACCTTCAAAGCTTGAAACATTTAATTAGTTAAACGTTTCCCTTCAATGGCTCTTGTGCGTTTCATGTTTCTGTAGCTGGAGAATTTGTATATATAGCATAAGAAATGGTGGTCCAAAAGCGTGGACTTGTGGGTTTCTCAGTGAGAAGTCAAAACAATGGGTGCGAGTTTAAAACTAGTTTTTCTGATTGCAGTTTTTATCTCCTCTGTTGAGATTACAGTTTCCACCTCTCTTGAAGGTGATGGGGATAATCAGAAATTTACTGAGGATCATTTCACGTATTCAGACATGAGTCATGGGTAACTATTACTCTTGTCTCCTCACCTCCATTGTTAAATCCTCCATTGTTACTCTTGTCTCCTCACCTCAATTCTTCATCTTGTATCGGATTTGATGCATGTGGCCTAAAATATCGTCTACTTTCGTCTTTAAGGGGGAGCCTAGTTGACAAAGGCTTGGGTTTCTTGGTCTTACTGATTTAGAGGTCTCGAGTTCGAACCTTCTAGTGAGCTTAATATCAAAAACTCCTAATGTCTCTCAAGTCTAAATCTTGGGACGAGCACGAGTGCCCCTAGATATAAGAAAACAAAGCTCTGACTCCCAATTACCAAGATATATACTTATACAATCTACTTTCATGGCAAATATCAAAACATATTTTTATACAGAATTTTGGGATTGAAATAGTATGAAAGTTAGCCCCAAAATAAGATTTAAACGTAGATTTTTTTGGTTGATCAATATAGGTTGGATCAAGTGGTTCAAAAGGAAGATGATACATGGAGTATGGTGGAGACAAAACAGAACCAATTTGTAGTAGACGGCCAACCGTTCTATGTTAATGGTTTCAACACTTACTGGTTGATGGTATTTGCAGCGGATCAATCCACAAGAGGAAAGGTCACAGAGGTTTTTAAACAAGCTTCTTCTGTGGGTTTAACTGTTTGCAGGACTTGGGCCTTCAATGATGGCCAGTGGAGAGCTCTTCAAAAGTCTCCTTCTGTCTATGATGAAGAAGTCTTCAAGGTACTCATCGGCTATTCATTAGGATTATTTACAGAAACAGCTTCCCATTTTTAAGAACAATAGTAACATCTACAAACCATCCAATCGTAGTTCTTAAAGGTCATTTTGGAAACAAAAATAGAAAATTGTATTCCAACGTATCTACTCATGTAACCATGGTGGCCACTTACTAAGATTTAATATCCTACGAGTTTCCTTATCAACCAAATGTAGTAGGATTAGGCGATTGGTCCGTGATTAATCGAGGTGCGCGCAAGCTAGTCTGAACACACAGATATCAACAAAAAAAGAGGAAAAATATATATATTCACTCATGTTTACTTCTTTGACAAAATTATTGTCGTGCGGTGCATCAGAGATCTATTATCATAATTCCTATTTCATCCATATGTAACTGCCCCTTCTTTTATGAATTGCAGGGATTAGATTTTGTGATTAGTGAGGCCAAGAAGTTTAAGATAAGGCTGATATTATCACTGTCAAACAATTGGGAAGCATATGGTGGCAAAGCACAATATATAAAATGGGGGAGAGCTGCTGGCCTCAATTTGACATCTGATGATGATTTCTTCTCTGATCCAACTCTGAGAAGCTATTACAAGGCTCATGTTAAGGTGAGTTCCAAACGTATATTACTCTGCTTAACATGTTAACTAAATTGAATACAAAATAACCTGAAAATGATATTTGTTGATTTTCATGTGAATGGTATAGACTGTGCTTAACAGAGTGAACACATTCACAAATGTAACGTACAAGGAGGATCCGACCATTTTTGGCTGGGAATTGATGAACGAACCTCGTTGCACATCAGATCCTTCTGGCGATAAGCTGCAGGTTTGTTGTTCTTTTAAGAGGAATTGTATTAGCCCCATAGTTCACAATTCATATCATGAAAAGAAAGATATGTGATTGTGGTGCAACTGAGCAACCAACTTTGTAATTCGAAGCTGTTGAATTGAATGGCATTGGCAGGGATGGATTCAAGAAATGGCTGTGTATGTGAAGAGCATTGATCCAAAGCACTTGGTGGAGGTTGGTTTGGAGGGATTCTATGGCCCATCCACACCCAATAGAGTTCAGTTCAATCCAAATACATATGCCCAACAAGTTGGAACTGATTTCATCAGAAACCATAAGGTTCTTGGTGTTGACTTTGCTTCAGTTCACATTTATGCAGATACATGGTAGGTTCCCAAAACAACATTAGGACCTGAATACTAGAATCTGTTCTTTTCTCATGATATACCTTTGATGATTCTAAACAAGAGTTCATTGTCAAAGGGTTTCTCCGACGATCTCGGACACCCATCTCCAGTTCACAAAATCATGGATGGAGGCTCACATAGAGGATGCAGAGAAGTACCTGGGAATGCCAGTCATTTTTGCCGAGTTCGGTGTATCGTCGAAAGATCCTGGATACAACTCAACTTTCAGGGATGCAGCTCTGAACTTGGTGTACAAGACCCTGTTGGACTCAACAAAGAAAGGAGGGAGTGGGGGAGGAAGCCTACTGTGGCAGCTGTTCCCTGAAGGCACTGAGTACATGGATGATGGTTATGCAATTGTGCTCTCTAAATCTCCTTCAACTTCAAACATCATATCCCTGCAATCTACAAGGTTGTCCATCTTCAACTCCATTTGTTCCATGAAATGTCGTTGGGGCTGTAAGAAGAAAAATGTTATGGATCTCGACTTTCTCGACCACCATGATCATGATGAGATGTAAACAAACTTAGTCGAGGATATGGGTATCCGATCCTTATGGACTGATCGGAAGGGTTCATATGAATTACATGTATCATAAATAAGAATTTTATTGATTGTATGAGCTTGCTTTTAATCAACTTCATTATATTTTTAGTATAATTTTCAAAATAACCTTTTTTTTTTAGTACAATCAAAATAACCTATATGATCCTTACAAATGTTGGGAATTATGAAGAAAAAGTGAATTATTATTACTATCATGGAATCAAAATTGAGGGTTTGAAATTTGTGGGCACCAAAATTTGAGCAGCAGAAGCACGTGTAAGGTAATAGAGAGAAAATTCCCAATTCCTTTTGACTTCTGAAGCAGCATGTGGAAAGCTGTTGATACGAATTTTAAGTTTTTTATTTTTCTGGTATTTTGGTATTTTAAGTTGGACTGTGACAGACCAACCATCACCGCTGGTTAATTTAAACATGCAATGGTCAACCAGTAGAATAAAAACACGATAAAAGAAAGGGCCAAACGGTGGTGAGCTTCCGGGCGTCACCGACTTTACGGCGGCAAAGTTTTACTTTCGGCTCAAGTCCGGAATAGTATTAATCACGCGTCTGGAATGGATGGGAGGGGAAGGGTAATATTTGAGAGCCTTTTTTTAATAAATACTTTTCAAATAATCTCACTCATCCTTACTTCTGCATTTAAAAAAAAAAAAACCCACTTTTTATTTTATAGGAGTATTTCTAAAACAGTTTATATTTTTATTCTTATAGAAAAAAATTAAGATTAAAGCTCATTTTTGTTTATATCATTGCTGAAATTCGATCATTAGTTCAATCATTCACTTTATGCTCTTTTGTTTGGTATAAACGAGCAAGAAACCGAGTGGCACATGGTATGGCTACTATTGCATCTAGAGAAGAAGAAAAGATGATTCTCATGGACGAAGTCCTAGATGCTCTAGAGCAAGAGTTGGAATTGGTTACAACCATTTTGTCCATTTATTTTAATTTGTCTTTTGTTTTCTTTGTAAATTAAGAAAAAAAGGGAAAAAAGAACTCATTAGTCCAATACTTACTTTAATCAACTCATGTAGCATGGTAATACATATACTCGAAAGTTCCGATATTAGGTAAGAACTAAAATGATTGTCTTTTCAAAGTTCACCAACAACATAGACATTCTAAAAACTAAGGAATCGATCAATGAAATAAACTTTTTACTAGACTCCATGAAATAAATTTCTTCATTATGTTCCTTTTTTAACTTATTTAAAACCCAATTGAATAATATGTTAGTGAAAAAAGAAACCATATAAATAGAAAGCATAACTAACAAAATGTGAGTGAACCAAGAAAGAAATGGGTAGGGGCCAGCCAGCAAGAAGTGGGAAGAGCAGAAGCAATAGCATGTCTTCTAAATGATAAAAAATAGTGCTCACCCCACAAGAGTACCAAACCAAATTGCTAAATCTAAAGTAAACACCAAATTCCAAGACATTTCCACATCAATGTTCTCTGTACAGAAAATGCATATGCCATAAACATGGAAAAACTCCAAAAAACCCACACCTGTCAATGCAATCAAGCTGGCAAACTAGATCAAAATAGTCCTTTTTCTACCTCTCCCCACAAGAACACCAAATTGATGCAACTCAAATAATGTGGTCGTCTGTCCACTGGCATTTCCACATCAATATTTTCTTATACACTACACAAAAGGCTATTACTATTTTTTTTTCTTTTTCTTTTCTTTTTTGCTATTACTATTGGTTACTAAATGTGTGGAATATCTATATGGTTCCTAAGCATGTGCCAACTAAGAAAAAAGGGTCTTTAGGACTTATAGAAGACTTAAGAAAAGGCTTTTTCCATGGACTGTAAGATCGAGGCAGTATCAAACTTGAAGTTTCTGAAGCTCCTGCCTGGACCAGTGTCCAGGGTGAGAACATTCACTTCGGGTTTACTTACTTGGCTCTCTGTTGTGACCGTGGTGCTGCTACCTATCGAGCTGTTCTTAGCCTTCCATATGGTAAGTCCTTGAAAATAAGAACAGACCACATTGACGTAATTCAGAAAGGCATATTGGCAGATTTGTATGATAAAATCTAGGGGGGAAGTTTGTGTAATTGAATGAATGTAAGAGTTGTTAGATTATGCCTTGGTATTTGGATGGCCTATAACTTGATTTGAAAAACAGGATCTATTTTTAGCAATTAGAAGCAAACTCGTACGTACTAATAAAAAAGAAAGAAAGAAAAAAGAAGCAAACTCATTTGATAATATTTGCAAAATATCATAATCTATAAGTAGATGGAGAAAAGAAAACCTCTTATGGGCACATCGGAGTTTCGAGCTACAGGGGACTGATGTGTTGAAATCCACGACCTCAGAGATCTGCATGAAGATGCTGACCGCTTAAAACATCTAAATTCGTTAAAGCATGTGCAATAAATCATTAAGAATATACGGATACTCACGCCAAAAAAGGAGCAACCATATAAAGCTTGAGACCGTTCATCCCACGAGATATTACACTATCACTAGCTGGTTCAAGATCATCAAGTCGATGCCATGCAATTTCCTGTTTACAAATAATTAAGTGCATGCTTTCAAGTTTCAACTACAAAAAGAGATTCCATAGAAGGCATATCACTAATAAACAAGGAAAACGTCCCCCATACGAAAAATTGAATATTATTAATATATACCCCACTAAAAAAGTTTCAAACGCAATACTATTTTAATAAAAAGTCCTTAGGATTTGGGATCTCTCGATTCCCTTTTTCCTTCCAAAAATTTGCCAAACCCATGTTCTCTAAGTTCAAAACTACAAGTTGCCACCTACCTTTTACTTTCATCAGTTTTCCAATTATTAAGCCCAAAAAGCCTGACATGGCTAATATCTTCTTATTACTTTCAACCTAAAGCTATTATATCTCAAAGTTTGAATAGCTTTAAAAATACTGTCTCTATATATATTGAATTTTATATCACAAATATGAGGGGAAGTTCAAACTTATGACCTATCTCGAAAAAGCCATAGCCAACCTCTTTATTTATGTTCGTACTTCGTATACCTTTGTTTCAATGTGGGACCGCAAATAAAATAAAATGATGCCCTATACCAACTCACCAACAACTCTTTTAAGGGAGGTAGAGATTCTTTAACCACCGAGCAATGGGTCAGCAACTTGGGTATTAAAATATGTTACATATTATAAATGCTTGAATTTTACAACAAAATAATGGCTCTCAAAAAACCTGATGAAAGCCAACGAATGCATAGACTAAACTAGAGATTCATCAGCGTATTTTCCAGTAAAATCAAGGTTACATGGTACAAACGTACAATATGGCATAAAATGTAACCTTGTACAGACGTACAATATGGCATAAAATGAATGCAACATTAAGAAATGGAAACTTTTATCAACTAACTAGAACATTGATGCCTTTTTTCTATGCGAAGAATATCGGTATTTCTGAAATAGTGATTACTATGTAGATCAATACTAAAACTCCAAGAAACATAGTGTGAGGTAAGAAAAACACATACACTGATTTCTTTCTTGGTTTGCGGGGCAAAGGCAAAATCATCTTTTACACCGGCAATGATGTAAAGCCGCACCCTTTGCTGTCCAAATATAACCTCTATATATTCAGATTTGTTGAGAAGATTTGTAACATCAAATCCCGCTTCTTCCAGGACCTACATTCACAAGGGAGATCTCGTATTTATAGGTGACACGACAAGCAATTAAATCACTTCAACAGGTGCTCAGTGTTCAAAAAAGTTCCCAGTAATAAAGAAACTTTTTACCATATAAGTAGAAATTATTGAACCAAGATTCAGTCTTTCTTGGCCAGATCCTACGGACAGAGAATGGAATAACATCTGACTACTTCTAATTCATTAAACTTCAAGTGAGTTTTGCAGTTACCATCCAAGTGGTCTTTAGATGAGAAAGATGAAAATGCAATGGAACTTTTCAAAAATAATCAAGATTACTTCTCTAATGGCACAAGCATGGTCTTCCTCATCTTTGCTCTTTTTACCACGTGGAAAACTCCAACTAGATCCTTTCCATCCCTTCACCAACAAGCACTGTAGTTTGCCAATAAGAAGCAAAAGGGAACATTGTCGGCATCCTTTACATCAATTATGTGGGGAAAAACAGCATAGATAATTTTCAGTGTGCTAAGCTTCATTAACAAGAGCTCACCCGTTCAAAGGTCTCATCCAGTATGATTGCCCCGGTTACAGGAACTCGAACCTTGTATGAAGTGAAGTCTTTAAAGATGTCATCAATATGGGCAACATATGGCTTTAAAACATCGCAGCTTTTAAACACTGATTAATAATAAGGGGAAACAGAAATGTAAAGACAACAATAGGCACGCTAATCTGGAGTCTGGACTAAGATGAGCTAAACAAAGTATACCACTAAGTATTGATCATAATTTGAAAGAGAGAGATACAGAGAGAAACGACTCCCACTATTATTTTCCATAATTTATTTGTAGCATAACTGTGCAGGATACATAATGAAGTGAACTCCTTCAGATTTAATGACTTTAAAGATGGATTTCTTTCCACCGAATTGTCTTCATAAAACCAATGTGCATACTCTATGAGAAATAAAATCCTCTCAAATGACTGTAGGTCTTCCTTCGGCACATTCAAAACAAACCGACTGCAGAAAATCAATACAAAATATTGAAGCAAATAAAGGAAGAGGAAAAGTGATTTATAGTTACATCAAGCAGGTTAAAAAATAAGGAAACTAACTGAGAATGAAATGAAGATCCATCAAGATCAAATCTCATACAAAGACTAAGAAAATTAGTTACCTAAAAGAAATTCCTATGTTTCCGTTCTTAACTATGTGAGATGTTTCTTATTAATCAGTTCCAGAAACTTTATTCCAATACTAAGATCCACCACGGTATTAGGCAAATAGAGCTCGTTTCATTTTGCACAATCCTTCATCATGCTCATGCATCTTACAAGACGTCTTCCCTATTCAACATCTGACAACATCATCGCTCATCAGTATCCATCATCACAATAACTTTCCCTTATATTGCATTGTAAAACACAATGTTGCTTCCAGCATACAATAATCGAACCGCCCGTTCAGATATGTATCAACAAACTCCTCTTAACAAAGTTATGGACTAACCATACTCTCCTAAAAATAAATCATTCAACACCGAACATGTTTAAGCTAAGTTTTCGAACAGAAACAAATGTACACGCATGAAAAAAAAATCCTGGAGCCAATCAACTATTTTCCTTTTCATAAACCACATTTCTATTCAAAATTCAACTTCCTACGCTTCAGCGCCGTTTTTTAAGGAGAATTTCTAGCAAGTAAAACTACAACAAACGAGAAGAATTCAGTTACAATCGAACAAACATTCTCAATCGTGCGGCAGCACATAAATTCATACGATGTAAAAAGACAAGTCACAGTCGAACGATCGGTCATGTAAACCAAACCTCCTCCGAAGTCGAAACTGGAGAATGTCATGCTCAGAGCACAGTTTCGAGAAGTTCGACAACAAGAACAAATCGCAAAACTGGAGAGAGTTAAGTAAAACTAGAAGAACTGACCTGCAAAGATCGTCGAGGAGTTCCTGCGGAGGGAGGCCGCTTTTGACCGGAGCACTGGAGGAGGACTGGTGGAGGCCGGCCATGGACTTCCGAACTTGAATCGACGAGAACGAGATGCAATCTACCAGCTCGTCTTCGTCGACCCTGAAAGAAAGAGCTCCGAAACTGGATTCGGTGATTCGCCCAACAGCTCACGGGAAGTAGCTGCGAAACGATAAGCCAGTGTAGTCAATGAGTCACTGCCATTCGGTCCGGTTCATGAAACCCGACCCGATCCAACCAAACATATAGTGCGACAATTTTTTTTTTATGCCCTCTCATCGCAAATACGTATCTTAATTCTTAACCAGTTGAGTCAATTGGCACTGTGAAATTTGTCTAAATCTTATTTTGATTTAGATAATCTCAAACAATTGTAGCGCGCAAAATTGGAAAGATGATGAGAAAATTCCATAATAATAATGTGTATTATAATCGATCTTACAAAATGAATCAAAGTTGTTGGGGATGGAACAAAGGTGTTGTGTGGCCCACCAATGACAATGGTCATCGAGGTAGGAGGTTTTTTAATATGCTTTATGATCACTTGGTTGACTTAACAAGTTATCACATACTACCCGACTTACTTATTTGGAAAATTATTTAAGTCATGATGATGCAAACTCATGTCAAACACAATGTGCATCATCAATTTATTATTCTCAATGATTAGAGATCGAAACAACTTTATAAGAAAATTTAGAGACTAATATAAACGTTTAAAACGTACCGTGACAAAAAAAAAATGTTGGAACTAGAATGAAATTTCAGTCTATAAAATAATGTAACGCCAGATGGTGCTTATCAAATGGATGTTTAAAATTTTCGTTTACACAAATTGCATGAGATAAATGTCTTTTCAAATATAATAGAAAGTTCGATATTTAAAATATAGTACAATTCAAATTAAATCTAAATTCAAATATAGTAATAAAATGCAATTTAGAAAAACATAAATTTATACATACAAGAAAAAAAAGTGATAATACTTTTAAAATATATATTAAATTTATACCATAAACTTCTCTAAATAAAAATTTGAAGGTTAAAATGCTCATTTGGTCTCCGTACTTTTAACTTAATTCATTTTAATCTCTGTATTTTAAAAATATTTATTTTGGTCATTGTATTTTTAAAAATTATTCATTTTATTACATGTTTTTAATCTACCATTAATAGAATAACAGCTTGATGATGTAGTATTTTTTCTAAAATGAGTAAGAGTCTATGTAATATTTTTAATTTCTAAATAAGTTGCGTCAAGTCTAAAAATCGAGTCGGACCGATAATACAGAAACTAAGTAAGGCTCGTGGTAGTCATTTCCATCTCTCTCTCTCAGATTCCTGCTTCCCAATCTTAGCCACATACTTCATCTGCTACAACTATCTTGTTTTCTCTTTTATTCTCATCAATTTTATTTTAAAAAATTAATCGTAGAAGCTCAAATCCTAATCGTTCCTGATTCTAACCAAAGCTCTTCTCCCCTTCGACTAACGTCCTTTCAATTCTATCACGTCAACCTTCCATTCAAAATATTAACGGATATTTGTTCAAAATATATTTTGAAAATGTATATTGTAAATATATTAAAATTTTATGAAAAGTTAAAACGAATATAGTTTAGTGGTAATCGACATATATGAGTTAATTAATAATTTATGATAATTTAAAATGCAATATTGGAAAATTGATATTTATGAGGAGTATCTAATTAAGCAATTCTGATTTTTGTAGCCAATCCAAGCTTAGGCAAGGCACCTGTTAGTTGAGCTTCGGACCGTCAGACGTGCCTCTGAGAGGGCCTCTCGTCGGATTAGATCACATCGCGACCAACGAACACGATGTCAAGCCGAAGACGATGGCGACCACCACTGTCTCTTCAGACGTTGATTTCACTTGTGGCGGCTCCCTCCGATGCTAATTCTTCAGTCCACACACCCAAAAGAATCTCCAATTCCTGAGGAACACAGAAGAGCTCGACGAAATGCGGGCCATTTCCTTGGCGCTCTCAGTCTCATCGACTTCTTCTTCTCACTCCACCGCTTCCCTCACGCCATCTTCTTCCAGAAACTTCACTCACAACAGATCTTGCTTTGCTCATGGCGTCTCTTTACTTCCTCTCCCCAAATTGGACTCAGGTGGGTGTCTTGTTTCTGCTTAAACATCCCATTTACTTGTGTTATTTCTTAGATTCTTACAATGATTGATCCCATTTCGAATTTGGCTGCTGCGATTGGGAGTTTTATGATGTTGGGTTTCGATTATTTTGGCTGTATTTTCCTTTTTGGTAGGTGTTAATGCTGTTTTATTGTCGGTTTTCTAATCTAAGATGAACTAAGAAGCAGGTAATTGCCCCCTTTTCTTTCTTCGATCTGCCCTGCAGAAAATGGAATAAGAGAACATCGCTTTCATTCATAGAATGTGTCTACTCAAGCTCCACGATGTATTTGCTTCTACTTATGGTTGGTCGGGAAAAGTTAGGGGATAATGTAGAACTTCATTGTACAATGAATTGGTCATTTGGTTAGGCTATTGGATTTGGGTTCGATTCTTCTGTCCTTTCTTTTTTTCAGGTGCTGGAGTTTGTAAAGCTAGTCAAGTTTTTGACTTATTTCCAACTGTATCTCCTGAGGTAACGGTTCGAGAGGCAAGAATAGAGGACTGTTGGGAAGTTGCAGAGACTCATTGCAGCTCCTTCTTCCCGGGATACTCCTTCCCTTTGGATTTTGTGCTGAGGGTTGATAGGCTTGTAGCAATGTTATCTGGATTGTCTGTTCCAAATGGTTGCAGGAGGATTTGTTTGGTTGCTGTGATTGGTGGCTCAGTGAATGATGAATTCCTTATTGGACCTGAAGATTTTAAGATTGGGGGATTTGATGGCAAGGTTAGTCTCAACAAGGGCTATGTTGCTGGAATCTTGACCGTCGATACCGTCGCCGATTTCCTACCGAGAAAAGGACCGTTGCGGCAACGGAGGTGGGTAGTACTTAGTAGTACATCTACACTTTTTATAAACTTTCTTCTGCTCTTCTTCTGCTCTATGAAAAAGTATGTGGTTTTCCCTTTCTGATGATATACTTGTATCTACTATCTCCATGGCATTTGATTAGATAATTTTACTGAAAAAGCACTTTTCGTTGGACTAGGAGAACAATGTGCAGTAGTCTTATCTAGCCTTAGTAACTCAATGATATAGCTCAAGTTATTTCGTTGAAAAAATGAAGCTTCGTGCTTAGTTTTCAACTCCGATCACTGGCATTTGACATGACCAATCTAGTTAAGAGTTTCCGATATTTCTTTGGTTTTGTCCATTAATTGAAATGTAACAAGCAGTTGCTTGTTGCGTCTTTTGTGGCAGGACGGGGATTGCATACGTATCAAATGTAGCAGTTCGTGAGCGGTTCCGACGCAAGGGAATAGCCAAAAAGCTAATAGTTAAGGCAGAGACTGAAGCCAGGAACTGGGGGTGCCGGGCGATCGCATTGCATTGTGATACAAATAACCCAGGGGCTACAAAGCTGTACAGAGGTCAGGGTTACAAATGCATCAAAGTACCAGAAGGAGCAAACTGGCCTCAGCCAAAGACCTCTCCAGACATCAACTACAGCTTCATGATGAAGCTTCTGAAGAACCATCCTGCCCCAATTTAGAACTTCAGACGACATTTCAACCATTATTTAAAGATGAAAATGATGGAGGGAGCAAAAGAAACTATCATTTCTGAACAAAGCAGAAAAGGTAGGAGATTTTAGAACAGCTTGTATAGATGAGTAGAAGGAAAACAGAATTGGGTTAGCTTCTTGTATTGTATTGTATTGTATCATGGTGCTCATTGTTCCCTTTGTAAACATGTTGAAGAAAGTTTGTTTGTATGATTAATACCATCATGTGGAATTATTCTACGATCTTTTGATAAGTTCATAAATTTAGAAAATTCATGTATAATTTAAATGAAAGAACTAAAATATAGGTAGAAGAAACAGATTAAAATCTAAAAAAGGCTTACTTATATTGTAGCACACAGACAAACTGAGAATATGACAATGGAATGGCAGGAAAATGGAAGAATGGTTCTCACCAACAGGTATATCAATTCATAAAGTCAGAAATATCTGTGGTTCATGAGGGGAAAGGGAAACTCAAAAGTTTTGTGGAACCTATATTCTGATGCAAATCATGTTAACAAGGCCAAACTTTCAAGAGCTCTTAAGAACCTGAACTTGAATTATAGATGATGTGTACCGAGAAGCAGAAGCAATTTTCATGAAGGTTGACGTCTAATTTGAAAATACGGGGCTTGTATTGCTTGGGAACTTATTCAAACTTGAACGAATTTGTCCAGTGCAGATGTGTCCAAAGCAGGAAATTTCTTAGCAGCAGCTAGGACTGCAAGGCCGAGTTTTATGGCATCGTCATTGCTTGGCGCCTAGAACACGTGCAACATTCATAATTTGTTAGCTGCAAAGACATAATACCAGAATGGTAACAACATTCTCGACATGGAAAGTTTACCTCGATGTTAAGGGGAAGTACAGGATCATGCAGTGAGAGTCTCAAAAGAAACCATCCGCCAAATCCAGAAACTCGGATCTGTTTCAAGTGGCAAAGATGATTTATTGAACCTTGCTCAAACCATTTACATCTACAGGTATAAACTTTTTGCCTTACCTATCCTCTCCCCTGATGTCAAAACCAACTTACTATAGGGAAAATTGAGGACTGAAGCCGTGGAATTGTTATCAACAATGGAAAATTTTAAAATGATGACATCCAGCAAACAAATCCAAACTTACCCCTTCATAGTTAACAGGAGCTTTCAAAAACTTGGGATTAGAACCAACTGAATTCTCGACGTGTTTCAGCACTGCTTCTCCATAATCACGGAAGGGTCTGGAAGTGTTAGTTTATTAGTAATTTTGTGCAAAGACATCATCAAGAGAAAGAATGTTTCCTAAAACAAAATTATGTAGGCATACCCTCCTTGAAGGTCTGGATGGTTTTGATTTATTTTTAATCGCAATTCCACAGCAACACCAGGCTCTTGTAAACCTTGCACAAGATCAGTCAAAACTTGGCTTCCACCACCCAATCCTGAGGCTCTTGCTGATGCAAGTTTGTTCAAAATTTTTACCTGAGATTTATTCTTATATGGTTAAAGGAAACAATGAAGCTAAAGAGAGAAATTAAATTAGTACATGTAAGGCAATTATTATTGATTGGTAACATATAAAAAAATATAGGAAGAAAATTTGTGGGATGCGATGTCAATTACCCACCATGAGATATGCGCCATCATCAAGCCAATGGTTCTCCTTGAGAGCTCCATGACCACTGGTTTCAATAGCCAAATGTGACTCCTCGCCAACAGAGTTCTACAACATCAGTATTTAATTATTTCACTATAAAGGTTACTTTATGGGAGTACATTGCTTCTTTTATATATATGCATTCAAAAAAGGTGCAACATGGAACAGAAACTAGCATCTCTGGAAAAGAGAAACCAACTCTTAGCATGCAAGACAGGGATCGTGAGGGACAATGCTTTGGTTTAATTCCCTTGCTCCTTGTGCCAAATGGTCGGCTAACTGAGCGAGCTAAACCAATTGATGAAATCCTACTAGTACTATACAAATCAGAAGGTATAAGTCCTGAGTTGACTTGGTTCTTTATGATTAAAGCACTCATTCTTTCTTGGCTATTTCCTCGAGAACCTCATTTATTTCACAACCATGGTATTAGAATACAGTAGAACAATAAATCTTACCAAGCGGATAGCTTCATCAATGACATTTTTGTAGCCTCTTTTGAACCTGTGATGCTTTCCCCCTGAAGAGATGTCAAGTTAGAGAGAAATCTATAAGACTATAACCAAGTACAAATACAAATATTTCTGGGATCCTTCATACCAAGTTTCTTCTCTATAAACAAGGTTAGCCCATCAGAAGTCACACTATCTGTAACAATAGTTGTTCCAGGATGCTGGAGAGAAGAAAACAGGCCATAAATAAATTACTAAGTGAAATTAAAGGAAAACCATAGAGAACACTTTTTACAAATTAAAGACAGCAGCCCAAGAGCTCAAATACTAATACAACACCTCCTCAAGAACAATAGCAGACATTAAGGCAATTAGGCGATTCCGGTTAAACTCACGACCAGTAGAATCCACAGCAGCAGATCTGAATCAAAAGGATGTATCAAAACAATAAAGCATAGTCATAAAACAGTTCAATCATTACCTGTAAGCATCAGTATCAAAGACAATCCCTACAGCATTGATCTTTACCTGTCAACATCCGTATCAAAGATGATCCCTAAATCAGCTTTGTTGCGAAGGACAGCTTCAGTTATAGCTTTCATTGCTGTCTTGTCCTCAGGATTTGGGATATGGTTTGGAAATAAACCTGGCACAAAAACGATTTCTTTTTTAACTTTACCAGACTATTCTGAAAACTGAACCTAATCTTTGCCAAACCAAATATTACCATCTGGCTCCAAGAACTGACTACCAGACGTAATTGCACCAAGTGGTTCAAGCACCTTTGCCTGATAAGAGATTTGAATAAAGAACTCGTTAATATAGCATCTGTTCAATATATCTGCACATATTCATTGGGCCAGAGCAACTACCCTATGGTTGTAAGAACTTTAACAATGATTACAACAATAATTTGTCATGCTTGTTCTACATTGTTTAAAAGTATCAATTTTCTTATTTTCTATACGATGTGAAAACTCACCAACGATTTTTCATTTTTTTTATAGGCAACATAGAAAACCTTTCACTATAATCAACTAACAAATATAGAAGAACATTTGTTATTATACACATTCAATTCTTATATGGACTTAAAAATTAAAATTAACCAGGTTTGTGAAAATGTTACCACAAGCTCAAAGACGAAAGAATAAATTTTTTTGAAGGTCGTCTCAAACTACTGCCAGGAATAAATGACTAATTAAAAATTAGATGGTGTCTTCTTTTTTTTCTTTTTTTTTTTTTCAGGGGGTTGGGTGTGTTGAGAGTATTTACTGCGAAGAACCCTCCTGCTCCATTTCCAGCATCAACAACAATATGGAATCCTTCCAGGGGCTTTTCTGAGAATTAAGAAATTGACAGACATGAGCAAGTCGACCAAAACTTTAATCGTCGTATCCATTTCAGAACAATTAAAAGTTTAGATGATTGTACCTTTATTCCCTGCAGCTTTACGGACTGCCTTCACGAGATCAGATGCATAGACACTCATGTAATCAACCTGCTCTATGGTTGCAGAACCTCTTCCCTTATTTCCATCTGTACTATTCAGATTTCTATAGAAATCTGCAGCACGCTCCAGAATTTCTTTAATGTCAGCTTTGCCAAGCCCACCAGCATTTGTAAAAAATTTGAACCCATTCCTATTGAACGGCAAATGACTTGCTACAAAATAACAGTATTCGAGAATTCTGTAAGCACATATCACATTGATTAAAAAAATAATAACAGCATGAAAGTTTTGACCTATGGACTTCTTTTTGCAATTATTTTGTTTGGTCCCACTCATTAGTATGAAAGGTCAAAAGATTTCCCACCAAAATATATTCGAGGACATATGACAGAGATTATAGTAGTACTCAATGGTAGATAACCATTAGGCAGTAATATGGGTCGCAAAATTGGGGAAGAAATTCAAGAGTCATCCTTTCTCTCCTGCTTCTGCCAATTTGTATTCCCTATCCTACTCAAAGGCCAGAGGGGTTTATCATGAAACATGACTATTTTAGCATTCTGAATAGGATTTATCCTGTAACAAAAAATGGATCTGGTGAATCTGACATGGGGTTAAGTTGTTAAGACAAATTGCTCAAAACCCTCAAAATAAAAGAGTCTGAGAATAAATAGGTCATCACACTATCAGCGCAAAATAAGTTTTGAGATGGAGGTAGATTTTATTAGGATGGAAAAGGAGAGCCCGGAAGTTTGATTGGATTGAAGATAAAGAAAAGCCTAAATTTGGAGCGACCATTAGAAGATTAGGTAGGTTCAGTTCTGCATGAATCGAAGCCACAAAACCTGTCTAAAAACACTAGCTGTCTGGATATCTATCATCCATAAGTTTCCTTGAAATTCATTCTAAAATAAACCCAAAAATCAGAGACATTGGTTTAAATATAAAGAAAGATGGTTATCAGAAGCAGTTTAGATCGAGAAGGAAAACAAGAGGAGAAAAGATGACGAAGAGAGAAAAAACAGGAGAAAATTTTCTCACAATTTTCTTTAGTTTTGAGAACTTGAAAACTTGCTATATTACTTTCTCAATCTCAATCTTTTTCACCTTTCTAACTTCCTAGTATCCTCCTTCAGTTGTTCAGAGGATGGAATTATCCTCTGACAATCTGAGGGAAACATAGGATGACATGGTTGGTTAAGTCATTCATATACATATATATAAAATGTTGGGATGCCAGCTGTCTATTTGGAGAGACTTAATTTTTGGATATAAAGAACTTAGTAAGAGAAAATTAAAAAAATATTATGATAGTAGAATAATTATGAACAATACAATTCTTCTGTAGTGGTGCATGTCAAGCATGATCAAGACTTAGTTTATGCAACAACAAAAATTGCACGGTTAAATTATTTACAAAAATGCAAAGAGGTAGAGTAATAAAGAGTCGGAACTTCCAATCACATGCAACTTTGAATGCTTGATGTTTTATCTCAAGACATAATGAGAATGTGTAGTTTACCTGTTATCATAATGGATCCATCGGCAGGACAAAAAAGTGCTTCGTCTTCAGTAAGAGTGCTGTTAAACATAGCTGGTGTAGAAGCTAATCTATAATATAAGGAAAAATACCAAATATAAGTCACCCACATAGAGGATCATCAACGTCACAGTTACAAGGAGAAGAAGTATTAGTATTTGTACTCATCTAGTCAAGAGATAATGTCATTAGACTAAAAAATATAAAGACATTGGCTACCATAATACAAAATAGCAGAGGCATGATAATTACAATTTATAAGATTCACGTGGAATGCTTGCGTGTATATATGGTTCCATTTAATTTTTTCCCTCTTTTAAATTTTTTTCTCTCTCTCTCCTTTTTTTTTTTTTTTGGTTCTTCAGCACCGGTGGGTTGATTGGGCCCTTGTTGGCCCTTGTGGATTTTTGTTCTTTGGTTCCAATCAGAGAGAGAGAAATATAAATATACATATAATGGAACAAAAATATATCTCCAAAGTTAAGAGTCAACAATCTAAACATGATCCAAACAAGTAATAACAATAATATGAATTATCATCTTGAGAATACCACCCACCCGTATTGAATAACATTCAGGCCTGCACCAGCTATACCTTGAGAAATTGCATCCTGGGAGTTGATTGGGAAGTCAGAAATCAAAAAAACAACCACAAAGAGTCGATGGGGTTTGTCACTATCTGAACATCAAACTACGGTTGTACAAATTTAAGCAATAATCATAAAAAATGGAACATTAATAACAAGCTGATTTCCTACAGAAAAACAAGATCAAGTATTCGTAAGTTGGAACCAGGGAAGTTTTTGAATGTCCAAAGGTTAGTTGAATGAATTATAACTTCAACACATAATCATTAAATCCAACCATCAAGTGGAGGAGAAATACCTGTAACTTTTTAGCTGAAATTCGTGAATCATGTCCAATAGAAACTCTTAAACGTCGAGAACCATCAGCTTTCTTCTTTTCTAATAACCATGCAGCAAAGCCAGCTCCTATCGCTTCTGCAACTTGTTCAGTAAGATTCACAGGCTCCCCCTCAGCACCAGGAAGAGCAACACCTCGAATATCACTGCATGTTAAGCAACACACTGTAAGTTAGTAGCCAATAGACTCCAGCTACAGAATCTTGGGAAGAAGGATACTATATCAGATGATTTCTCCATATACGATGGAACATAGTAGGATATTCAGTGCTAAAAAGTCCTCCCAAGTCCTAACATTCGATGATGCACCAAAATTTCAC
This sequence comes from Momordica charantia, assembly GCF_013281855.1. NCBI lineage: Eukaryota > Viridiplantae > Streptophyta > Magnoliopsida > Cucurbitales > Cucurbitaceae > Momordica > Momordica charantia. Next base: position 25,592,467 of record NW_028275162.1, on the reverse strand, counting down.
ATATTTGACTTAATGGCAAGATAATATCTCAGGTGTTGATAGAAAAGAAGAGCCACGAAAGTAGATGGTAGAACAGAAAGGGCGAAGGAAGGCAATTTTTATGTACCTTCCATTTTGAAGCTTCAGGAAATCAACATTATCAAGAGAAGAGATTGTAGATAGAGCGGCTGGAGCAAGATCATGAAAACAAGTATGGTTCAGATGGCAATGCTATAATAATTTTAAAAAATAAACAAAATGATATGAAGTAGCATTATACATAATCAAAGTCAAACAAATATTAATTGAATGATAAACAACCAAGCAGAAAACACAAGCAAACTTGATGCATGAGAGGGATCAAGAAAAAACAAATGTATCCTAAAGGATTTCTAGCATGGTGGTTTTACGCTTGATGTCAACCTGAATAGTGAGAGTCTAGAACAGACCATTGCAGTGAACAGGTCCTCGATTAATAAAATTTATCTGGTGTGTGGAAAAGGTGCGCAACTGCATGGATGAGATGCCAGTCCATGCAACCTTCCCTCCATCAAAGGGAAGCAATTTAAAAGGGGCAAAACAGTCCCTTCGGTATTGGTTGCTGAACTGCCTAGACTGGTGGTAGCACTGAGATACATTATTATTTTGGAAAACCTTCCCTGAAATTGCTGCATAAAAATTTGGAATTTATAGACTCAGTATTCATAAAATATTAATCCATAATGTTAACGTCACGTTATTCTCGAAGGGTCAGCTTCGGGCTATCAATGATTTTAGGCAACAAACACATAGGAAACTTTATCTTAATTAGTTTGGCACCTCTACGGTGTATATTGTGAATAATCAGCTACTGAAACAACTGAAAATTTTATAATAACTGGTTATATATAAATTAACTAGTTTCTAGCCAATACTATTGAAACATGATTTGGGAATGCAGTGAAACTCCGAGAGTCCTTTTCCTGAATTTATGGTAGCATTTTCTATATTAAATTCTTCATTTGGTTTTGGAAGAAACTCGACATCAACTGGTTTAAGAAATATGGAGCGATGCAGAATCTAAAGCAGCTATTTGAGCAAAACTATAGGCTGAAGCTTGATTGGTCATGACACTTGTAACCTGATAAATACATTTAAGAGCATCTCCCTCCAAGAATGATTGTTAAGAAAGCTAATATACCCAAAAATCCCGAAGATTCAATTTGAACTATAAAGCCCCTGCTCAGTCACTTCTTCCTGAAGCTCACTTCTATTCTATACTCCTTCCAAATTTCAAAAGCTTCAGCGTTTCAACGAAAACGTTACAGAACAACTAATATCTAGCTGATTCAATTACCATCGATTGCATACCAGCTGAACCCCATCAGACGGAAATAAACTTCACTACATAACGAAATGAGACGATTATACCAATTTCAGATTGAGCAACAAAAGAAGAATGTGAAAATAGGAAATTCAATTTCGAATGTGTACTAAACTATTAGAGGGATTGCATTGAAATGGATTCTACCTGCCATTGAAAGAGCAGAGACTTGATTATCCTCGAAGAAAGAAAATTGAGCGAGAGAAAACGAGCTACTCGGCAGTCGGAGATTGCTAGGATTCCGCCTTTCTTCTGCTGTTCTGTTCTTGCGTGGCGTTAAATTAATAAATATTTGTTGTTAAATTGTTTTGGTTGGCACTCAGGCAGAAATTTACCTGATTTTTGTTTTTTCAGAATATTGGAGTTAAAAAATATCTCAAATCTCAAATTTTCTTTTAAAAATTTCCATAAATAACATAAAATAAATATTAATTTTTAAGTATAATAGAAAATTTAAAATTCTCGTGGAAAATACGTCAAAAATTTTCTGTTTTATGCTATACTTTGAAATAAATGAAAAGTAGTATAAATAAAATACACATCAAATTTATGGAGTTAAATTTTCCTGATGATAGTCATGAGAAAAAGTTATCTTGCCATCAAATTTTCTATAAATCTATAATAAAGTTGTATTTATATCGGTAAGAATTTCGACTCAACCCCCATAAAATATAACAATAAAGAAATAAATATTTAATTACTATTTTAGTTGACCACTTGCTATATTTTTACCTTATATTTTTAAATATCCACAGATATCTTATACTTCTAAAAATGATAATTTTGATTTTTGATTTTTATATTTATATCATTTTTTGGATACCATATTTTACTCACTAAAATTATTGAAATAACCATAAGATTATATCAAAAAAAGTTTAGACCCAATTGATTAATTTTTAAAAGTATAATAATTAAAATAGATCTTTTGTTTTCTAGTATAATACATGGATGTACAAATCCAAACTCATGATTTATGAGTTGAAATCGAGGTTACATTAGCTAAATAGTTGTTTTGAAAATATAAAAATGGAAGTAAAAAATAGAGGAAACTACCAAAATAGTATTTTTACCATAAATAATAAAAAAGAGGAAAATTCGACCGAACAATCAAGGGCATTTGGAAGATTTCACATGCCACTAACGAAGGAGAGTCTGATACGACATCGTACCAATATTATACAATTATGCGACGACCCAGTCAACGCTATTGACCCAAATTTCCACTAAGGCGGTGGAAAATATATTATAAAACATCAGCGAGCGCAAAAAAGCATTCTTTGAATCTTGATTTTGGCATTTCGATTTGTTGAACTCTGAGACGACTAGGGTTTTGCATTTTTGGGGAACAAGATGATCGAGGTGGTGCTGAACGATCGGCTGGGGAAGAAGGTGAGAGTGAAGTGCAACGAAGACGACACCATCGGCGACTTGAAGAAGCTCGTGGCTGCCCAGACTGGGACTAGAGCCGAGAAGATTCGGATTCAGAAGTGGTACAATATCTACAAGGATCATATTACTCTCAAGGACTACGAAATCCACGACGGCATGGGCCTCGAACTCTACTACAATTAGGTCACTTTCTGACCACTCGTCGGTATTTTCTTTTCTTTTGCCATGAATTTTTGAGGCTCTGGTTAATTTACTTGGATTTATGATGGAATTCATATACACACGGAAGTCTGCTTTTCATGTCGTTTACGTGTGTTTAGAATTTTGTAAATATGGCCTATTTCTTGAACTTTGTGGCAGATGATCAGGATTTTTTAGATTCTAATGTACGGGTCTTGTTTTGTCATGAAATTCATAATTCGGTCCTTGGGTTTTGAACTGGATAAAGAGAGAACGAAGGGTCTTTGTTCACCAGACAATCGTGTATAATCTTGTTTGTTAGGTTTTTGGGAGATGTTTGTTGCGGTAATTTAACTCTAATGTATAATGATATCTGAATTACAGAAAACATTTGGCAGTTTTTGTTTTGAATCTTTTGATATGTGGCTTAAGCTAGAGATTTACTATTTCCCTCTTGTAATTTTTTCCTCGTACTTGCATTTCATGTTAAGGTGGTAGATGACTCTTAAATGCTAATGACAGAATGTAATGGAGAGTGATCACTTTGAGTGTGAAAGTACATATAATGAGAAATCATTTTCGAGAAGTATTAATTTTTAGTTGATTAGACATTGCTTTCGCTGTTGCAAATTAGGTGTAAAAGAAATTGGTGAAACTACAGTGTCAGATAAGGTTTTTTTTTTTTTTGTAGTGCTCTAATTTCTTTATCTATGTATCTATTAGGCCTGTATTTGTAACGTATTTCATGCATACAAGTCCTTTGAATGGTTTCCAAATTCAAGAAGGCTAAGTCGATAGACGACAAGCTTTGCTGACGTTCTTGTTCCTGCCAGAGGAATTATCATAACTCTTATCTCTTTGCAAAGAAAATACTTTGGAAAAATTGTTTATTGGTGTCATCCACCTAGGAAGCTGTCGCTGAATGTAAGTTGCAATTTATCCCGGTCTTTTCCCACTAGTTTTTTCTTAACAATCTTTTAGAAACGTAAGTTAAGAACTAACTATTGAGTCTCATATGGCCATGTTGGATCTACTATATTAGCATTCAACCTCCATGATCAATGAATCATCTTCCAAAAGCCCCAAACATTTGTTCACCATTAGAATTTGCTAATCGTTACGCTCTCACTCTCTAGATTTCAGATAGCTTCACCCTTTCAAATGGCCAAAATGGTGGGCCACTGGAATTGCCACAAATAGAGGAATGCTCGTAAAATTTTTATTCTTAAATCTCTTTCAAAAATAACCAAACACCCTGAACTAGTGGGACAACACCTCTGGTCCTCTGCAACCCTACCTATGAAGAAAAGTGCTTTGAAGAGGTGAAAGTTTTCTTTTAGACTATTTATTTAGGGGCCTAAATACAGATGAGAAGATTAAACCTCGACTTCTTAGTTGAACCTTACTCCAAGTAGCTGGATCTGTTCTCTTGTAGTTAAGGCGAGACAAGCTATACTTTCATCAATCACCAGTTTACCGGGGAGGTGCAGTGGAATGTTGCATTGAATTACTTATTACATAGGCATTATAATGATATCCTGTCGTATATAGCTAGCTTTCAGTACCACGCATGCTTGCTTTTCATTTGGTAGACACGACCGTTTTCATATTGTCCATGAATTGGAATGAGCTGATTTTGTCTGTTTTTGTGCAGTTAATGCATGTATGGAAAGGCATTTGGTGGCCTTTGCTATCACTCTCTCGTTAGCTCAATGTTGTCGTATGGTGGTGTGCCCATGTAATTTGTAAAATATGAAGCATATATTGATGACTGTTTCAGAATAAAATTCGGCAGTTGGGACTTCATGTAACACACAATCAAACTGGCTTATTCGGTAATATTGATATGTGGTAACTCTGATTATCTCTATGCTTTGAGGCCTCGTTTAATTTGTGTTTTCGTTGATTTTGATTTTTTTAAATAGCCAATTTAGGTAGAGGTTTGATTTGGAGAATTAGGGGTAAATGGTAATAGGTTATGGAATCTTTGAAACTATACAAATTATAGAGGCAGAGTAGGGCAAGGTATATATTCTCCTATCATCCTCACAGAACGAATAGAAAATTTTCCTCAGCCTCTATACTATTTTAGTTGAGTAACTCGAAATCCTGCTGAGGCTTGACATCCTTAATAATAATTCAATGTACTGGAAGCGCAAGGTAGTATAATTTGGAAAGAGCAAGTTAACTTGGGTTCGTGAAATTTAGACTTGATTTTGTGCAATTTGGATTCATTGTGACTAGAGAGGATATGTACTTTAACATTGTGAGGGGATGAGGATTCGAACTCAGCTTTAACTAGCTGAACGGTGTTGTGACTAGAGAGTTCATTGGACTTGTTGAGTGAGGATGAACTAAGATTTATGTGATCAATGGGACAAGATTTGTTCATTTTTTACTATAATTGGATCTAATATTTGTCATTTTGTACTATAATTTGTTTCATTTTTCTATCCCTACTTGAAAATTCTCATTTGTTGTTCCTCTCTCTACCTTCTCTTCACCATCACAGTCACCCTTCTTTCTCCATTCTCCAGCTGAACGACCTTAGAAATTAGTAGTTGAAAGAAGATAAAATTTGGTAGAGTCTTGAGTTGTCCATTCCTCTCCCAATTTTGCATGTAATTTGCCAGTTTCTTGTTCAGTGATCTTATTCGTCTACTTCCTAGGAAAATAGCTCAAAAGGTCACGTGAACTACCATTAACATTGAGAATTATTGATCTCCCTCTCTATTTGAAAATCATTTGAATGCAGGTCCTTTCATTGAGTCATCGCATTTCAATTCGAATTTGGTTATTTTAGTATTGTCGAAGATCCTCACTAAGCATTCATGACTAAATGGTTAAAGTGTCCAATTCATAATTGAGGATTACACATAAATGGATCTTATAAGACTCCTACAAAGGGGGAATACATATTTGTTCAAGTGTCTTTGGCACATGATTCTTCCTTAGAAGAAATGAGGACTTGGTTGCTGAAGGAGAGAAGAGGGGGTATTACCATTACTATTACAACCATGGGTGAGGAGAGGAAGTGAGGGAGAGAGAAGAAAGTCACAAACAAACTTCAATTTAAAATTATTTAGATTTGATCGTATGAAATTTTTCGTGTCATTATTTAACAGCACCTTTTTAATGACCAACAAAAAAAAAAAATCAAGTTTGAACTTAAAAAATATGATAATTGACACTTTATAAATGATATAAACTGCAATGATAATAACAATTAAGAACTTTTAAGAAATATTGAATTGCCGAATAGTATACCTGAATAATATCGTCTTATAAATATAATTTTAAGAATTACATATACAATATTGGATAGAAAAATGGTATCTCTTCTTCGAATCACAAGTTCGACACCTTTTTAAAAAGAGAACTTAGGTGTCAAATACTTATAGCCTCAATTAAGAGTTCTTTAAGTTATAGTAAAATTTACAAAATGTCATGTATTGTATATCATAAAAGTAATGTCAATAAATGACAATTAGACGCTTCAAGAAAAATAGCACGCCTCAGTGAAGAGTTCTTAAGTTCAATTTATGATTCAAAACGAAGTTTATTTTTTAATACATTAATTCTTTTAGCCATAATTGACATAAAATATATATACATATATAATAGGATCCCTGTGGGATTATTAAACAATATTACATGTTGTTCACGAATATGTTATATTAATTCCCCATCACACTCACATGGTTTGAAAAATGAAGGGTTCCAGATCAGAAGGGGCAAAAATTGTTTAAGGATATTGAGCTGTGTTTGGCAGTCGTCAAATTTGAAGGTAATAAATGTCTGTGTGTTGACTTAATTTGTAGCTAAAATATAAAATAACACCATCCCAGACAGGTCCGATTCTATGTTCATATCTCTCATTTCATTTGTTTGTTCACAACAAGCAAAATTAAAAAGAGAGAAAAAGAATGCAAAAGATTTTCAACTTCCCAGGTGGGCAAAAAACCAAAGCTGATCTCACAAGTTGACTTTCAAAACCATGGATTCTTGGATCTCGCTTTTCTTAAACTATTGCTCTTGTTTTCAAAAACCCAATGCCCTCCAACCCTCCACTCTCCGAGATTCTGGATGACTCAGATACTGATCTCACTAAAAGGATTTGAGAGTCAATAAAATTAGTATCCACTCGAATATTTATTTAAGTTCGAAATGAATGAAAGTAGTATCCATATTATTGGAGAGCGGGGAAAGGTTTCCACACCTTTGCCTTTGTTGGAAGACACCAGTTTGTCTCTCTGTTGTCTCGTGGTCTGTGAGATGGATAGTTGACTTTGGAGGAAGGTGGTGATGTGAAGATGGGCACCGACAAGGACAAGGTTGGTGGTGATGGATTCTAGGCAACAGACAGCAACAGCATGGCTTCTGCTATGTCTCTGTTTGTGTTTGTGTTTTGTGTTGTCTTTCTTTCTTTCTGTTGTTTGTTTCTCATCTCATTTCGTCACCCTCTAAGGGCCTAAGCCTAAGCCTACTCTACTACCCTATTTCTCTGGGATTCATCCAATTACCTTTTACACCCTGGCTTTTACTTTTGTACCCCTTTCACATTTCACAACTTTTTTCACTCAAAATCCCTTCTTCCTTAACCATGGTTAAAAAATTTCTACCAAGTTCCCAAGAAAAATATAATTGGCCATTGTATCTTTACACCTCTAAACTTGTCTAAAATGAGCTCGATCGCAACATTCTTAAATAATATAGATAGTTAGCATGTCACGTAAGCAATATGACCCGTAAGAGACGAAGAATAAATTTGTAGTTTGAACTTGCACATTCTAATTTTGAGCATTTTGAATAACAAAATGTGAGGAACTAAAAAGGAGAATCATTACTAGAGAACATGGAGTTTTCAACAATCAAAAAACAAGCCCAGTTCTTTTTTTTTTCTGGGAAAACAAAGGAGCTTCATATCAATCAAAGCTGCAACTGGTCAAAATTTGGGCATCCCCTATAGCAGGAGAAGAACCAAAAAAAAAAAAAAACAAAACAAAAACAAAAACCAAAACAAAAAAGAAACAACAGACGACTTATATTCCAACTGTACAATAAAGAAAAGGTTCCCTTCCCCCTACATTCTGATGTCGTCGCTACTTCGAGAATCTGCGTGTACGGTTAGCCTTCTTGCCGTCTTCAGAAACTCGCTGCAAAATCTCAAAAGAAAGTGGCATGCCATAAGAATTCAGAATCTAAACGATATCTTTCTTTTATACCATATGATGAGATTGGCAATGAAGAAACAGATTAAAGATCAGCTCAAGAATTATTACCTGAAAGGCTCATCTCCAGCATGCCTTGTCGCACCAAGTGCATCCTGATAAAGAACAGAACTCAGCATCTCTGAGCTTCCTACACCAAACATATTGGCCAGCTTTCTATACAATTCTTCGTACGATCCGAGGACCGATAGGTCGAGAGTACGACCGACGTTCTCCAACTCCATAAAAACCTTGCAATGACCAGTGTCCAAGCCAAGACCAGTTTTTTCCTGACCGTTGTACGAGGTAGATCCTCCATCTGACGAATTCTCCAGCGAACCATTCTGTTGTGATGATGAACCTGAACCGTCAGAAAGGTTTGATGCTTTCTCTAGATTGGCATCTGATGCATTCGTCGTATCTCCAGAGCAGCTCTTAGAAATCTGTTGATCAGGCAGAATGAGTTGGCCAAACAATAAGATGTGAGCTGGTTTTGTTTCTTTGATCTCTTTTGGGCTTTGAATGTGGTTTCCCATTGTTAGCCAGTGAGAAAGGTTATCGGGGTTTTTCGTGCCTCCAAAGATATCTTCGCCATGGATTCCAGGAAGAGGAGTGGCACCATCAAGGTGCTTAAAACCAATGGGAAACTGTCCCGACTGCGGTCTGCTGATTTGGAGGTTGGATGAAGAGAGTCCAAATTGAGTATGCCTGGCTCCCTGTATGCCTGCAGGAATATTGTTATTGGTAATACCTAGTAATGGGTTGGTTGATTCAAAGAAATTGGTCGAAAATGATGGCATTGGAAGGTGACCAAATACGGCAGTGTCTGCTGGAAGCGGAAAACGCGGCTTCTTTCTTGGTGGCGAGAAGGGGGAGACATGGATAGCTGGCATATTTACTACCACTTCAACCGACCACGGGTTAACACTCTTCACATTTTGCAGTAAATCTGGCTCGTCCCATGTCACCTGCAATCCAATCAAACATCGCAAAAATTAGAAGCAAGAACATCAAACTAACTATATTGCTTATTAACAAAAGAGAATGACCAATTGGTAGATCAGAAAGGTGTCTTATACAAAGATCATATTTCCACAAAGTCTTAGGAAGCTCACTCAACAGATGCAGCAGCTGAAGTAATTTTGATGCCTTTTCAAATTAACAGATACAAAATACTCCCAGAACACTAAATTGAAGCTTATAGGCTGTGTGAATATGAATAAATACAGATATAAATTGACATAAACAAACCTGCAGAGATCGCCATGGAGAATTAGGCCACCGAATAGGATCAGCTACCTGGACATAAGATATAGTTCCCATAAACCAGCTTATCCGAGATGAATCTTCGGTTTCGAAAGGCATCTTGAATCTCATACCAGAGCCCCAGTGATGATCCAAAGCAGATTTCACAGTAGAGGCTTTAACAACAAACTCTGGAGTACCAGCACATGGGTAGTACACAACCTCAAACGGCTTTGTGCTGGCAGCAAGCATTGCAGCTTGGATGACAGATTCGACTTTCACTCTTCCGCTCAGGTTCCCATTCGGATTTCTTCTTACCAGTCTACCTTCATTCTCCCTCATAAAATCAGAATACCCAACAAGTGGAGAGCCAGAATTTGTTGGGTTCCACCCAGGTGAGTAATCGATTCCACAACCAATTCCCTTCTTGGCTCGCCTTACTCCGACACAGAGATCACCAGTTTCAGCCCTCAGGAAAACGATTGAGTCACCAGCAACAAGTTTCTTCTGATTCACAAAGTTACTCCACCCCGTCGTCAAAAGATGGCGCCGTGGAGTCCCCCTGTATATATGCCTAAACTTCCAAATCTCACCATGAACATCCTTGGCAAGAATGGTCTGAACAGGAGGCTCTGCCGAGTAATCCAAAGGAGGAAAGATGGTCTCGGCACAATAGCGAGGCACAGAGAATCCCCCGCCGTTGTTTGCATCAGATTGTGTCAGTGTCTTGGCAAAGGAGGCAGGTTTCTCCTGGCTCCTAATCTCACGGTGCCCCAGAAGTTCATCATTATCTTCCACATCGAATTCGTCTTTCCTCACTGGAATCAACCTTATCTTAGCAAAAACCTCATCTGTTTCGGGATCTGCCATATGTCTTATGCCAGATACTCTGCAAAGAATGATCGAAGGAATTCTAGAATTCCCAAAATCAACATTCCCCTGGGCGTGCTCGGCATGACCCTGGGGGAAGTAGACTACCTTTGAGTTAATGGATGGCAATTGAACCATCCCACCAGCACAGGCATGCCATAGCTGAGAATCTAAGCACTTCTCAGGGTTCCTCATTGATTCTATCACCGAATCCAATCCTCTATTCATAATGAAACCAAAAAAGTCCTCCACAAGTCACAAAAATAAGTCCTCCTTGCTTATTGACTGTCAATAAAAATCCTCAGATAATGAATTTTACAATCCAGATGACCAGTAATCAATCACCCTCTAATAAACGATACACAAATTAGAAAAAACCGAAAATCGAGAAAGAACAAAAAGCTCCTGTGCCCTGGCCTGATAACTGGAGAATACAAAATAGAAAAGAAAAATCAGAAAAAAAAATTATAAAAAAAAAAGGAAGAAGAAGAAGAAGAAACACTCAAAAGCTGAATACTACCCAGATATGAAAAATCAACCACAAAAGGTAAACAGAGGCATTTTCTCATCCAAATGAGTCAAACAAGACATAAATATCTATCAGTTGATCTATCGTGATTCTTCAAGGAGCAAAACACATGATCAAGAAATAGGAAAATCAGGCAATAAAATATCCCTATATATCTCCCTTCCTTTACCTTTATCCTGAATCAAAAGTTGACCGTCCAAATTGACATCCAGAAGAGAATCGCAGAGAATTAAACTTCAGTGAACTCCCAAACGCGAATTCGTCGCCATTCACAGAGAACTGAGATTCCAAAGAAAACCCACTCCGATTCCCCCACAATTATCAAATCCCTCCAGAAGGGGATAGAAAACCCAACTCAAATTCTCACGGTTTCGTTACAAAAACCGACGGAAACCCAAATTTCAAATCTCAAAAACCCAATCACACAACAAAAATTCGTCCCAATTTCTTCCCCAACCAACGCAGAAATGGAAAAATTCCCAGAAAATCAGAGACGAAAAACGTGAAATGAAAGTAAAGAGAGAAAAAAAGAAGAAGAAGTAAGAGATATTTGTCACAACACACCCGCCTGAAAACTCTTCTTCCTTTTGCCGACCTCAGTTTATTTGCCAGTAACAAAGTGAGAGACACAGATTTATTTATATTCTCCTCTCCATTTTTTTTTCCCGATTTTTATTTTTCTCTCCTCTTTCTAAATTCTGTTCAGTTCGTTTTGCTTTATTTATTTAATCCAACACCCTCTCTCCAAAAATAATACTCCATTAAACGAGCTTCTTTTTTTCTTTCTCAATTTCACCTTTTTTTTAATTCATACAGAATAATTATTTCAAAATATCTTTGAATGACCCATTTTGAACTTTCTCGCCGTTATCCAGAAAATGAACGAATAGATAATATTAAAAATTTATATTTCATGGAATGAGGAATTTAAACTAATGTATGATAAAAGATGTGTAATTTATTACCAGAATTTTGTAATATTTACTACGTATCGTGTTCGGCCAATTGCACCCGTCTTAATCATTACTTATAAAGTTAATAAAAAGATTGTCAATTCAACATTGACAAATGTTTCACTAATTTAACAATATTCTTGTGTTTGGAAAATGATATTTATTTTAATAAACTTTATTTGCACACAGATAATTGTCATTATTCTTGTAAAAATGTGGGGTTTTTTTTTTAACAATTTTACATCAATTAGAAAAAATTTCCTTTTCTTTCTCGTTATTGTTAGGCCAATATTGAGGCGATATTTTTAATCGATGTCGAGTCCCTATGCAAAATTATTTTTTTGAATAAAAATAAAATTGTCAAAATTAAAAATAGGTAAATTTTAATTAAATAATTATACCTTTTATTATTATTTTTTTTTTTGAGATCTCAAAGAGTGTAACAACCACATCCCAAGAAGACCACAAATTCAGCCATTCTTTCAGGTGTCCTTTTCCTTCTTCTTCTTCATTGTTTGTTATCTCCAATTTTTCATTTTTATTTTTTAAAAATAAACATTTCATTTTTTATTTTTGTTATTTTTATTTTATTTATTGGACGGATCCCAAAAATCGATTTGCCCGAATTTTCTTTTTTCTCCCGCTCCCCGAATTATTGTCCTACTCTCGCTCCTAGCGCGTGGCTTCACAAAATCTCTTGTTTAATTTAAAAATAATTTTATTCTAAAATTACATAATTTGGTTTGATTTCTTTTTTTTTTATTTGGTAATCCATTTCATACATGGTATACATTTTTAAAAAGCTTGCATTCTATTACGAGTTCGAATATTTATTTTAGTCCTACGAAAATTACGAAAATTACTTTTAAATTTATTAATGACATTGGACTATAAAGTCAAAGTTGCTCCAGACAACTCAAGTTGTCTGATTCACGTTATCTTTTAAAAGCACTTCACTTAAGATCAACATTCTTACAAGTCGTCTTAAAGATTTGTGTGCGTTTTACTAAATAAAATAAAAAAAATCTCTTAAATGTTTGACATTGCTTGCTCTAAGAACTAAATAACACCAAACCAATAATTCAAGGATTTAAAATCTTTCTCATGATACGTGACATTAAATATTATAAAATCAAACAAGATTATTATCTTGGTCAAATTTTGTGCACACTCAATCAGCATCCCTAAGAAAACAAAAGTCAATCATGTGAAAATGTGCACTCAAACCAACAAACTATTCAGACTATATCATATATAGTAAATGGTTGATATCAAAAGAAAATACATTAGACATTTTCCGACTTTTGAAGAGAAAAACAATATCAGTTATGTTCAGGTCGACAATGGTCAAACACCTATATAATTATATCTAATTGGGTATTAATATTTATTTACTTACTTGTAATGTAAGTAGGGGAAGAAAAGGAAAAAAAATAAAAAAGTGGAAATAAAGAAAAAATAGTCTTGATTTTAGTTGTGATTTAAGAGCAATTATTATTTTTAAAATTGAGAATAATGTTTGAAAAGAAACATTAAAAAGAAAAATAATAAAGAGTAAAATGGGGGGATGGGATACGGTCAAAAATTGATTGTTTGAGATGGAGCACTGAAATCAAGGGAGGGTGGAGGCGGTAAAAAGGGAACCATGGTGAGGGTTAGGTTGTCATATTTCCTAACTCTCCGGAGCTAACCATGGTTAAGTCTTTAACTGAATCCCGGTTCTCCACGTTGTCGGTCAACAACAATGACTTTTCCAACCCCTCTTTTTTGTTATTTGCGTTCCCCATTTTTAGCTCGCACCCAAGATTTGGTCGACTTCAGTTCAGTTTTACACTCCCCCCAGGCCCATTTTCGTCTATTCACCTCTCTCTATTCCCCATAATGGCATTTCGTGTTTGTAGATCAAAGCCCACAATTTTGACTTGGCAAATGCCCAGCACGTGCGTTCCGACCTACATGTATCTTGACTAATTTTACTGTACCACTGGGTCGGTATGAAGCTTAAACCTATTTTATCAACATGTTTTTGTTTTTGTTATAATAACACAACTGTCGTGGTTTGAATTCGCCGTTTGGAACTTTTACTCCCGCTTGACCATGAATGGATATGTAACGTTTATAGATATTAATTTACAAAGAAACAAAAAGAAAAAAAACCATTACGTATCAACCAAGTTTAGCGGTGCTATTACATAGGATCTTGATGGAACAAATTTAGTAGTATGCTGGCATTAAAATTCATACTTTAAATATTTATTTTGGTTGTTTCTATTATTTTATTATCAACAAACGAATAAGGTGATTTTGAGTGTATATATATATTAATACAATAATACATGGACTTGAACATGATTTAATTCACATAAATTAGTTGAAATGAATATTGAATTTAAACCATGTTTGCGAATATCAAATACAGACTCAGACTTTTTTTCAACCATGATGAGAGTGATTGTAAAAGCGAAGGGAAGAAATTAGGAGTAAGATTTTTGAATGACAAATAAATTCAGACATTCTGGACAGGAATCTCCTTAGAGTACAGTGGAAAAGGACGGTTTAACCAGACATGTTGTCTTGAAAATGACCATTTTCCCCCCATTTTTTTTTTCCAAAAAATAAAAATAAATTATTTGGGATGGGACAAGCAGAGTTGGACATCATTAAAAGCAATGAAAAGACACCCAACAGTTGCTTTGTCCTTTATAGCCTTCAACTTCACCTTTTTCAACTCCCAAACCAATCTTTTTTTGTTTTTCACTCACTTTATGTTTTTGATGATACACATTTGGTATATTTTTGTCGAAGTAAATGATTTTTTTTTTTATTTTATATATACAGGTCTTCGAATGAGTTTACACGCACCTAGACTAATAATTTAGTTAATAAACTTTAGTTTACAACGATTTGGTTATTGTACTTTTATTGAAACTAGCAATAATCACGTGCAATGCACGTGGTATTAAATGTTTGTTTTCAAAGTATATTAAAAATGATATTTAAAAAATTAAAATATGAATTTACGAAAACTTAAAAGTCAAAATAAGAAACATACATTCTCCTCCATAGATACATCTCTACCATTTGATTGTGATGTTTCATATCGTAGTTTGGATCACACCATATGCAGATGATAACACTGTTCTTTATGTAGCCACAATGGATTAACTTCTCTCAACAAATATATTTACCTGAATAATTTTCTCTTGTCAATAAATTTTTGAAAATTTAAATGGCAAAATAGGAAAACAAAAACCCTTGTAATATGAAAACTAATACAATAATCTAATAGGTAAATAATTAATTTAACAAATCAAGTAATAAATATTCATGATTAAGTACTCAAGTTAGTTAGTAAAGACATAAACATAAAAATAAACATGAAATAAGGAATTTAAAAGTAGTTAAGACATATACAACAACAATCAAGAGTCTATATTACGGAGAATACGAACATTAATAAATTAAAATAAATCATTAATATATTAATATAAAAATGTAATTTTATATTCTACCTCATCAACAAATCAAATAAACTTACCCATTTTTTGGATCTTTAGTGTTTCTCTCCCAAATAACAAAAATTTTTAATTTTCATTGCAAGAGAAAAGCCTTCATAAAATTTTTGAGAGAAAAAAAATACACAATTTTATGTATGGTGTTTTCTTTCATGTTATATAGATATTTGTACACGCCTATTTGAGAATGGATATATCATTTCATCAATCACACCTCTTGGATTAACTTATCTATCTAAAAAAAAATACATTGGTCTATTATATTATATATAAACAATTATCAATCTCAATCGCACCCATATGTGAATGAACACATCACTTCTCTCAACAGATACCTCGACCCAACAGTTGCATCCTACCTAAGTTTCAAGGATAAAATAAGTATTTATTAAAAGTGTAGGGCAAAAATGGAAGGCAAAGATTCTCCTCCATAGCCCCATTTATATATAGTATAGATATAGATTTATATATAGTATAGATAACGATTTAACCTCTAAATTTTAATTTGTAATGATTTGGTCTATGTACTTCCAAATAAATATGGATAAAAGATTTTAGTTATTGTAATTTAAAAATTATAATAATTTAGTTTCTACTCTGAAAAGTTCTATCAAAATGAAGTGTCAAACTTTTTATTATATAACGATTTATCTTCAATTTATCAATCTATATATATAAACTTTTTATTATATAAGGATTTATACATGGTAGTTTATTAATATATTTGGTTCCTCGAACTATCAATCTCTATATATATAATTCTATTTACAGTTTTAAAATTACAAATACTAAATTATTACTTGTTAAAATTCAAGAACTCAAATATTATAAATTTGAAAGTATATGAAATAAATTGTTGCTCCATTGAAAGTATAAGATAAAGTATAAGGATCAAAATGTTTTTTACCCTTAATTATAAGTTCGGTCACTAAACTTTGAGTTGTGTGTCTAATGAGTCTCTTATCTTTAAAAATTGTATAACAAATTTCTAAACTTTCAAATTTTGTGTCAAATTCGTTATGACTTCTAAAAAATGTTTCACAAATCATAGATATACAGAAATACACATTTGTAATTCACATATCTATAAGTTACGAAATGAAAAGGGTAAGGTTAGACACATTTTAATTTTAAGTTCGAGGACAAATATATTCAACACAATAATTATTTTCTATTTAATTTCCAATCCAACACCGTTTCTCCTAATATTTTGATCTCTAAAAAAACAAAAACAACAAACAAAATAGTTGTACTATCATTTTTCTTTCATTATTTCTTGATTTAAAAAAGTATCTTTAAATTATGAAATGTCCATATTTCACAATAATTCGTCCTATGACAACGATGTTTTGTCATTGCTCCTTTTAACAACTAGTGAGTGAAGTGCACATCCAAAACTAGCTCATCTTTTAATTTGTATCTATATATTGAAATTCCGTAAAAATAAA
Source organism: Momordica charantia (assembly GCF_013281855.1). Lineage (NCBI taxonomy): Eukaryota > Viridiplantae > Streptophyta > Magnoliopsida > Cucurbitales > Cucurbitaceae > Momordica > Momordica charantia. Next base: position 25,575,783 of record NW_028275162.1, on the reverse strand, counting down.
TTCAATTAACTTATATTTTGTATCTAAATCAAAGAGAGAGATTATAAAGATTAATTAACTAAATGGGAGAATAAGACGGGTAATTAATTAAGTTGAGTGAGAGGAGAGATTATAGGAAGTAATTTAAGGAGAGCCATGAGAAACTATAGGGAGAGGTTAAGAAGTGAGAGATGATTTCAAAGTTAAAATCTTATTTTAGAGATGGTATGGTAAATCATATAATCTAAAATGTTGCTATCGCTTGATAACGTTTTTATTTTTTGTTTTTGAGACACATACGTTATTTGGTAATTGTTCATATTTCTCATTATGTTCCAAACCTATATGTAAAAGTTTTGGAAAACAATAAAATGAAGTTTCTTATTTCTTATTATCGTTCCCAATTTTATTTAAAACATAAATAATAGCATGATTTTATCATTGTTCACTTATAAAATTAATAGTAAATATTTAGAAAATTAATAAAAATGAATAGTTTTGAATGTTTAATTTAAGTCAAAGCAATCATAGTTTAACGATAATTGACATGTATCTCCAACCAGGAGGTTGTGAGTTCAATCCTCCATCCCACATGTTATACTAAAAAATATATAATTTTTACTTTTTTAATATTAAATTATGAAAAACAATAAACAATAAATGGTTATCAAATAAATAACGTTATTATACTGGCACTCAACAACTCTATTTTAGTAACGGTCTCTCCTACTTATCCAAGCTTTAATAGTGATCATCAGAAGAAATATATATTATGACAGGTCAACACCTAAATGTATATTTTTTTCAAAAAGGGACAATTTTGTTGATGTGTTTAATGAACTCTTTTTTTTCCTCAAGTTAAATAATTTCAGGGGGTCAAGATTGAACTATCGACTTTTAAAAATATAGTAGGTATCCTATCTACTCGAATTAACATGTTTAATGAATTTATATCTCGAATAGATTATTATTTCACTACTAGGTAAAATGATCTTTTCAAAAGTAGATTTTGTGTCCATCTAATTATTTTTAGACAAAGATAATAAATTGGTTAATAACTAGAAACAAGATAGTTAAAAAATGGTGGAAAAAAAAAGTAAATAGTAAAATGAAGTAGGAAATTAAAGTGGAAAGAGTAAAAAGGAATAAGATATTGGTGACGCAAAATATCCGGTTAGAGTGAACCGATCAGAGCGTTAAAATCGGGTTTAACTAAACCGGCCACGCTACCGTTACAGCTACCGGACAAGTCTGTCATTTCCTGATTCCTTACCCAGAATAACTTCTTCCCACGCGCATGCCTTTTGGATTCTTCTACGTGGCGGACTGTGATGTAACTCCCCACCCGGGCCCCACCACCGTCACCGTCACTACAGCCTACCCATGGGACCCGCCTCCGTATCTCTGTCTTTTACTTACCCTTCCCTCCACTTTTCATAGTAAATTCTCCTATATATTCATTTTCCATAAAGAGAAAAAAAAGAAAAACTTTTATTTTTATTAGGTTCATATTACCTTTTAACCTTGAATTATAAAGTTAGTTTTTTAAATCTTAAAAATGTGTGTATTTAGTTTTCATTTTTTAACTTTTTTTAACATATTCTTGAATTATATTAGATTCTTAAACTTTTTATTTTTATTATCCAATAGCTATGTGTTTGTTTTTTTTTTAATATTTCATTTATTTATGTATGTGTTAAACACTTTTTTTTTTCCTTTGTGATTCCATTTTTTAATAATGTGGTCATCATGCCACATAAATGTTAAATAAATAAATTTAATAATAGAATCTATTAAATTTAATAAATTAGTGTGAACGTTTATTAAATTTAATATATTAGTTGAACAACGTTCACACAGACTCCTCTATTTATATATATTTAGTTTATTTATAAAATATTTAATTGAAGTAATTTGAAAAGAGAGAGTTATTTCAAAATTAAATACTATTATTTTTAATTTTTAATTTTTTATGGTTTGGAGAAAGAGTATTGTCATGGTCATTCAATGCAAAAACTAACTTTAAATATCTTGAGACAAATGGATAAATTAGTTAGTTGCCTTGAAACTTATGCAATATAATAAAGACTGAATCAAGATTTAAGATGATAATATAATGTAAAACATAAAATATTTATTTTTGGGTATTAAAAGATTAAACAAGTACATGACCTAAAACGGGACTTTGTTATAAAATAATAGAAATAGAAATTAAAAATAATAATAATAAAAAAATGGCCAAGTGGGAGAGTAAAGCCATGGGTGATTGCTTCCAACATTGATTGCTCACACATGTCCACGCGTCTCCGGTGGCTCCTCCAACGCCGCCCCGCCGGCCGTAGCCGTTGCCTTCGCTTCCTTTTGGTCAACTTTTCATTTATATATATATATATATATATATATATATATATATATATATATATATATATATATATATATATTTGTTTGTTTAAATACTATTCTCGTTTATTTAATGCTGACTTCATATTTTCTTAGTATAATATGTGGGGTGGTAATCGAATCTATATCCTCTTTGTTGGAGATACATGTCAATTATCACTGAGTTATGTTCAGCGTGACTTCATTCTTGTTTTTTGTATTTTTAAAATATTTATTTTAATTCTATTACTTTCATTTTTTATTCATTTCAACCAATGTACTTTCAAGACGTACATTTTAATCTATATACTTTTAAAAATGGACAATTTTCTTTTAATTACCATTAATCTATATACTTTTAGAAAGGGACCATTTTCTTTTAATCATAATTTTAATATGACACGTCACTCACTATACTTTTTGAAATATAGCTATAAATTTATATTAAAATGGTTTCTACTGTATATTAAATTTGTGTTAAAATCTTATTTAATAGAGACTATATTGGTCACTTTTTAACCGTACAACGATCAATAACAACTAAAATGAGCAAAATTTGAAAATACAGGGACCATATATAGACCTTTTAAAAGTATGATGACCACTACGAACCAAAGCCAAAACTTCATGGATCAAAATAGTATTTTAAGTCTTCTTTAAAAAATAGAACTATTGGAAGAGACTCCTGTAATAATATTGACCATCGGTTTTACATCATTTGATATATCAAAGGCAGTTGAGATATTACAAACCTTCTTTTGAATCTATATCTATATCCAATGATTATTAGAAGGCATATAGATTTTCAATAAACCTTCCACATTTATCGAAGACAACCATGTTTGATAGGTTTATTTATTAGTCGGGTGGAGATTTAAATCATCAATCTCAAAATAAGTAGTAGATGTTTTAACCGTTGAGCTATCTTATTATTATTATTATTATTATTATTATTATTATTACTTAGTAAATGCTATCCTTTTGTTGGCTTTGATATTCCATGCTATTCCTATATATGATGGTTTCTCCCTTTCACATATGGGCCAAGTAAGAATTTTGGGCTATATGAGGCCCATTATTTAGCTTTGGTTTTAGGCCCACATCCCACATTTTTATCAGAAATTCAAATTAGGATGAAGCTAGTACGTATTACAATTCTTTTACACAATTTCTTCATTTTGAAATTTTCCTTCATTAACTTTTTGGTAGAGATCCGATCCTCTAAATTTCATAGAGATTATTAACCATTAAATTTGAATTAAAATGATATATTGAGATGATAATAATCTCTCAAGATCAAGTGATCGAAATTGAAAAAAAAAAAACGAGAGTAACGGCAGGTTCCATATATACATACAGAGGTGGGGGTGAGGATTCATCAAATTTCCAACTCTATGGTTAAAGACATATGTCTTAACCAATTGACCTATGTTCAGGTTGGCATTTATGAGTTGGTTTATTTTGAAGGTAATATTTATCAAATACAAAAAGAGATTTGGAACAAGCCTCCAAAACATTAATTAATAAAAACACTATTGATTAATATATATAATGGACAGTTGTCCCTTCCAAACATTCCTAATCAAGTGGTTAGTGTTTTTCATAACCTTACCTACTAATCAACTTAATTAATCAATGAAACAAACAATAATGATTGATTTCATTAATTTGATTTTGGCCCATGATTCTCCCTTTTCTTTGTATTGAAAGCTTCTTAATATTAATGTTCTTTTGCAAAGTTGGGCCATATATACTTCCTAAATAATAAGTTTCAAATAATTTATTTGGACAAAATCGTAATCTAACACAAAAAGTTTGATTTATATATAATAAAAACAAGAAACAAATTATTTTTGAGAAGATTCTACAGATTGAAAAAAGAATAAAATCAATCAAGTTAATGAATTCCATTATAGGAGCTTCTCAAACAAATTAAAAGAGCAGCCCATCAGTCCAATCATGGGTTTTGATGTTCTACTGAATTTCAATAAAAACAGCCCACCAAATCGGTGGAAACTTCAAACCTAATTAAAAAAAAAGAAAAAGAAAATTCCTACATTTTGAAGAATTTAATTAGGCTTCATCTCTTCTTCTCCGTTTTGCAGCTATTTATTTATGTGGAGTGTCGTAGATATCGAATTATCGATTTTAAGAATGGTAATGAGTGTCTTATCTAGTAAGTTATATTAAATATTATTTTATAAAAAAGTTGCATAGAGTTTTTTTTGTGAAGTTTGTAGAGTTCTTGACCTTTGTTGTTGTCTATCTAAATCCTCGATATCCGTCTCAAGAAAAATGGTAAGATATCCTCCAAAGTCCATGTCATTCCTTTTAAGCTTCAAAGGAATCTCCTTTTTCTTTTTCTTTTTCTTTTTTCTTTGAAGTTTGAGGATAAAAAGAACTAAAAAAGCCAATGGTATCCCCATTGCAAGGGAGTAGTGGAGAGAAAATCTAATCTTCAGACAAAAACACATAAATTTATCGCCAGTATAGAACTAGAAGCGTCCTTTATCTCAAAGAGAGAAAAACGGATACGAAAATATATCGTGAAAGAACAAAATATATTAAAAAGAACTCAAATTTCATGAGAAAAATTTCATCACTTTTGACTACTATTTGAACTGCAAAAAGAATTTCCTGATAAATATTGATAAAAACAAAAGAATATGAAGGGGAAAAAAAAAAGAAAAAACTAAAACACCACAATACAAAATATATCTAAAATAAACTTATGAGGGACCTAATAGTAATAAACCAAACTAAACCCTAATTTTTCTTCGGCCTCCATTATCTTTCTCTAACCTAAGAATACTTCATCTATTTGTACAGGAAAAGAAAAAAAAAACCATATAAAGAAAGAAATTGAAGTAATAGAAAATTTTTAAGCAACAGAGAGGGCGGCGGCGGTGATGGCGGCGAAGAGGAATTTTCCGGTCACTCACACGTAATCGAGGGCAATGCCAGAGTTAATATTCGGAATGAGCTCCGGCGACTCTTCCGCCGGAGATCTTGCGGCTTTTTCGTCTTGTTTGGTTCTCATTTCGATAACCTTCTTGTGCGAATTGGAGTGTAAACGCGGAACGAAAGTCGGACTTGCCGCCGGCCGGTATTCCGGGAAGAGGCGGCCGGATTTGTAGCGGACGCCGCAGGCGTTGCAGAGAGTTTTCGGCCCTAATGGCCCCGCCCTCCACTGCGGCGTCTTTGTCACTTCGCAGTGCAAGCATTTTCTAACGCCTTGATTAAACGCATCGTTTCGATCTCGCCGGAACGACAATTTGATTTTCTTGTTCTTGTTGCTCGGCGGAGAGGGAGAACAGGACTCGGCGTAGTTCTCGGAATCCGATGACGCCTTTCCGGTTGCGGCTTCGGAAGTCGCCGGCGAAACGAGCTGCGGCGGCCGTGGAATGAATGTCGGCGGCCGAGGTCGCTTGCTGCGAGGACGGCCGCGTTTACTGGCGGCTAGGGCTTTTTTATCGCCGGAGTCGGAGCTGCTGCTGCTGCTGCTGTCGAGAACGGAAACCGGACTTGAGGTGTGAAATTGGTTTGGTGCCGCCGACGACGACGGCGAAATGGAGGAGGTGTTGATGGTTAGGGTTCCTGCGCCGGAGAAGGAATCATCGACGAAATTTGAAAGCCATTCCAGTTGAACGATGTCTTCGTACTGAAAACAGAGCAAAACTTCATCAATTTTTGACCATCAGATCTTACCCTGGTCTGCGAAGTAGGGAATCAAAACCCCTTATTTTTAAATTTTTACAATTTTAAAATCAATGATATTTTTTTATTTAGATAGATTGATTTGGATGAGCAATTTACGTTTTTGTTCACTTGCTCATTTTAATAAAAAATAATAAAAATTTTCTAAAAAAATCATTAATTAATTACAATGAGAATGGAGTACCGCACACAATTAACTCGAATCAATTCACAAATTTTTAAAAAAAATCCCAATTTTTACTCTTTTTTTTTTTTTGAAACTTTCAAACGCGTATTTATTCCTCCAAAATTTATTAGTTTTAGAGCTTTAATTCTTAATTATGACGTCAGTGATATTGTGTGGAGAACTGACCGGAACAGAGAGATCGGCGGAGTCGGCGGCGGAGTGAGTGGACCAAATGGGGGGAAAGGCGGAGTTGCAGTCGGCGTTGGCGGAGAAAGCGACGTCGTCCAGGTCTCCGGTGGGGAAATCGAGGAGGTCGTCGATGTGGTCAAAGAAACTGCCGCAGTCAATCTCGTCGGCGAAACTGTCTCCGATCATCTTCTTGAATTTCCCTGATTACGAAATGGAAAAAGAAAAAAAAAATCAAAACCAAAATCCATATATATCCTTCAAAATTGGAGAAATGTTTGAGTTGGAAACCTGAGATTGAAGATGAAATGGTCGAGGGAATATGGGTTGAGAGTGAGAGAGAAGAGTTCAATTGTGGTTGCAGGGAAGTTCCATTGAAGAAAGAGGAGAGGGAAAGAAAAAGGCTAAAAAGAAAGAGAGGAGAATTGGTGGTTGTTGGTGCCAGCTGTCGTTTTACTGTTGTTTCTTTTGTCTGCTATCTTCACATTGAAGCTCCACTTTCCCACACGGTTCCCTCTTCACCCCCATCCCATGTTTCCATTTTCATATATATTTTTTTAAGTTCAATTATAAGTTTAGTATATATATTTAATGTCTTTAAATTTTTAACGTTAAAAAATACATTACGTGCCTGTACTTTGGTAAAGTAATAATTTAGTCCATAAACTTTAGTTTGTAACGATTTAGTCTAATTGGTAACAATTTAGTCATTGAGACTTGAATTTTAATATGTAACAATTTAGTTATTGTAATTGAAAATTGGTAACGATTTAGTCTTTATCGTGAACTTTCTGGGTTAAGTTTCTTACATATATAAATAGATAAACTAAAGAGAAACCAAATATGTTTATAACTAGAAAGATTAAACTATTATATGATAAAATTTCACACTTAATTTTAATAAAATTGTTTACGGTAGGGACTAAATTGTTATAAATTTTAAACTACAGAGACTAAATCGTTACAATTTAAAGCTTATGGACTAAATTGTTACTTTAGTGAAAATATAGGGACTAAATCGTTACAAACTAAAGTTTATGGACTAAATTGTTAAAGTACATCCAAATGTGTTTTTTAACCAATTTTTTAATTTCGTGCTTTTTCGTGTAATGAGATGGGATTTGAACATACAAATCTGTGGTTAGTGATAGGAGTGATTGACAAATTTTTAATATTGTGTTTAACATATCACTTAATTTTTGTTATATAAGGTAAAAATTAAGGGCACAAACTCATACTCGTACTTGTTTGTTTTCATGTTTACTGAATTCTTTTGATTTCGTGAATATGTGTTTGATGGTTTTATTTTTTTAGTTGAAATTTGAGAATTGAAATCATGAAAATGTATTAGAAGATAAAAATTTGAATAAATATATTATTTAACGTTATAGAATCATTTTTTAATTTAAAATGTTTATAATATATTACATTACAAATTATATAAAAGGTACCAGATTTGTAACATGAAATATGCCAACAAATATTTGAAATTTAACTAAATATTTACTTGATAATTACAATTATTTCTATTAGTTGTGAATATATTATTGAAGACATTCGACGACAGATACAAAAATCTTTTAAAGTATTATTAAAGACATATTCAAAATATTGAAAACATCACATTTAACTATATTTTTCAAGTACCCCTCATAATATAGTATATAAAAAATTTGTATAATTGAAAACTTTTGAGATTCAAACTTATTAATATTTTTTTCTGGTTTGCAAAAATCTACCTAAACTATAACAATTATTGAAACTGCATTTAAAATTTTAATTTAAGTAGTCTAATAATTTTTGTAAGAATAAAAAAAACCAAAAAACATCTCATTTTCTCCCTCTACTAATATTTCACCTTTTGTATTTAATATTAAATTAATTTTTTTAATTATCAGTTTTTTATTGGTATTTTCTCTGGCCTCATAAAAGAGTTTGATAAATAGTATTTCGTATTCAACAATATAGATAATAAATAATTAAAAAATAATTGAAGGACAAAAGTAAATTGATAGAGCTAATATATATATATATATATATATATATATATTGAAACACAGCGAAACATTTGCCCTCCACTTTTCTTACAGTTTACAACTTCACCCATGATTTCAGCTGTTGCATTGTCGGTGTGTCGCTGCCCTAAGACAGTAAAATTGAAAATCTAAATATAGGTAGAAAAAAATAACAACGATAAATAAATATTAAAATAAATATTGTATTCTGTCTATTTAAAAGTCTTCAATAAAAATCTTCTCTCTACCAAAAAATAAAAATCTTCTCTCTTTCACCTTTTAAACTAACTTGAGTTCTACTCTTTGCATCTATCTCTTCCCAAAGACTTTCTCTCTCTAAAAATATGACATTGGAGGGATGAAAAGTGGGTGCTTTGATGAAACTTTTCTTTCTAATTGAAGAGAAAAAAATATTTAACTTGCAATGTACTCATTGAATCAATTTCTTTTGGAAAGTTCTATGCTTTCTAAATGAAAATTTAGTTTAGGGTACCCCAAATTTGAAGGGGACTGGTCAAAGTTTGGGGCTTTGATGTGAATTTGAATGGTTTTAAATGACTTTTATATAACTTAATGAGACACAAAAACATCATATTCCTTACAAGCTAAGGGAATGTTAAAATGTCAATGTTTTTTATTCTCTTCTAAAACTTGCTTCCAGATCCATTTCTAGTTTAAATATATTAATTTTATAGTTTTTACGATTCACATTTTTTTAATTTTCTTTTAATAAGTTAGTTTACTTATGATTGAGGCATAAAGATAGAGAGAAATTAGATTTTTTTTTAATCTTTAAAAAATTAAAATTTATTCTATTCATTCTAATTTCTTTTTTAGAAATTTCAACTAGACTTTAAAAGCAGATATTTCTAAATAATATTTAAAAATTAATGGTCAGTGTTTGACACTAAAAATCGCTATATTTAAAAAAATCTAAAAAATAGTATTTACTTTTTGTAATTTACGCGTAGTGGTATAGGTATTGATATTGGGGTATGAATGCTTGAAATATATATTTTTTATTTATTTAAAAAATAAAATATGGAATTTCATCAATCTCATGTGATCGAGTCGGTGGGTTGAAAGTGGAGAGAGAAAGAATTGGAAAAGGACAAAATTGACCTAGGGTAGCGAGACTTTTTACATTAAATTGGGGTGGGCAGAAAGGTAAAAAGGAAAAGAGGAGAAAAATACCCGGCGCAACGGGCGGCGGAGGAGGGGATATCACGTGAAAAGAGCGTGCGGTGGTGGGGCCCGCAGGCACGTTCCACCGACGGTGTACGCGTTGTTGATAAAGAAAGGGATGAGAGAGAATGAAAGGGGAAATGGATGAGCTCACGGTGGAGCCCACCGCAGAGAATCGACTACTCAACTCCAGCTGGGCCACCTCACCATAACACACCACCAGCCACCCACTGTAACAAGTGTCCAACGTGCTGTCAAATTATAAAAAATCAAATAAAATGAAAGTGATATTTTCCAATTCAATCCCTAATGTTTCAATTTATTCAATTTCATCTTCAACAAAAAAATATATATATATTCAATTTCTTTTCATGAATTTTAAAGTGGGATGATGATATATGGTGCTAGGATGGATATATGAATGAACCGATATCACATTCAAATGAGAGGGGTTCTGAGATTATAGAAGCATAGTTAAGAAAAAATTGAATTTGTAGTTACTACATATACTGTACCTTCATTTTTATAAAGTTGAAAATGTAAAAAGAATCAACTAAATAACTTTGTGAAAACTTAAAAATAAGTATTTAAAAAAAAGAACTATAATGCTATTTTTGTCTAAATCCTATAAATTTTTCATAAAAAGAAAATATATTTTCTAACTCATTTTACATATATGAAAATATTCTTTTCGACAATTTTTCAAATGAAAATCTATCAAATAGTAAAATTTGCGACACATGTAAAAATTATCACACTTATCCAAATGTAAGATACAAATTGATACACATTACTAAGTTGGATATTTTTTTCATTATGTTTATTTGTATTTGTGCCTCTAACATGAAATATTGGATTTGCTACTGATTATAGACTATATATTTCGTTTAAATATTAAATACTAGATTGAAAAAATATAAGACCATTACGAATCACAACATATATTTTGTTTAAAATAAATTATAATTTTGGTACCAATCTTTCATGGGTGAGCCTATTTAGAATTTTTCGATCAGTTTTGATCTTACGCGGGTTTAACATTTGTGTCATGTCGACAAACAAAGTTATCATCAATGTGAGCTTATCAAAATACAAATTCGAAGATTTATTAGAGGTTTTTTAAGAGTATGAAGACCAAGTATAGACATCATTTTTAAGCCTTTGAATATCAAAATTATAATTGAATGAAAAGGAATAAAAATAAAAGAAAGTCACGCACGTGGGGTCCACAGTCACGTGACTTTGCCTCGTGATCCGCACCTTCCCTAAGTTTGTGAAGTTCGGATGATCAATGAAAAAGGAGTGTGAGTGGGACCCATAAATCACAGACCGTACATCACAGTTTTTATTTTTTTATTTTTAAGGGACAAAACAAAAGACATGATCTGATGACGAAGTATCGTGGGCCCGGCCGCACCAGATCATTGAATTATTTTGAAAATTGGGTTTTGATTGTCAAATAACGCGTTTAAGTTAAAAAAAAAAAAATTAATAATAATGTTTTTTTCTTTTTTAATTCTATGTGCGGAATACCGTATACGTATTTTATGGTGAAGTGAAGTGAACCTCCACTAACATTTTAAAAAAAAATTAAATAAATAAAATGCTTGCAATGTAAGAGCAAGCTGGCCCTGGATTTTCCATATTTGTTTTTTTCCCCCAAATGTCAAAGAATTTCCATTGTGGCAGCCCAAAAATGTAAATCCTGACAAAATAAAAATAATAATAATCATTGTGTAGTTTTGGTTATTGGATAGTGAAATAGAAACGTACGAAAATTATTTTTCAAAAACAAAGAATAATATCTGAATATAATTTCTATCAATACCATTATTATTCTGAGATCAATGCATTTTCATGGTGGGCCCTTTTCTTTTTATTTTTCATTTAATTTCAATTTGATTATCATGTTTTGATGATTGAATTTATGTATAAACATCATTTATGATCTACTTGCCGAGCTTGAATCGCATTTAAGGCATCAATTAAACATATCCTTAATATACAAAATTTAATAATAATTTAAAAATAGATAGCCAATTCGTTTATAAGCAGAAAAGTAGCTATTATATTTCTTGAAGTTGAAGACTGAATATGCTGCTACACATTTATTGAACTAAAAATCGATTATATCGAAATTAGAGATCATGTGACTATTTTGACAATCAAACAAAATAAAAATAAATAAAGGACACATGCTACTTTAATATAGTAAAAACCACTTTAAGAAAATTGATGCATCAAAACATAATTGGATAATGTACACATTGTTGTTTGTGTATTTGATAGTGATGAATCAACTATTAATGTGTATGCATATTATATATCGTTCCTCGTTTGTAATAGCAAATTTTGAAAAGTATATCAAAATACTACTTTTAGATTCAATCCATTCGTTTTAACATGGAAACATATGTAAAGAATTGGATTAATTTGTAAACAATGTGAGTTTAATTAATAAATTTTAGAGAAATTTAATGTGTACTATCTGAACTTTTTTTTTTTCCAAATGCAGCATGTATGCAATTTTTCTCTCTAAATAAAACTTCTCAATATGTATTTTTAAGTAATAATTGAATTTGAGTTTACATTGATTATAATATTCTCTTAAAGTTTAATAAAACTTTATACTATATTCAGAAGTACATATATATTTTTTTATGTTATTTATATTAAAGTCTCTTGATTCCAATGAAAATTAGTATATGTTTCCTACCATACTTTTTCTATTTCTTAAGAACCAAACTAATATGTGTTTTGCAATAATCTTTATATCTGGTTGTATTTATTTAAAAGTACATTTAGTCCCCATTTGATTGTTATCTATAAGCAAAAATGAAAAAAATTCTAATTTTGTTAATTATATGTATATTTTTTCAAAATGTTGAAACAGAAACACGAGATAGAGAAGGATTACTTTAGTGCATATATTCTCCTAATATAAAATGAAAAAAATAAGAAGAGCGAAAAATAGAAAGAGTTTGTACAATTTCCTAAAAGTTTGATAACCAATTTTTTTATTAATATTTAGAATTGGGTCTAATATATCTTTGAATTTTTAAAATTTCTAATAAATTATTTCAAAAAACAAACTTTTTAAAGTTTTACTTAACTAACTTTTTCCCCTTAATTTATACACAACTAATTAGATTGAGTTTCATTTTATATTTTCAATTTAAAATTATATGACAAAATAATGTAACGTGTGTGGTAGATCACAAGAAATATATTATATTTGAGAGGAGATCACGCCACGTGGCGGCATTTGTTAGTGATGGTCGTTTAATGATCAAGCGTTATTGGTGAGTTGATGAAGCACATGGTGGGGACGCCCCCATGTGATAATTTTACGTAGAGAATCAACCTAAAGCGAAATACCAACCCTACCCCTATGTTATTTTTTTTATTTTGAAAAAAAAAATACATTTTTCTTTCGGGTTAGGCACGTGCCACGAACGTGGGGCCGGATGTGTTTCCGAAGAATAATTGAGTTAAAAACAAAATGACAATTCTGCCCACGGAACGCGGAAGAGTAAAATGTGGATTCGAAGGGTGTTTTGGTCAATTAGGGTTTAGAAATTTTAATGCATTCGTGTTGTTGCATTTACATTGAATTTTGGAGGAGAAGTTTGAAGAGGGACAGTGTTATTATTATTGCCCACAATTTCACGGCCATTATTATTATTATTTTGGATTTTGTAAGTAAAATTTTCGGGGCCATTTGGCAGACCGTTCAGTTCCATGGACCCAATTTAGTTGATTGTTTGCTGTAACGTTGTGTATATTGAAAATGAGCAAGATGTCTTAATTATTGAACTATATTTATGCTGATGAGAAAAAAAAGAAGAAAATTACATGAAATAGTTAATTTTGCATTCTAAACTTGTTGTTTTTTTGAACCGTGGCTTCTGTTTTTCAAACGACAAAGTACTACATGGACAAGAAAAATGGTTATACTAAAAAAAACCAAACAAAAAGAAAAATAAAAAGGATTGGATTCTCCATTTTAGTCCAGTCAAATATAGAGGTGGAGATAACATTTAGTTACGAGGGGAATAATAGGCGACTTAATCATTGAGTTATACTGACAAAAAATTCTTTGTACATGAATTTAATTTATTTTCTAAAAATTGGTGTGCGACATTATTATGATTTTAATTTCAATCAAAATCGTTTAGAAACAAAAAGTTCGTATGAAGTTGGGCCCGACATGACTTGCTTTTCAGGCCCATTGGACATATGAGTTTAATTTGATCGTACTGGGCCTACTGGATCTTAGTGTTGGGGCCCAAGAGCTCTTACTGAAGTTGGGCCCAACCGATTTGACTGTATTGGGCCCATTGGACATCTGAGTTTAATCTTCTCGCACTGGTGCACTGGATCTTACACGTTAGGAACATTAGGCCCAGAAGGGAACTGTTATTGGGCTTATTTTGATTGGGTCTAATTTTGTTTTAGCCCATGACTACTTTAGTCATTGGAAAAATTAAATACATCTATTTATAAATTTTAAATTTTGGGAAATTTATAATACGGTCGAGATTGGAAAATTTATACTATTATAAATTTTATTTATTTATTTTTGTACAGGCGGAGGTGTTTACTATTTATGAGTTATAATACATTTGAGATTGGTGGAAGAAGAATTCTGGAAAATTTAATTGTATTACCTTCATTTTCGAAAAGATTGGTAAATATGTATTTTGTAAAAATAATTACAAATATAACCATTTTCGAAAAAACTCAGATCACTGACCGACTTAAGGGTATAATTGACTTTTTCTTTCTTTTTCTTTTTCAGTAATCTTAACCGCAATATTTTTTTTAGTACTAACATTTTTTTTTCTAATAATGCTTCGTTGTAAACTTATTACAAATATATACAACTCCCAAACTATTTCAAAAAATAATGCTTTGGAGATTGTACGTTGTCTCTTCAAGAGACGATCTATGCTACTTAACGCTTCCCTAATTGCATGGCGTCTCACTGGCCCCATGTATTTTTTTTTTAAATTCTGGTATGTTGTCTCTTCAAGAGACGACATATGCAAAATAATAACAATGTTGATATTTTGTGATAATAATTGTTTCTTTACTTTTTATTCTAGATGTTCATTTATCTTCTCTTCTATTAAAGTTTATCTTCTTTTCTAAAATAAAATAACAACGAATTCTAAAAATAGACAACAATAATTACTATTATAAAAAAATGTAATTAATTATTTTTACTTTTAAATTATAATTACTACATTAATATAATTCATTTCATTTACTTAATTCGTAAAATAAAATCTATCTTTTTTTAAACAATGTAAATTATATATTTTCTTCTAAAATAACTTTTTAAAGTAACATATTTTTTAATAGTAAATTGTTTTTTGGTATGAGTAGTTATTTTATTTTAAAAGAGAAGATAAATTTTAATATAAACTATTGAATAAAAATGAAAAAAAAAAGTGATATAATTGAAATTTGAACCAAATACATCTAGACTACAAGGTAAGAAAACAACCACTATAGCAGAATATCAACACATATATCGTCCCTTGAATGTCATAATTAAAGGTGCCATGCAACTAGGAGTTTGATTTACCCTTCTATTTATAAAGGTAGAATCCTAATCCCTTTAGTAATTATAGAAGTAGAGAGGGGAGGACCTAATATCAGATTGAGGGTCGAGATACGGTAGAACCTGATCGGGCTGCACAAAAGTCGAGGAGAACCACCAACGTGCCCAGTCGGTGGTCGAGAACTCCTCAACACCGAGCAATCACCCTGGGTCGGCTGTGGTCGGTGGTTCCAGCCTCCTTGGTCTTGTGTGCTCACTCCTCTCTCGACCCAATTTCCGTCTCCTGTTGTTTAGTCGGATCTCATTTTATCTTCTCATGACAACACCGTAAAAATTTGTACAAGAATTTCCTCGAAACACCGATATTTTTAGCAAATGGGTGCAAAATCCATTTATTATAGATTTTATTATTTTAATTAGCAAGAAAATGGCATCTTCTGTTTTACAACTGGAATAAGGGATTGTTGATAAAAAATGGAATTGGAGAGGAGGAGGATCAAAAAGATTTATAGAGAAGTTTTCCATCAACTAATCCTGAATTACAGTACACACCCTATATTGTTTTCATATATTTACTGAGAAAAGAATAATGGTTAAGTATTCAAGAATAATTGTTAACAACATAGAGTTAAAACACATTATAACTTGGAATCTTTTTCTTTTCTTCCTTTTTTCTTTTTAATTTTTTCATTTGGCCGTCAACTAGAAGGGCTCTTTACAATTGAGCTGAGAGAATTCAGTTGGATAGAAAATGAGAGCTTCTATTCTATACAATGTTGATCAGAGAGAAAAAAAAAAAAATGTAAATCTCTTTTCTTTGGGCACCCTCTTCTGGATCAAGTCAACTAAAGGTTCTTGGATATTGTTGGGGAACAAAAAAGGAGTCCAATATTTGAACTTTCTCAGGCAGGTATTTCATGGCTTTACCAGGATTGATTTAGCTGCATCCAAATGATTGAGTCGACATGTTCCGAGAAGGATTTCGGGTAGCTCCTCTTGCGTGTTTCCCTGTCAAAGAACAAAAAAGAACGAGCAGCATTCCATTCAGATGTGTAATTCATTTATATAAGCATTTCACAAGATTGTTGTTCTTCCTTCAGCATGTTTACGGAGAAGGTGCATCGAATTGGATCCATGATTTAAAAAGAAAGGAGAAGTTTGAAGGAGTTTGGATATTACCTGGATTACAAATGCCATTTCTATGACCAAATTGTTCAAATAACCAAGAACAAGGTTGACCACCCCCCTTGCCACTGTTGAAGACCCAACATCAATTTCAACCTGATTTCACACAAAAACAAGAGATTACACAATATCAGGAGATGGAGAGGGAGACAGATTGTTGTAACTACTTTCTACTTGGTTATGACAGTTGGTTAGTTCACCTCCATATAGTTATTCCCACGAAAATAATGTACTTCAAGGGCATGACCGAGCAAGCACGCTTTCTTTCCAACACTTTGCTTGACTATCCATGATCCCTGACAATATAATGAGCAGGAGATAATGTCAGACAACAGACTTCTTGATTCTTCATACGTATGAGCTCTGTTACTGACCTGAGAAATGTAAGGTATGAGCTTAAATCTCGAATTCCTAAAGGTATCATCTCCTTCGACAAAACTTTTGAGCAAGGGACTGCTCTCAAGAGGAGTCCTCATCATGTAATACAATGCCAAGGTGTACATGGTTGTTCCGGGAACCTAATTCGAGTAAGCGGTAGCAAACAGTGAACTTTTTATCTATTCAACTATGATGGCCGAAAAAATATCTTTAAAAAGACCTACTTGTATATTGACAACAAAGAAGAATTCCGGACCGCCCCGTTCTGCATATTTCTGCATATATATAACCACAAGTATTTTTCATTTTCCTCACTCATATGGTGTGCTCTTGTAAGTAAAGGAAATGTAGTTTCAAATGATGGTTTTCGAAAAACTTGAGTGCTAGAAAAACAAGCCAAACCTGAACAATACCACCCGGACGCCTGCTAAGATCATCTTCTCGTCGGTCTGACCTTAGCCAGTCTGCACCAACCATTTGCATCAACGTGCCATTTGCTTTAATCTGGAAAATGATGTATCATGAATATAACTAAATTATATACCATTTTGAGAGAAATTGAGTGGAGTAGATTTTGTTCTAAAATCATCAACTGATAAGAGACTGCATTAGACATGGAACCTCCTCTTAACAGATCAATGAAAAGGTGTAGTAAAGACTGCCAACTAACTCTCTCTTGAAGCACAGCTAATGAAAACAAACAAGAAAATAAAGCTTGCTGACTAACATATAGCTCGATGACGCTTTCAACTGTGAATGCAGAAAATATTACTCAAACAGTAGACAATCTCAGTAACAAGTAGGGCTTGAGCCCAAGTTCTCTTAAACTAAAAACAAACAGCTTCATAACCCTACATATTGAATACCAAAGTAGTTATTATTGGGTTTTGTTTGCTTATACGAACATATTTTGTGGTTCCTCTGCATGTTTTGATTGTTAGTCTTGGCATTTTCAGGTAAATTTTGGTTATTTCAGTTGTATCCTGAATTACATCATGAAACACAGACATATACATCAAAGCATACCTTCTGGTTGTCCTTCAAATAGTTTTGTCCACGTATTAGAAACAAAGAAGGATCTGATGTTGCCCAACTGCAGGGAGAAGAACAATTTGTATCTTTTGGAAGGGTGGATCCGTAGGAGGATAACACAGGTTCTTCTCTAGCCAACTCAGGTATTTCTGCGTAACCCTTCTTCTGAACTGAAACGCACAATTTTACTTAATAAGAAAAATCTAAATACAACTTGTAATTCCACATTCAAAATAACTTTAATCGTAGCCAATAACTGACCAGCAAGATCATGTAACTTCTTCACAAAAACAGCTGCTGTTGATAGTTTGGTCTGGGAAGTATTCTGCAAATATCAAAACAGAACTGATGAACGTGCAAGACAAAACCAAACAGTATTCATAAGAAGTTTCTGGTATGCTAATTCTAAGCCAGCAGAATTCTATGCATTCTGCCACAGATGACCAGCGATATGCGACTATGTAATTAACCAAATACAAAATTTCAACAGTTGGACGATTGAATGATCTACAAAAGAAAAGATAAGAGTAGCCAACAGAATTTGAATCTGAAAAAGTAGGTATAAATACATTGAGGAAATTTTAATTTCAGCAATAAGGAAGTACCGAAGATTGCTGTTGCAAAGTCACCTCAGGTGTCCATTCATTCTCATAATGATCCAATTCTGCAGGTTCAGGAACATCATAGAACTCGTCCACAGCATCGTTTAGTCCAATCAAACTAGCACGTGGCTTTTCCACTTCATTCTCTTTTGAAAACGCCTCCTTGATTTTCCTCATTTCTTCAGGAGATTGTATTTCTGTCTTTATCTCGGCCAATACACTCGGGGGCAACTCAAAATTCATTAGGTCTCTACTAGATGATGAGAACTCAGAAGAAGAATCACCAACCTTAGCACTAAATAGTTCTCTAAGTGCTGCATCATGCATTATAACTCAGAGAACTCAGAGGAAGAATCATCATGCATTAAGGGAATACGTCACGAATACTCTCTAAGTAGTATATTGATACCTGCAAGTCTCTCTAGCATCCGGATAGTAATAGCTCTTGCAGATGACGGGCGCAGATACAGTTTCCAGAACTTCCAATCAACTGCAAGCATGTGTTTTACTAGCGAATGCTTACCTTGGTTAATTGGAGTTACAACATATCCTCCACCTGAACGTTCATCCATATAAGATACTTGAGTATGAAAACAAATTCCAACCCACCCATTACTCAGAAGGTAAAAGTTTCAATGTGGAACGAGTAAGAAGCAAAAGATGATAGAAAAATTATGTATGTATATAATTCCTAAGATGGGTAAGGACCAAGTTGATTCAAGCGAATGGGTTGAGAATGCAAAATGAATCCTCTTCCAGTAAATAACATTGGCTCAGTACTTGATGGGTGTTGAAAGGACAAATTGGTACACGAAGCATACACAAAGTATAAAACATAATTAAGCATTTTAAACGACTTGTTCCGCATTAAAACTATGTTTTGAAGCACAAGTCCAATTATTAAAATATATGCAGGGAATGTTAGCAATGCTGTTGTTTACAATATCTACAAACTCAACAAGTTTGCATACGTTACTTTTAAGGCAAGCACGGACGTAGCCTTTCTGTGGTGGAAACTTCATGTGAAACACAGAATGATATAGTACCACTGTGACAGAAACGGATGGGAGAAGTTAAGGGTAGATATTAAAGATTTCAAATTTCATAAGCATTCAATTTCTCCTGAAAATTGTTACCATATGTGCCATCATCTTCTCTTCTCCAATAGCGACGTAAAAGAAAATCTCTTTTTTTCATCCCCCTGCAAATTATATCATGTTCAGTATACACATATGTATGTTTTTTTTGTTTAATAGAAAACTACACTGAATTCTACAAGATTGGAAGTTCTGACCAAGGTAGCCAATCACGATATAGTTGCATGTGTACGATATCCGTATGACCATCAAGGTGTTCAACCAAACTTCCACGGAAGAAGCAGAAGTCCCATCTGCAAGACAGTAAGAAATTCAATCTCTAAAATAGGAATGCCGATTATCATATGGTAAAAGGGCAGGCAAACCAAAGAATTATTGACTCCATTAATTTTTCAATCAGAATCAGTAGTAAGGAATAGCTATAATACTTATGAGCAAACCATAACCACGATTTTCAATCAATGAATGAAGAACAGAAAGAAATTTGAAAAATACAGAAGTTTGAGCTTATCATACAGTTTCATAAACAAACACCATCATAAAAGAGTGAAGAAACAGAGTGTTTTCTGTGAGAATCTTACTCTGCTCTTGATGGACCAAGAGACATAAGAGTCCGAAAAATTTCCTCAGAAGTTCCACAAACAACACCAACTGCCATTATAGCAGGATGATCACCCCATTGCTGACAAAGACCAAAATTATCAAACAAAAACATCGAGTGAAAACATGCAACACAACAGGTAAGGAGTTAAAACGGGCAACTCACCCTCCGATGGGAATCGTTATCTTTTGATTCTTTGAAAAGCCGTAGCCCTGTATATAATGAACTTAACATATATTAAACGCAGCCACATATCCACTTCTGCTACTTGAATGCAAATTAGAAATTCAGGTCTTACCATTCCGACAACCAAAAATTTTCCATGGGGAAGGTGCTATAACGTCAGATGTCATTGCTTCCATTTGTACAGAGGAATAGACAGTCCAGTCTATTGAAGACTTACAATCCACTCGTTTTGACCCTCGAAATCTATCCAAAAAAGAAAAAGAAGATTCTATGGATATACATTCAGAATGAAAAAATTCAATTATACTTGCATGAATTTATAAAGTCCCAAAAAGAAAGATTTCTTTACACATGCTTATGCATCTACAGTTTCTTTAAATTATAACAAAACGTGTTGTTATAACTATTTCTTCATTTTAATCAAACCCTCTTCAGAATTACACATGCTACACTTCTTCAGCAACCATACTAAATCATGTGAGAGAGTCTCTATTAAGTAGTAGGTCATGCAGTCAGTTTTTAGAATGCTGAAAAATATGAAATAACACAGAGACTAAAATATATTGCATTCACATAGAACTAGTATGAAGAAAAAACAATGACTATCAACAAATAGCATTTTCACTCCACACAGACAATGTCTGTCTATCCATACATGGATCTACGGCGGAGAAAACTTCTCTACCCATTTTGCCCCTCCTTTTTTTAATTTATTTAATTTATAAATATTTTTGAACTTTTTAGTTTTTATACTCATTTTAGTTTTTTTTCTCTCATTTATTGTTTTTTTTTCTCTTTCTAAAATTTCCCCTACTTAATTAAGAGGCTATCAAGGGTGAAACTTTCTATACCCAGTTTGTCCTTCCTTTTTTTTTAATTCAATTAATATATTTGTTTTTTGAACTTTATATACACATTTTAGTTTTTCTTTTCATTTATCGTTCTTTTTCTCTTAAAATTTTTCCCCTACTTCATTTAATATTTCGTTCTCATTTTAGTTATCTAATAAATGTTTAAATATTTTAACTTTCTAGTAGTATTTTAATTTAATTTATCCATTCTTGATAAGTACAATAAACTTTAAATGTTTACTTTTTAAATTTATGAAATTTATTTTGCTTGAAAATTTTTAATGATATTATTTAAATTTTGTTGGTATATTCCTAACTTTTTATATTGCACATTTTATTATTTTACTTTATATATATATATATATATATATTTTTTTTTTAATAAGGCAATTCCAAACAAACAGTACTATACTTTATTTTAAGATTGACTTATTAGTACAATTTCAAAATCGTGTTTATTTTTATTTTTATATTTGATCGAATAATTTTTAAACATTATGATTATTTTTAAACTTTATAAAGCAGGTGGGTGCCAACTGGTCATTAACCAAAACTGAACTAAAGAGCACATTCTCCACGTAAATGCTCTTTAATTCATCTCGAACAGACATGAGTTTTTTAATATCCACCTATCAATAAATAGATTCAAAATCCTTGAATTGTCATACAAACCATGTCAATAACCCGCCAACTAGAGCAGGATATGAGTTCGAATCCCCACTCTCATATGGTTGTACCAGAAAAAAAAGACGATGTTAGTGACTAAATGATGTTCCCCAAAAAATCAGACAAAATCTTATTAACCATGTTAGTAACCAAATGATGTTCAGACAAAATCTTATTTGGTAAAGAATCCAAGGAGGTGAAAGAAGCAAAAAATACTACAAAAGGAACGAAATCAAAAAAATTCTGCTTATCTCGCCTGTAACTAATACATACCTTAAAGATGGACACTGTCTCTTGCAGCGATCCCTAAAATTCCTTGCTGGATCCGGACAGACCTAGATGAACAGTGAAAAATAAGGTCTCGGCCATGAGAAAAACACTTAGGTTTCTAAATGCAAAATCTTATCCCTATTACCTTCATTGTAGTTTCAACCAGTGAGCGGATCCATCTTGCTGCATCTTCTGGGCTGCTTGCTCCCAACTATAAGGTTAAATGTAAAAAAGTTAAATTAAATACATTCCAAATTTATAAACATGTTCTATGGCATAGAATTAACTACACCTTGAGTTGATCATTTTGATTGACGGTATTATACAGTGTGAAGATGAAGAATACCTGCAGATTTCATATGAAACTATCAATACAAATCTGTCAAGAAATAACCAATTCAGAGATACTAGTCTCTACCACCAACGTACTTTTCTATGAATACTCTCTCTCCCATTATCCGCAACTCGAATATAGGAGTCGATTACTGCACTTCTATATGGTTCCTGTAAAAAATAAAGCCTCAATTACTTCCCAATTTTTAAAAAATCAAGTTAAGGATTACGGCAGAAACTTCAGAATTCAAATGCCGTAGTTTCAAAGAAAGTAATTGATCATTTATTTTTACATCCGATAATCAATGTCTGCAAGTCTCTTCAAGTATTCAAGTATACTCCACCGTTTTAAGTTTTTTTAACCATAGACAAAGAACTCCAATGCTAACGTGGTAAAGTTATGCAAAGACACCATGGACAGTAAAATGCATGTGAATATTGACATTCAAAAGAGAGAGAGGGAGAACAACAGGAGGAAAATATGAATTGAAAGTTATTGGCACTTTTTAAATAAAATATCACAAATACAACCAAGGCTTGGAAAATTAAAAAACAATTTTGTGAATGTTTCGGGCCGTTGGTAACTTTTCAATTTCTTGTTTCTATTTCTCCTCTTTAATAAATAAAAATAGAACTGCAAGGTTCCAACACCAATGAATTAGAGAATGATAAAACTATATTTTTATTTATGTTTTGAAACAAATAGACTATAGGAACAAGAAAGGAGAAACTTGTTTTCGTTGTTTCCAAAATGTTTATACAATTTCAAGAATGTTTATAAGAAAGAGAAACAAGGAAAATAAATAGTTGTCAAATGCTTATGTTTCTTAACAAAATTTGTAACGAAAAACGAGAAACAATAAACAGGAACGTCCCTTCGTTACCATCGATTCATAATCCCAATATCTTTGGTTACAGTAATGATTCGTGAAATGTATTGATGTACAACTATTATTAATGTCCATATCTATAATCCAGACAAGTGCAATAATCCGCACAGATAAGAGAAAAACTGTAACGTGGTCGATGGTGGACCCCGGGCATCTCTATTCCCTCTTTCCAATTTTCCTCTATATGGAAGAAGAACACATCAACCAGAGTCAAATACGCTAAAAAAATGGGAAAGAAAACAAGGATTGAGACATAACTTCTTCCGAGTAAAAGCTTAATCAGATTCGAAACAAACAAATTTTAAAAACAAATCAAAATCAACCAAACGAGGTGCTATTAAATTCAATAAAAACGTCGAAGGAGCACGAACTTCCAAATACATTGTGCGAAATAAACAAATACCTCTGTTCCAGAAACAGGAACGGATTTAAAGCTCTTGAGACAGTCGTCTTGGAGAACGAAGTATCGCTTCTGCGAGTACTGCAGCCCGAACCGGTTAGACCGGATGAGATACAGCCAACCTTCCATTTTCCCGTCATTTGTTGGAGCACCCATTAGAGAAGGATCAAGTGGACCCGCTCACCAATTCGGGGGCAAATGATCCTCAAAGCATTGTGATAACAATGGCGAATGGAGTACGTTTCAAGGCAAAAGAAAAATCCCCCAAAAAAAGGACCAACGGCCGAAAAGCAGAGAAATGGAACGATCTCAGAGAAAGAATGTGTCAGGATTAAGCGCAAACGAGGAGAAATTGCACAGAACGGGAGATTGAGGATGAATTGACCCTCTGATTCCGACGGAGGGAACCAGAGAATCAATGGCGAAAAATTCTCAGTGCGGAATTCTTCGGAGAAGTTCCTCTTCTTCTAATTTCTCTCCTCCCGGTTTGCTCTCTCTATTTCCCGTTTTTTAAACACGCTGAATTTTGGCGTACAAGAAAAACAATAACCATATCTCAAATTACTATTTTGCCCTCCTAGAATAGGTCTCTCTCTTTTTTTTTGGAATCTATTTTATTTTATTTTTGTTCTTATAATATAATTCAAATGAGAAGGTTAGAATTTGAATCTCCGTTGATAAAATTGTATATCAATTTTGATTTTTTTAATGACGTTTTAAATTCAAATCATTTCAAGTTAATTTGTGTATTAGTTATATTCCTATTAATCATCTAACATTAATTAAACACGTATTAATTATGACATCCTAAATTCTCGTAATTGACATGTAATTCATGCAAACCTAATTTGATTTAAGATTTAGCATTTCTACTTTATCATCAACAAATTTTGCAACCATAAGGAAGGGTAAAAACGTAAATTCATATCATATAATGACCCTTACAAAAAATGCAAGCTGGAGCTGGGTGAAATTTAGGTAGGCCTCCAATATTAACAAATTATTTGGTATGAACTTTTTAGTGGAGATTTAATTCAACAAAAATAAAAATAACTAATTAATAATTAATTTTGTTATTTTTTTTTCTTGGGTTTTTTTCTAATACCAAAATAAAAAAATAAAAAAAATTGAAGGAGTTAGATGAATAAGGGACATGGGGGTTGTCTTTTAGCCAAAAATGGAATGGTGGGAGTGAGAGAAACCAAGTGTATGGTTCCCAATATGTTGGAACGTCGGCCCTTAAAAAATTTTGAAGTTTTTCCAAATAAATTAATAAATAAAAACCCACCAACAAATTTATTTGGTCAAAGTCAACCCAATGGACAAAACAAAACCTTAACAATCTCTCTCTCTAGGAATTCACTATTGTTTAGTATTTGCCAAGAGCAACAAAACCAAAAATTTGTTGTTTTGGTCTTTTTCCTTTTTTTTTTTTTTTTGTCTGAAGTCAAAATTATTGGTGTGGGATTGGTTTTAACCAAAAACTATCTAAACACATGTTTACACCTCTAATGCCAATTGTTTACACTTCTAAGGCCAACTGTTTTATTTATGTTTTAATGGGTGGGACGAGAACAAGATGCATTTATGATATACTCTTGTGCCCACAAGAAATTTTAATTTCCATCCCCACTTCATTTCTCGATTTGGTAAATTGAGCTGGGGTGGAGATTCTCCACTCCAAGACTATAATATTTTTGAATGTTCTATAACTATTTATCAATGAATATGTAAAATAATATATTTCTATTTAAGAAAACTTTTAATTACAATGTTGTTAATTGAAACGATTAGTGTTCACACGAGATTTTCGAAGAAATTATACAAGACCAACTTATGTAATCGGTTATAACATAATTTGATGGGTCGAATTCAAATGTCCAAAAATAATGTGACATGATTTAATTGACCACTTTTTTTATATCTTTCTATTTAAAGACACTTGTCAAATGTTAATTCACGTCGGTTTAATGACATATAATTTTGTCGACAAATTTATGGGTCAACAATTAGTTTTTAAAAATATTATTTTTATATAATAGTTTAATTAGAAAGGTAAATAAGTATGTATAACTAAGTTTTAAAAATCGAGATACGGAAATAAATCGGAAATACCCTTCCCAAATTTTGGGATTCCCTCCCATCCCATTTTAAACAAATTCTTAATTACAATGTTGTTAACTGGAATGATTAGTTTTAGAAAAATATTTACAATAATTGAATTAGAAAGACAAAGAAATATATATAAGTAATTTTTAAAATTCGAGATAAGGACATAAATCGAAAATAGAGTTGATCTTCCATCCCGTCCCTAAAATTTGAGAGAGATGAAATTTCCTCCATCCCATTTTAAATGAAGATTCCTCACTGAAACCTGACTAGCAGAAGCTTTTGATAACCTTAAACGCTCTCATGCTAGATAGAGACCCAAACCGACCTACTTACACCTCTAGTTGCCAAGTGTTTTCATTGAGAAAGAGAGAGGAGTAAAGAATTGAGAGGCAAGCAAACTATATATTAGGTCAAGAGTTGTCAAAGATGTTCACAATCACACACTTATACCCAATTCTCTTGAAGAGAGGAAAAAAGGAAAAAAAAAAAAAAAAAACATATCTCTTTATGTACACCAAAGAAAGAAAAACCAAAAACCCAAAAATTATTTAAAGAAAAAGAAAAAACAGAGAATTGCTCTCTAAACTTTTTTTTTTTTACTTCCCAAAAATCTGCTTTCACCCTTCTCCCAATTATTCATTTACAGGTACAGTACAGGAATCAAAACAACAGCAAAAATTCCCCCACCTCTTCTTCTTTCTTCATTTTCATCCCTTCTTGGCCAACAGGATTCAAAATCTTTATTCCTTTTTTCTTTCTTATGGTCATTACCTTGGTTTTGGTTGTGATCCACAAGACAACAATGGCTGCAGAAGCCTCTGAGTTGATGGGCTGCCCAGAAACGTAGCCTGCGACCGAGTTAGCATCTCGAGCATCGATGGGGTTTGATAGGACTGGACGAGACTTGAGCTATCAGTTGAGTCGCCTCTTGCTGTTGCTCTTTGCCAAGAATGTGAGCTTAGTCCTGAAAGAATGTACGCTCTTCCTGATGCCTCGTATACGTGCCTGCTCGCCATCCTCTCTTGCATTTCCTTGAGCTCAGCATCTAAGGCAACACACAGTCTGTCGTGGGATTTAGCAGACACGGTTTGCGATAACGCCATCCTACACTTCTCAAGTATGGCAACTGCACCAGCTAAGTCCCCCTGTTCAGCTGCAATTCTTGCCTGCGCCATTGCCTCGGCTGCTTGGAGGCGGTTACATTGGCAGTCCACTTCCACAGACACTACCCCTTGTCCTCCCATCTCGGTTCTCTCGATCCTAACTTCGTCGCTCTCCAGCGTCGTTGTTTGTTTGGTGATGGGATCCCTGTAAACACATCGAACTTTTAGCAGCGGTGTTGAATTTATGGAAGGCTCTACAGGGACATTGACTGAGACCAGAAAGTCTCTCTCTTCATCAGCATACAAGTCTCCGACATCAATAAGTCCTGCGCGTCCGCCAACCATCAGACGACTTGGGTAGCTTCCAGCTTTTAGTGATCCAAGATGGATATTTGGGTGCACACATTCAATTGCTACTTGTAGTTCCTGCAACACGACGCTTAAAAGCCCCCCAATGCACTGCGCAAATGCATCCTGGATTGCAGCTTCAGTCTCAATGAACGAAAAGGTTCCCCCAGATATCTCAGAAATCGAGTGCATAGAGGAAGCGTCATGATCTGCACCAAATCCAAAAGAGTGAACTGGAATCTGGAATCCGGATTCGTCCTTAGCATGCATTGACAAAGGGAGAAGCAACTGGTAATTTGGTTGTGATTGGTTAACCCCCGAACCACTGACCGTGTACGTGTCCTGGCCATCCGACAACAGTATTATACTCGAAACAGCATTCTTTTCCCTTCGATCTTCCATCACCTTAGCACCCTTTCTTAGACCTTCAGCAATATTGGTTCCACCATTTGCAACTAAAGAATTGACAGCCTGCAAGGCCTGTTGGCGACCCGTGTCATTCATCTGACGAAGAGGAAAGAGGCGGCGGGCTGTTGAAGAGAAGGCAATTACAGAGAGCCTGTCACTGGAGCTAAGATTCTGTATCACAAATCCCATTGCTCGTTTTAGCAATGCAAGTTTAGTACCCGCCATGCTACCGCTGATGTCAAGAACTGTTACTAAATCGACTGGAGCACGGGGAGTCAGAGAAAATTGAGGCAAACTAGCCTGGTTTCCAGTACAACTCTGTCTCTTAACCGAAGCAGCCGCTTTAAGATGGACGAGTACAGCGAAATCATCATAGGATTTGGACTTTGGAGCAGCAGAGATCTCTGGATATGTTTTCATCTCTATTATTTTATTGGAGTCAACATCTTCACCATTTCTGTTGCAAGAACTTTCAGCACAAATAGTCTGGTTACCTAACAATTCATCATCGTCGAACACACCTGGCTCGGGAGCCTGACATAGGGGAACGATGAGACGCCGACTCAAATCCCTTCGAGGCGGAGGTAATCGTCGAACAACAGTCATTAAAGCATTATTCTGATTCCAGCCAGTAGGACCAACTGATGTTCTTCCACGAGGAGGGTCCAAATTGGGACCTTGCACAGGGATTTCTTTCCATTTTGCTCTGCAAACTGGACATATTTGATTGCCATGTTTAACATTCGACACAACACAGTGAAAATGAAAGGAATGCGAGCATTCAGCAGTAAAAATGGCAAGTCCACCTCCTTGTTTCATCTTCGTCAAACAAATCGAGCACGTTTGCTGCACATGTCAAAGATCGCAGATATCAGTCAAATAAATTCAGTAGCGGTAGCAACGTATCAAATACACAATCATTTTGTTTTCAGCAATAAATTTGATGATCATCCACAAAATGGAAATCTCACTACATTCAAGACATTTCTAGAAATA
The DNA here is from genome assembly GCF_013281855.1 of Momordica charantia. Lineage (NCBI taxonomy): Eukaryota > Viridiplantae > Streptophyta > Magnoliopsida > Cucurbitales > Cucurbitaceae > Momordica > Momordica charantia. The sequence goes on along the minus strand of NW_028275162.1, from coordinate 25,547,129 downwards.
ACATGATTCAAAATCTAGAAATAACACCACAAAATGAAGAACCGAGCAGCCGGGATGGTGCACAATATTAGAATACAGCCACTCCTCAGTAATTCCTTATGTATGATATTTAGCAGACAAAAAACAAGTTTGATAATAAACTAGACTCTTCCTAATCATATATACCAGAGCAAAAAATGAAAAACAGAGATTAGAAAACTGAGGAACATGAGAGATGATTTTATAGGAAGAAACTCATTTAAATGGATTCCTACTAGGAGAAAAATCATAGAGCTGTAGCCTGTAATTTTTTCTCTCATCATATCATAAGAATTTCAAGGAAAAAAGATCTCTGCAATCTTTGTGTTCCAATATTCCCAAGATGAGATCCCTATTTGAAAACTTCTTATTTGTATGATTTATGTGGGTTGTCTCTTTTTTCGATTTTAAGATTTCCGGGAAAACACGAAACGAACGTTAAGGGTGCCTGTCAAAAGCCCATCTTCAATTTAATGACATTTTTCCTTCAACCTTCTTTTTGGTTTACATTCTATTAATATCCAATGCCCTCTTTGGACTAAAATCACCACTTTTGTCTTCCCCTCTGTGACCCCACCCATTGAAATGAGGATTTGAAGAAGAGATCAATTTGAGTCTCAAAGAAACAATAAAAAAAATGGCAAAAGTTCTGATATATAGGTACCCACAACAAGAACTAAAACAATAAACTCAAAAGTTGATTTCTGTCTCAATGGATTCTCTCTTCCCATTTGCAAGATTCCAAAGTATAAACAAGGAAATTAAAATCTCTTCTTCCTCTCTGCTTTCCCTTCTTAGTTTCTTCAACAACAGTATACATATCAACAAGAGAAGAAAAAAAAACCAAATGAATAAAAAAGACAAACCTCCACTCCACTCAAGTTCATATGGCCTTTCTAAAAACCACAGTATTCCATCCAGTGAAAAACTAAAGAATTGGGGGGGAAAAAGGTTCAAGATCCATAACTTTACTTTATGCTCAGAAGGAAACAAAGCCAATAAAACTCAGCATAGAGAATCAGGATTTTGAGTGCATAGAAAACAAAACAAAGGCAAAAAACCAAACAGACCTTTGAAGATTTACTGCCACTTTTGGAGAAAGTGAAGCCATGAGAGGAAGGGGTTGGGGTTGAAGGGCGAGAGGAGCCCCAATGCGCAGGAGAAAGAAGGGCAGCATCAGAAAATCTCTCGGTGGAATCAGAATCAGGCGAAGGGGAAGAGTCCTCCAGTGTTTTGGGAACAAAAACACAGAGATTCATACCAAGAGCCACCTTCATTTTCCTCCATTTACTACCCATTTGACAGTCTTCAGATCCCAATCCCCCACCACCACACAAAGCTTGAAACCAGGCAAACAGACCCCAAAAAGTGCCAAAACAGAAGTGAATACACAAAACCCAGATCTCAAACAAGCCCCTCTGTAGCTGTATCCAATCCTCTCCTTTTGAGAGAGAACTGAAATGAAATGGGCTTTAGGAAAAGTTGAGGGAAGAACACGAATACCGAGAGAAAAAAACAGGTCTAATGGAGTTTCATCAGAGGGAATGGATAAAGGGAGGGAATGAGAAAGCTGGGTTTGAGAGTTTTACAAGTCCTCTGGTTTTTGTTGTTCATGGCCGCCAAAAGAGCAGAGAGAAAGAGAGAGAGAGAGAGAGAAGGCAGCTTGTTGAGCATTGAGGATTTGACCTGTGTTTTCTCTGCCGTTGAGGTTAAATAAAAGGACACAAAATACAAAAGCACGTTTTGGGGTTGAATTGAGAAAGCTATGTGCTTTGCTTTACCAAAAATCTTTATGACTTGCAAATTTATATTTTCTTTCTTTTTCTCTCCCTTTATTTCCAATCTCACCCCATCAAACTTTTCCATTCTTTATTACAGGGGATTCTGGTGAATATGCCATACTGTCCATTTCAATTCCAAATTTCCATCCTTTTCCACAACCCAATTTCAATTCTGTCAAATTAAATCCAACCCACAACCCAAACTAAAGGGACAAATCCAAATTAAAGTAGTTTGGTTTGATTTTCATGTAAAGTTTAAGTTTTTACCATTAACAAAGTCTACTTTATGTTGATGGGTATAAATAAGAGTTGACAAATTTATTAGCCAACCATAAGAAGTAAGAAGTATTCTCTGAGAAGATCCGTTTTAATTTTTCTGAGCAGCCAAGCCATTGAATTGACCTATCACAAGCAAATGTTCTGAACCCTAAATTATGAAAAAAGAGATTATATTCTCCTTTGTCTCAATATGAAATTCTTGCTTCAATATTCCACAAATTATATTATTCCAACTAAAGTTTCTCAAAATTCCACTCAATTCTTATTGGGTATTCTCTTCACATATGGGATTAGCACGAACAATATCGTACTTACTCATCAACACCAAAATATTTTCCTCTATATTTTTCTCTATGAAAATTAATAGAGGTCAACAAAAGATGAGTATTGATCGATTAATTCTCTCTCACTCTCGCTTGTGAGATACTATGCTCTTTGTTTATAGGAAGATACCCTTTTTCACCTTTTGCAAATTGGTTTAACCATGCTTCAAAAAAAAGATTTTTAATTTTTGTTTTTGTTTTTGCTTTTTTTTGTTTGGTTGGTGTTAGTGGCTGCCTGTCCAATCTCTTTCTCTCTCTCAAAGCATATCTATAGCTCTTTGACTATAAGATATGAATGGGTTCTAGTGGATTATGCCAAAATATATCTCCCTATTTCTATGCCAAATTAATAATAATGCATTTGGAGAAAAAGAAAGACAAAAAAAAAAAAAAAAAGGAAATACCCTCCCACTCCCTCCCACATCAATCACTACTTATCCACCCATTGCATGACAAAGGTTTAATCAATGGGCTGGCCCTCACAATCCATCATCATAAATCATTGTTCAACATGGAGTCAAATGTTGTTTTTTCTTTTCTTTTTTTCTCAATAATTATAGGTTGAAGATCTATAAATAAATAAATAAACAATGAAAATAATAAAATTATAGGCTTAGTGCATTATTTTCCAATTTCAGTACGATAAGTTTTGAGAACTTATTTGGTAAGCTTCCCATTTTTTGTTTCATTTTTTTAATAAAATAAAATATAGTTGCATTTTCGTAACTATTTATTATTTTTTATAAGTTAAGATGGGGTATTTTTTATTTATGTTTTGAAAAATTTTGGAAAGGGAAATAAGAAAAATGTTTATAAAAAAAATTGAGAAAGAAGAAACATACTAAAAATAAGAAACATGAATGTTACCAAACTAACAATAATTTTTAAAAATTGTGTCAAGTATGTCACCGAACATCAAAAGATGTCTAATAGATCATTAAACTTTTTATGTCTTATAAATTTAGAAATTCAATAACCTCTAACATATCTCTAAATTAAAAAGAAAAAAATGTCTAATAATTAAATCTAGGACTTACTGGATGCAAAATAAATAAAAAAATAAAAAAAAATTATTAACTACAAAATTGAAAGTTTATAAATTTATAATACTCTTTCAAATTTTGACGATAACATAAAAAATATTTTTTTAGAATTAAAAAACTAAACTTATAATTTAACAAATAAATATTCATTTAACTCATATCCCAAAATCACACTCATCACAAATCTAGTGTGCGATTTGTATATAATTGAAGAGATGAAAACAGATTGTAATATAAATGCAAGAGAGATTTAAATATTTTCTATTTTTTTTGGGTTTAAAGAAATGAGATTACTTTTTAGAAGATAATGATGATGAGACTGAGCATGGCACACGTGCAAATCATCACGTGACAAGGCAGCAGTCAGCCAGCAGGAGATTCCCATGTCAACCCTAAGTTTGACATTTTATTTAGCTGGATTTTCCCCCTTCTTTAATTTTTCCTTTCTTTCTCTTTTCATTATTGCCCTGCCTTTTTTTTTTTTTACCCTTCAATGATCTCGTAAAATAACCGTCTAATATTTTAGGTGAATGACCACCGTGGAATTTGAATGATATCTCTCGCTATTTATTTTATATTTTTCCACATATTCAATTCTGTTGGATGAAAATTAAACATATAAATTTAAATTAATAAGTCATTTTCCTCTCTATATATAATCTTCTAAGGTTCATTTATCGAATCTTCCAATGTTACTTTGCTTTTCTTTCACAAAGTCAAATACCCACAAAACCAACCTATATGCCCTCCAATTTTCTCTACACGTACGTATATATATATATATATATATATATATATATATATATATATGAGTTTGATAATTATATATATGTGACGTAATTCTGAATATGAATTCAACTGATTAAAGTATATATTATCGTCCCTAAAAATAGATATTTGAATCTATACCTCCCATGTTTGTTGGACCGAAAAAATTACTTAAAAAAATCATATAGCCATGACATTTGATAAATTTAAATTGTCTCTAAGCCAAAAGCAAATACAAAACTGAATTACTATGTTTAAAAACTATAATCGTGTGGGTTTGCTGGGGCTAAACACTATTTGTGGGTTAAATATTAACGTTTATAACAAGTTGATAATTTGAAAATAAAAATAATAATTTCTCGATTGTACTAGAATATAGGGTTAAAAAAAATTAACATGTTTTCATATCTTTGAAGATCAGTTTATTCTCAAATAGTTATCAACTCCCTAATCTAGACCAAATACATATAGTTACTTTATACTCTTTTTTTTTTTTATCATTTTTATTTTTATCACATTCTTATTTTGAAGGTGGAAAATAACTGACACAAATTAAATTACCATTTTGGTCCCTAAACCATTTTACTTTATTAATGATAATTATATATAGAATAAAAAATATGCTTGGTTCATGTACCTTTACTAAAGTAGTGATTGATTTAGTCTACGAATCTTAATTTATAATGATTTAGTCACTGTTGGAATTGTTAGAGTCGATGTTCCTTTTCGAAGAGCATAATTGAAGTATAGTGTTGAAGAGGTCGACAAATTGGTAACAATTTAATTCATGAATTTTAATATGTAATAATGTAGTCTATGTAGTTAAAAATTTGTAACATTTAATCTTTGTAGTTTATAAATACATTTCATCCTCATCATTTATCAAATATATAAGAAACTCAAGTATCTTAGAGGGTGACGAATTAGCAAGGGACCAGGGGTCTTGTGGTAAGTTTTGGGTTCAAGCCTTAAAGTCACCAATAAGATACATTGCGAAATACGTGTAGAATCATCATTAAGACCATCATACTTGCCGACCATCTATGAACTGATCGGATTAACCAACCAAAGTTAACTTCTGTCATTATATATTGAACAGAAGTAAAAGTCTCAGTAATGATCAGACGCTAGTAAAAAGTCATAGCAAACCCTGTTAATCATAGTGTTGGTCAGTCTAGGCAACGAACTCTAGTTATAGAAATTCAACAAAAGTTATATATATATATATATATATATATATTAACTTTAATGGATGTGCAGAACAAAGTAATCTTTAACCTTATATATATAATTTTACTATATAAAATCTCTGACATTAATGATGCAAATTGAGTGGAGGAATTAATAAAGAAAACAGTAGAATTTATTTATTTGGACACCCACCAAAGGAAAAAAAAATATCTCTCATTGATATGTCTCCTCTTTAATAGTAAGCTTTTAAAAGTTTTTTTTTTATGATAGAACTTTGAAGAACAAAAGTAGGGTTTATTATTATTAAAAATCTTTATTTTGTATATGCATGCAGTTGAAAACTTTGACCATTCATTATCATATAAAACGGCGTCGTACGAAGAGCTTAATTTTTTTTTTCCTCCTTTTACAGCGCTCCCTCTACTAATGATTTTGTTTACAAAATTATTTTGGTAAATCTAATTGATTGTGTTTATTTCTCTAACTTTGGCTTTAAAAAAATCCACTCATTCATTTTCATGATAATTTTTTTTATTGACAATGACTTATCTACTTTAATTATTTATAATTATTATGCCTTTCTTACTCATTTGTGTCAACTTTTTACTTTTCTTTCTTTTAATTAAAGTTGACCAATAATTTCTATTGTTAATAATGTTGTTACTTGCAATGAAAAATAACCGTAAATCAGAAATTAGGTAAGTGTGGGAATTAGGATTAGTATATTTAAATACGAAATTAATACTTTTAGTTTTCGTTTGTTTTCGTTCCTATACTTTCAAAACATCTATTTGTCTTTATATTTTTAAATTTTGTTTATTTTAGTCTTTGCTTTCGATATTTTTGGTCCATGTACTTTAAAAAAGAGATCATTTTGGTCCTGTCATTTTCATGTTTATCTCAATCAAAATTTTAGCATGACATCTCACTCGTAAAATGTTTTAAAATGTAACAATATGGAAGATTTTTCATTGTATATAAAATTTGTGTTAAAAATTTACCAATAAAGATAAAAAAAAATGGTCACTCTTTAAAAGTACATAGACCAAAACGAATGTTTTAAAGTACATGAATCAAAATGAACAGAAATTAACTATATATAGAGATCAAAATCAAAATTGAAAAGTACAGAGACGAATATATGCTATACCCAGAAATTGTTCCTAAAAAATTAATTAAAAGTTCAAACTTTTAAAAGTACTCGAATCAAATTGAGATGTCAAACACCTATTCAAAAAACAAATAAATAAAATGGCGACAAAGTATGAACATTATGTACATAATTGAAGGTGAGATAGTGAGATGAATGGTCAATGAAAATGAAACTAGTAATTTGGTAGTTGTGAAACAAAAGTCAATGTTGGCCGCAAATAATTGCCACAAAATTATGGTCAAAATTTCCCTCCCGGGCTACTCCTATACGAAATTATTCAATTTAACGCGTAATTTGAGATTGAAAATTCGAAGTTCCAATTTTTTGATATGTTTTGGTTGGCTACATAATCACATGTCTATTAACATTACTAATTATTATACGTTAACAGTGATTCATATGTTTTGTATTATCTCTAAAAAAATGTCATATGTATTCTTAAAATAAAATTTTGAGAATATGAAAGGGGGAAAGAAATATATTTTTAGAACAAATACAAAAGTAAGTTCATAATTGAGACAAAGAAAAAGTAAGATAGTAGAGAATATATTATATATATATATATATATTGTTTGGGGTCCAAAGGCATATATGAACATAAAATCTAAAATTCTCTTTGGAAATAATAATTTAAAACAGCTGCATGCACTTCCCCAAATTCCTCTCTCTCTCTCTCTCTAATGTCAACCAAATTAAGGATAAGGTTTTGAATATTGGGTAGTGGAATTTCTTAGCATTTTTTTAAAATGCTTGCTAGCATTGGTCTATTAGAGAATCACATTATAAACCCTCTCTCTCTCAGTACTCTCTATATATTTCTAGAGAGAGAATAATATTGATGCACTATGAAAGCATAAAGCATCAACCATTAACAAAGATACACACTCAAAAAAAAGAGATTTTTTTTTACAACATGTCAATATTCACGGATTCATCTCAAAATCAATTGACAATGAGAGGAGTAGCTCATGTTTATTATAAATCATTGTAAGGTCTCTTCTCTTTTCAATGTGGGATCCTTAATATGCCTTCTCAAGATCGTGGTTCTTTTAGCTCATCGATCTTGGTCGGATCCCATTTTTGGATCGGTTGTTCGTTTAAGCGTTTTGGGCTCCTGATATGATATTAATATTCATGGGGTTCCCTCACAACCAATTGACAATGAGAGGAATAACTCATGTCTATTATAAACACTTGTAACAGTACATATACTCTTTTTTCTTTTCATTCATTGCTTTGCCATGTCAGTATCGTATTAAAAATGATGTGAAGTCTATTGTCATTAAAAAGTTACTCATAAAGACAAAATCGTACAATTAAATTCTTTATATTTGTCCACTAAATTAAAGTTTACTCCCCTCCTTCAAAAGACAACCTTTTTACAAAAGGAAAAGGAGAGGGAAAACAAATTAAAAAAAAAAAAGAAAAAAAAAAAGGAGAGGGAGAAAAATGGCCTATCTTTTTGGCATGGCCAAAAGTTATTCCCTCTCCCCCACAAAACAACAATCAATAAGGAACCAATACACTCTCTGCATTCCCTGCCCCCAAAAACCTCCCTTTCCCTTCCTTTTGATTACCACATGCATCCCTCTACTAATTTCCCCTAATCTAACCTAATTTAACCCCACTCTCCATAAAAAGGGAGGAGCGAGAGAAGTAGACCCGAGCGGAGCGAAGAAGGAAGAACGGATACAGTTAGGGGTGGAACTATAAGTTTTTTTAAGGACGGGTAAATTTTTACCTGTTAATTGACTTTTAGAGCGACAGACTACAAATGGAGTTTGTTCCTCTCCTTCACCCATTAAAGATTTTTATTTTCTTCTCTCTCTAATTTGTCTTCGACAATTTAAAACGTAAAATTTTATTCCTCGTTTTGAAGATTGTTTATTCTGCTCGGAGATGTATGAGTAAAGAATCTAAGTGGGGGAGAGGAGAGAGATGGAGGCGGGAATTGGATTCCCTTTAAAATGAAGCTCTAACATATGGCAGAGACTTTCTAGGGCAAGTCAACGAGAAAGCTGAAAACTTTGCTCTTTTTCAAATATATTATTCATTTTTTTTATGTATTATGATACCCTCTACTCTCATGGTGCTCCCCACTTGGGTGTTTTAATTCATTATAACACCAATTATAAAGAAAAATCTCTCATCTCTCACGTCTCTCGATTAACGTCTACGTGAATATGGCTCAACGATCAAAATATCTCACTTCTTTTTTAGAAGTCGGAGATTAATTCAATCATCTATTTCCATATTTGTTGTACCGAAAGAAAAAAATTATCTCTCCTTCTCGATAACAACTATTATTCTTGAAGCGAGCGTAAGAGAGAAAATACTTCCCATCTTATTCTCTTTTACTATTTGTTGGGGAACATTTTTGGATGCGTCCAATTCAAGAACATGTTCAACTCTTTCATATTGCCTCTTTGGTAAAAAGAGGGATCAATATGCATATAAGTACGTATATACATACATTTGTGCATAAAAAATGCATTAAAAAGTTGTTGAGATGTTTGAAATCGAGTGTGCATCACTTCGCGAACGATTTTTTAGAGTAGACTATTTTTTTATGACCGTTCCTAACTAGAGTATAGTTTAATTGATTAATGCATTATACGTCATGAGATTTATAATTTTAAAATATGTGAACGTGGAGATTCGAACCTCTAATTTTTGGTTAAAGATATATGTGTTGACAAGTTGAATTATATTCAAATTGGCTCATATCCTATCTTTGTTGTACTAAAAATATGCATAATTTGTGCATTAATTGAAACTCTAAACATTTGTCAACATATTTCTACCAACACTCATTTTTCTTTGAAAATATGTTTATTACTTTAGAGATTTATAAATAATGTTTCATAATTAGTTGAAGAGATGGTGTGATGAAGGCACAATTGAAACTGGGAATATAATTAAATTAATTGTGTTGGATGTGAGATAAAGTAGCCAAAGGATATTGTATTGGAGTACACAAAAGTGAGAGCATTATTACAATTATTATTTTTTTTTCCTTTCTAGAAATTAAAAAAAAAAAACATATATTCCCTCTGAAAATAGCATGTTACTTTATGATCTTGCATGTAAAAGAATAAAAATAATAAATAATAAAATAACCAGCTATAGCCCATTGCTTTCCTTAAAGTCAAACACTTAGCCATCCATCAATAATGTGGGCCCCACATGTTTCATCTCTTGTCCTAATCTCTCTTTCTACAATTGTGTGACACAAAAATTAAACATGATCCATATTAATGTGCAATATATTTGAGATGGAAGCCATTGGGCTTTTTCAGTGGGCTATTATGTTTGGGCTGGCCCATATTTTTCAAATTAAATGATTTATTAAAATGTTGTAGGTTAACCACAAATAATAAATATACAAACTCTTCCACTTGAAAATATATTTTATATCTATGTTTACCTTTTTTTTCTCTCTTTTTCTTTTTCCAATTTTTATTAGGCTTGGAAATACTTTTTTTCTTCTTGAAATTTCATTCTCAGTTTTCTAAATAAACCCTCCAATTTATAAGAAAATTTATTAATGCATTAATTAATCATATTTTACTCGGGGTTGGGTTATTGTAGTAGTTGTTGGATTTAAATTTTGAGATAATTTTTGTAAAATTGGATACTTGAAGAGAAATAATTAGTTGGAAGGATTATTTTAAAATATAGTACAAAGGTGATTTTACCCTATTTATACATTTGTTGCCATTTTCTGTTTATTCTAATTTGTTTATTGCAATTCTTTTTTGCTTCTCACTTATGTTTAACCTACAAATTTGACATTCATTATTTACACCATTTTTTCCATTAGTAAACTAACAATAAAATGAACCTAGATAAAATTTTGAATCACTTTGAATCACTTCAACTTCAAGGGCTAAAGTGACATTTTTTTAACCCTCGGAACCAAATAAACAATAACTTCAAACTTCATCGACTAAAAATATATTTTAACTTTTACCCTGTACTTCATTACATTTACTAGTTTCTCAAAATTCTCTAAAAAAAAAAAAAGAGGCATTTTGTCAATAAACCTTTGACAATAATAATCAACAAGGGTAACTAATCTACATTTAGACTGCAAAACTTATGGCAAGAAATGGCTTTAAATACAGCTTCACATAAGTGAACAATATGGGAACAGTGGCCTGAATTCTAAAAGACTTCCAAGTTCATGTTCCCTGTTTTTTTCCACACAATACTCACACCATTGGAGAGACATATAAACGAGTCAAGTGGGGGAGTTGTTCTTTCATCTTTGAATGTTCATTTTGTTTCTAGCTATCAAGCCACTGTCCACTGTATCTCGACGTGTATCATCCCGTGTTTCGAATTGATTAGATGATACTTCTCGTTGATGCGTCCGTTGTGCACAACATCGGTGAGATTTATCTCAACGTGTCCTAGTGATTCCTATGGAAAGATATGAACTCAAAAGTGTGTTAACTTTCAATGCAAGAGAATAAAGAGAGAAGACTTGTCATGAGATATTACCTTTGATAGGAAACTGAAAAGGGTCCTCCTGCTCCTGACCTCAATATGGACCTTCTCTTCTAATGGAGGCTCCTCAAGCATGAACTGGAAGTCTTCATTCCAAACCGGGTCACGACATTTCTTCACCATCTGCAAAAAATAAGAATCAGGACGATGAAGACGACGACAATGACGAGGAGGAGTACCCCATGACTATGGTTGGCATATGGAAGGCTAGAGTAAGAATCTGTACGGGGGAGATTTACCTTTGTTTTCCTCTTTTCTCCTCTAAAGTGTGCTACAATGTAAGGATTACTATGTCGTTTTCCCTCCACACCTGTAGCTCCCTGGACTTTAACCGATAACAACCCCGCTCCACCTACAAAATCATCGAGTAGATCTCTTGCATTTTGGCTTGCCATACTCCTACATGTAACATCTAGCATACCACTACATTTGCTACTTTCTTCTCTAAAAGGAGTAAACGTCAACTCAACCACGAGTTGCCCTCTCGGTTTCTTGTTATGAGAATCATTTATGTTCGTGTTCTTCAGCAAGTCGAGTGTTAGTTCCTTTGTCTCATAGGGTTCAAGTACTTTCAAGGGGACTAGCTGCATTCCCAACCTATCGTGTCCACCAACCTGCAGTGGGAAATGAATTCTCAAAGTAGAATCTTATTCGGTTATGGTAAATTTGATGGACATGTAATTAACTAGTCAGGAACTCAATGGCATTGGAGAGGAGGGGAAGAAGGACCTTATCCCAATCATAAACTTGCAGCTGAAGAACTTGAGATTGTGGATCCTTTACAATAAGCTTGAATTTCTCATTCCAAACTGGATTTAAGTTATTCATCTTAATGGTGGTTTTCTTTGACGGTAGTCGTTCACCGCTTAGACTGAGTTTGACATATGGATCTGACGTCCCCAATAAGTCCATCTTCGAGAGCTTTAGAGCCTGGACAACCTTCACGTGTAGTATTCCCACAGGCTTTTTCGTCATCGCTCTATACAAAAACCAGGGTTATTCAGTAAGTAAATCATATATGGACCAACTTGTATAATATTGCAAAGTTGCCTCTGTTTGTTCAGATATTGGATCAAAACACACACTGAATGAAATCAATTGGTTGCATGATCTGATTGAAACTTACATTGAAGAGTCAAGAATCGGTATCCCAAAAACATGGGGCCAAAGATAGAGATTTGCAATTTGTTTTTTGATAGTCTCCTACACATATGCAAGAGTTAGCTGACTAAAAAATCCATCATTCTAAAGTAAACATTCATTGACCAAGCTAAGTGGTTCATAATTGATTATACCAGTGGTCCAGTGCAGCACCTGAACAAATTGATAGAGGCCAGATATGGACATGACATCACATCCTAGTACTTTCATTCCAAAATCTACATGTGGCTGGATATATGTAATCCAAGAAACAAAAAACAAAACATAAACTATTATATATGGATGAACTCGCCCGTTAAATAAAGCTCAATCAATTGACAAATAATGTTTTATCGTATGTCCTTATACCTTCTCCAATAAAGATACAACAATGTTGGAAAAACAAGGAAAAGTGGGCACTAGAGGCTTCAAAGCTGCCCAAGGTGCTGCGAAAATTTGCAGGTCTACTAACTGAGAAGATGATAGAAAGTCATTTTTTTTTTTTGGAGAGGGAAGGATAAACATTACTCTGTCATAAATTTGCTCTTTTGGATCTTCTGACCTGAATTTTTATGTTTAATGAAAAGAGTCTCAGCACCAATACTATGTTGGGGTTCCCAGCCCATCTGACAGCAGTTTCCATGACTATTTCATTCTCATTAGTCTCATGCACTTTGAAACCTACAACAAAAACAAATACAACGTAATAAATTTATTACTCGAGTCACTTAATTAAGGAGCTAGAAGTAAACAAATATTTGAGAATCTCACATCACAAATATGAAGGTAGGTGTTCGAACCTACAATCTCTTAGAGAAAATAGAGATACTTTAACTACTTAGCTCTGCTCGCATTGCCTGATGTTAACAAATATTAAAATGCATACAAGCCTCAGCAACCTCATCTCCTCGAGATTTTATTTCCTTTCAAAGTACTTGTATCCTAAACTTAGTTAGCATCATGCCAACATCTATCCTCTGAAATGGTGGCCAGAACCTGTCTAGAAGATATCAATTTCTCATCACGTCCATGATTTGAATGAATTAATACAGTCAAGAACCAATCATATAGGATGAACTCTCGGATTTATGCTACAATTGTGCACATTCTATAAACTTCACTTAGAAGGTGATGTTTCTTCTAAACAAGATATAAAGATGCTTCTCCGGAGTAAACTAACCGTAAAGCCTGGGGGGAAGAGTTCCAAGGCTTAAACATTCGAACTCGATAGATTGAATATGAAACTTGCCAATATACTCTGCAAACATTGGTTTAGCGATGGCTCTTATTCTATCACAAATAGCCTGTACATTCAAGAAATTGACGTTAGCGAACAGGAGCACACTTTAAAAGAGACGCAACTGTGAAGTCTCACCTTATCAAGATAAGGCCACATGGCTGCGAGGAACTTGTTCAACCAGTCTACCTGTACTATTTATGCATTCAATCAGACAATATCAAGAAATCAAGAAACAGGGGAGACAGAGAAAACAAAAAAAAAGACCAAATAAAGGATTTTTCGAACCCGATCAAAATCAGGGTGCTTCACCCACACTGGAATTTCAGGAATAAGCTCTTCCAAAGCTTCTGAATCCAGTTCGTAGATTGGCCTTATCATTGGATCCTGCATTCAAGAAAAAAGGAAGAAAGATTCATTGTTGACATGAAAATAAAACCCCCAGCAATCTTCCATTCTAAGACCCAAATAGAAGTATTGCGAGACTGCATTAACAGAGCTGACATTGCAAATTATTGGATACAACTGAACGAACTAGAGAGTATTTACTGAAAACCTCAAAAATTGGTCATATAAACAAATTAACAAACACATTGAGTGCAGAAGTGGGATTAGAGACAACCCCCCATCATATTGGCTAAAATAGGCGAGATTACACGATGCATTTGCAAAGTTCTCCAGAAGAATCAGAAGTGGAATAAGCAAGAATCAAGGAAACCCATTGGATTATTATTATACCTTGACCTCCTGAGGCTCCGAATAGATGAACAAGAAGAACCCCACGAGCAGTCCGAGAGGAACCCCAATAATTCCAAACCCAATAATCCCCAACACAGTGCTGAAAAACCCCATCTCCTACGACTCCGAAGAAACCATAAACAAAACTTGAGAATCAAAGCGAAGAGTAAGAACCCTCTGCTTTTTGCGGATTGGTGATGAATTCAAAGAGACAAAAATGAATAAAATAATGAATTGAATAATGAAAAAGAAGAAGAACAACAACAACAAAAATAGAAAGAAAGTGAGATCGTAACGCGGAAAAATGTCTTTGCCGAAACCGCCAACGCAACGCAGAGATGAGAGACACTCGAAATTATACGAAAGCTTCACTATGTCCTAACGTTCTCGGAAGGTGAAATGACTGTAACACCCTCGCCCTTTGTTACTGTGACAGGTTTCTTTTTCTTATTTGTGGTGGGGTTTAATGGTCCAGATGGAACCAACGACCTCAACAACTGGAGAAAATGGCGGTTAATGATTTTTTTCTCCTTTTTGAAAGAAGAATTATAAGAGGATTTATATTTTATTTTTCTGAAATAAAATTTCATTTATAATTTATAGATTATACCTATTCTATTTTAATCTTGCAAGCCACCTCAGTAGACTTCATCATACAGCTGTCCAACGTATACATTTCAATATGCTAAGATTTTTAATTTTTAAATATAGATTATAGTACCTGATCGCCCCTATAAAATAAAAAATAGTAGGAATGTATTTTTAATGTTGTCTCTCCTCTTATTTACAGAGAGCTCAAATTAGTCTGAGAGACAATCTCGATTGTATTTAGTCAGGTCTATCTGGTCCTTCCTAAGTTCTAACTGGCT
This sequence comes from Momordica charantia, assembly GCF_013281855.1. NCBI lineage: Eukaryota > Viridiplantae > Streptophyta > Magnoliopsida > Cucurbitales > Cucurbitaceae > Momordica > Momordica charantia. The sequence continues at coordinate 25,532,077 of NW_028275162.1, read as the reverse complement.
TAATCTAATCATTATAACTCATGTCACTTCTTTAACCTTGTCTTAAATGAATCGTAAATACAGGAATTTCGTTCCAACATTTTTTTTTTTGCCATGAAAAAATAACTATATGTCACCTCACATGAGTTTCTTTCTTTGTTTTTGTTTTTTATTTTCAATTCATGACGTGTTTCACGCTACATAGATTGGATATGATGGCAAAGTTTTGAAACGTGTGATCTAGATTTCTACAAAATTCAATATAAAAATTTAAAAATAATGATAAAAATGATTAATTCATTGTTAAAATTAAATGAAATGAAAGTTTAATTAAAATATAATTTAAATCTTATATTTACTCCTTGATTTATATTTACAATGTTTTATGCTCGTAATTGATTTTGATTAATTAAAAAATGTTATATACAAATGCCTTATTTTATTTTTTTAGAAAACAACTACCCATTGAAATTTAATACCATAATACTATTTAAAATGCTCATTTAAGGTATATTCTTTAGTCTTGTGACTGTTAATCCAAAGATTATTTTTCTATTTTTTTTATTATTATTATTTATATCCTTTAATGGGCATTGAGAATTGACAATTAGGAGGCAAGTCTATGCTATGCGGGATTACTATAGTTAAAATAATTAATTAATTGCCTTTTAAGAGTAGTTTGGTATTGAAGCATTTACCTAATTTTAATTTGTTTGGAAAGTTTTAGAAGGAAAATAATAAATATGAAAAATAATAGGATGAGTGTTTTTTTTTTATATAATTGTTTTGTATTCACAGGGATAACCTGTTATCTCCCCATCTTCTTATTAATAAGTCACACCTCACTTCCACGTATCTAATTTTTCTAGATTTGATTTGCTCCACCTATTGAAAATTCTACGGATTCTTTTTTTGTTCATCAAAGTTCATCCTAATCTCCATCGAGATTACTATTAGGACAGAAGCTTTTTACTCATGGAGCTATATATATATATATATATATTAGAGATTACCATCCAAAACAAAATGAAGATAATGTATTGACAAGAATGTTAGACGACTTTAGTTGCTAAGGGTCCGCTAACATTATTTATTTATTATTATTCGTTTATATTTCTTATTTTTTTTAAATAAATAGAAAAGTGTCTGGTAACTATTTGTTATTTCGCTCTCTAAGATTTCAAATTAAAAAGATAACATTTTATATGAAAATAATTTTTTTAAATTAAATATTCAAAATTTGTATCTTATGCTTTTAAAAAAATTTATTAGTTATTTTATAAGTCAATAATAATAAAATAATATTTTTATTTATGTGTTGGAAAATTTGAAAATTGAAACTTGATGGTGTTGTTTCCATGATTTCTAAATACTTAATTTAATAAATAAAAAATATTAGAGTAGGTAATTCAATAATAAGGGAGACCATGTAAAAAAAATGGTCCAATTAACTATTGAATTAATGTTGGTGTGGTCCTAGTTCAATGTACACACTATAGTAATTTGTACTCAAAATACTATATAATAAATGATCAGCTCATTAAAACTTTGGGAACAATTGAATTTGGTTTTCATTTAAGAAGTTTAATAATGCATCATTTTTTACAACCATTTTTAATGGAATCTTTTGCCTTTTGTCTCTTTCCCATTCATGTTATTAACTTTGAGAACCTTAATATTCTAAATAATAAAAATTTTGCCTTTGGATTTGAAAAGTAAACTAATATTAATATTTTTAAGATGGAGGAAAAAATATAGATTATCAATAAATCATATATTTAAGAGTTCATTTTGATAAGTCAATTTGAGCGTAACTCAACTTTGATTAAGGTATCTATATCTGACAAAAAAATTTCTACTTATGTATTGCATTCAAGAGGGGAAAAAAAGGTTCATTTGGTAATATTATGAATTTATTGTATTATAATTTTTATTAATGGAAAATAAATACGTAATTGATAATTATACTTTTGTTTATTTTTCAATATTTAGTATGCGTTTATGTAAAAAATAAATAAATAATGCTTTTATTTAATATTTTTAAACATAAAAATAAAAAATCATATTTTTTCTTCTTTTTATAATTTAGATCAAAATACTATTTTGATTCATCTACTTTCAATTTGTTCATTTTGTTATCCTTACTTTTAAAATGTCTATTTTGATCCCATACTTTCAATTTTTTATTTTATTTTAGTCCATCTTGATACTTATACTTTTAAAAAGTGATCATTTTGATTCTTTTATTGTATTTTATTTTGTATATGGTCTTTTATATTATAATTTCAATATGACATCATACTCAATATATTTCTTGTAACTTTATATATCAAAGGATTTCCATTGTGTTAGAATTTTGTAAACAAAAATCAAAATGGTCACTTTAAAAAAATATAGTAAAATGGATCGATGTTATAAGTACACAAACTAAAATTGACATTTTTAAAGTAGAAAGATAAAATAAATCAAAGTTAAAAGTACGGAGACCAAAATAAAATTAGAAGCAAACGTTGCAGAATAATTCTTTGAAAATTCATTTTTCAAACTTTGTGATAAAGTCTTTTGAAAGTGAAGGCTTAAAATAAATTAAGCTTTTTAGACAAGCAAGCAAGAATATTGAGGTTGGCATTCATATATTCTTTGTATGGAGCAATTAGAAAAATGTTTAAGCTTTTACTTTGAAAATCGAATTTTTGGATTTCTAATGAATTTGTGTATGAAAGGGGAAAAGAGAAAAGAAAAGATAAAAAGTAGGACAAATAAAAATGCAAAGCAAGAATATTTTTCCTTATGAATATATTTTAAATAATAATAAGAAAGAATATTTATTGTAGAAAAGAGCATAAAGAGGTGCGATGAGTCACTGATGCCTAATATTTTTCCAATCTTAGGATTAAAAATTAAACACATTGAACTTATTCTTTTATTAAAAATATAAATGGGTTTGAAAATTTTTAAATTTAATCATGTATACTAATCCTCAAAGAGTGTGGTCTTGTTTTGTTGTGTCAATCTAAATATAATTCAAATTACCTATGTTCAACAAAAAGGTCGGTGAGTTCGAAATCCTACCTCCTCTATACAATTTATTTGATTGTTTTTTGTCTCATTTTCTTTTCATTTGCTTTTTTTTTCCTCGATACAAATATAAATTTAGATAGGAGAAGATTTCCTCAAATAAACCATTAGAATTTGCCATAAATATGGAATATATATTTATAAATATATTATATAGTTTATGTGGATACAAGGAACATCAAATAAATTTAAATTTTATTTTCTTCTTCGTTAAGATTTGAGAAAAATAATAATATATATAGATGTAGGTCATTGTCTAAAGAACGTGTGTGGTTGGGGAAAATTTTGTTGAAATTAATAATGGAAAACGATATAATAATTATTTAAAATAATTGTGAATGCGAGGTAGCAAAATAGTTGAAATTGCTAGAGATCGTTGTCAATTGGCCAACTATTATAACTAAATTATAAATCCTTCAATCTTTGCCAATTTGTCAAAATAGAGAGAGAGAGAGAGAGAGAGAGAGAAAAATTAAAGGGTTTTTTTTTGTGTGAATTTGGTTACTTTCCTTTATTTTAAGTGATGACCAATTGTTTTTTTTTTTTTAATTTATTAGCTTTTGTTGACGGAGACACCTATATATCGTGTGACTATGAAAAATAAATAACTTAAAAGACAAATATGTTTTTTTTTCTCTCTGTTGTCGTATACGATAAGATAGGAATATGACATGTTATTTTAAAAGGTTAGCGGTAAGATTCAAAGTATGCACGTGACCCTCTCGCATTGAGACACATGTCCTTACCTAAGCTCGGATACAATGAGGACAAGGAAAAACTAGCTAATTGTACATAAGGTAGATCTCAACTCAACTCCTACTTGGAAAAGATTACGTCGGTAGAAGATCCGATAACAGCCAATAACATGTCACTTCTACTAATAGGTAAAAGATTTGTTGAATGACAGATACCGAAAGATATAACTGATTGAAATTATTCAAATAAATAAGTGGTCAACTTTTTAAAAAGAATACCGTATTTGTAATTATTTTTATAAAAATATATATATATTTACAAATTGGTTAGAAAAATAAAGTTGCGCAGTCAAATTTTCCAAATGAGAAAATTAGATAGAATATGGCTTATTCAACCATGGTGTTCAGAAAAGTGGGCTTAGGGCTTCAAAAATCGGGCCAGACAAAAAGCCCATATTAATTTTTTTTTGGAAAGCTAAAAGCCCATATTATATTTCCACGTATATATATATATATATTAATAAATTACAAAAGTATCATAATTTGCAGCAAAAGCGGATTGAATTTTGAGAGTATATTTTTTATTTTTACTGTTTTTTATATTTGTTAAGGATTTTTATTTTGACTGTGTTGTTACCATAGTTCTAAATATCCGTCGACATATTGACATTTACATCGATACATCCATATTTTCATTGGTCGATATCGACATGAGAGGTAAATCGACATTTGCATAGTACAATAAAATCGACAAAATATGAAAAATATTAACAAAATGTCATATATATATATATATGTAATATTAATTATTTTAACTAATTTAGAAATATAAAAATATTTATTTATTAATTTAAATATTTTTTACGATTTTTAAATTTTTCTAACTTTTATAGAAATATCCATCGACATCGATATTTTATCGATATTTCTATAAAATTGAAAACATTTAAAACATTAGTTGCTACATTCAAATATCATAAATTAATTTCCAACGGTTTTTCTTTGGTTAAAAAACTTTAAACCGAATTATTGATTTTCGATTTTAAAAAACATTCAAAATTGATTTGAAATCACGTTGAGAATATTTTTCTTGGGAGAGATATATTTTATTACCCTAGATATTTTCATTTTTTGTTTTTTTAATAAATAAATATATAAAGATTTTTTTTTCTAAAATAAAATATATAAAGGTTCCACTTATTGTTATCGAGTTCTAAAGAAATAATGACTGGCAGCCTTAATTTAATTAATATCTTAGTGATTTAACATATTTATTATTATATTATATTTAGTAATCATTGAGAACATGATCTCCAGTACAATTGAATCAATTATTGAAAACAATTAACTATTTCTTTTATAATTAAAACTATTGTTGTATAAAAAAGTTCGATATTGATTTGGTCTCCTAAAAAAAATATTCAAAAATTTCAGCATTTTTTTATAGAGATCTGAAAGAGAGAAAAGGACTTAAATTATATGATTTATGAAGGATTATCTTTGATTAATTATCGTTTTTCATAATATTCAAACATTTAATTTAACTAATTAAATAGATATAATTGTAGTTGACAATTTCATCCCCTTCTAGAATTCTTACTCATTTGCAACTTTGTAACTCATCTCATATCAAACCCATATCTATAATAGTATCTCATCCAGTTGAAAAATGTTTCATTTTTTTAATCTTAATACTTTAATAATACTTTATAATAATGTTTTGATCCACTAATAATTGAGTCGACAAGTTGATAATGCGGTATTATTATTGAGTTGCGACAGTTGACTTGATGTAATTTTGTAGATATATACAGCACATACTTAACGATTACCTATAAACTTCAAAATATGGAAACTAAAATATATTTTTTAAAACAATGCACAATTTAATATTTTTATCATAAAGAAAGGCCTAATGTTCACAGGATGCGTGAAAAAAGTTAAAAATTACTAAATTGAGGTGAAGCATAAATTTTCATAAGGAGTAAATTTTACTTCAAATTTTGTTATATATACGATGTTTCAATTCTAAAAATTTATCACGTAAATTAGAGATAACTTTAAATCTTAATTTATCTCAGAGAGAGAAAAAAAATATTATTTAAAGTATAGAAAACTAAAATCAATAAATTAACATATAATAAACTTAAAATGATACAGTGACAATTCATGAATACCAAATATACAAATTAATTATTGTTAGTATAACTCAACCGATTAAGAGATAAATATCGGAAATTTATATATTGACTGCACATGTTGTTGAACTCAGTATATATATATATATATATATATATTTAAATTCAGATAAAAATCAACTTCCATCAATCTATGTACTTTTTGTGTTTGTCTTAAACCCTCAAGATTTATTATATATATAAACTCGAACAAGAAATCAACTTAAATCTAGCTGTCGTGTTTTTTTTTTAAATCCTCGAAATTTATCACATCTTTAGGTTTCATTCATTTAGAATGCTAAATGTGTACATTTGTCCATTAATGTAGGTTACTTTTCAATTTTATACTCAATTGTTTGAAACTTTGGATTTTCCTTTCTTTTATGTATTAAATTTCTTTGAATCAAAGTATTGCGTGAAAAAGTAGAATTATTTATAAAGTAGACCTATTGGAGATCCAGTTTTGACAAAAATACAAATAAGAGTAAGAAAATTTTGAATTCTAGACAACGAACTTTACTAGCGAGTAGGTGACAATAGCTCTTGAGTTACGTATTTTAATTTTCAAGCACAAAAGTATAATGAAACAAAGGTAAGATAGATATTATATAATGTCCATATAGAATTAAGTGTGCATTAAGTAATATCTCTCATCGTGATTTGAATGACTTGTACTATATTTATAATATAAATATTTTAAAAAATTAAAAAGATCCAACAATATACATGATGACGTGGAACACGCTAGTGAAATAACAAAATTTGTTAGTTGCATTGCCCAAGTTAGTGAATATAGTCCACTTTCATTCTCCTATAATTAATGAGTTAACACAATAACATAGATCAAACTCATATAATTAATGTTTATTTTTTTAATATATATTAAAATTATTAAATTGAATTACATTAACTTAAATTATTGTGTTTAGTGAATTTATTCAAATGGAGTGTTTTTTTCCCTTTTTTCTATTAATTTAGAATGATGAAGGTAGGTGGGGAGTGGCGACAAAATCTTGCATCATCACAATTTATTATTATTTAAAACAAAAATAAAAACCATTGCTACAAATCTTACCAACTACATCTCCAATTTCTTATTAATATTTGTTGTCCTTATATTAATATTAAATATACGAGGGTAGGTAAGATTTTCACATGGTCCTTTTTTTTAATAGAAATATTAATTCTTCCACTAAAGAGAGAAAGAAAAATTCAAACTCAAAACTTAGTGGGTGACTCGAATGTGGAGGATAATGTCGACATGATTCTTAAAAATTGGAGGTTCGTTGCTAAAAAAAAAACAGTAAAGAATAAAAATCATATAGGATTGACTTATATTTTCGGTTAAAAACTTCATTGGTATAAAGTAATTTTTTATAAGGTTAGAGGTTTAAATTCCATCGTACCTTATTTAAGTGATACAAGATTATTGTAAGGTTCTCTTCGACGATTAGATTCATTTTGATGTGAAATAATTTACTCGTTTTAATTGAATTGGATATATAGATGTCTTAACTCGTTAGCTATATTCACGATACATGTTTTTAGTGAAACTGTCAATTTGATTGCTTGTGTTAAAAAAATAAAAACAATTAATTTATTAAGTCAATATAAATATATAAAAAAATACTTAGGTGAACAAATATATAAAAACAAAAACCAAATAAAATAGGAGAAGGATTGGTGATGGGCATTTGGTAAAGTCGGGCCAATCGGGTTCTGAAACATGTAGAGACTCTAGAAGCTTCTCCAATCGAGTTCTAAAACATGAGCCTTCTTCAATCCCCTCTAACAATGCTTAATTAATTGATCATCTAACATCGACATCGGCATCGACTGATTACCTTATCGAGGCTCAATGAGTAGGAATCTATGTGTCGTAGTAATTCGTCAACCTCTCTCTAAACTGACCGACTGAACGCTCTAAATGAATAAGGATATAGACAGCAGAGTAAATCAATAATTCTAATCGAAGCCAGCAACTAAATACAAATAATTGAACTCGGATGGATAAAGTGATTGACGACTTCAATTCAGCAACTAAACCCCTTCATCCTTCTCTGGTATCAAATAGTGTAAAGCCACGTGGTAAAATCTCCACAAAAGAATCCAACGGCCAGCGAGAGCTTTCAACTAACCCATGGGCCGACCTACCAACTCTCTCAATGCAACCAGCGTTGTGTATATATAAATTATAAACCCAATTTTATTGCTCCAAAATCAAGCCAAATTTCTACTTCAATTTTCGCTTCCATTTAAATATATATTGAAAAAAAATAAAAATTCTTCATTTTTCTCAGCCACGGGAGATTATTCTCTCTTCCTTCTCTCATAATGGAATCCCACCGTGATAAAAACGGCACCGTTGGACGCGTGGATCACTCTTTATCTGTGTGCGGCGGTGTGGCGTCGTACTGGGGCGCCGCGGCGGAGGGCCTCATGGGGAGCCATTTTGACGAGGTCAAACGCATGGTCGCAGAGTTTCGTCGGCCTTTGGTTCGGCTTGGCGGTGAGACCCTCACGATTGCACAAGGTAACGAGATATTGATTGTACGGTAGTTAGGAGCTCTTTCTCTCGCGGTAGTGCGCCCTCCCTATTTTGAGTGGGTGCTCGCAAGGTCAAAGTAAAAAATTGGCATCTTTCATTAATACAGGGGTAGGGTAAAGAGTTTCAGTGATTTACACCTCGAAGTAGAGTGTGTAAATACCGGATGCATAGGTTGAGTCATTCGCTAAACAACTTTTGTTGGACGATCAACCAGGTGCTCCTACCCAAGCGGACTAATGAATGCCAACTGGAAGAACTCACTTTCCTATCGTTCAGTAGGAGATCCCTTCTTGTTTGTGGCTGGAAAATGATGACTTGTTGCTAATGGGGAGAGATCTTTCATTAGGGTTTGATGCTCCTCAATGGGGATCCCCAGAATAATAGCTTGCTTGTGGAACCTTTGTTTAGTATTTGTTTCGGGGTATTCTTGTACAGCTTGGCCCTTTCCCTGGCGCACTGCCATCGAATCTACTAGTCCTCCTCAAAGCCAATGGGATAGAATTCCTTGCGAATTCGAGTTTTCCGTGACAATCCAGAAATGTCATGGTTCCTCATATATGCATTCCATCAAATTAGTGCATAATTTGACGATTTCGATTTTCTTTCTCCGATCCAGTTCGTTCTGTCTTCTTTCCGACGGATCAGCCCTATGAGATCGAGAAGGGCTTCCGATTCTGTATGACAACAAAACGAGCATTCGCTGGACGGCCAAAGATTGAATGAAATGTTGGCATGGGGTTGCGGCTCGACCTCAAGTGGAGGCTAGTAGTAAATGGGTTGTCGATAGTCTGAATAAAGGGACCGATAGTTATGGCATAACGACTAGTTTTGGAGCCACATCCCATCGAAGGACCGATCGAGGAGAAACCCTTCAAAAAGAGCTTATTAGGTGAATTTTTTTCTCATTTTCGTCAGCAACGTCAAGTTTAAATTTTCACTCCATATTTAAGATTTTAGGGGATTCGAACTTGCAACCTTTAGAGGTATATGTCAATTACCCTTAAGCTATGGTCGCTTTGACCTATATAATATTTTTATTAAATAATTTACTAAAAATTAATAGCAGTGACTAAAATAGTTTTTTTTTAACCAATATTTATGAATTAAATTAGAACATTCGAAAATTTTGAAACTGAATTAAAAAATATTTAAAATTTCAAAAAGCAAAATAAGATTTAAGACAAAATTGGGCTTACGTTATTGGTAGGGTTTGTCATTGATGATGTGCAAATACTTAGCGAGTTTGGTCAATAAAATTGAACTATTTTACGGCAATTTTTGGTCTCTTTATTATTGCTTTTTTATTTATGGGCGAGTCGGTGACTTTATTTTATTATTATTATTCTTTTGAAAAAGTTGGTGACTTTAACTAATTGCCTATTTTTTTCTGTCATATAATTAATGAATAAGCCTACACGACGACATAAGTGGTTATAACGAACAAATTTATGGTATTCTTCTACTTATAAGTTAAATAGGAGAAATGGTACCTACGTCATTTTTAATACACTGTTGATGTGTCAAGTAATAAATAGAAGAAGTATGTTACTCTAGTAGTACCAGAAAATTTTCCAGCTATAATTATAGTGTAATTATTGTTATTTTTTTAACAAATTATAAAATATTCCGTTCCTAATTAAACAACCACTTATTTATATATTTTTATTTAAATTGTGATATATTTTTAAATAGTATAATATATCGTTTTTGGGATTTTTTTAATAATGTGAATTTTTAAAATATTTACCAAAATATGCCTCATCTCAAACTAATTACAAGAATAATGCTTTGAAATCAGAGGCGACCAACAAACGTGGCGCTTACTCAGCGCCACGGTAATTTTTTTTTTAAAATTAACCATGGTTGAAGAGACGACCATGTCTTTTTTTCTTTATTTTTTTAAAATACTAGGTTTTTTTTTACTTTGGTCGTCTCTGAAGAGACGACCAGAAGAGGTTGCGGCGGCTAGACGGTGGACTGATCGGCGGAGACGGCGGCGGAAAAATCGGCGGCGGCGGCGGCTGAATGTATTTTGGATATGGGGATAGGGGTGAGGGGTTAGGGTTTTTAAAACGAAACCTATTTTAAAAACCCAAGAGACGACCAAGGCGCCAGCTGACGCCCATAAGAGACGACCAAGCGGGATTTGAAAAAATCCCGCCTAAAATGTCGTCTCTTCAAGAGACGACATGTTACGTTATTTTAAAGAAAAAAAGAAAAAAAAGACATGGTCGTCTCTTCAACCATGGTTAATTTTAAAAAAAAAAAATTACAGTGGCGCTGAGTAAGCGCCACGTTTGTTGGTTGTCTCTTCAAGAGACAGACCAACTTATGCCAGCTCATAGGTCGTCTCTTCAAGAGACGACCTATGAATTTCAAAGCATTATTCTTGTAATTAGTTTGAGATGAGGTATATTTTGGTAAATATTTTAAAAATTCACATTATTAAAAAAAAACCCTCGTTTTTGCCCCTCGAAATGTCATAATAAGTTTATATTGTTGTTAAATTTTGAAATTTTAATAATCAATTTCTGAAAAGAAATTTCAAAACTAAATCAATTACTTATGATTTTAAGATTTTAGTTAATATTTAAAGATGTTTTCAAAAATTAAATTAGGAAACAAATATATCATTTTAAAAGAAATTCAATGTTCTTGAAAATACTAAAGAGACAACAACTAAAAATAATTTTGTAATAAGATGGAACTTAAAAAAAAATTATATATATATATAATATATATTTGACCTCTAAAATAAATTTCAACAATAAATGATTGATTGGTAGCATTACTTATTACTAGATAAAGAATTTTTAAGGTTTACTCAAACTTGCAGAGATTAATATGCTTTATTTTCCTAGAAAAAAAAGATAAATGGGTTAGAATTTTATTTTACTTTAATGAATTATTGATGGAGTAATTTGTGTGTGGACAGATTTTTAAACGCTGGAATTTTTGGGAATGATCCAAATTCTCTCAACACATTGCCACAGTCAGCAACACGAGCCGCTATGCTTGTGAGAATCAACACTCTTTTGCAAGGCTATTCGAGGATTAGGTTTGAAATTTTAGAAGCCATAACCAGATTGCTCAACCATTACATAACCCCATGTCTTCCTCTTAGAGGCACAATTACTGCTTCTGGTGACCTCGTCCCTCTCTCTTACATTGTTGCACTTTTGATTGGTAGGCCCAATTCTAGGGCCATTGGACCGAGTGACAAATGTCTCAACCCAAACCAGGCCTTCCATCTCGCAGAGATCAATGATGGATTCTTCCATTTGCAGCCGAAAAGAAGGTCTTGCTCTTGTTAATGGCACAGCGGTTGGCTCTGGCTTGGCCTCCATAGTTCTTTTGAGGCAAATATTTTTGCCGTCCTCTCAGAGATTTTGTCAACAATTTTTGCTGAAGTTATGCAAGGAAAACCTGAGTTTACAGATCATTTGACTCATAAGTTGAAGCATCATCCTGCTCAGATTGAAGCAGCTGCAATTATGGAACATATATTGGATGGAAGTTCCTATGTGAAAACTGCAAAAAAGTTGCATGAAATTGATCCACTTCAAAAGCCTAAACAAGACCGATATGCTATAAGAACCTCTCCCCAGTGGCTCGACCCTCTCATTGAAGTCATCAGATACTCCACCAAAATGATTGAACGTGAGATTAACTCAATCAACGATAACCCATTAATTGATGTCTCTCGAAATAAGGCTTTACATGGAGGGAATTTCCAAGGTACACCCATTGGTGTCTCCATGGACAATACTCGCCTAGCTATTGCTTCTATCGACAAACTCATGTTTGCTCAAATCTCCGAGCTTGTAAATGACTTTTACAATAATGGGTTGCCTTCAAATCTCTCGGCAAGTGGAAACCCAAGTCTAGATTATGGGTTCAAAGGTGCCGAGATTGCTATGGCTTCATATTGCTCTGAGCTTCAATACTTGGCGAATCCAGTAACCAACCACGTCCAAAGTGCAGAGCAACATAACCAAGACGTCAACTCATTGGGTTTGATATCATCGAGAAAAACGGCAGAGGCTGTTGAGATATTGAAGCTCATGTCTGCAACTTACTTAGTGGCATTGTGTCAGGCTATTGACTTAAGGCACTTAGAAGAGAATTTGAAGAAGACAGTGAAGAACACTGTTAGCCAAGTGGCTAAGAAGATTCTTGTAATGCACTTCAACGGAAATCTCCATCCAATTAGATATAGCGAAAAGGACATGCTTCAAGTCGTGGATCGAGAACACGTTTTTGCCTACATCGACGACCCAAGCAACGCTTCATATCCATTGATGCAAAAGCTAAGACAAGTGCTCGTGGAACATGCCTTGAAAAAGGGTGAAAGAGAGACCAACCCAAGCGTTTCGATCTTCCAAAAAGTCATATCTTTTGAAGCAGAATTAAAGGAGGTTTTGCCTAAAGAAGTTAAAAATACAAGAATCGCAGTGGAAAAAGGGAGGCCTATGGTTGAAAATCAAATCAAAGAATGTAGATCATATCCTCTGTACAAGTTTGTTAGAGAGACGCTGGAGACTAGGTTGTTGACCGGCGAGAAAGAGGTGTCACCGGGAGAAGAATTTGATAAAGTTTTTTCGGCTATTTCAACTGGAAAATTGATTGATCCGATGCTTGAATGTTTGAAGGATTGGAATGGTGCTCCACTTTCTCTCAGGTAGGATGTGTTTTTCCTTTTCCATTTATGCCCTCGTGCTAGTTTTTCTCTAGGCGTTGGTGTCGTGTCCAGTAACCCGGTAAAATTACTTCTCACACCCATTTTTGTCTCGTATAGATTCAAAATTTCTTTGTAACTATAGAGTGTAATAATGTAATTGGATAATGTCCCTCCCTCCCTCGTTTACTAATCTTAATATTTTGTAATTATGGATTTTATGTGAGTGCAACCATAAACTTAACCAAAATAAAATTGAAAATTTATAAAATATCAGTAATCATTCTATATATTTAGTTATATATGCAATTTGTAATTCTCAATATATCTGTATTTCATTCATGATTTTTGAGTTTAATCTCCACTTGTTTGTGATATAATATTTAAAAAAATAAAATAAAATAAAATATCTTGTCTTTGTTTTTTTCATATCAACAAACAATAACATACTTTGAGGTATTTTAATATTTATTCTTAAATGTCAAAAAATAAAGTAAAGATTTTAAAATCCGGCTAAATAATCGTCTTATAATTAAAAATACAAGTCTAATTTATACGACTGTATTTGACTAAATAAAAATACAAAAATATAGTTATTATATTTTTTTATAAAAGAAACTAAACCGTTCATTTTTAATATTATGTCTATACACACACATATATATAATTTAGTATAACAATTGGGGATGAGAGATGGACTTCGAAAGAAGAAGTTACGTGCCAAACAGAGCATAGTTCAAACGGTTAAGGCACATATTTCTAATCAGAAAGTCATGAGTTCGAACTCCCGTGCCTTAAACGCTGAACTAACTGATATTAGCAATATTATATCAATATTAATTATATTTTGTTGATATTTTTTCTATTTTAATGATATTTTCAAATACTATAAAATTATTGTGACGGATATTTAATACCTGCTCAGTAATTAGAGAGGCCTATAAATTGCTTACAGAGACCCGCTTCAAAGTTCGAACTGCATTGCTTCGCCTTGGTTCTCTCCTAAGCCGTCATTTTCCTTTTCACTGTTTCTCTCCCTCTTCAGCTTCCAATCTGCCTCTAATGGCGTACGAGAAGATCCTTTTGGGAATGGGAAATCCCCTGCTCGACATCTCCGCCGTCGTCGACGATGATTTCTTGAAAAAGTAAGTTCAGTTCCATCTCTCTCAGGTTTTTCTTGTCATGACATCGTTTAGCCTCAATGCACCAAGAAAACGAGGGAACGGAACGTTTTCAGAATAGATCTGAGCATTTCCGAGCTGGTTTAGGTTGGACATGGCGGATCCGTCACTTTTCTTTATGTTTCTATGTGTATACTTAGTTTGCTTGCGGAGGAGCTCGATAGAAATGATTAAAAGATCTAGATGTATGCTTTAGGTTTCCTGTTCCTAGCTGAAAATGTGTGTGTTCGGTTGTGATTTCGATGAATACTACATTAGTTTTATTTCATTATATGTAGAAGCTCTATTATTAACGTATACAGAATTGCAGATTAATTTATGTGTCTATATTGTCAGATACGATGTCAAGTTAAACAACGCCATCCTTGCCGAGGAGAAACACTTGCCTATGTGAGTTTCTTTCTTACTCTTTTATTCTACAACTATGGTTTTTTTTTTCACCTGTAATTCATCAGGATTTGGAAGGAAGTATTGTTGGTTTATAGTTTTTACGTATGTTGCATTATTTCTCAGTAAACAGGCCAACGGATTTGTAAATAGGAGATATGTATTATGTAGTTCATAATAAATTTGTTTTTACGGCGAGCTTATTTCTTTGGTTATTAGTAGCATTGTTAGCCGATTTCTGCATACCATGCATCCTCTGCTTTGTTTCTTGCTTAAATGATGTCACTGCTCAACAATTTTCCCTCATGAATTTGTAAAGGTACGAGGAACTGGCTTTAAAAGACAATGTGGAATATATTGCTGGAGGTATTTTGAAAGTTTTTCAAGTGCTTTTAGATATTTACCTCTTACTACTTGGTCATTTGTGTAACCTGATGACTTATGTTTTATTTTTCTATGTTATTTATGTTACCTGAAGGCGCCACTCAAAATTCTATTAAAGTTGCTCAGGTTGGTAGCAGTCTTATCAGTTAAATTTTTACTCTGTTTGCAGTTTTATGAAATAAGGTTTCATTTCTCCGACTATCCAATTGATATTTTTATTTCTTTACAGTGGATGCTTCAAATTCCTGGTGCTACTAGTTATATTGGTTCCATTGGAAAGGACAAGTTTGCAGAGCTGATGAAGCACAACTCAAAGCTTGCTGGTGTTAATGTAAGTCTGGGTACATTTTTCAACTTCCCAGTGCTTTTAGTTTCGAATTATCTACTACAAAAATCCATGATTATTATCACATGTATTCAGGTACAATATTATGAGGACGAAACTGCTGCCACTGGTACATGTGCTGTCTGTGTTGTAGGTGGTGAGAGGTAGATAAGGCACTATAAATTTACTGATTTACATATTGCTTATTGTTCCACTCCATGTGATGGTCATTCTCCTTAAAGTGACTGTATCTAACTTCCGAACAAAAGTCAGGAGGAGCTGAATATAGTCATTTGCTTTGAAAATTAACATCCATCCACAGGGAGTGGAAAGTAGTGACCTCAATGTGTGTGCGTGCTGTGGAACGAGTCCTCCATATTTCATTACAACTCAAGTATAACTCAATTTACAAATTTTCAGGTCACTTATTGCTAACTTGTCAGCAGCGAACTGTTATAAAACTGAGCACTTGAAGCGACCTGAAAACTGGGCACTAGGTTCTCATTACCCCACTACCTTCTTATTTTGTTTTCCACTTATTTGTATATTTATCATCGACCATATGCTACAACAGGCCTGACCTTAATGCAAATTTATTTTTGAACAGTGGAGAAGGCAAAATACTTCTATATTGCTGGATTCTTCTTGACGGTGTCCCCGGAGTCCATTCAACTTGTTGCTACTCATGCTGCTGCAAACAATAAGGTGCCATTTCCACGTTCATGTGATAAAATTATTATTCCTCTAAATTCTAGTTACAGTAGTTCAGAAACATTAGAATGCGTCTGCAGGTCTTCATGATGAATCTTTCTGCTCCATTCATTTGTGAATTCTTCAGAGATGTGCAGGAGAAAGCTCTGCCGTAAGTCCTGTGCACATATCTCTACTATCTTTAATGCAATGAAGTTATAATGGTATTAGTTGATGGATCTTCCTTGGTCATGATTGTTGTTATGGACTGTTGGCTTAATTTTCAATTCAGATACATGGATTATGTTTTTGGGAACGAGACGGAGGCAAGAACCTTCTCAAAGGTTCATGGATGGGAGGTAATTTTCATGAGGTTCTTTTGGGCCCTCAAATCCAAGAACTGAACTAAAGCTCTCCCACAGTTTGCTAAACTAAGATCCCTTTTCTGATTAGACTGACAATGTGGAGGAGATCGCCATAAAGATTTCTCAGTGGCAAAAGGCATCTGGAACGCGCAAGAGGATCACTGTTATCACTCAAGGTGCCGATCCTGTTGTGGTTGCTGAAGATGGGAAAGCAAAACTATTCCCTGTTATTTTGTTACCCAAGGAGAAGTTGGTCGACACCAATGGGGCAGGTATACGGTCTTACTCTGTTCATCCTTAATTAGGTAGTCATACCCGGACCCCTCACTATTTCATACCGTGGGTTAGATCTAAAATGAATATTTAGGGTCTGTTTGGGAGTGATTTTGACGTCAAAATCACTTCCATTTCCATTGATAATGTTTGGCAAATTATGATTTTCGAGGTATTACTTGGATTGAATGATGGTTTTGAAAAATCAATTACACTAAATTCTCTTTTTTCAAAATCTCTCATTCTACCGTCATTGCCAGACACACCCTCAATGTCATAGACTACTTCTACATGGGTAGGATGAATTTTCCATTGGTTACACCTTGCAAGATCTTTAGTCCAAATAATGCAATATGATTCATCAGTATCACTCATCTTCCCTTTATATTTGTGATCGTCGTTCTTGTGACAGGCGATGCATTTGTTGGGGGATTTTTATCTCAACTGGTTCGAGAGAAGTCCATTGAAGACTGTGTGAGAGCCGGTTGCTATGCAGCTAATGTTGTAATTCAGAGGTCAGGTTGCACATATCCCGAAAAACCCGATTTCAATTAGACTTGGCTTTCGCGCAGAGTAGCAGCAATTTTCACCCGACTCTATCTGGTACTTGGTTACGGAGCCTCCATATTTACTCCTAAATTCATCCATTAGGCATGGGAGTGTATTCTTATCTAAATGTCAAAATTTTCTCAACTTATTCTTCTCATCCAGAACATGGATGATAACTTCTATTTGAGTAAGACTCTGAAGCTGAACTGATCTCCGGTTTAATCTAGAATCGTGTGCATCTTTAATATGAAGTTGTAATGTTGGTTCATGATGATCACTACTGTCAGTTACGTAATCTGGTACTTGGAAGCAGTTTTAACCTGATCAGAAGTAGAAATTTGACTTTATGAAATTTTATTTTGAAGCTTTGTAGGGTACCTCCTACCTGTGAGATAATTATTGGGATGGAAACCTTGCTGTGACACTGTTCCAAACAGGTAAATTAAGTACTCTCATCTAACCAATCTAGTAGGGAAATTCAACTATTTAGTGTTGCCAATCACAATTGACTCAAATTATATTCTCTCTTTTTCGGTGTTCTATATAATTCTAAAACTAAAGTTAACAAATGATCATAGAAAACATTGTCAAACAATTTTTAATAATTTATAAAGCAGACGAGGTTGATTGGGATGGTAACTGGCATGTGGAAAGTTGTTATCAATGGTCACTGTCCCCTCTGATCTCACTTTGAGATCATTGTATCTTTAAAATCGCGGTTGGACAAGTGAATCCCTATTACACGAGCACTAAAATCCAGACAATTTGCAGATAAATTCGGTTAGGTGATGCAAAACCATTTGATGAAAAGTGCTCAAATCCATAAATTTTCAGATTTTTTTTTCCCTTTCAATAAAAGGACTTTTTTTTTTCCCTTCACTCATTGAAGCTTTTCCAAATAACATCCTGACAGACCCCTGAAGAAAGTGTATTGGGTAGAAATGAATTCATCAAGTGGAGCGTAAGGAAATAGAATGTGGGTTAATGGAGATGTACGAGTATTTTGTAAATAAATACACCCGTGATCGAAGGTAAAGGTTGTTCGAGAGAGGTTCAGGAGCTCTCTAATTCTTCCTCGACCTCTTATAATGCCTTTTGAATAGCGAGTTCTATCACGATCCTTGGGATGCACAAAATAAACTTACTTTCATAAGTTAGCTGGATTTTGCCAATTCTTTGTGCTTGTACTTAACTAAGGGATAACACTGTGGCACTTGTTTGATATACTTGTCTTCTCTAGGCTTTCTACCTTTCAATGACTTCTTAAAATTTATCTAAAATTTTGTCAACACTGCTAAAATATTTTGAAACACTACTTTTGTAAAATGCTTTAAAGATTTGGCCAATATTTCAAATTATTGATTGTATGTATAGCAACAGATTGGCATTGAACAAGCTTCTTTCTTTGGAAATAGAAAATGCGCATATATCAAATGGTTAGATAACTAAATTTTGAGGATAGGGTATCAAATTTTGGATTAAGCTGTGATGGTATAATATTTCATCAGTTTCTCATCGAAAATCGAAATGGTCATTTCTTATTAAGAGAGAAGTGTGGAAAGTTAAATATGTCTAGAGCTAGTGAAACAAAATGCGGAAATGTCATGACCATAGTTGAGGGAACCTATATTTACCAACCATAGACTCAAAAGGGAACACAACACACTAGAAAGTAGAATGAACACTACAAACATTGGTTGCAATTTCACTTCTTTAATCACAACAACACATTCATAGATCATCCCTTTTGCTCATCAACTCAAATTCCATAGATGGTGAGAAGTGGCCTGGTTTAGTATAAGAACCTATACACTGAAGAATTCTAACAAAAGCATACTCCTTACAAGGCAAGTAGAGTTTTGGACCATTGGCAAATCCAAACATTTCCTCAGCAGAATCCAGCAGTGCCTTAAACATAGGATTCTTCAGCACTGCAATCTCAATAACATATCTCCTGCACTCTTCACCCACGTACACCACAAAATGCCCCTTTGGAACATCCTCAGGAATTGCTTTTGCCTCAACACAACTTGACATCAAATCCCAACTGCAATAACTGCACCAAATTGCTGCATATTGTAGAGCCTGAATTGCTGCATTTCTGCACTTCTTGATGTATCGTTTTACAGATTTTCCTTTCATCGTTATCATGAATTGTGATTGTGATTGATCCTTCTGTCGACAAGACGGGTTTCGAAGAATATATAGATAGATGGATAGATAGGTAGATAGAGCGGTGTAAGAGCATGGTTTAGAAGGCAGTAGAAGCTGTGCTTGTGCATGCACTAAATGGTAAAAGGATAAGAAAGAGTGATGATTTGTTTTGACTGCTATGTTTTAATTTGGATAACGAGTTTGTTTTTATGTTTGTCGAATATCAATGTGTTTCCAGTAGTAAGAGAGCCAAGTTTGAAAGCTATATACCCCCACACAGTGGTCAGGAATGGGACAGAAGTTGGTTGGTAGTTTTCTTCTTCTTCTTCTTCTGTGTATTCTTATATTGCAATTTGCTTGCTCTTTCTTTGGATAACTTAAATTAAGCTCTCTCTCTTTCTCTCACATGTACATGGATGAACTTTGGCTCGTTGTTCAAGACAATAATTCTGAGCAAATATTTGATTATTCAATTATGAGGGAATACTGTTTAACTTCTGAGTTGTGGTGTAGTTGATTGGTCCATTTTTAGTTAGTCTTGAAAAGTCGATCTTGAACTGACTTTTGTTATGTTAAACTCGTCAACTTAGCAAACGAGTTTGTTTCCTTTGGGGCATCTAGGGTGCAAGTTCGACATCTTAAGCTTGTGAATGTCAGGTTTAAAGTAGATGGTTCAAAATGTTCGAGACAATGTGAGGGAGTGAGTTTAGGGGAGGTAGGTTCGAGTTATCAAAACCTATAAATTTGTCCAACAAACTCTACGCTTGACAACATGGATTTGGATACTCAAACTCTCACCCGAGACTGAAATGCAGTGCCACTACAGTAGCCATGTGGTGTCTTTTTCTTTGCTGCAATTTTGCCCTCATTTTTGTTTTGGTCCCAGGTTATATTATATTGATTTTTCACTGAAATTTTGTTCAGAATGTGAGCAAAACCTGGAGCTATAGCACACAGATTGAGCTTGAAGACAAAAGTTTGAAACTTTTGTTGTTTAGAGGGGAGAGGAAGAAAATGGAATGCAGCCATGTTGTTGCCCACACATGAACCTTTCATCATCAGCCCCATGGCCAACAGATTTCCAAAGATTTTTCACTTCCATACCATTAATCATTGACCTCTGCTCCTCTCCATTTGCTCACTTTGGGGAGAGAGATAATGAAGGATTGGATTTGTATGGTGGGAGAGGAGAAGGGGATTTCAAAATTTAGGTTCAAAATTTAGGGATTGAGGACAATTTTTTTGTTTAATTGTGTTTACTAAACTTGTTTTGTTAATGTCGTTTACTTTGTTTAGAGAAACTTGAATTTCTTGTGGGACCCAGAACTAAAGGAACAATTTGAAACTTTTTTTCAATAGTTTTTTAGTAAGTCAAAGTGGGGTAGGGGGATTCGAACTCATAACCTCACGATTGAAGATAAGTATTACTACCGCTGAGCTAAGCTTATGTTGACGAAACTATTTTTTTCATTTAAACGAGTCTTTGCTACATATAAAAGCAAAGTGTAGAATTAGCTACGTGATAGAATAAGACATTGTAAAAAGAGCATATGATTATGATTCAAAATTAACTCTCTTATTCGTTTGGTTTAATATTTCTTACCTTTCTAATCGTGGGAGATTTGAATCTCCAAATTCTATTGAACTAAAAAAACTCATATTTTTGTTTAAAGCATAAGGTTCTAAAATTGTAAGTACCTGTGTCGATAATTCAATTAAAAAAAATTGACAATGCAAGCATAATTAAGCTATTAATGCATCTTTCTCCTTCTCTACAGGTCAGAAGTTCAATCGTTACTATATTTGCTGTGTTAAGAAAAAATCAATTAGATGAGTTTTGCAAGTGTTAAAAGTAATTATAGAGGAATTTTAATTGCTTTTAGTGTTGAGTAAAACCTAATTTAAAGAACTTTTTTTTTTTTGTAAACTGCGCTGATTTATAAATCTTGGTTAACAATAGCTTCTGAGATTCAACTTTCCAAAAAATTAAGGCTCGTAGTTACTGACTTTAAGAAATTTTTATTATACCCTAATTTATTTCATATTAAATCTGATTTTAAGAAAAATATAATTAACCATCAATCCCGTACTAAGTGAGAGTTTATTAGTCAAAATTAATTAGGATAGATCCTAATCTGTCCACTAATAATCTTTTGATACAATAAAACAACACCAAATCAAGAAAGAGATTTAAAAAAAAAAGGAAAAAAGATATAAATGGACGGCGAGAAAGAATAAAAAAATACAGCTGAGAAACTGTGACACCAAAAATGGTGCGCACGTGGCTTATTTTAGCGACAAATCTTAGAAATAGCTATCGTGCGCAGGCAAAAAATGGCACTCGTGAGAATTGTCTTCCTTCGGTCTCTCTCATCGCTTGGGGTTCTTTAGAAGGTCAAAATTATCCATTATCTTTCAGTTAAGGTGCTATTGCTCGTTTGTTCTCTTCAATTTGCAAGATATTTTCCCATCTCTGTTCAAATTTCATGGTCCTCTGTGTTTAACATGCCGTAATTTCATCACAGATACGACCGATTTTTGTTTCTTCGAATTTAGGGTTTCCCTCGGCTCCAATGTAGTCGGCGTCTACAATAGATTTACGAGCTGCGACTTTTCTGCTCTTTCTCAACTTATGGTGGCACTGGCCGTCGTCGGAACTTTGATTTCTGTTTCCAATGGGTGGCGTCGAAATACCCAAGTGGCTAAAAGGGTTGCCTTTCGCGCCGGAGTTTCGCCCGACCGATACCGAATTCGCCGACCCCATTGCCTACATATCCAAAATTGAAAAGGAAGCTAGTGCTTTTGGGATTTGTAAGATTATCCCTCCATTTCCCAAGCCTTCCAAGAAATATGTCATTAGTAACTTGAACAAATCGCTTTCGAGGTCCACGGAGTTGAGTCCCCCAAATGTCTGTCCTTCATCCAAGTTGGGTTCTGCAGATGGTGCAAACGAGGGAGAGGTTCGGGCGGTTTTTACGACCAGACACCAGGAGTTGGGTCAGAGCGTGAAGAAAACAAAAGGGGTAGTTCAGAATCCGCAGTTCGGAGTTCACAAGCAAGTATGGCAAAGTGGGGAGAAATATACATTGGAGAAATTCGAGTCTAAGTCTAAGGTTTTTGCTCGTAGCGTGTTAAGTGGGATTAAGGAGCCCTCTCCTCTGGTTGTAGAATCATTGTTTTGGAAGGCAGCTTCTGGTAAACCCATTTATATAGAGTACGCAAATGATGTGCCGGGATCTGCTTTTGGAGAACCCCGGGGAAAATTTCGTTATTTCCATAGGAGGAGGAGGAAGAGAAACTATTATCACCGAAGTAAAGAACGGTCTTCTGAACTTAGGACTGGAGAAATGGGAACTTTAACGGATTCCCTTTCTTTGGACAGTGCAGGCACTTCCCCAAGGAATGATCTGAACACAAGTTCAGAGATTTTAAAGGCATCTACTTCCACTGTTCCCTCGGAGGACACTTCACACAACTCAAGAGGAAAGAGTTCAGATTCTTGTATTAACATGGAAGGGACGGCAGGTTGGAGGCTTTCAAATAGCCCTTGGAACTTGCAAGTAATTGCACGGTCGCCAGGTTCTCTTACGCGGTACATGCCAGATGACATTCCAGGCGTTACTTCTCCGATGGTTTACATTGGCATGTTGTTCAGTTGGTTTGCTTGGCATGTTGAAGATCACGAGCTGCATAGCATGAATTTCCTTCACGTAGGCTCTCCAAAAACTTGGTACTCCATTCCTGGAGATCATGCATTTGCTTTTGAAGAAGTAGTACGAACTCAGGCTTATGGTGGTAGTGTCGACCACCTAGGTATGGATTCATTTTGTTAAAGCAATCGGCAAGTTACATGTTTTTGTGTGTGCGTGTGTATTTATTATTATTATTTTTTTTGGTGGGGGGGGGGGGGGGGGTTAGGATAATGATTAATACACTCTTTTGAAACTAAACAATGAAATTATAATAGATTTCCTTTTTTTCCTTGCTATGAAACCCACTTTTATTTAGAGGAATGGAAGTATAAAATGCCACACAAAAGTAGAGGCTAGATGAAGAAAGTAGCCATTAAAAGGAAAGGAACAAACAAACAAAACTTAAGGCACATGTGCATTAATTTGAATTTTTTTATTTTTGTCATCAGAGGTCCCCCCTTTTTCCATTTTCTTTTTGCACAGGTATGGGGTCTGCTTATATGTTTTATTTTCTTGATTCACCAAGACCTATGGATGAAAATTGAATTAGAAGTTTATTTTTTTATCATGTCTAGTTGTGTGAATTAAAATATTTTTGATACATCACCTGTCAACTTTGATGGAGGAATGACTGAAGTTAGATTACTTCAATTTTCTCATCTTCTACTGGTTGATTAGTTTTTCACTTTGGAAATTCTTTCATGTCATTGTTATAACTCATGTTCAGTTACTCTTATTGTCAGCTGCTCTTACATTACTGGGTGAAAAGACTACACTTCTATCTCCCGAGACTGTGATTGCATCAGGTATTCCTTGTTGTAGGTACGTTGCTGGAAATATTATTTCATCTACATCTTAAATTAATTGTTTTGGAGCTTCAACTAATATTTGTTATGTTTTTATTGTTTTGGAGCTTCAACTAATATTTGTTATGTTTTCTTAGATGTCCTTGCTGGTGTTCTCCTCATATTTACTTTAGTGTTTTACGTTAGGTTAATCCAGAATCCAGGAGAATTTGTTGTCACCTTTCCAAGGGCTTACCATGTTGGGTTCAGTCATGGTAATTTCTCTTGAATGTTCTTATTTTTACAGGCATACAAGGGTTTATTAGCATTATTTTGCTTGAAAGTTTGTTTTTGTTGAAGACGCATTTTGGATGTGGTAGTTTGGAAAACTTGTTTGTATGAAATAGAAACTCCGGTTTCTTTATCTGTATTGATTTTTATGATAATAAACATGCGCCTACATCTTCTATGAGTAGGTATCTTTCAGCTGAACCTGGTAATGTATAAATAGGTTGGGGAAAGTTAAGAGGCCTAATAGGTCCCTCCCCTACTCAAGATAGTTCAAAATGGCCACATTGATTTTTTTTTTAACAAGATACGAACTTTTCCTTGAAAATATGAAAAAAAACAAAAATTGTTCAAAGATACACACTCCTAGTGAGATAGAAAGGAAGAGAAAAAAGAAGTAAATGAAGAAAGAAGTAGACAAGAAAATAAAAGAACAAAAGAACAATTACAACTTTCAAATGAGAGCTTCCCAATTATAACAGATCATGGTAGGTGAATAAGTATCAAAAGAGTTGGAAAGAGCACACATTGAATTTTATGGTGCTAGCTAGTAGTTTTGCTATTAATTTTTCTATCCTTATCGAGTTTAATATGATGGACGTTATTCCATGGAGTATTGTTGAATTCCCTTCTCTTGTTTGATGCAAAAATAGTGCAATGGTTGATAAAGTAGTTGATTATTGATAGCCATTGTTGTTTTTTACCATGTCTGTGTTATGTTGAATAGCCATTGTTGGCTTTTACCATGTCTGTGTTCCGTCTCTATCGCATTCTCTCTAGTATATTGGATGGAATAGCACATTTCTATAACTTGGTTAAATTTTTTGCTATATCCAATCCCATCTTCATTAGGCTTTAACTGTGGGGAGGCTGCTAATTTTGGGACTCCACAATGGCTCAGTGTAGCCAAGGATGCCGCAGTTCGCAGAGCTGCAATGAATTACCTTCCTATGCTTTCTCATCAGCAACTCCTTTACCTTTTAACAATGTCCTTTGTTTCAAGGTTTGTTTATCTTTGGTTGTTATGTTTATCTGATTACATGTTTGTCAAAAGATGAAGTGAAGTTCTTGTGTCGTTGCCAAAAAAGCTTGTTGTGTTATTGAGTTAGTTGTATTTAGAATTTATGATTTTTGGCTGCCCTAAGTGAAAATATGTGGATGTTATACTGGTATTGTTTATCTTTTACCAATTTATTTTTTATCTATCCAGAGCATATGGTTTGAGAAAAGTTGAATAAATCACACTCCATTATA
Organism: Momordica charantia; assembly: GCF_013281855.1. Classification (NCBI taxonomy): domain Eukaryota; kingdom Viridiplantae; phylum Streptophyta; class Magnoliopsida; order Cucurbitales; family Cucurbitaceae; genus Momordica; species Momordica charantia. Next base: position 25,506,595 of record NW_028275162.1, on the reverse strand, counting down.
GTTATGGAGATACCTAAGTGCCTTTTAGACTGATTTCCGTGATTGCTATTTGAATATTAGGTGGTATGTGATCTAATTTTCCACTTAGTATAAGGAGATGATGCAACAAATTTAACCTCTCAATGTCCATGTGATATGATGCATGCACTGAAGTGGCTATTACCATTTTTACATGTGACAAGTTACTATTGTACTTCTTCCTTGTGCGCATTTTGTAGCTAAATATGGGGGGGGGGGGGGGTTTCATTGCATTAATCAGTGTCATTTTGCCGTGAACTTTTTGATGTTCACAACAAGGAATTCTAACTATATTGAAGGGAGAGAATATAAAAAACGTGCTGTAACTAGTGAATGATGATCCAGATCAAAGCTACATGTATGAGACTTCGGAGAGGACACAATTCTTGTGAAAATTGTGTCTTTAAATGTGAGGGATTTGCAGTGTAGGTAGAAGAGGAGTGAATTAAGAAGCCTTATTAAGTCTATCAATCCATATATCATTTTTTGCTGGAATCCGAGCTTAATAGGGTGGAGGGGGACTATCATGTCACTTTGGATCTCTAGGGAGATTAACTGGTTAATCCTTGAGGAAAGTTGGGTCTCTGGAGGCATCTTAGTACTGTGAGATTGTAACTTCGTTATGGTGAAAGAAGTTATCTTTGGTGGCTCTACGTGTTCTATCAAACTTCTTTTGCTAAATGGGGCTGAAGGGTGGGTGTCTAGAATTTTACAGTCTCCCTCTTATCATAATAGGAGAAGGCATTTTGGTGGAAATAGAAAAATACTTGAATCGTTGGTGTATTGGGGCTTTGGGGTGGGGGTGGGGGGGGGGGGGATTTTAGTGTTTGTAGGTGGTCCTCTAATCAAATGGGGGACCTAACCTTTGACTCGAAGCATGTAAAAATTTAATAGATGCATTGACGGCATATCCATTATCAAAATTTCTATGGTCAATAGTCAGTTCTTGGTCTAATGTGAGGGAGCAGCTTCTTCAAACTTTGGTTGATAAATTCTCTCTCCGTGGGTTGGATTTCTAAGCCCGAACACTCTAGAGTTACGAGGAAGGCCTGAAGCACTTCGGATCATTTGCCTTTTCTGTTGGATACATAAGACTTTAGGTGGGGTTCATGCCTTTTTAAGTTAAAGAATTGCTCGTTACAAGACAATGAACAGAGTTTTTGACCCATTTTGGTATCTATTTTCATTCTATCAATGAAAAGCTTTTGTTTCTCATCAAAAGAATAATGACGATGGTGGTGGTGGTGGTGGTGGTGGTGTTGTATTATGCTGTCTTCTTGAGTTGACCCGTTTTAGATAGATGTGCTTTCACTTTATATCAGATTTATGCAAATTTTGTGTATTTCCTCTTCTAATTGCATCAACCGACAAATTGAATTAATTCACTTGCTGTGTCTCTGCTTCAGTGATCATCTAACTGATTGCTTCTCTCATGTTTCTTTCGTCTGAATATGTGGATGTCAGAGTTCCTAGATCCTTACTTCCAGGTGTCCGGAGTTCACGACTTAGAGACCGGCAAAAGGAAGAGAGAGAATTTATGGTTAAGAAAGGGTTTGTTGAGGATATTTTAAGAGAAAATAATATGTTGTCTGTTCTTTTAGAAAAAGAATCAAGTTGTCGGGCAGTGTTGTGGAATCCAGACATGCTTCCATATTCAAGTAATTCTCAAGTGGCTACAAATTCTGCAGTTGCAACCTCGCGGAAAGAGAATATTTCATGCAACCATACTGAAAGTATTGATGGCAATGACAAGAATATGCAGAATTTCATGGATGAGATGACCTTGGATTTAGATACAGTGAATGATATTTACTTGGAAAGCGATGATTTGTCATGTGACTTCCAAGTGGATTCTGGGACATTGGCGTGTGTGGCCTGTGGTATTCTCGGTTTTCCATTTATGTCTGTGGTACAGCCCTCAGAGAAGGCGGCAAGGGAACTTTCTGCAGATAATCTTTCTATTCATAAAAGGGGAGGAGTTTTTGGACCAAAGGATGCTCATGACTCTCCAGACTTTGGTGGCACTCATCCAGGTACTTGGCACCATGCCTTGCATTGTGATTTATTTTATGAAAATCCTTTCTTTTTAAAATGCGACCAGTCAGAAAGAACGAGATATCATGGAATTTTTATCGTTAGTGATATATATGTTAAAGAAGGATAATATATGTCTTCATTCTTCCACGGCTGAAATTCTTCTAGTTCTGAGATAACAGGCTAATTTACTTTGCAGAAGATTCCACTTCTGTACCTGATGTTAATTGTCTCTCAAAGAATCTTTCAGTAGCATCAATTCCCAAGTTTGACAAAGGGTGGAGCACGTTTGGTAAATTTCTGAGACCTCGAAGTTTTTGCTTGCAGCATGCTGTGGACATAATAGAGTTACTGAAGAATAAAGGTGGAGCGAATATACTTGTTATTTGCCATTCAGGTATTTCTTAGTTTTTCATACTTACCCTTTTATTTTCATAGTTTATGAAACTGCTTTGAATTTGGTTAGTTGATAACTTTCTGTTTGCAAATTGGGTAGATTATCACAAAATAAAGGCAAATGCCGTGGCCATAGCAGAGGAAATTGGGAACCATTTTGTTTACAATGAGGTTCGATTGGATATCGCATCTGAGGAGGATCTGAGATTAATAGATCTTGCAGTTGATGTAGAACGCAATGAATGTCGAGAAGACTGGACCTCTAGATTGGGAATCAACTTGCGGCACTGTGTTAAGGTTAGAAAAAGCTCCCCAACAAAGCAAGTCCAGCACGCTTTGGAATTGGGTGGTTTGTTCCTCAACAGAAACCATGGATTTGATCTCTCCCCTATCAATTGGCCATCTAAAAAATCACGCTCGAAGAAGATAAGTCGTCCGAGGTATTACAAACCCTTCCAGAGCATGCCACTTAAGGATGAAGTTTTGGGGAAAAGGTCTGATTGCAAAATAGCGAAAAGAGAAGAAAAGGTTTTCCAGTACTACAGAAGGAACAAGAAATCAGGCAATTCTAAAGGAGTTGGTTCTGCTACACAACCAGTTAGCAGTGGAGATTCAATCGACCTATGTAATATGAGGACTTTCAGAAGCAATACATCAGAGTTGGCTATTCCTGGTCCAATTGGGACAACCAATCAGCAGAATGCAGTGCTTCAAGATCGTGGAAATACAAATTCAGACCCTGCCTCTTCAATGGTAGCTGATTCCATCTGTGCTGTAGTAGGTAGGATGACTGAGCCCCGGATTGAGAACTGTACCCCGGAAGTTGTTGATGTTAATGGTGAATCTTGTCATTTACCAGTGGATACTTCTGGGATGCAGCAGAAGATCATGACCACATCAGACACGAGTGAGCCAAATGAAAAAGCTGTACTACCAAGTTTTACTTGTCCACATGTCAACGCCATCAATGAATCGGAAATGCATAAAGAGCAAGAAATTGTGGGAAGTTGCAATAATACGAATCAGGTGTGCGATATTGCTTCTGAGGGGCAATCGCATGCCCTAGCTGATGTGGGCTTGGATGAAACTAGTTCCATCCATTTTGAGAGTTCTAAAGTTATGATGGACAATGCAGATGTTAGGAATTTGAATTGTGAAGCTTGTGATGGCACAACTAAGGATGACGATGCGGAGCAAGAAATTGAGATTGCTAACAGACTAAAAGATGTGGAGGAAGATTCTTGTAGTTTAATCCCAATAAAGCAGCAGCATTGTGTAGCTACTGAATGCGACAGCCAATTGGGTCATTTAGAAGATAGAATAGAACAAGAAATGGAGCCTACATGTAGAAGCAACGAGAGTGAACCCATTTTAGTGAATACTGGAACAGCGAGTGCTGCAACTTCTCACTCGAGGGATGAGAATTCTGAAGTTCCAGGGGTGGGTTGTGAAGCCCCCAATTTGTGCAATGCTGTAACATCAGTTGATTTAGTAAATAATTGCCAGATTGATGCGGATGTTGAAACTCAATCAGTTTCTGGTGTTGTGGTACAATCGAAAACTCAACAGTCATCATGTTTAGCAGATGAAAGATCTTTTGAAAATCTTGGAAGCCAGGAAGATAAAGAGCACCTTTCTGACATCGAGATGCGTACTGAACCTAGATCTCTGGTGAATGAACCTGGCTCCAACTCTTGCATACTAGGGGAAGGTAGGCCCATGGATGTTGAAGCTAGTGGAAAGGAGGCCTGTGATAGAGAGAACTTGACTGGTGGAATGACACCAGATGATGCCATGGAATGTGCAAATATGAGTGGAAATCAGCATGTTGACGATCCTTCTCCGATTACATTGGAGACCCATGATGTGGCTGAAATCTGTTCATCGAAGCACAATGAGCAAGGCAAAAACACGAGGAATTTAAAATCAAACCCAAGCTCAGATGTGGAAAAGCGAAGAAAAAGAAAGAGAGAGGAGGAGCTTATAATCGAAAATGGGTTCAGTTCCTGTGATTTTATAAGAAGTCCATGCGAGGGGTTGAGACCAAGGGTTGGGAAGAATTTGACTAGCAGAACTGGTGCTGATGTTGTATCAGTACAGGAAAAACCAGAGAGAGAGAGAGTCAGAAAACTGCCCGACGCGCTTTCTCCAAAGCGTAAGAAAGAAATTAGAAAAGGGTCTTTCAAATGTGACCTTGAAGGCTGCCGCATGAGTTTCGAGACGAGGGCAGAACTAGCCTTGCACAAACGCAACCAGTGCCCACATGAAGGATGTGGAAAGAGATTCAGCTCTCACAAGTATGCAATGCTTCACCAGCGCGTGCACGATGATGATAGACCTCTGAAGTGCCCATGGAAAGGTTGTTCCATGTCATTCAAGTGGGCATGGGCCAGGACGGAGCATATCCGGGTGCACACAGGGGAGCGGCCATACAAGTGCAAGGTAGAAGGCTGTGGTCTGTCTTTCAGGTTTGTGTCAGATTATAGTCGACATAGACGAAAAACCGGGCATTACATTGACCAACCCGTCTGAAAATTGTTCAGGCCGGTCTCGGTTTGTTTCGATAGAAGCGAGTGGGATATCTGTTGTAGTGTTGTACGTCTAAAATTAGGTTCACTGATAGTTGTGTAGCGATCGTAAAACTTGTTTATTTAGAGATTTGTATAGTTTGGTGAAAGTTAACTGATGATATCTCTGGGTGGAATGGAAGAAAACAGAAAAAGGATGTTATGGAGACTTGTAGCATCCTTAAGCAGTGGATTGGATTGGATTGGCTCTGCTCTCCTTTATTTTTTGTTGCAAATGTGGAGAGAATTTGTTTCTTGTAAAGAGAGATGTTGTTGGAAGACTTCCATCTTCAAAACACATGAGATTACTTGATACTTTTCAAGTCATCTTGCTTCCAAAATTTCCCAAAATCAACTCTCTCAAAGGTGAGGGGATGCAGTTACAACTTCCAACTAGTTCAAAAATCTTCCCACATCCAATAAGAAAAATGGGAAATGATGCACTTCTTTGCTCATTTTTATCCTCCAACTTTTCAAAATTCAGGGTTCCTCTTCCTAATTAGTCGAATGCGTCTATTCTTTTGGTTTATTATTGCTTGATTGATTCGGCTTAGGGCCATATACAAGTTTGTTGTTACGAGTCCGGGTTGAATCTCTCATCAATAGAAGTTCACTAATCGACCTGGCCCTTCAATTGACAAAATCATATTTTGCTTCCTATTATTTCAACATTTTGGTCCATGAACTTCAAGATTTGTTTCATTTTGATTTATCAACTTTTGAAATGTTTATTTTATTGCTTGAAATCTAAAATGATATCAAATTTGGTCCTTTTATCTTTATTTTGATTTAACAAGATGGTAACATGGATTGAAGTATGTGTATTAAGGGTATTGAATATCTAGATATTAGGTAGAAAGATAATATAACAAAAATAAAATGTCATTTTTTTGAACGTCCAAGTATTAAAATAGACATTACGAAAGTTCAATTTACTTCTTTTAGAGCGTAAAGACTGAAAATGATATTTTGAAAGTTGAGAGAAAAATAAAATAAATTCAAAGTTAAAGGATCAAAATAAAAAGCTAGTAAAAAGGATCTATTCAAAATGAAATGGTGAACTCAATGAGATAATATTTGATTGTGGAATATTCCTAAACTGCATACACAAGTTTATAAGTAAAAAACTAGTCTTTATGAAACTCTTAATCAACTAAAATTGAACTGTCACTACTACAAATAAACTATACATGGTAATAAACAAAACAGGGTTTGGGTTATCTACTTTTTAACTTTTGCCAAAAGAATACAACAAATAATGAGCCTGAAGAAGCAACATTGCTAAATAAAAGAATAAGGAATCAGTATGTAAAATATATACAACTTCTCAACTGTCTCTTCCTGTTATGAACTTCTGATGGTGTATTCTTGCTCTAGCTTGCTAACTACTTGAAGAACATGGCAGAGGTGACGAGTCTTGGAGTTCACGCATTACTTTCTTCGAAAGATCAACATACAAACGTACGAAATTACCCGAAAAATCACACCTGTGGCCATCAGGAGGAGTAGGCAGAGGCCCCAGTCATGAAGGTCAAACCCACTTTTATTCAGAGCTCCACAGCGAGTTATCAGCCACACTCCATCATACCTGTACAACAAGGCCAGTTTTCTTAGCAAGTTTGAACTGTCGATCACTTTTCGTTCGACGACGATGATTTAGTCATCGGATTCCATCATCATTGTTTCAAATCTAGCATTCTAAACTGCCACTTGATTGTGAATTGCATACTGTAAAGAGTAAAGGGCAACTTGAGTCATACCTTTCAGCATTTGCAATCACTAATGCCTCTAAAGCCCACTTGGGGTAGCAAATATTGGACAGAGTCTTCAATGCTGAACTAGTTTGTGTCCTTGTTATAAAGAGGGTCAGCACAACAGGAAGAATGGCTGACCACTGCATAAAACAGTACATTTTTTGCCAGTGAGAATCAAGGGAAATATGCAGATTCAAATCATCAAGCTAAGAACTTGTTTTTCTTTCACTAACCAGTTGGGCTGCACCTGGCTGAAAGAGGATGGCCAAAGCATAAGCGATACCCGTCACACAGTACAGAAGGCAGAGTAAAACTACGTAATGATCGGTAAAGGAAGATCTCGGGTTGGTGAAGGAATAGAACATAGAGAGATACAACAACGGCTTAACTGCGGTATTAAAATGGTCGACTGAGTCCTTTGCGAGAAAATAAGCCAAACTACTCATGCCAGAAGAACTCTCTCTCCAGTACTCCAACTTATCCAAAGAAAATGTTCTCAAAGCCGCAATCTTGCCTAGAAGAGCTGAAATCAAGACACAATCACGGTCAGCGGCGCCGAGAAAAATGAATGAGTATAGTGGCCTTTTCAGTTTGCATTCATGAAATGAAGCACAAGAAATGGTAACTTACAAACTGCAATAATGGTGAAGGCATAGCCACTCACACCAAAAGATTGATCACTAACATTTGAAATAGATCCCAGGCAGGCACCAGCAAGAAGCAAGATCAAATAATCTATAACTTGCAGTTTCGATTCACGTAATCGCTGCTTAGCAATCCTGAAATTCATGGCCATGAAGAGATCATATGTCAGCAATTAATGATAAGATCCTGAAAATGTAGAGACGTGTAAAGCTCTGAGAATTGGATCATGAAGAACTTCTTTGACACACCATATCTCTGGATCATTTATGTTGAAGGTTTTTAACTGACTACTATAAAATGTTAGATTGCTTTTCAAACTAAAAAGAATATGAATATAATGTACCTCCCGAGAAAGTATCTGTACTGTACAAGTACACCTGGAGTTTTTCGATGTGATAAATCCTTGGTCTTCAAAAAGTGCAGTCTTAATTTTTCATGATGCTCCTCAACGTTACTTCGCACGCCCTGCCATAGCTCCCCAGCTAAAGAAGGTTGTCGCTCGACAGAAACACGGTTTCTTGTTCCATTAATTTGCTCTGCACCTGCTGTGGTCGTCGTAGCAAGTCCGACTGAGTTCTGCTGCAAATCTGCTGGTACTGGGTAACCATTATAAAGCAACCATCTAACAGGAAGCTCTTCATAGCTAATATCTGCATTAGGGGTTACTATACCCTCCAAAATATCAATGAAGTGATCTGGAGGGTTGACACGCTCTGGGACATTAATCCCAAGGCCAGAGAAGTATTCTTCAACTCTCTTTGCTGGTCCATGATAAACAGTAAAACCGCCTTTTGCAAGAAGAACCAAATCGTCGAACATCTTGAATAAGGTGTAGCTGAAGCAGGAATTCACACATTAGTAAATAGGGGACATGTTCAAACCTGCACAGAACTATTTTTGCATATGTATGGTTGTAAAAGCTACCTTGGTTGATGAACCACCATGCAGATGGTCACACCTTCAAGAGCTTCTCTCCTGAGTGCTCTAAGAAGCAGTTGAGAAGAAGAGCTGTCCAACCCAGATGTTGGCTCATCTAAGAGCAAAATTGAAGGCTCTATCACCATTTCTAATCCGACATTCACCCTCTTCCTTTGACCTCCAGAGATTCCTCGCTTTTCGACTGTCCCAACCAAGGAGTTCCTCACAGTCTGGAGCCCCAAGAACTCAATAACTCTTTCAACAATTAGAACCTTATCTGCTTTGGACAAGTTCACAGAAAGTCTACGACAATAAGCAGTCCATTAGCAAAATGCTCATAGTCAGTAGCGAAATCTTAACAGAAGCCACCAAAATAATTAACTGAAAATGCAAGTTCACAAAAGAGAAAACCAGGCAAGCAATAACATAAATTTCAAGAGAATAAGTTTTTCAATAGTTCTTTAATGAAATAATAAGTCCCGATCATCAAATAAATCACTATTGTACAAATTAATCATGACAAAGTATTGAACTTCTAAGATAAAAATAGTTGAAACATGCAGAACAAAGAGACCAAATATGAAATCCAGAAAATCATGATTTCCATCTTATGGTCAATCGTATGCCTCTAACTAGAAGCCAATGTTTCAGAACAGGAAAACAATGCATGATATTTTCGTACTTAGGATGGTTAGGACGTTTACAAGTTAAAGCATTAAATAACAAATAAAGTAGACGTCGAAAATACCTGCAGTTTGCACTGAACCATAGATTCTCTTCCACTGTCAAGTTCCCATGTACGATATCATCTTGAGGCACAAAACCCATAATTCTTTTATAGGACAGAATTGAGTCATTCTTCCCATTTATTAGAATAGAACCTGTTGTCCTGCATCCAATTGCTTTTCCTGCCAAAGCAGAAAGAAACGTTGTTTTTCCCGCCCCGGATGGACCCATGACAGCAGTAATCCGGCCAGGCTTGATATTTCCAGTGACACACCTCAAAAGATGCTTGTTTTTTGATTTCAAAGTAAGGTTTAGGTCATTAAAAGAAACTTCAATTGGTGGACGCCTTCCTTTCTCAGGATTAGTTGCCATTTTAATAACACCAGAGAAAGTAAGATTGTGGTTCTCTTGCTGCTGAGCTTTTTCTTTCTCAAGCTGGACATAAGCATACTTAAAAATCTGGCTACGAGTACTTGAATGCTTTCCCTTTGGCATGTTTTTCTCAGTACCCTCTCCTCCTCCAGATTCAGAATGTATGCCTTCATAACCATCAGGGTCTCTTTCAATTTCATGTATCATCCCAATGAGGTCAATCTGATTATTTTTTCTTCCTTCTATGTGCACAGATGAGGCCGACGACGTGGTTGGAATATGTGAATGTGAAGTTGATAAATTGTCATCCATTTCAGAATCAGATTGATTCAAAATCTTAAATTTCTCTGAATCTGAACTTTTCATTCGCGAAAGTTTTCGTGAAAGTTGAACTTGCAACCCACTTGCATGCTTCTTAGCAGCATCTTTTGCAGCTTTCCACCTTTGTTGTGCTTTTGCTGTTGCCCTTGCACTTTTGGCTGCAGCTTCCCTAGATTTAGCCAGTCTCCTTTCTCTAGCAGCAAGAACTTGGTCGGAGAAATTGTAAATTATGAGTAGCACAGTGCTCAAAGCCACCTGCATAAGCAAATGAAAGTGCCGACCTTTATCCCTCTTGTTACCTTATCTTAGTAGAGTTGATACAGAACTTTTCTATGTAAGAAATTACAAATGGAAAGGCAAGATGAACAATTGAAACTGAAACCAAAAAGGAAACCCAAAACATTCGATGGCAAATATGTCATGAAGTTTGTATTGCAATTCAGAAACAGTAGTTTGAAAGATTTGAATCCTTTCACTGACGGAAGTAGAACAATCATACAGCCAGCTTACTCAGATTTTTCACTCGGGTAAATTACTTACTAAGAGCATAACTCCATAAGCATGAATATTCTGATTTGTGGTGTTTGCATCACATGAAGTAAGCTTGAAGCACCCTGCAAGATATTTGGCGAAACGTCAAATTCTCTCCATGTCTTACTCAGCAAAGGAACAGATCCAGAATAGAATAACTAAATATTAATAACATGTCGAAAGAGACATCTAGTGGAGAAAATAGTTTACGTTGCAATTAGCAAGTATATGGAATCCAGTATAGCACTTACTGTTCTGAGAAGTAGAACCCATCCTGCAGTAATATCTGCCATGGCAGCAAAAGAAATGAATAGGATTAGAAAGCTAGATATAGAACTAGGACATAACTCGAGCACGTAAACTTTTATGATATTCTTACTAAGAAGCTTCAACCAGCAAACATTAGTGACAACAAATCAGTGCTTGAATACAGGTCCATACCCACTACTGCAAGGAATTTTTTGGATGCTTGATGGACAAAAAGATCCATCTGAACAGAACATCTCGCTACTACGGCCAACATCAGCCCACATATTTGCTCCTCCACATGTATGGTTGGGTCGCCCAGGTGGTAGCTGGTAAAGATACCTGCAAAATCAAGAAAATGGATAACTTCATAGTGACATTATGCCAAAGACCATAGAGAAATGAATTACAGAGTTATATTTTGAACTTACGGTTCACATACTCCAGTTGTTCTATTCAACTTGGCAGAGGGACAATAGGATCCTAATGGACATGCTGTGAGATACAACACACAAGACAGAAACCGTCAGAAAGTGAGAGGCCTTTGCATAACCAAGGGGAAACAAAAGATAAAAAATCAGCAATTTATATAAAGGGTATAGAACAAGATTTTAAAAACTCAAAATTTGCAAGGGCAATGAAAATGACCAACTTCATATTTCCTAGAGACTAGTAATGCTGACACTGAAATACGGAAACTACAGTCAATTGTGAAGAGCAAGCAGTTATAGTTATATGTCTAAATACTTACGTATCATGCATGTAAGACCCTGAGGACAGAAGAAACCCTCGCAACAAGCTTGGCAATCATGCATTCTTGAAGGGATTTGCTGGGAATTTCTAAGGTCAACCTGCTGATCAGGGCCAATGCTGCATGCCCATCCTGGCTCACAACCGGAAGCCCATGATGTCAAGTTACAATTCTTGTTAAGTTTCAAGAAGGAGCCACTTGCAGGACTTTGAACAATGATACTGTCGAAGTAAAAATTGATTTCTGCTGCTGTACACAGGCGCTTTGTGAGATCCCCTGTTGCAAAAAAAAAATGAAATTAGAATAATGTGACACTACCAAATTACTATAGAAATGGAGGATTCTTTTTCTTTTTACTTACGGATTACTCATACCATTGTTCTTCTGTAGGCAAGATGACAAGAAGTCGAGATTAGACGAAAAGTTAAAGGCTTTGTTCCAATCAGCTTGCCTGAAACAATAAATTAATCTTCAAATCATTTTGCAAGCAAAAGAAGTAACAAACTGAACAACCATCTAAAAGAATGGCAAGGATATTACTATGCCTCGCTTTGTGGTTCAGAATCAGAACTAAATTAATAAGTCAAAAAGCTCCTAGCTCAAGATTCCATAACGAAACGTTATTTCGTTTCCCAGAACCCATAAAAGAGTAAAGTGTAAACCAGGGTTCTCTATCATCAAACAGAGCGCAGAATTGGAAGTTCAAGGAAAAGAACTAACGAGTCCCTGGAGCAGAAACTGAAGCGGCTACTGAGTTCGGTGTTGATGATTGAGCTCAAATTGGAGAGCTGACTGTTGGCCATGGATGTGATAAATGGAAGTGCTGCAGGGCTAACAAACTGATTGCCATCCACATTTTGGCTATGAACAAACTGTTCCCAGCTGAATCCCACGAGAAGAAGAGCCGTGAAAATGGAACAAATTCTGGGGTTCTTCAAGTTCATAACTTTAAGCTTCGAGTCAATGCAAAATTAGAAGTTATGTGAAGACATCAACAAAAACTTTTGAGTTAAATCACAAAGATAAAGATCTAAGGAAGGAGGAGAAATGGGTTTTATAGATTGGAGTTTGAAAAGCTCAACGACCATTTTTCACATAGCCGTCAGAGGTCAAAGGAGGAAAAAACTTGGTGGGTGTAGAGAGAGAGAGAGGGAGAGGCTGCAAAGACAACGTGGGGTCACGAAGGAGGCTGCTGTAAGTTTTCATGTAACTATGTTCAGTCTTGGTCCTCTTTGCAACTTCTCCCTGCCGAACATTTCAATTTTCAGACGCCAATTTGACGCACTTGGTTGTCTTCTTCCATGGCACATGTTAAAAAAATAAATAAACTATGGCCGCCACTCGTTGATGTCAATGCTAGGCAGCTTCCTGATTTCACTGTTTCAATACTTGCCCATTTCAATTGAGAAAAAGAAGAGAAAAAAAAAGGTTGAATTCCAATTGAAGGTAAAACTTTTATTATTACTTCTAGTAACAAAAAGTTACAAACTTGAATATCCTGTTTTCAAACGTTCCCATTTCCTCTGCTTTCTTCACTTTTTTCCTTCTCTATTTCAATCCAACTCTTCTGTTTTTATTGATGTCTAAACCTCCTCCTCATAGAAAGAAGATGCATGAGAAAAACAGAACATTTTGAAGATTTCAAACATTGGCATAAAGACAAATATATATACATATATATATAGAGAGAGAGAGAGAGAGAGAAAGATGAGCATAATGTTGGAAAAATGATAAGAAATGACATAGCAGTTCATTCAAGAGCTAAATTTTGTGAATATTTTATTCTACAAGTAACAAGATGATTGAAAGAGAGTACCTGTAGTCCTCACGTAAATGAAAAGTTGAAAAGTAGATGGTAATTGTGATCCACAAACTTCATCATTTGAAAATACCATTTCCATGTCACTTTCTAATCTCTCTCCCACCATTTGAAAAGTATTGTCTTTGAAGATCAGATGAAGATGAAGATGAAACCTCTACTTAATGGACGCCTTTGTCATTCAAAAGGCTTCTTTTGTTTTTATCTCAGTGGAGCAAACAGAATGGTTCAAATCTTTGTTTTCTACTCCAACATTACTTTACTGTTATCTCACCATTTTTTATTCTTTTGCTATCTGCACTAATGCTGCGTGATTGGATAGAAATTATTTCAAATTTTAAAAATTTAAAAGAAGTAAATGAGTTCAAATTCTTTCCTTTCAATCAAATGAATTTAAAATCATTTAAATTAAAATTTTTTGAATATTCACGAGAAATGAAAAGAAAGTATAACATTTTATTGTTAGGCCTTTGTATGATATTGTATACACAAATAATAATAATATAATGTTTTTTGTTGTCCTATAAAATAGGATATATTTGCTATGTGTTACTTTTTAATTCCAACCTTTATTTGAAATGAATTTTTTTTTAACAAAACATGATTTCAAAACCTTTTAAATTTTAAATTTCTTATTTTTCTTGACTAACCCAACAACATAAATGATTTTAAAATCATTATGATTTGCAAATTCTTGCAAAGTTCCAACCACATGTAAATATTGCCCCTACTTAGTGATATTTGAGACTAATACTTTCATCATTTGAATCCACCAATAAGTAGTTTCGTGATTTAATTAGAGTTGTTTAGGTCGGAAAAATTGAACATTTAAATTGGACCCAAAATTCCTGAGCTCAACTTGATCTACTCCATTTTAATATCATCTTATATGATAGAGATCTTGCAGCTGAGGGTCCATGGAGATATTTATTGCGAAGAATTTGAATAAATGATTCTTACACTTGTAAGATCATTTCCAGTACTTCTTCGAATCTCCTTAAATGCATCTCTAATCATGTGGCCCAGCCATAGACTTACCAAGTACTTATTGCTATTAAATCTTCTAGCAAAAAAAGTTGCTGACTTTTCTATAAATATAGTATCAACACTTATACGGAGAGGATACTTCCTAAATTTCCTCCGCGTATTGATCATTTCTAACCATCACAAAATGAAAATTCAATCAATGTTTTAACGTTAACCCATCTCATAAACCGAGTAGAAATTACGTTAGGTTGGAGGCCATTTATAACCTGTCACGTGTTAACATCATAAATAGCTTTCTATAAAATGATAAGAAATTCAATAGTAACTTTCAAATTGATAGATGTCTTGACAGTTCGACAAATGCTAGCCAAACTGATCTACGTTTGGCCGACCGATCGACCTACTCCAAGTGCGAACCAATCTTGAAGAACACCTACAGGTGCAAAGACAATGAGGAATAGATTGGATAGAGTACTGATTTGCTTGTTGGAGTACTAATCTTATTTTGTAGGTGCCTCGAATTTCGGTACACCTCATCCGAACTCCGCAGATCTTGACCTTCGAATCTTACGATCAAACACATTAAGAGCCCTTATTTTATGATATTAAGGAAAGATTATTTGGTTATTTATTAAATCAGAGGGCGAAATAATATCCATTTGGCGATTTTCTGGAAATCTGAACCAGATAGAGACTGCTTGGGAAGACACGTAACGATAGAATTCTATAATATTTAATAATCATGGGGAACAAATCCACGACTCATTCTCTTCCCCTGTTGTGGACTTTTCCTTGTTTCACTCGGTTCTCTCTCTTGGCCCCTTTTCACACCAAAAACCAGCCATTTGCTACAAGATTGTCCCTTCTGCTTGTCAATTACCTTTGAAATTTAATATCTTTTTTGTTGGGCGTTTACTGTTTCTATACCTCTAATTTCTTTTTTGAGTTTTTGGGTTATTTTTGAAATGGGTTTTTGGGTTGGTGAGCTGAATTTTAGCTGCCTTGTATTGACTTCCCCTAGATCATGGGGAGCTCGTCGTGTCCTTCAATGTTCTCAAACCTCTGTTCTGGATCCTGCTATGCTCTTTAAGGTTGTCAATATTGAGGTTTCTGTTGTTCAGCGAATGCATTTCAAATTTCGACACAAGTTTGGACATATATGATAGGTGAATTTTTCTTCCTCCCTGATCTTCTTAGTTTTCTGTGGAAAGCAATGGAGATTTCTTGATTTTCTAAACTTTGTGTTATAAAATCAGCTCAATTTCTTCGTAGTGGGGTTCAGTGTCCAAGATTTCCAAGAGAATTCAGAATTTTTCCTTCATCTGGGGTCAAGAGGGAAACTGAAAATCTAATGAATCCATTTTGGATATCATACCAAAGAAAACACTGAAAATCTGGACTTGAAAGTGAGGAAAACTTTTTGGGTTTCTCCAACAGCTAGAAATCATGCTTTTGAATATGAAAGCTCCTCAATTTTCTGGTTTCATCCTCTTGAATCAAGATCAGTTAGAGCTAGCAAATACATAAGCAGAAATATACTTGATCAGGCTCAGAATTTACATTGTGTGGTGTTGTTTTTGTGCAGTGAGGGAATCAGCTTTTGGAGGGGACTGACTATGAAGTGTTTCTATTTATTCAACAACGAGAGAAATGTTGAGCCAAGGACTACGACGAAATCTATTTCGATTCTCTCCTCGGCCTCTAATTCGACGTCGATGAATCAAGATCTTAAGATGTTTGACTCTGATTTGAATTCTCAGAATGTCTCAGAAGTCAGTGCAGCATCTTCCGCTAAATCTTTTGCAGCTTTGTCTCAGAGACAGAGTAATCTTAGGGAGTTCACATTCTCAGATTTGAAAGCAGCCACAAAGAATTTCAGCCGCTCACTCATGATTGGAGAAGGAGGATTTGGTAGTGTCTACAGAGGGGCCATTCGCAACACAGAAGATCCATATAAAAGAATAGATATTGCTGTTAAGCAATTGAGTAGAAGAGGATTGCAGGCAAGTTTTCTACCCAAAGTTTTTTGTTTTTTTTTTCCTTAGATATGAACTTGTTTCCATGATCTGTTCTTTTTCTTGTCCATGCTGAGTTTGAATTGCCATAATTACATATTTACAAATAAATTTACAAACTAAAAGCAAAGACGAGACAACCTCAGGGCAGGGGATGAGAGAGCACCTCCTAGCATAGCGCTTTTCGATCCTGTAGAATCGAGGATAAGCTATGATTACAAAAAGAATCCTTGTGTTTATGGCACCAAAGAGATGTCTTAAGCTGTACACTATTCAATGAACCTGTCAAAATTAGAGACATTTCCTTCAAAAACTCTGTTGTTCCGTTCTCTCCACAACATCCACAAAGAAGCTCTATCAACACACCTCCATAACATCCACCTGAACAACAAACCTCTATTGTTCCTTTATACTTCTGGTTGATTACAGTTTTTCATCTCTCGGAATCCAATTTCGTTGAGTATGAACTGTTTTGGGATGGGAAAGAACAAGTATACTAGCCCATTACATCGATTTTAGCTGCATACCAATTGTTTCTACTACTGAAGCATGGACATGCTTTGGAAATTTGGTTAAAAGCCTTTACCTTTTAGAGCCTTATTTTGAGAATTTTGATTAAAAAGGAATATAAACAATGAAAAGAATGCAGTAGTATTAGTTTGGTAATGTAAAATATCTACTATCAAGTGTGTGGAGAATGCTTTAGCTGGATAAATTTATTTGATATTACTTGTAGGACCTAATAGTTGATAATGAGCTAGTTTGGTCATGAACTTTATGATTAGTATTGCATTTCAGAAGTTATATGATTTCGGTACCGTCCTATCCAATAGGGTCACAAGGAATGGGTGACAGAAGTTAACTTTTTGGGCGTCGTTGAACATCCCAATCTCGTCAAGTTACTTGGCTACTGTGCAGAGGATGATGAAAGAGGGATCCAGCGATTACTCGTGTACGAATATATGCCGAATCGGAGTGTGCAGGATCATTTATCAAGCAGGTTTCATAGTTCTCTTCCATGGGCAATAAGAATGAAAATAGCACAGGATACTGCTCGTGGCTTGGCATATCTACATGAAGGAATGGATTTCCAGGTACCTTATGATTTTGCAAGAATTTTATGTTGTCGAGATTACTTTCTTGAGCAAAAGCTAGTGAACTTAGTGAACATCGTTACTCTTGCAGATAATATTTAGGGATTTCAAGTCTTCAAATATACTTCTGGATGACAAGTGGAATGCTAAGTTGTCTGACTTTGGATTGGCCAGGCTTGGGCCTTCAGATGGATTAAGTCACGTCTCTACGGCGGTTCGTATCAGTCTTGCGCATTTATTTTTCAGTGAATTCTGATTCAATAATAAATAGACTATATCCATGTGCAGATTGTAGGAACAATTGGATATGCAGCTCCTGAATACCTTCAAACCGGACGACTCACAGCAAAAATCGATGTATGGAGCTATGGCGTTTTCCTGTATGAACTGATTACTGGTAGGCGTCCCCTAGATCGGAACCGCCCCAAAGGCGAGCAAAAGCTCTTGGATTGGGTCAGACTGCACCTATCCGACTTAAAGAAGTTCGAGCTGATACTGGACCCAAGACTTGAAGGTAAGTATTCTATTAAAGCTGCCTATAAACTAGCAGCTGTAGCTAACCGCTGTTTGGTTCGGAAGGCTGCGGTGCGCCCCAAAATGAGCGAGGTCACGGAGATGGTAAATCGAATTGTAGAAGGGAGTGATCTTGGAAGCCCTCAGCTTCCAGTAAAGAGCTCGACTTCTAACGACGATTCTGTAGAATCAAAAGGTGAACCTTTGACAAAACGGATTATGAATCCATTTATTGGAGAGAATGGTTGTTTGATTTGCCTAGCATGGAGACCCAAAGTTGTGAAAACTTGTTGAACAACCTCGAGAGGAATGACACTGTGCCTCTTTTGAAAAGAAATTTACTTGTGTAAAGAATCACTGCTTCTTGAACTGCTGGATCAAGTACAGTAGTTTTGTTATGGAAAAATTAGCTCAATTGGTGGTGTTTTCTTGAGGTGTCCAAAACTGAGTGCAAATTTGTTTTAATTTGTGTGGAATTTTCCCTAACCAAAACCAATGATTATTTATCAATGGGGAAGAAGACAAGGAGAAAAGAAGAGATGAAATACCTTTTCTTTTTCTTCTTCTTCTTCTTCTCCAATCCTTTTGAATAATGAAGTGACAGCACTTTGAAGTTTGAAGCCCTACACAAGTTATATAAGCTCTGGCTTTACACTCCATAAATTGTGCTAAAACATCTTAATTGGAACTGGGAAGTGCACCAAGAAAGTTGCAGTCATGATATTCGAGAAATTGGAAGAATCCATGGCTGTATTCACAATCTCTATTAATATTGTAACAAAATGGTTTTGATTGATGTCTAAAGGTAGTGACAAACAAGTTCACATGATACCTAAAGTTCCTCTATAACTCACAGAATCTACCAGAATCTATGCTGCATAACCAGTGATCCTTGCCGGTTGAGAATACATAAATCTTCAGCCGCTCATCAATTTCTCAATGATTTTCTCGAGAGATGCATATGATCCAAATGCTGACGCAACAACTCCTACTGTTATAACTATTAGACAAAGTGCTCTCTGTAGAGAAAAAAGAAGAAAAGAAAGGTCTTTACGTAAAATGATGTTATGTAATTGATCAGTCGAATTCTTGAAAGCAGAGGAAGTTTTTACCTGCAAAAATGTTATTTTCCCCCTCAAAATGCTGAGGTAACAGACACAAGGGAGTATTAAAGTCTGCAAGACAGATTTGATAGTTCAGCCATTAATGAATGAGTTAGTACCAGAAATGAAGGATCTCGAGAGCTCGGACGAGTAAACTTACTGCATTGCAGAAGAAAGACTTACCACAAGCATTGTTAACAACGATCCAATCAATGCCATCATAAGACCTGCATTGGGAAGTGAGGATTCACTCATTTTGCCAAGGCCAAGAGGTGATTGAAGAAAATGAAGCTTTTTCTTCACCATAGATTGGTATGGAAATAAAGTCGTGAAGATAAACTTAACTTACCGAAAAAGGGGAGAGAAAGGCCGACAAGTAAGGTGGAAATTACAAGAGCTGTTCTAATGAGCATGGAATAAATATGAGTCTTGGCATGGTTTGGTGGTATAAACTCCTCCAGACTCATTGCAACTGGAGATATTGTTAATGCATATGTGGGACTAATTAAGGAGAAACATCATTCTTCTGGTTCAAATATGCTTGCAGAATTACGGTTGAGCAAAAACGAGAAAAATGAGACTAAGAGCATAATATTAGTTTCTGATTATTACGAGTAATTTGTATATTGGCCTTTTTCATATTATGGGATGTGAGTCAAGGAAATCATACTGCCGTGAGAAGCTACTAGAAGCAAAGAATTTTGTTGTGAAGTTCACTTAAATGCTTGGGCACAAGCCAAATCGTACTCGTAACAAGTATATATCACACTGAAAGGATATTTGGTAAAGGGGTTTACTACCTGCAAAAGGACAAATAAGAAACATGAGCAATTGGTTTGCAGACAGTGACAGTAGAAATTGGGTACAAAAGTAACAACATGCAGAAACAACTACAGAACACTAAAATAAGACCATGCAAGGGAAACAGAGAGCTAGCATAGCAGATCCCTTCATTGACCTCACATACAAATCATATCAATCTAACATTTAATATAACTAATGCTTTCAAATCAATAACAAACTTTCTTTTGGCCACCAATGAAGCACGTTCAGTGAAATTAAAAACAATAATACAAGCACATGGCGAACTTGCCAATTGTAACAGCATTGTTTTAAATATAAGGGTATTAAAAAACAGGAGTGCAATTAAGATCCTTGTGCCACCCTTCCATATCAAAAAGAATTTGGACATCAGATTTTATTTCTTTAACATACAGCACATGAATTAAACGAGCAGTTTGGTGGGAAAACAGATATAGGCCAGGAAACAAATATGGTTATTTTGACAAGGTGAAAAATTAAGCATCAACAATGAATCGTTTGAGGAGAAATTGACCACCATACCGTAGTCCACACAGCAATCTTTGAGGCAACCAAATCCTGGGGCAGGTTAAGAGTGTACTGGGATAATGTCGATTCTCCAAACATTAAGTATCCCATAATAGCAGATCCAGCATACATCAAAGTACAAATGCCAAAACTGCACTTTTAAGGAAATTAAATGCTATTAGTGTAGTAAACATCTTAGATGATTATTTTTTATAAATAGTTTGCGGGATCTTATTAGTCCATCAATGAGAAGGGTGACAAACAGTCAAATCAGGCAACGCCAAGATTTCTTAAATGACAAAGCAGAGCCCCATTTTTTCTTCGTATTATTAATAAATAAATGTGTCAATAATTTTGATCGACCAAAACATGTTAACACATGGAGTTCCACTATTGGAGCTGAGTTTAGCAACTAGTTAAACGATAAACAAAAAGCACTAAAAGGCCTATATGATTACTACTTCAGAGGTCCTCAAGAATGATACAAATTTAAATCAAATTAATAGCAACATGCAGAAGTAGAAAGTTAGAGATGAACACGGCTAACTATATGAAATTACCATGTCAAAAGGACTGCTGGGAATTGGCTTTGTTTTTCCATGGAACTATAGATGTTAGGAAATACAGCATGTCCTGAGTAGCAGAAGCCGTACAGACCCAGAGCAACTGGGAGAGTTGAGAGGTTTAGTGGAGTCACCGGGCTCTGGAAACCGACATCATCCACCAACCCAACCCAGAACAAGCACACAACCACCGTGATTGATGCAATAACTCCACCAGCTGCAAGGAAGAAGGAAGAAAAAACCATCCTTAACAATTTTTTCAGAAGCCTCAGTCAGGAGACTCAGGACTAAAATAGGTCATTTCATAATAACAAGTCAACAATTTTTGTCAGTAACATTTGTTGCGCGACATTGTATTGGAGTTTCAAAGCAGAATATTTGGCTAAAAAATTGGTGTAACATGATGCGCGGAAAATAACCAACTCAGAGAGAGTATGTGGCAACTGAAACAAAAACAAAGAAGCCAATATAATACTGACAATAAATGTAAGCAATAAACAAGTAAACTCGTAAATATATTTTGACTGATAAATTTTAGCCAGCTCACCAGATATATAACTTAGAATACTGAGATCACGAAGCCAAACAGTTGGAAGAACAGCAAGGGCAGTTGCTATAGCGAATAAAAGGTGTGAATTTAATTGGAATCCGCCAAAATTTATGTGCGCATTGGGAAACAATGTAGACAAATTGTCACTCTCCAGAATTATGTACTCAATACAAGAAGCCTGCAAGACTAGCATATCTAGTTTGGTCACTTCGTCAACATTGTGCCTAATTTATTGTTTCAAAATCATTAGGAAAAAAGAAGCACGTTGCATCAGCAGGCACAAGCGTTATGCAAAAATATTGATTTGGGTTATAATGCAGGTCCCATCCCACGTTTGCCTTAGGGATGATGAATAAGCTTTATATCTTTTCACCAGACGTTTATTGGCCCAGTGGAAAATCCTTTTCATTTGTCAGAGGGTCCACATGCTATCCAGATTTTCTGGTTGAAATCATGTATTCTGGTCTAAATTCAATAATATTGCTATATCTTTAATCTATAAGAATGAAAAGAATGAGGAACTGTAAAGGGTGATGTCGAAGATCCTCTATCCTTATCCGAAAATAGAAAAGGTCAAATGACAATGAATGGATTGTGAAACAAAAACAGCTAAGATAATGACATCGGTGCTTGATTCTCGGCTAAGTTCCATCTTTCAGAAGAAAATAATTACTATCATTGTGAAGAAACATAGAGGAAAAAAAAAAGGGAAAAGAAGAACCGTTTTGCCTATTCAATTAGCCAAAGGTCGAAAGTAGTTAGCTACAGTACAAAATTCAACATGTAAATCGGTGGCTAGGCTTGATGTTTTCTCTCAGTAATTTTCTCAAACACTTGGGCATCTCCTAAAGATGCCAAGCATCCTATGCATGAACATGCAATTAACGGGAAAAAAAGAGTTTTGATCACTTCTTCTATTTCATCAGTCTTATTTTTCTTTTTAAGTCGTCATAATTTTTTTCAAAAAATCGTCATTCAAATCGTCATTTTCTCTTTAAATTGAAGTTCCGCAGATAAACAATGGTAACTAAAGAAAGTAATAAAGAAGGTATTTCGAGATTGTAAACTGAAATTACTCGAATAAATCTTATTCAACATTTTCTGAGCTAATAAACCTAATTCATACTATTTCAATTATTCTAAGACGATTCAAAACTTTGGGTCTTTTCCATTACAGACAAAGAAAGAGACCCAGATCAAAACGTGGTCCCAAAGTCATAAAAGAGCGCTGGCGGACAAGAAACTTGCCACATGGTGTGTGATGTAGAATATCAAATTTAGTAGTGTCCCCAACGTTAAGTAAGCCTTACCCAAAAATTAATAAAATGTCAGAGTCAAGAAGTAGCACTTACGTATAATTCCACGTACAATATAATCTGCATCCACAAGAAATCTCATCAAAATCTTAAACCCCATCTACCTAGAAACTCCGAAAGGAAAAGAGAACACAAATGAATGACAATTACCGAAATGGCGACACGGCCCGTGGCGCCAAAAGCAGCTTGGCCAATGTCAGGGTAAGTTTCGAGGCCAGGCCTGCTGTCCAAACAAGCACGCAGGAGGATCCCAGTGTAGAAAGAAAGGGCTGCAAATACCATCAAAATTGAAATCCCCATCCATCCTCCCTGTTTCATGGCGTACGGGGTCGAAAGAATTCCCACCCCACACAGCACATTGATACCTAAATCGCAAAAATTAAAAGAATTTAATTTTCATTCTGGAATGGAATCAGAAGAAGGAGAAGTAGAAGTAGAAGGGCAGTTTTTTACCATTAACAACGGCTTGGCCGAAGGAGCTTTGGCGAGAAATGGGAAGGCCATGGGCGTCAATGGCGACGACGGACTTGTCTTTGTCATCCTTCCGGACGGACAAGGAAGAGCGCCTGGTGGGAAGTGGATGAGGGCCGAGAGGAGAGTAAGAGCTATGGTGTTTGAGGTGGTCATCAACTGCAATTGCAGTGGGGACTGGGAGGAATGGTTTGGATAGGGAAGAAGAGAACGCTTCAGGAGTGAATCTCCTTGTTATGGAAGAAGACAGAAACGAGCTTCCTAATCTGGCTAATGATGGAGTTGCTATAAGCCCAAGACTTGGAGAATGAACACTTCCCAGCATATCAATAGATTGCCTGCATGCAACATTCTATTAATTTCATTTTCAGAACAACAACAACGACCAACAAAATACAGACCATTTCAGTTGAAAAAAGAAAAGATAATCTTGTTTGTTATATTTCGTGAGAAAAAAGAAAAGATAATCTTGTTTGTTATATTTCGTGAGAATAAGTTGTGTTATAAAATATCAAGACATGTTGAGATTTGAGAATATAAGTAATTTTAAAAATGCTAAAAAATAATAAAAAAACGATTTTTCTCTATCAAAATCATTCTCAGACATACTTTTTTTTTTTTGTTAGGGGTAGGATACTAGGATGTGAGTTGGACAACTATCCAAATTCCAGAATAATTAGGATAATTAGGAGTGCGACAAAACTAAGAAGAAAGAAAGAGAAAAAATGGCCAAACTAATTTTTTGGTTTATACCATTCGGTTTATTAAATTTGTTTTTTTAAGTTTTTCACTTCTCAAATTCCAATCTCCTCCAGATTCCAATCATGGCAAGTCCCTTCTAGTTCTCCCTCAAACTGTCTTCGAATAGATAATTACTATCTTCGAATTTAGATATTTAAAATTATAGAGGTTTGAATTTAAATTTTAGATAACTATATTTATTTTATAGAAATATTTAT